>NC_090937.1:202466964-203091964 GCF_040938575.1 Ambystoma mexicanum | reverse complement strand
TTGTCCCTTGTAAAAGTACTGCACTCTACATTTAAAGATCCCATGAAGGCAACATCGAACCAAGCAGCCTTAATTCCACTGTCTTTCACTTTCACATACAGCTGAGCAATACCTTGACATTCGAGTGGCAGTAGCGCTGCTCCCGGTATTGTCGAAGTGCAATTCCCAAATGGTGGTGGCCCTTAATCAAGGCTCATACCATGTCTCAGAGCAGTGAGGGTGGAGTACTAGAGGCAGTGGGTAAGGTGCAGGCAATCCCAGTCTTTCCAATTCAAAATAATACTGATAAGACTAAATACCTAACTGCAGTTAAGCAAGGATTTTCCTTGGGGGTAGGGCAAGCCCCCATTAAAAGACACTGGAATTTTGGCAATCATGTGGCTATTTGGAGGTGTATAAGGTGCTTTGCAGAGAGTTGGAAGTGAAGGCAGAAGGTGCTCGAGGCAGAGCAAGCAGAAATAGGCTGGAGAGGGGTGGCCACAGAGAGAGAGAGAGAGAGAGAGAGAGAGAGGGAGAGAGAGAGAGAGGGAGCGAGAGAGAGAGTGAGAGAGAAAGAGAGAGAGAAGTAAAGGGAGTTGAAGAGTAGTAAATAAGCGGTGAGAGGAAACATCAAGTGGAGTGACGTGACTGGAGTGAGAGCTAGAGGAGGAAACGAGTGAGGAAAAGGGACAGAGGAGGTGACATGCAGGTAGAGGCGAAAGAGTGTCATCAGGAGAAGGTTATAGGAGACATCAGAGGAGAGGCAGAACAGTCCCTTCAGGAGGAGGTTGGAAGGGACAGTGTAATAGAGCTGGAGGAATGTGCTAAGGAGAAGACTTGTGAAGCAGTTTAGGAAGAGGAACATCAGGCAATATTAGCAAAGAGATGGTCAAGTGTGCTACAAGTGTGCTACACAGGAGATCAGAACGGGAGTCAAGGAAGAATGTTGTATAAGATAGGAGGTTGGGAGAAAAAACCAGAGGGAGATGTGAAAGGAATAAGCATGCCCTAAATCTGATGGAGTTTAGACGGGGCGAGGTGCAGGTGTGTAGCCAAGAATCGAGGAAGTAGACGTGAGGGAGAGAGGTGAGTTGTGATCAGGATGTACAGGAAAAGTTCCCTTAAGGACAAGGCCATTTCGACTCCTTGAGGAGGTAGACAAGGACAGTTGGAGACCAAAGCCAGAACCATAAGACACCGTTGTTCAGAAGGAGCTTAGAGAAAACCAGATAACATTGAGCTTCTGGGGGAAGGTGTGAGAAGCTAGAAATGCTTTCGAGAAGGAAGAGCTGAAAGTGGGACTTCTTGGCAATGTCCTGAGTGTGAGGGAGAGCGGAGTAAAAGATGACTCCAAGGTTTCTCGATTCAGAAGAATGTGCAGGGGGAGAGCCCATGGAGGACGGCCAGAGTGAAGGGAAGAAGTTGGGGACAGGGGTCCCAATAGGAAGGATCTCCATTTTGCTGGCATTTAGGAAGAGATCATTGGAAGTGCACCAGGCCTGGGTGGCAGAAAGGCAGTCAGGGATGATGGAAGTTGCAAGAGGGTCAGCAGGAAGTTTGAAGAAGAGTTGTGTGTCATCGGCATAACAATGGAAGTTGGGGGAGCAGGTGAGGTGTGCCAACTGAGTGAGGTAGATGTTTAAGAGTCAAGGCGAGAGGATAGAGCCCGGGGGGATGCCACATGTGGAGAAGGAAGTAGGGGAAGAGAAGGTGCCCAGGATGACTTCAGAGGAGCAGTCAGTAAGGAAAGAGGTCAGCCAGTCCAGTGCCCGCTCCATGATACCAAGCGTGTTGTGAAGCCTTTGTATGAGGATGGAGTGGTTGACCGTGTCAAAAGCAGAGGAGAGATCAAGAAGGATGAGGACAGCTGGGGAGTTGGAATCAAGGGATGCGAGTTCTTCATGGGTGTTCAGAAGAGCAGTTTCCGTGCCTCTGGATCCTCGGAATCCAGATTGATGGAGACCACCAACAAGTTCAGTGTGAGAGTTGAGTTGGGACAGGGCCAACCTCTCTAGCAGTTTCCCCAGGGAGGGGGTGATGGAGATAGGGCAGTATTTGCTGGACAGGTAGGGGCTTCTGATGTTTTATTTTAAGGAGGGGCACACAAGGGAGTGCCTGAGGGATGAGGGGAAATAACTGGTAGCAAAGGAGTGGTCAGAAAGATCAGCAAGTGCAGGGTAAAGAGAACAAACCAATGTTGTCTTTGCTGGTTCTGAGCAAGAGGGAACCTGTTTGGAAGAGACCTTCATGGAGTGGAAAACTCTGGTGACTTCCTCAGGTGAGACAAGAGCGAAGGAGGAGAAGGAGGCAGGAGGAGGTTGAGTGTCCAAGGGAGGCAAGGGGTTGAGAGATTGGGTGGGAGAGTGAGTAACAAGACTTTCAGGATGTCCTAAGTGTGTGTGGTGAAGTGAGTGGAAAGTGCATTGCAAAGGGCCTGAGAGGGGATAGGAAAGGAGGATTCTGTGGAAGGTGCAGATTTTGAAAAGCTCAGCCGTGTTGTTGGATGCGCTAGAAACCCGGCCCTGAATGTGGGCCCTTTTCTTGATGCGGATAGAGAGTCTGTTATGCCTTTGGAGCAGGCGGCAGGCCAATTTGTCAGACGGTGCACCTGAGGTTTGGCACTTCCGTTCTGCAGCTCTGCACTTAAGTTTCAGGGCTGCAATTTCAGAATTGTACCAGGTGTTGCACTTAGAGTTTCAAGTGGATACTCATGACTGGGTCAAGAATGTTAAGAGTGTTGGTGATGTACAGGTGGAAGTTGCTGAGTGCATTGACAGTGGAAGAGTCAGAGTTGGAGGGGCAATGGGGGATAAAGGTGAAAATGAAGGCAGCAGCTGACACTGGTTTCATCGGGCAGATATTCGTGAACAAGGTTGGCAGGGCTCTTTGAGGTCAGGTCACAGAGCCATAGGGACCCAGGTGGGGGAGAGAGGGGAATGGTCTGATCAAGAGAGTGGGGTGACCATGGGAGATGAGAGAGGGAGGTTGGAGCGGATGAGGGCATCGAGAGTATGTCAGGTGGAATGGGCTGGCCTGGAAGGGAGAATAGAGAGGGATAGAGAGGTGCAGAGCTAAATGTAAAGAGTAGATGCCATGCCACGGGAGTCCAATTGGATGTTAAAGTCATCCAGGAGCAGCAGGTTGGAGGAGGTAGAAAGTAAAGCGGAACAGGAATCAGCCAATTCAGAGAGGAACACGGAGGTAGTGACAGGAGGCTGGTAAATGGTAGCAATGGTCAGTGTGGAGGAAGGAGACATAACCAACTTGCATACCAGGCTCTCAAAGGGAGAGTAGAGCTAAGTGGGTAAGATGGAAAAGGGAACCCACTCCGGGAAGATTAAGACAACCCCACTGCCAGTGCAGTGAGCTTGTGGCTTGGAAATTATCTTAGAGCAGATGGGAAGGAGGGACTCAAATGTGGTGACTGAGCTGGTATTGAACCATGTCTCAGTAATAGCGAAAATGTCAAGGTCAGTGTCTTCAAGAAGGAGGCAGATGTCAGCAGAGTGTTTGATGGCTGAGCGGGCGTTAAGAGTCACCAGGTGGAGGCGGTTTTCAGAGGTGGATTACTGGGGCATGGTACTTCAGTCAGAGGGTGCACAGAGGGGGACGTATGGGGAAGGCAGGAGAAGAAAGAAAGTTAATGAGGGATGGAAGGATCCGCTCAAAGAGAAGGAGGTTGGCCTGAGGACCCTGAACCAGAACAGTGTCAGTGTGGTAGACATTAATGATGCAGCATGAGGAAAGGAAGTCCGGCAAGAGAACTTCCCACTTGATGCCACCATTAATGGGAAAGGATGTGAAAGCGGAGAGACAAGAGATGAGATGAGGTGTTTATAGGTCTGGAGAGGGGACAGAGAAGAGGATATCAGTGACGAACTCTCTGGAGGACGCACTGACATAGGTGCCTGTGATGGGAAGGCCAGAATTTGCACTCAGGATGTTTTTTCTGTGCTTTCTCCATCTAGATTCTGTGAGAGAAGGAGGATAGGTGATAGTGTAGCAGTTATAAAGAATTGGAGAGATGGTGAGTCCCATCTCAGTGGGAGAGAATAGATGAGAGAAGGAAGAAAGAGGGGGGCTGCAGTGCACAGTCGTAGGCCCTACTCACAGGCGGCCTAGTAGTTAAGGTGGGCACAATACAATGCAGATTGATGGGTGGGGTGCAGTACAATGCGGTATACATCAAGAATGCAAGATGTCAAGCACAGATACAAAGCAGTGCACACAGGATGGAATTTGTAATGCAAACCCTCCTTGATTCGATTTCTTAAAGAAGGAATACAATGCAATGCACACATGATGGAATTATGAATACAAACCCACCTAGATTTGATTTCATAAAGAAGCAATACAATGCAGTGCACAGAAGTAAAAGCAAAGTTACAATGCAGTGCAGATAGGGATGAGAGATGAAAGAACAGGACGTGAAATGAAATTACAACAATGAAGAACACAGAGAGCCATGTCAAAGGACTGGGTCCAGGGAGAAAAGGTAAAAGAGTGATGTCACGGTTATAGGGTAGAGGGGTACCCGGATGAGGCAATAGGAAGTTCAGTTCTCATTCACGATTGCACAGGAAGGATGAGCCTGGGGTGCTGAGGTCCAAGATCATGAGGCAGCAGGAAGTGCACAGGAGACTTTAGCATTGTGTGTGGATGGCAGTAGGTGGGGGGGCCAACAGAGCCCAATCAGGCCCGGACAGGCACAGACATAGCCTTTTGTGAGGGCCCTTGGGGGTGGGCCAGCTTACATGCCTGCCGGCATTCCAATTGGTCCTTCAACCCAGCGGTGGGCCAATTACTGCAAACGCTGCAAGAATGGAGGGGGGGGACTCTGGGAACTTGTAGGTGGCAGGCAGCAGCCATGATTGAAATACATTGCATTTCTAATAATAATGGAAATGTGATTTTCATTGAAATGAGGAATTAGCTTTAACAATTAACCATTGCTTATACACAGCCACAGCTGATTAAGGAACGTTTACTGTTATGTTTCTGGATATGTAGAACATTTCTAGTCATACTGTAGGTGCACACGCACTATTCTTGCATGTCTGAATGCAGATATACCATCACGTAATCCTTATTGTTGCAAACCAAAACTCACATTTTTGTTATGAACTGAAACATATTTTCCCACAATGTGGGAGTCTGCTAGGAGTACTGACTGGAGGCACAACGAAACTTAGACTTTGGGGTTGGGGGGCTAACTTGTCACATGATAGGTGCTACCTTCAGAGACTGTGTAGGTGGGGCAGCTTTACTTGTATTGTGCCCCATTCCCGTTTTCCTAAAGGAAGGCACATCAGTGTGCTTTCATGGAGGGGACATGTCATGTTTGCCCTTAAAGGCAAACAGGTCCTCTGCACGCAGATTTAGTCATTTGCACCTTAGTTTGTTCACACTGTAGTGGAAATTGAGTAAATGTCATGTTTGCATTACAGGCACTGTTTGCAATTAATTTCTTTGGCATCTGCCTCCTTTTAGTTGGTGTAAAAAGCAGTCAGATTCAATAAGAATCCGAAGTATTGGTGCTGTTATGAAAAAACGTTGGCGTAAATGCCGGTGCCTTTGCAAAATGGAGAGGGTGGAGCTTGCTGAAAAGGCAATTTAGTTCTGTCATGCAAATAAATGAAAATATGGCACAGCAAAAAAAACATGTGTAAAACTTCTGCACATACATTTGAATCATGCTTTTTATGCTTAGTCATAATAAGCATGCTCCACACTCTAAAATATATTGGGAAAAGATTACCTAGTATATGTCAGAATGTCCAGCTAGCTGTGGCACATGACCACTAACCCTTGTTTTGCAGTTAGAAAGAATTGTGTATATTAGCCTATGCACTACACTTAGATAGAATTGTGTAGATTAGCCTATGAGTCACACTTAGCAAGAATTGTGTAGATTAGCCAATGCGCTGCACTTAGATAGAATTGTGTAGATTTGCCCATGCATCACACTCATATAGAATTGTTAAAACTAGCCCTTGCTCTTACAAAGAATTGTGCAGATTAGCCTATGCGTCACACTTGGAAAGAATTGTTAAAGCTAGCCCTTGCATTGCACTCAGATATAATTGTGAATATTAGCCTATGTATTACACTTAAAAGTATGGCGAAGGCTAGCCACTGTATTGCTCTTTGGAGAATTGTGAAGGTTAGCCAATGTATCACACTTGGAAGAACTGCTAGGGTTAGTCTAGGTACTGCACTTAAAATGTGGTGTAGGTAAGCCAATGTACTGCTCCCAGAAGAATTGTGAAGGTTAGCCTGTGTATTACACTTTAAAGTATTGTGAAGGCTAGCCACTGTATTGCTCTTTGAAGAATTGTGAAGGTTAGCCAATGTATCACACTTAGAAGAACTGCTAAGTTTAGTCTATGTACTGCACTTAAAATGTGGTATAGTTTAGCCAATGTACTGCTCCTACAAGAATTGTGAAGGTTAGCCTATGTATTAAACTTTGAAGTATCATGAAGGCTAG
Source organism: Ambystoma mexicanum (assembly GCF_040938575.1). Classification (NCBI taxonomy): domain Eukaryota; kingdom Metazoa; phylum Chordata; class Amphibia; order Caudata; family Ambystomatidae; genus Ambystoma; species Ambystoma mexicanum. The sequence continues at coordinate 203,085,495 of NC_090937.1, read as the reverse complement.
CCACTGCATTGCTCTTAGAAGATGGTGAAGGGAAGCCAATGTACTACTCTTAGAATAATCTTGATGGTTAGCCCACTTATTAGCCAATGTGTTGCACTTAAAAGAATTGTGAAGGTTAGCCTATGTAGTGCTCTTAAAAGAATTGGGAAGGTTAGCCAATGGATTGCACTTGAAGGAACTACAAGGGTAATCATGTACTGCGCTCAGATGGTTCTTTGCGGGTAGCCATCGTTTTACACTTATATAATAGAAATGATTGAATCTCTGTTATTGTAGAATGTAGCTGTTGCATTGTAATCTAAGTGAAGGTAGAATGTAGCCTGGTTTTGGAATATAGCAGGAAGTAAAATGTAGCCATTGTATTGAATCTAAATGGGCATTAACTGTAGCTTGTATAAATCTAGTTAATCGTTATAATGTAGCCAATGTATTGAACCTTTCACACTCCATGCTTATGGAAATTAGCCAAAGGTACGGCCTCAGATCCGCATGCATCTGCCTTCATACATCACTCAAAGACACTTTGCACAACACCTCTGCCATATAAATGCAGCACCCGTTCATGACAAATATTCGATGGATAGCTGCATGCATAATGACTACCGCTCTCCCGCACAACCTCCCTAGACTGCCTCTCACCACCCATCCACATGCCGACTCGACATGGGTGGCTATCAGAACTTGGCCACCCCTTCATATCTTCGTACTGGACGTTATGCACACAGGCATACTAGCACTTCTCGAATGTTGCCATACCTGGACTTTCGGCCCCCGCGGCCGTTCAACCTACAGTGCACTGTGAAAATACCAATAGTGAAAGGCGCTATACAAATGACACAATACAATACTCCACACTTTGGCTACTCTCTCATGTCCACACCCCTGCTACTATCCCCTCTCTACACTACTACTACTCCCCACTAGACTCTCCCCATCCCTTCATCGACAGTCACTCTCCTTTCACTCCCTCAGTCACCTTCACATTCACCCCCTACTCTCCCTCTATCAGTCTCACAGACACATCTTGCACGCACACTCAAATCTAAGTGTCACTTTCTCCTACAAAAAAACACCTCACCTTGCACACCTTTTCAGCAATCCTTCTCCATGATCCTCTGCACCATCCTTCCTCCACTTGGTCTGTTGGCAATCCTTGTCGTCCCTTTACCTCACCCAAACAACCCACACTCTCTTCTTTCCTGCCTCCCTTCTTATATTCCCACTTCCCTCTAACTTGCCTTTTCCTCACCTGGTTCCACAGGCTTTTCTTTCCCCTGGGGAGGTGTTACAGGTGAGCAAAACATAAAAAGGTGTCATGAGACCTGCACGTTTCTTGTACACTTGTCCTCCAGCTGTAGTCAATAGAGGCCCCCTGCAAAGAGTATTTATTTTAAAATTCTAAGTGAGAGTTCACTGATGTATGCAACGTAAGAGTATTGTACTTGTGGGTGTGCTTGAACATGCTGAGATTGCTGTTATATGTTAAAGCTCTAGGTATAGGTGGTTTCTCCCTTTTTTAAGATGTTTACCAAATAACTGGTACACCCCCTTATAGGGCTCTTTGATTCTTTTCAACAATCGGTAGTAACCACAGATTCAATGATGAAAGATACTCTTAGTTTATTACCTAAAGTGGGAAGGATCTAGAGCTTTGTGGTTAATACAGACCCATACCACTGCTAAAAAGAAATTCTCAGAATCTGAGGATACTCCCCCTCGCCTCCCTCACCTTGTTCTTCTGAGGAATTCTCTGGAGCTTCAGTCTTCTTTCTTCTCCTTCTTGACTCAGACTTCTTTGCTTTCTTTTCCTTCTTATCGAAGAGATAAGGGCGAGCTCCTCCGGAGGCCACTTTGCCTGGATGTAGAAACAATCTAGGCAGGGGGGACTCCGAGGTGCCAACCGCAAGCAGGGAAAAAGCCTTGCAGCAAAAAACCCTGGACTCCTTTGAGAGATGCGAGTCCCTGGTATAGGCGAGCTCCAGAGGGAACGAGCACACAGCAGCTTTTGAGAGTCTTTGGTAGTATAGGCTAAAGATACACAACTCAACTCGACCCTCCTGGGTTGAGTCCATTAGAAGGTTAAGGGTATAACAGACCAACAGGGTGGAATCCAAAGGAATCCCAAGTGGGGCACACACACAGATAAAATGAGCATGTGGGAGAAACTGCCAACATTGCGTGAGGAGGAAAGTACAGCAGCAGCGGTACCACAAGAGCACAGATGGGTCTCCCTAAGGACTGGAGAGCATACTGCAATACAGAGGAGGGAGATGGGAGAAAAGACACAAGCGTACAGCAAGGCACATTCAGAGGGAAAGAAAACAAACCACCAAAGGGGAGCGGAGGAAGGGAGGAAGAGCAGCATCTGTGTGGGAGACAGAAAACCTAGGGAGGCAAGAGGAAAACAAACAGGAGGCAAGAGAAAGCAAGTACACGTACTTCGAGCGTCTAACCAGTGGGACAGGTTGCAACACTCAGACCGGCGGATCTGGTGCCAGTTTGTAGTGGCGGCAGCCATCTTAGATATAAACTGCTAAACTGATCTGCGGTGTGTTATGTCGCGGAACAGTCACCTTTCTTATGAGGGCTTTGTTCATGTATAGGTTCATGTATATGTTATTTAATTGCAGACAAAGGTCACTCACAAAAGGTTACTAACATCACCTATGATCATTAGAATAATTGTGATCCAGAGAATATGAAACTGTTAGATGTCAAATCAGATCAACAATGTTGTGTTTGTGTTTAACAATACTTGTTTTGTGATTGTTTGACGTAGCTTTGTACGTCCTTTTTAAGAAAATGTGCTAATAAATTGCGTTTATGATTGCGTATATTAGTGACCCATTACCATTTTTTTAATTTAATTATAAATATGGTAACACCATTTTATGCCACTTGTTTTCTCTCTAGCTAACATTGTAACAACTGGGTAGCTTTTCTGGAAATTGTGTGTGTACCAGTCAACGGAGCCGCCATAGTCTCCACAAACCTCACTGGCGGCGCATGACAGAAATGCTAAGATCTTTACGAAGATGCTCATGGCCCGTCTAGAAAACATTTGACCATGTCTTATAAACCAAGAACAACCTTGTCTTGTGAATGGTTGCCTTGCGTTTGACAATGTGCATAATATTGCACATCTCTTTGGCAATGTGGATATTATCCTTGAGCGTGGGCACCCTCTTGACAGTTGATAAAGAAAAGGCATTTGGCAGGGTGGACTGGGTATTTTTTGAGAGGACTGCCTACTGCAGGTTTGGGTGACAAGTTAATTCATAATGTTTTAGCTAAAACATGTGTCCCTTTTTGAAAATAAGAATAAATAGTGGTTTGTCTGAAAAGGTAGCTCTTCAACTGGGAGTTAGGCAAGGAGCCCCACTCCGTCTCCTTTTGTTGTTACTTTCCTTCAAAGCTTTGATGTGTAGACTGCAAGCTCATACTTCCAATGAGAGGGGAATATTTGCTGACAAAGAATGCCGATTGATGATGTTCGCCAATTATATGCTAACAAAACTTTCTGAATCATTTACCCCCTTCCAGCTTTTCCATCAGTTATTGAGGAATGTGACAAGGTCTCTAGGTTTAAAATGAATCCCACTAAGTCTGGGCAGTTGGGCCTGGTCCTTGAGGAAATTCACAGCCCAAACAAAGGGGCGGGGGGCGGGGGTAGATGATGATCATAACCAGACTAAAGAACATGTAGAGGCCCAGCTATCCTGGAAGTTTTGACTCAATCAGATTTGATTTTTATGAAGGCTTACTATTTGCAAATAAATGTCCTCCCAAAATTATTTTACTTTGCATTGGACCTTCCTAGTCACTCCCCCAAATGGGAACAGCTACAATTATAAAAAGACATGCTTGTTCGGAAAGGCAGGGAGCCAAGGTTGTACGTAGACCGTAGAACAGTCACAATACACCTTGTCAGGTGTCGGATAGGCTGCTTTGACCGGCAATATTTTACAAAGCATTTCTGCGTCTTATCTTCAAAGAATGGACAAAGAACCTCTCAGATAAACAGTGGTGCAAAATGGACAGTGCAGCTAGTGGCCAGTACATGTGGAACCTTATTTGGTTGGCATAACTGCATAGAGTAACCTAGTTATATATCAAACAAATAAATCAGTCTCCCCTACCTCCACAGATACATGGAAATGCTGATTTTTCTCTGGGTTTTCGTGTTAATGTTGACATTAAGGACCCGATTCATGGAATTATTTGCACGTTCAAAGTGACTTTGCACTGCTGAAAAATGACTTTACACTACCGGCACAAACCCTGATTCATGGAACTGTGCAAAATGTATTTTTGCCGTGCAGAGTCAGTGCAAATTCATTTTTGCAGTACAAAATGACTTTGCACTGACTTTGCACAGCAACAATACAATTTGCACAGTTCCATGAATCAGGGTTTGTGTCAGTAGTGCAATGTCACTTTTCAGCAGTGCAAAGTCACTTTGAACCGTGCAAATAATTCCATGAATCGGGCCCTAACTCTGTCCAGGCACCACTGGTAGTGCACATGCCGGTTGGTGTAGATGTCCGAACATATGAACAGAGGCACTGCTGAGGGCGGAGAGTTAGTGTGATGTGTACTTGTGACTGGGCACGTGCACCGCATGAAAACAATGGTATTACACATTTTAAACAACTGCAAAACTACAGATTTAAAACAGTTTACAGAAATGCTGCAAACAATTTGCAAACCTGATGTTTACACAATATGATATGATATGATAGTTTATTTATATAGCGCCTATACACAATGTGTTTCAAAGCGCTCCAAGGCAAGGGAGGGAACAAGGTAAAATACATGACATTCTTACAGGCCATGAACAGTAATGATAGGAAATTAACTATTGTACTTGGCCTGACGACATTTCAGATAGTGCAAGCGCTAAGACATAGATAAGGAAGGGCTGTATAATGAGCATACATTCCGTTTGCAAAGTATTTGCAAAGGTATAAACCATTTGCATCTTTACCTTTGCTACATTTTACATTTACAAGGCTGTGAATTGTATGCAAAAGCTTGACTGTTTTTTGCATTTCCTACCACATTTCAAAAGTATTGTTTCACCGTTCCTGCAAAGTTGTCTTGTGCTGTGGTATATGTGACTAGGCTTAAATGCATTTGGGATACTTTGCATACCCAAAAGGCCTTGCCCATGTGGCTTTGAACTGGAGGTGAACTTACAGAAGTGGCTACTGGGTGGCGCTGTGGCAAGCGCGACTTGGCTTAAATGGTTTGTCCTACCTCCATATTTCAGGTGAAAGGTTTTTTCCAAGCCTTTTTAAGCTCAACATAACTTTCCTGGTGTTTGCTACACATAACCCAATGCTCCAACCAAGGCCATCACATTATACTGCATTGATGATCTATAATACAGGCGATATCAGATCTGTAGCTGTCTGCAGCCTTGGGAAAACGAATACGAATATTGCATTGCCCTTTAAGACCATGTTCATTTTCTTTAGCAAAAGGCTTGCTTTTTTTGGCAATTCCCACAATGTCTCTTCCATTTGGCTCTGAACTGGAGGTGTACTTCCAGTGATGGTTACTGGGTGCTGATGTAGTATGCATTACCTGTCTTAAATTGCTAATCCTAGTTGGACTATAAAAATAAAATGCAACTACCTTATAGGAGGGATGATGGAGGCAGGAGCCACATTGAGAAATCTATCAGGTGTGAAGTGTGCAGGCCGTTGGGTGAGTCGTGACTTATGGCTTGAGCGGGAATAGTGGGATGGGCAGGGAGCAGAAAGTAAATTGACCGTACCTTCAGTTTGCAATGTTATTGTGTTGTGTAAGCCAGGTAAACCTAATGTTTGCAAAATTCTAGAACTCAAAGTCCAAATGGGCATGTAGAACTACATAGTTTGGCCATTTTTGAACCAACATGTAATCCAATGTTTTTCAAAATAGTTTAAGGTGTATGTAAACCATTTCAAGCATATAGTTTGCATTGGTTCAGATGCATTTCCCAAAATTAGTAAGCTCCCTAATTTCATGCAATGGTGGGGCTGTTTTATTTAGGACGGGTGTGATGGGCTCTTTTGGTAGGGGATGAGGGGTTGGTCGGGTGTAGGATGTATTCCTATGTTTGAGTGTATAGGAGACTTGAGGTTAAGGGAGGGGTAAGGAGTGGGCATACATATTTTATACATATTCCTAATTTTGCATAGTCCTACATATCTCTCGATTAAGCAATACATGTGTCATCACATATTCGTGTGTGAGTGCTTCCGGCCCTGTTTCTACCTCTTCAAGTGTATTGGCCTGGGGTTCATTGCATTCACCATCCAATTTTGCACAATATAATGAGGCACCCGTTGCTTTACTACATTACATACACCACAATTGATCCCAACTTCTTCATTATGATCTGAAGTGGTATGCCTCAATGATGGGGACTCTGGAATGTATCCTTCGGTAACACACACATCAACTGAACAAAGATCCGGGATGGGTTTCATGCATCATTGGCTGCATTCTCATGCATGTTGGTAGACCATTTGACTCATCTCAGCAGCTATGTGGCAAGGGGTTCCATGAATCAACAGTCAAAGGATAGACACATTATTTTCACATATATGCATAGGTATGTTGGCAAATCAAGTTTGTATTAGCACAGAATCATATGTGTATGCCAATGTGACACGAACATTGCATATCCACGTCCAGTTCATCGTGTGCATCCTGGTAAAAATCTCTATGGATACACGGGGGTGAATCAGAGATAAGAAGCACCAGGATGTCATTCATTACTAGGAATGTTTGGGCTATATCAGCCTGACATGTCACTTTTAGAGGCATACGTGTGTGCCATCATGTGTAATCCAGAGCATGGTTTTTGATGTGTGTCAGGATTGCGGTAAAGGGAGGTTTGGCTACATATGGTTAGCATGTATGTGCTTCACAAGTGCTTTGAATGCATCCCATTCCACATGTGCATGAGTTCTATACACATTGGGCATAGGGGGGTACCTCCACAGGGGAGAGAGATAGATGAAGGGGATTGTTGGAAGGGGGGAGGCTGTAATGATGGGTTTAGTGTGAGTTGGGGGATTTGAGGATGAGAAATCATTGGCAGGGAGAGGATGTCTGTGAGAATAAAGATGTCTATCTTAACCAGATAGTTGAATTCAATGTATTTGAAGTGTTCTGACTTGGTTATGCTGTTCATCCTCGTGGAAGTTTACGGTTTTGTAACATCAAGGCTTCGTTGTTGAGCAACGTGATTATGAATACAAAGAATCCCCAATTTAATGATATTTAAAATGCATTAGCAACCAGGGAAGGGCACTCGGCCAATCAGGTGGCTGGAAATGCAGGCGAGAACACACAATGTATTGCACACATTTTCCAACCACCCGAGGCACTTCCCCGGCTGGCACCATCTTGATTGTGGGGAGACAACAGGGAGCCTCCCCCTGTTGTCTCTGCATGTCCCCACCCTGCCACCCACCCACAAAGACATCTGGCTTTGTGCTCTGGTCTCTGTGCTACTGCTGCCCACAGCCACTGTCATGGGACCATAAAAGGGACTAAGTCCCTTTTCCTATGTTAGGAGGTATCTTGTTTTTTTTACAGGAGATTGGTCTTGCACAATATGCGCAGAGTATATCTCCTGTTAAAAAATAAAACAAACTATTCGCACCTCGAACGAATCCTAAGGTATGAATAGCAATCACCCCTCCCCGGGGGGCATACAGGGCCTAACCTAGGCTTTGGCTGTCTGGCAGGTACAGGCCCTATACAATCCCTGATCTGGGGGTAATTATTACAGTAATATGAACATTTCACCCTTTAAGCAGATTGTGGAAGGTATAATATGTGTGAAGCCTTATGTATACATAGGAATGGTAGGGTTTTTGTTTTCTTGTGACGTGTGCTTTGAAGGAGAGTTTGAAATCCAGGGGGACTGTCGGAAGTGGCCTGTGTACGGTGCAGCTTGACGGTCAAGTAGCGAATAGTGGGTTGAGATGTTCTTTCCTCTAGCTTCCTGCTTCTTTTTGGATCGTATTAGATCAGAGCGGAGTGGTGTGGTGCAGTCTCACCTCACCTTGCCCCCCCTGCTCTCCTCTGCTCCTGGCCAGACTTGCTGCAGGAGAAGATTAGCAAGCATAACCCATACCAGGGCTGGTGCCAATAATCTTCAGGAAGTTATGCCGGTTCCCAGTAATTTACTGCTCAGTCGTTGCTCTGACTGCCGCCATCGGGGAAGAGACCGAGGCATGTGGTAAGTGATCAGTGTATCTGTGACAGATGTTGGACAGATGGCTGGATGCAGGCTGGAAGCCGGTAAAGGGGTTATAGTAATGGGACAGAGCGTGTTTGTTTGTACATGTCTAATGCTCTACCTACTGTACAAAATCCCCTTGGGTTACCGCATGTTCTGTTAATCTTTTACCAGCATCAATGGACGTTGGCCACTTTTTTATTGGGAGCAGAGATATTTGAATTCTCACGACAATCGGAAGCGACCTCTAGATAGTGGTGCGGCTTGACTATCAGTTGTGTAGGTTTGCGAAGTATCATAACGAAGTTTTGCTGTCCTAGTTGGGCAGTTTTAACTTTCCGACTGCTGGTCTAATGTATGGTGTTCCAACTATTACTTTGGCCAGCTGTGATGCATGCTAATCATAGAAGATACCAACTCTGTAGCATGGCCCGCCGCCAGTTACCAACAACCAGCAAAAGATCTAAAAAAAGGTCCATGCAGTAAATCTAGAATAAAAAATAAATAAGGTGGCTCCCAGTAAAGATGCTAATGAGCAGCCAAATACTGCTACACACATGAACTATCAAGGTAAAATTAAGGCGTTTCTCAAGCCACCCCAGCCAAGTCCTCTGGTTGGCAATCGGGATGAGATCGGGATGTTTCTGTAGATGGGGAGGATGCAACACCGGCACAGGTGGAAACATTGTTTCTTCCTCCATTGATGACAACTACTTTGGGTTAAACCTTTGTCTTGGTCTATAACAAGAATCAATGGGACTGTGACCCGAGACCATTGATCCTTTTACAAATATTATCGGCTCCACGAACCCCCTTAATCTCTCCTGTACTCCAGATTTGGAACAAATTGCAGAAAGTGTATATGCCTCTTCTAAGGCACCCCAAAAACTCTTTCAGTTCAATATTGTCAATTTTAAAAGCATTATTTTAACTTTGCAATAAGATAAGAAGCAGAGATACATAAAGGAGGGTCTGGTAAAATTGGTCGATATTATTCTTGCAAATACTATGGAGTCCGTTGTTGGTCCTGAAATAAAAATTGAGGATCAAAGTTTTATTTTGGAAGATAGCATTCTGCCTATAGATGATGCCATCGAACAAGCGGCAATCTCAAAAGAGGAGATGAATTAGCCCCCTGCCGAGTTGCCACCTATTATCCCTGCACCCTATTCCTTGATAGAAGAGATAGCTCTGATTGTGCATCAAGCGTCACTAAGAAGGAGAGCAAGAAGAAGATTAAAAGAAGAGAAAAGGGAACAAAAGGACCTTGGCAGATGAGGAAAAAATTACAAAAGATAGATTTCCTCACTGATCATTATTTCATATCCTGTCTCATATATCATACCCACCAGTAATCCTTTCCACCTATTGATGACAAATTCCACAATTAAGAACAACATTCAAACTTTGCTTAAAATACAGATGGGGTAGTTGGACTCCTGGTTAAATCCCTGAAATGGCCTGTAAGGGAGGCGGCTATGGCAGAAAATGTAAAAAAATGTCAAAGCAGAATGGCTCTTGACAATCCTTGCGACATATTGGATGAGGTGCAAAAGCATGCAAAACAGTCCCTTCGGAAGCCCTTTTGGGGGCTTGCCGATTGGTGTTAATTGTAATCTGGGTATTCACAGTGGCAAATTATATCTGGAGCGCTATGTGCACAAGACTCTCGTAAATTTCGGGATATTTATAATCAGTTTATGTCTAACTCTGTCAGCAAAAGAGAAATTGATTACCCAAGATGTCTGGTCAAATCATGCACGCAATTCATGCTCAGAGATGATTGCCTCAAAGAAATGGTCCCAAGATTTAAAGGTTCCTATAAAAACAACTGCCTTGATATAACTGAGGACGATATCCTACTGATCATACAGCTGCTGAAACCATTGTGGGCTCCTGGCCCTGATGGGATTGCCAATGCTTTAATTAAAAAGGCACCAGAACTATGGGCAAAATTGATCCATTGGCTCTTTAAGCTTATTTTCAATAAGGGTGTTCTTCCCAAAACCTGGAAAAAATCAATATTAATCCCCATTCATTAAAAAAGGTCCCAGTGATCTTGCAACAAATTACTGCCTTTTGGCTATGGGTGAAAACCTATCAATAATATTTTCATACTGTTTGCTCGATAAAGTAAATGTATGGATTAAGGAGCAAACCATTTTAAAGAACCAACCGACAGGTTTTCGTAAGGGAGTTAACATGATAACAAACCTTTGGTGTTTATTTTATTTGTTCCAAACCAATCTAAAAACTAAAGGCAGCTCTTTGTATACTTGCTAAGTGGACTATCAGGGGGATTTTGACACAGTAAATGATGTCAGGCATTGGGGAAAACTATATTGGGACTAGAGGCATCCATTTTATATTTAATGGAAGAACTATTCACAAACACTTCCTCTATCAGGAGGTTAAACTGTGCAGGACGCTTAAGACTATTGCTACAAATTACGGTTTGAAACAAGGATGCGTCCTCGCACCAGTAATGTTTAACCTCTATGTGTACGATCTGGATGATGCGCTATGCCACTCATTGGCCAGCAATGTATTAGCTGGCTCTCTCATGCAGATGACACCATCATCCTAGACCGAACTGAAAATGACTTACAATGCAGTTTGGTTGCCCTACAACAATTTTCTAAGAACAACAGCTTAATAATAAACTTAAATAAAACCAAGATTATGATTTTTAAATCTGGTGGAATAAAGAAACTGGATTTGTGTGGAAAATGGATGACTTCCTCTTGGAAGTTGTAAAGAATTACACTTAGCTGGGCATCCCAATATATGGCTCACTAAATATGCCATATGTAGCTAATAATATTAGCGTAAAAATACAAAAGAAGTTCACAACAACTAAGGCCTTTATATATAAAGGTGTTGGATTTTAAATTAAAGGTTAGTTAAAGTATATAATGACAGTATTGCTGCTTGTGCCTTACATGGATTTGAGGCCTTTCAGAGTAAAGAGGTTGGCTGGCTGAAAGTACTAGAAGAAAAACTCTGGCATTCTGCCTCAGCACTTCTGAAATCTACCCCCATAGAGGCTATTTGTGTTACGCTCACCTGACTCCCACGGAGGCGCAGGTCTGGTTTGGAGTGTTGTTGCTTCTTCTATGGTGAAGCGCAGGACCCGGAAGATGGACTGGACCGGACCTTCGAATCTGGCTTGTCTGGCTCGCAGGAATATCTTTCTGTATGTGAAAAGGGAGTATTAACAATCTGCGGGAGAAAGTATAAGCCTCCCGCTCCCTTCTCACCCCTCTACGAAACCCTCCTGCGACCCCCACGTGAAGTCTCACCTTAGGGTTTGAAAGGTTGAGCTCTCCATCCTGCTTCTCATGCAGGGGCGCGTTGTATCCAGTTACTTCACTGGGATTTTGATTGTAGAGGGTTCAAGTTTTGTTTTCCCGGTATAGTACCGTAAGGATTCTGTTAATGAGTATAATTCCGCAATAATAATTGTTCGTTGTCTCTTTTTCAGGTGCGGAAACTATTCCGAGAAGAGCTGTGGAACCGAAGAATGAGACTCTGGTGAGCTTGATGAAAGTTCTCTCAGTGTCCTTGTATCAATGCGCTCACTAACGCTGATGTCTTTTTTCCCCATAGGGGCCGGGGTCCGGAAATGCCTGGATGCGGCACCGACCCGAAACGAAGCTCAATCCAGAAGAAATCAGGTAAGTCTTTAATGGGCGTTTGGTAACGTCTTTTCATGCGCCCACTAACGCTGATGTCTTTTTTCCCCATAGGGGCCGGGGTCCAGAATGCCTGGATGCGGCACCGACCCGAAACAAAGATCAATCCAGAAGAAATCAGGTAAGTCTTTAATGGGCGTTTGGTAACGTCTTTTCATGCGCCCACTAACGCTGATGTCTTTTTTCCCCATAGGGGCCGGGGTCCAGAATGCCTGGATGCGGCACCGACCCGAAACAAAGATCAATCCAGAAGAAATCAGGTAAGTCTTTAATGGGCGTTGGGTAACGTCTTTTCATGCGCTCACTAACGCTGATGTCTCTTTTTCCCCTTTCACCTTTATTCTTGTCTTTTTCTCCCTAGGCGCGGTGATGTGGCTGCGAGTCCAGATGTCGCCGTAGAACGTGGTGGTACCTTGCACAGGTGAGTGAGATGCGGCGCTGCAGCGATCGATACGATGTGCTTTTAAATGGATGTCTTCCTTTTCAGGACCGTCGGCGAGATGTCTCCGGAATGCGGATTTAGCAGGCAAGGACTCTTCTTTACCCTTTTCTCTTCTCTTCTCTCTTTGCAGGTGTTCTAGGATGCTGGCAGGAGTGGCAGAAGACAGAATGCAGGAGCAAACACGGTGAGCGTCCTGCTGCTAGATGCAGAACAACACAAAGCTTGAGTTGCTGCTTGGGCGTGGCTTAAATAGCCTTCAAAGTAGTTCCAGGTATGTATCCTTCCTCTCAGGTATGTATTCCTCCCCTGACCACACCCGTGTGGTTAAGTAGTTCCAAAGATAAAGTAGTCCCATTCAGGCCTCAGAAGGCCTGGATGTTGCAGCATGGTCTGCATCAGGTAAGTTAACACTAAGCGCCTTTAACACAAAGTCCCCTTTTATGAGCCTGGCGCCTATGGCGCCAGGACTGTGGCCCGATATGAGCCTGGCGCCAAAGACGCCAGGACTGAGTCCAAAGAGCCCCTACTTGAGGCTGTTGTGACTTCCCTTGAAGACATGATGTCTGCCTCTGGGGTAGCTGGGTCTTGTCTGGCACCTTGGAGGTAGGCATCATGACAGTACCCCCTCCCAAGGCCCCTCCCAAGGTCGTCCTTTCCGGGGGTTTCGGCTTGCTTGGGAATTTTCGGTGGAATCTTTGCACTAATCGTGGGGCGTGTACATGGTCACTTGGTTCCCAAGATCTTTCCTGAGGTCCGTACCCCTTCCAATCAACTAGATAGAAGAGTTTTGATTTTAACATTTCAGAATCCAATATGTCCTTAACTTCAAATTCTAATTCCCCATCGATTTGAATCGGTTCAGGTGGTTTGCTTAGTCTGGTTCCAGGCTGCACCGGTTTTAACAGTGATGCATGAAAAACGGGATGAATTTGCATGTTGGCTGGTAGATCGAGTTTAAAGGCCACCGGGTTAATTATAGCTTTGATGGGATAGGGTCCAATGTATTTGGGATTAAAAGTCTGCGGTCCTTTGAGAGGCAAATGCTTGGTTGCCAGCCACACCTGGTCTCTAATCTGGTACGAAGGTGCTTCACTCCGATGTAGATCAGCATTTTCTTTGTATTTTTTCTTGGCTTGTTGCAAATGAGTTGTAGCTTCCTTGAAGGCTCGGGTTATAGTAGAATGCAAATGATCAACTGCAGGCATTTCCAGGTTTTGAGGAGGGTCTAGGTCTGAGGTTCTAGGATGATGACCATACAAGGTGTAAAAAGGGGTTTGTCCTGTTCCAGAATGTACAGAATTGTTATATGCATACTCTGCGATCCATAGAATATCTTTCCAGCTGTTTTCAGATTGATACAACATGCACCGAAGATATTGTTCAAGGGTTTGGTTAGTCCTCTCGGTTTGACCATCGGTCTGGGGGTGGTGACTAGTGGATAAGCGTACATCAATTTGTGCCAGTTGGCAACATTTCCTCCAAAAATGGGAAATAAATTGGCTTCCTCTGTCTGAGATTAATATAGATGGAAAACCATGCATACGAACTATGTTTTCCAGAAATTCCTTGGCCAAGATGGAGGCTGAAGGTACCCCTTTTAAAGGGATAAAGTGGGCCATCTTGGAGAACAGATCCACGATTACCAAAATAGTGTTATATTCATAGCAAGGAGGCAGGTCGGTAATAAAGTCCATTGACAAGGTGTGCCAAGGGGACGGTGGAATATCCAAGGGTTGTAGGAGACCGGCTGGTCTCTTCTTTTGACCTTTATTTTGAGCGCAAACTCCGCAAGACATCACAAAAGATTTTATGTCTTTTCTCCAGGATGGCCACCAGAATTGTCGTTTGATCTTTTCCTCAGTTTTTGCGATACCAGGATGTCCTTCCATTAATGTATCATGATAGTGAGCAATGACCAATTCTTGCAGTTCTTTGTTGGGCAGAAATAACCGCCCCTTGAAGTACGGTAAATCGTTATTAACGGAAAAGTATGACCCCTTTTGAGTCCATTCTTGCAAGGCTGTGGAATTTAAAAGTTGTTTAACTCGAGTTTGAACGTCCTCTATAGTTTGTAAAGAGGTCAAGCCTAAAATTCTTTGTTCGGGTATAATTGGTACTGGTTCTAAGTTTGAATTTGTTTCATCCATTCCAATCTAGGATAAAGTGTCCGCTTTGCCATTCTTGCAACCAGGGCGGTAGGTGATTATGAAGTCAAATTCTGCAAAGAATAAAGCCCATCGGAGTTGGCGGGATGATTGGGCTTTGGCCGTTTTTAGATATTGCAAATTCCTGTGATCTGTAATCACTGTAATGGTGTGTCTTGCGCCGAGGAGGTAATGACGCCAAGCCTTGAAGGCGAACTTAATAGCTAGTAATTCTTTGTCGGTGATTGCGTAATTGATTTCAGGAGCCGTGAATTTCCTGGACCAAAAGGCTACAGGGTGCATCTGGTTAGTTTCTGGATCCCTTTGAGACAAGACAGCACCCATGGCCAAACTGGAAGCGTCGGTTTCAACAATGTAAGGGAGATCTGGGCGCGGATGCTTCAATACAGGGGCGGAGGTGAATTTGGTCTTTAGGTCTTGAAAGGCCTGTTCTGCTTCAAGAGTCCATTCGAAATGTTTATTCTTCCCTAAGAGGGCTGTTATGGGTTGAACCACTCGAGAAAATTCCCGGATGAATCTTCGATAGAAATTGGCAAAGCCAAGCATACTCTGAACACCCTTAACAGAGTTAGGAGATGGCCATTTGAGGATGGCGTCCAACTTTCGCGAGTCCATTCGGACTCCTTTAGGTGTCAGGATGAATCCGAGAAACTCGACCTCTGTGGTATGAAAAACGCATTTTTCGAGTTTCGCAAACAGGTTGAGCTGGCGCAATTTCTCAAGAACTGCCCTGACATGTTTTCTGTGTTCGGATTCCGAGGAGGAGTATACCAGGATGTCATTGATATATACAATGACACAAACATCGATAAGTTCCCGAAGAACATCATTCATAAAGTAATGAAAGGCGGCAGGTGCGTTGCATAATCCGAAGGGCATCACCTGATATTCAAAGAGCCCATATTTGGTGCGGAATGCAGTCTTCCATTCGTCGCCTTCTTTTATACGTACCAGGTGATAAGCTCCTCGGAGATCTAACTTGGTGTATATACAAGCATCTTTTACATGGTCAAGAAGTTCAGGGATCAGAGGCAGAGGATAACGATTCTTAATCGTTATTTGATTTAGGGCACGGTAGTCAATACATGTTCGAAGGTCGCCTTCTTTTTTCGGCACGAAGAACAGAGCTGAGGAAACAGGAGACTTTGACGGGCAAATAAAACCGTTGGCAAGATACTGATCTAAATACTGACGCAAATGAACGTTCTCAGGTTCAGTAAGAGCATAAATCCTACTACAGGGCAGTTGAGCATTGGGTACTAGGTCGATTTGACAATAGTACAACCGGTGGGGAGGTAACGTGTTCGCCTGTTCTTTTTGAAAAACGTCTTGGAACTCTTGGTATTCAACCGGTAGTTGTATCGTGGTGGAAGTTACTGTGGCCAGACCCATATCTGGATTTCTTGGATAACAAGTCAGTTCACAATCAGGAAAGGTTATTCTCTTTGCTCGCCAGTCAATTCGAGGATTATGTGTTTCTAACCAAGGGATTCCTAGAATTACTTGAAATTGTGGGGCCTTGATTACATCGAACACAATTGCTTCCCGATGTCCATCCTGTCCCACTAGTGTCATTTCTGTAGTGGAATGTGTTACCGGCCCAGAGGCTATTTCGGTTCCATGTACTGTAGTAATGACATCCTTGTTAACTTTCGGACGGAGAGGAAGATTAATCCTGGAGGCCAATTCACGATCTACGTAGTTTCCAATACTCCACTGTCGATGTATGCTTTTATAGCATGCAACCGCTGAGGCTGTTTCTGGTCGACGAGCACCATTGGCAAGACAAAATGCGAGGTCAAAGAGTCTGTTTTCAAGCTCGGCAAGCGGACCTCTACGCTTGTCGGGCTTGACCGTTTCCCGAATCAGGTTCTATTAAATTGTTGTCCGTGGCTCCAACCACCTTCTTAGGTGGCTTTACTGGGCAGTCTCGTAGAAAGTGACCAGAAGCCCCGCAATAGTGACATAGTTGCTTTTGCCGTCTTCTCTCTCGTTCCTTCTGCGTCAATGGTCCTTTAACACCGCCGATCTGCATAGGTTCTGAAACGTCGGTACTCTTAGGGTTAGCGTGAATTTTGATCAGCACTCGAGTTTCGAACTTGGACCGATCTGCTTTTCTAGTTTGCAGTCTGTGGTCAAGTTGGACCACTAAGTCTATGTATTCTGCGCAGGCTTGAGGTGAATTTACTATTTGAGCTAAGTCCTTAAGTTCTCCGCTCAGGCCTCGATGAAATAGTGTGATCCTTTTATTTTAGGGCCACCCCGTTTCTACAACCAGCCTATTAAAGGTGGAAATATAAGATAAGAGATCTTGGTTACCTTGTTGTAAGGATAGTAGTTCGTTGTCAAGGGCCTGTCCCTGAGAGTGTCGAGCGAATAATCTTTCCATGCTCGCCTGGAAGCTTTGAAAATCCTGGAGAATTGGGTCATCCTGACTTACCAACGGAACAGACCAATCGGCAGCACAGCCACTGAGATAAGATAATACAAAGGCTACCTTGGTTTGATCATTAGGGAAGGCCCAAGGTCTGCATAGAAAGTGTAGGCGACATTGGTTCATAAAAACGGCATATTTCTTGGGGTCCCCCGCAAAACGTTCAG
This sequence comes from Ambystoma mexicanum, assembly GCF_040938575.1. Taxonomy (NCBI): domain Eukaryota; kingdom Metazoa; phylum Chordata; class Amphibia; order Caudata; family Ambystomatidae; genus Ambystoma; species Ambystoma mexicanum. The sequence continues at coordinate 203,068,347 of NC_090937.1, read as the reverse complement.
GCGGGGCCAAAGGCATGTTTCCAGGAAGATTGATTTGTACCGGGTTATTCAAAACCATTGACGAGGCATTACCCCCAGAACTAGGTAAAGGAGTTTGTCCTGCTTGACCCTGCAACAATCGTTTGGCCAGGTCATCAGTTCTTTCCTTGGATAAGATTAATTCTCTTTTGAGAGCATTAGTTTCCTGGCGGGCGGAGTGTACTTCTGCCCTTAATTCCCCCAAAAGCTGAGCCAGCTGGTCTGTCTCTGAAGTTTCCATAGCGCCCGGGTGGGAAATTGTAGGTAGTCTTCGCGTTCTGTTACGCTCACCTGACTCCCACGGAGGCGCAGGTCTGGTTTGGAGTGTTGTTGCTTCTTCTATGGTGAAGCGCAGGACCCGGAAGATGGACTGGACCGGACCTTCGAATCTGGCTTGTCTGGCTCGCAGGAATATCTTTCTGTATGTGAAAAGGGAGTATTAACAATCTGCGGGAGAAAGTATAAGCCTCCCGCTCCCTTCTCACCCCTCTACGAAACCCTCCTGCGACCCCCACGTGAAGTCTCACCTTAGGGTTTGAAAGGTTGAGCTAACCATCCTGCTTCTCATGCAGGGGCGCGTTGTATCCAGTTACTTCACTGGGATTTTTAGTGTAGAGGGTTCAAGTTTTGTTTTCCCGGTATAGTACCGTAAGGATTCTGTTAATGAGTATGATTCCGCAATAATAATTGTTCGTTGTCTCTTTTTCAGGTGCGGAAACTATTCCGGGAAGAGCTGTGGAACCGAAGAATGAGACTCTGGTGAGCTTGATGAGAGTTCTATCAGTGTCCTTGTATCAATGCGCTCACTAAAGCTGATGTCTTTTTTCCCCATAGGGGCCGGGGTCCGGAAATGCCTGGATGCGGCACCGACCCGAAACGAAGCTCAATCCAGAAGAAATCAGGTAAGTCTTTAATGGGCGTTTGGGCAATGTCTTTTCAGGCGCCCACTAATGCTGATGTCTTTTTTCCCCATAGGGGCCGGGGTCCGGAAATGCCTGGATGCGGCACCGACCCGAAACAAAGATCAATCCAGAAGAAATCAGGTAAGTCTTTAATGGGCTTTGGGTAACGTCTTTTCATGCGCCCACTAACGCTGATGTCTTTTTTCCGCATAGGGGCCGGGGTCCGGAAATGCCTGGATGCGGCACCGACCCGAAACAAAGATCAATCCAGAAGAAATCAGGTAAGTCTTTAATGGGCGTTGGGTAACGTCTTTTCATGCGCCCATAAACGCTGATGTCTCTTTTTCCCCTTTCACCTTTATTCTTGTCTTTTTCTCCCTAGGCGCAGTGATGTGGCTGCGAGTCCAGATGTCGCCGTAGAACGTGGTGGTACCTTGCACAGGTGAGTGAGATGCGGCGCTGCAGCGATCGATGCGATGTGCTTTTAAATGGATGTCTTCCTTTTCAGGACCGTCGGCGAGATGTCTCCGGAATGCGGATTTAGCAGGTAAGGACTCTTCTTTACCCTTTTCTCTTCTCTCTTTGCAGGTGTTCCAGGATGCTGGCAGGAGTGGCAGAAGACAGAATGCAGGAGCAAACACGGTGAGCGTCCAGCTGCTAGATGCAGAACAACGCGAAGCGTGAGTTGCTGCTTGGGCGTGGCTTAAATAGCCTTCAAAGTAGTTCCAGGTATGTATCCTTCCTCTCAGGTATGTATTCCTCCCCTGACCACACCTGTGTGGTTAAGTCGTTCCAAAGATAAAGTAGTCCCATTCAGGCCTCAGAAGGCCTGGATGTTGCGGCATGGTCTGCATCAGGTAAGTTAACACTAAGCACCTTTAACACAAAGTCCCCTTTTATGAGCCTGGCGCCTGTGGCGCCAGGACTGTGGCCCGATATGAGCCTGGCGCCAAAGAGCCCCTACTTGAGGCTGTTGTGACTTCCCTTGAAGACATGATGTTTGCCTCTGGGGTAGCTGGGTCTTGTCTGGCACCTTGGAGGTAGGCATAATGACAATTTGCAGAGGACTCGGCTTAACCTCTCTTTACACCAGATGGAAAAATGCCTAGTTGTCTATATTTAAAAATCTTATCAGATGAATATAATCATCCATCGTTATATGCAACCCTTTTCTGTATTTTTAAGAAAGATTTTAAAGGCTGTGTCCTCAGTAATTGGCTGAAAGATGTGAAGCTTTTCTATGACGAGATTGGCTTAAAGCTATGTTCTCCAATAAACCTAATTAAACAAAAGGCCAGAGACTGGGGTATTAGCAATAGCACATTGTGTCTTTCTGGTAAACCCACCTTCCAATAATGGCTTTCATAGGTACTTGCCTTTTAGGTATATTATTAATACAAGAAATAAAAAAATGTTGTGTTTTATAATGTGCCTACATTTTAATCAGCTGCCAACAAATGTGCTTTTGAGAGCATGGACACATACACAATATAATCTTAGAATTTGTAGAATATGCAGTTTAAAAGTGTAAACAACAGGTAACTTGTTAACATCTTGTCCAGCATTAATATCTGAATTTGAGTAAGGATACAGGAAATGTGTTAACAATCTAGAAAATGTAAGAGGTGACCAGTTTTGGGGTTTTATATTTTCAGGCAAAGTATCTATTCTTAATGTAGCAGTGTATCATAGTTGGATTATATAGGAAAACAAATATCTAAATAATATTGGTCATGATGGTTTTTAGGTTGTATAATAACTTGTTTTTATGATAAATCATGACTAAGTATTGGTATGAAATTGTTGAATGTTAAATGTAACTTTTCTTTAGTTTTCTTTAATATAATTAAATGTAATTTAATGTCGTTTTTATGGTGAAAACTGGTTTTACCAAATCTCCTAAAATAAAAAAATAAAAAATAAAAATATCTAGGAATCTACTTTCATTGCTGCCTGAATTGTAATGAACATTGTTATAATTACTATTAGTACCCAGCAAGGGACTATGAGATTGTAACATGCAATCTCAGTGGCCCTTACCAGGGCATTACCCGACTGGGAATCCCTCTCGCCATAACATTCCTTCCTCCTTTCTGTCCCCGGCAGGGCAGGGGGGGTGGCAGCCACTTAGCCAATGAGGAGGATCGGAACGGGGTAATCTCTGCTCCGAGCCACCACACGGATGGAGGCTGCCATTTTCCCTGGCCGGAGATCGAGGTAAGTGATGTTCCCTCCCCCGCCCCCTTACAATCCAAAGAATTCCCTTCCCGCCCTCCAACCCCACTTACTTTCTTGTTTGTCCTTATCGAGAGCAGACGTGCTGGGAACACTTCTGTCCCCAGCGCGTCCACTCCCGATCCGTGACAGGCCGTCATGGAAAGGAAGAAGGGACTACACATAGTCCCTTCTCGCCTTTCCATTGCACCCATTTTCTGTGTTTACATTTTTCCCTATTTTTTTAATGGCCGCAATGGAAAGGGAGAAGGGACTACATGTAGTCCCTTCTCCCTTTCCATGGTGCCCATTTTGTTTGTTTACATTTTTCCATTCATTTTTAATGGCCGACATGGAAAGGGAAAACAGACTTTATTTTCCTTTATCTGGCGGCCATATTTTTGAATTTTATTTTTCTGTTCCTAAACGCTGGAGTATTTCGGAACAGAAAACAAAATGCACGCAGTACCCCGGTTTTAAAGGCTGGAGTACTAATAGCAATAGGCCCCTCACAGGGGGGGCATTACCACTTCAGGGAATGGGCCGGGACCTTCGTTAAGGCCCTTGCTTCGCTCTGGGCTGTAACTATTGGCCCGGGGCATTACCTGAAGTGGTAATGCCCCCCCTGCTCGGGGCCTATTACTTAATTAAAATTATTATTATTACTATTATTATTATTGGTATTTATTGAGCATGGGCTTACCTTCTTGCAACATTGAAGTGCTTTACAAGTCACATGTTAATCATTTCTCGTTTATCAATTTAGCTCCTCAGAGACATGCCACTGCATCACTGTTGAACCTCATAAACCTGTGCATCCTGTTGTTTCTGCTAACCCTTAACTGCACACCCCTTCCCCTTTCCCTAATGTAACTAGCACCTAGATAACTGTGGGTTCAGGCGCTGCAACAAATACAAAAATAAATAAATAAATGTAAGTATTTAAACTAAGGGTACAAATCTAAAAACCATGATGTTAGTGCAGAATTCCATTATTGGAGGTACACCTGTCCCTTTGTGGGGACCTCTAAACATGTTGCTTTCTCAGCTTCCTTTTATTGCATCTTCTGTGGTCCGATGGACTTCTACTAAGGTCCCCCTGCCACTGCAACTCTTTTTAGTTTTGGCTATTAAGTGGCGCTGAAAAGCTATGATCATAGGATGTATTGAGGGAAGAGAGATGGCATGTGAGAAGAGACACACACCCTGTGGATATTGTTTGGCTATTTACTTACCCATTGACTGCCCCAGTCTATGCTAGTCCTTATGGCTGTTTGAACCCACTACTCGCCCCTCCACGTCCAAACCACAGCCCACTTTGATTTCGTTGAGCTTCCTCTGTTAAATAGTAACTTTATGCTTTATTCTGTGAATGGCCTGCCAGCGTTAATTCAAACCAGTCTCTTGAGATGTATTGGCTTAATTGCAGTTGATAATGGTCACAGATGTAATACAAATGTCCTAACAATGTGTGCCTTCGTCCACTTGATTTATAAGCAGTGTATGTGTGTTAAAAACAAGCATCTGAAGTCCTATGTATGTGATTATACAAATGTAAGCCATTATAAAATATAAAGGCGTATACACTTAAACAGAGCCAGGTTCTTTACTATTGGTACTATTAAAATGTAAAAACAGATCCTCACTTAAAACACTTTGCACTTGAGCCTGGTTGGTGATGTCATATCTGTTGGGAAAACCACACCTGGAAGCAAAGATGTCACATTCATTTTGCATTCTGCATGTGTCGGTAGAAACCATTTTTTATTTTACATTTTTCCTTTGTTACCAATGCATGGTGTCTTGAAGCACATTTAGGAATGGATACAAATGCCAAACGTAGAAGAATTGTCATAGGCACTGGAACATAATGTTTAGGAATGACACATACATGCTGATGAATACTGTCAACAATCTCAGGAAAAACATGCCGTTGACGACAGAGAATTTTCCAAAGGCCATAAAACCAACCGACCTGACCAGAACACACTGATCCCGAGTCAAAAGTCAAACAGCTTTGCCAAACCCTCTAGCCATATTCACCCACCACCTGCCCCATCCCACCCAAACAATATTCCCCTTTGATCTCTTTGAGCTAGCAATATCAAGCAGTAACATCAGACTTTGTTCTGTTAAGGGCTTGCCAGTGTTATGTGGTTGGTGTTGCATCCTTGAGAGCTGTCAGTATCGGGTTGAGCACGCTAAGTATTAAATCACACTGCCCTATGAAACAATCATGATTTACTCATATGAAACAAAAAGCAAGCTTATCTTATAATTTGCATACCCATATTAATTGCTGTTTGGCTCTGATCTGTAGGTGAAATTCCAGGTGAAATTCCAGCTATGCATGTGTGGCTTTTTTGCTGAAATGTTTTTCTTGCTTTTTTCAAACCCCTGTAACATAGATGGTGAGTGCTATTTCAAAAAAGTCTTCTTCTGAGAGTCAATGGGCCTCATTACAAGTATGCCGATCTGGAAATAATGTTACCGGTAGATCCGTACCGGCACCTTTTTCTGGACCGGCATATTCCGAGTTGTGATGCCGGTAACATTCGGCACTGCTAGTGACCCACCGCATATGGCAACACCATTCCCGGAATCTGCGGAGAGACGCTGCAGCTGTGCCTGAGATACTGGCATGGCATCAGTAAGTACACATTCCGAGCTGCATGGACATGCAATTACCAGCATGTACATGCCGGTAGAATGTGAAAACATTGCCGGAAACACTGGCATCGCGGACCAGGAATTAAGTAGATTCAGGTGTGTAGAAACATGCTAAAGGTGCTCAAAATCAGCCCAGGTGGTCCCAATGAGCAGTGCTACAGCACAAAAGGACCACTCCCACACCCCACGCCCCTTACAAAACCACCATGCTAGCAGTATCAGTACTGGAGCTGGAGGCCATGCCTGCAGGCCTACTACTTGAAAAGGCAGGGAGGAAGAGGATGCAGCAGAGGCGCTTGAGGAGAAGGAGGGCCATCATGGCCCAGCAAAACCCCAATGTCCAGCAGGTTGCAGCCTGCAAGCATCCACCAATTCCATGCTTAAGGGCCACACCTTTGAACCTGAGCCAAAGCCAGATCCACATCCTGTAACGGCTATACAGGGACCCTATACATTCAATAGTGGACCTGATCCATGACGACCTGGTCAGCCTCTTAAATATCCACAGAGCCATCCCCCCCTTGCTCAAGGTAGTGTCTGTGCTAAACTTCCTAGCCACAGGCACATACCAGCACACTGTGGGTGAGCTGCATGGGATATCTCAGCCCTGTTTTTCGTCTGTCCTGTTCCAGGTCATTGATGCCCTCCTGTGTCACGTTACAGACCACATCAGCTTACCCAGAACTGCTGACCAGGTGAATGGCACAAAAATAGCCTTCCATGCCCTTGCAGGCATGCCAAACGTAATCAGTGCTTTGGACTGCATACATGTGGAGCTGGTGTGGCAGCAGTGTAACACAACAGAAAATGGTATCATTCACTGAACGTGCAGATGGTGTGTGATGCCCGCCACCTCATCACCCATTGCTGCACCCGATTTCCCGGTTCAACCCACAACTCCATGGTGCTGCACAGCTCCATGCTGCCTCGGTACATGGCACGTCACGGTGGACTGGCTGCTGGGTGAGTCTAACTACAAGGGCATGTGCACTGTTGAATTGGGGGGGCAGAAAACACCATAGCTTACTTGGCTGCTGGGTGAGTCTAACTACAAGGGCATGTGCACTGTTGAATTGGTGGGGGGGCAAAAACACCACAGCTTACCTGGCTGCTGGGTGAGTCTAATTACAAGGACATGTGCATTGTTGAATTATGGGAATGCTTAACACCCATCACTAGTGGCTGTGCACAGTGTATGCACCAATCCATTATTTCTCCTACTTCTATGCGCACATACAATTATAAGAAAATACGTGAAAGCGCACAGAGGCCAGATAGGGTGGCAAAAGGGGAAGGTAGACCATGAATAAGAGCAAGGATCATTAATTGTGACAAATAGTACAACAAGTAAAGATACTAAAGTTAATGGTAGACAAACCGACTTTGTGTTGTGAGTGCATTAAACATGCAAGTGTACAGGTGTTATTCAAGGTGCAACACAGTAATGGCATGCCTGAGTGCAAGGCCTTGACAGGTGTGTCTCAATTTAGGGAAATTATCAAGTGCATGCCTGCCAACATACATTCTGTACAGCAATAAACATAAAATACTACATGTACCAGAATGCCCTACACCAAAGTGACAAATAGAAGCACAAAAGCAGTCAATCAAACACACAACACCTGATGCATAGACAGAGAATACCTATGCTCCCACCCACGTAACACCATTTGCCTGCACACTAATTGGCCAGGTCCCCTGCCTGTTAGAACTGCGCAATCCCACATCCATCTCATTTGTAATCTAAATCTTTTTTGTACATATGTCGGGTTTTGTATCATGGACATATTGGTATAACTGCATTGTAACACAATGACACATACACCACTTCCATGTGTGTCAGTGGCACTAAAAGGGTCAGAGGTCATGTTGTCTGTGAATGGCCCATGTGAATGCCACTGCACACGACACACTCAATACGCATTCCCACAATGTGCATTTCTGGTACCCGAAATAGGACATATGCTACCTAAACTTAATTTTGCATGTGCATGTTTGTCTTCTCAAATGAAAACTATACAGCCTGTGCCAACATGATATGGGCAGAAGTATGACATTGTGCACTTTTTGTTGCTCCCGTTCAGGTGATGCTGGTTATCCCCTGATGCCATGGTTGATGACCCCCGTGAGGCAACCACACAATATCCACGAGCAGGCATACAACTGTGCCCATGTACGTACTTGGTGTGCCATTGAACAGACATTTGGCATGTTAAAGGCGAGTTTCCGGTGCTTGAGAAGATCAGGGGGAGCACTAATGTACAGCCCTGAAAAGTTGGGAAAGATAGTGCTTGCCTTTGCCATGTTGCACAACAAGTGTCTCAGGCGCAACGTCCCAATGCCCCCCGACATGGACATGCACCCACCAGAGGCTGAGAACGACAGTGATGACGAGCTGGCAATTGCACAGCGCCATGATGGCATGGATGGACGTGCCGCACAAGATGAACTGATGCACCACTAATTCTAATCACCTGTCATACATGCGTCACAGGCCAGCTAGCGTACTGGGCACTGGGCACTGCACGTAAATAAAAATCGCACACTGAAAAATCAATGTCCAGTCATGTTTGTTTTGCAACACCAACTATAATTTGAACATGTTTGTCCCAATACAATACACCCCAACTATAACTCCTCACTCCCCCTTCCAACTATCCCTCTCCACTCCCCCTCCCCATCTATCCCTCCCCACTCCCCCTCCCCAACTGTCTCTAGCCAACTCCTGTCACAGACATGGCACGTATGTGTCAATTACCTATCTGCGTCCCATTTTTTGGCTCCGGCATGCGGCTGGGTGCCAAGCGGGACAGGCGCATGGATCGGCACAGAACTCCTTGTTGTTGTGCTTGTTGATGGTGCTGGGGGTAGTGCCATGGGCCGTCGTTCCAGGAAAGCCTGCAGCCACATGGCCATTGTTTCGGTGATGGAGGCCATCACTCTGTTCCCCTCCCTTACCCTCCATGACATCTGGACAATGGCACATGTGCAGCAAGCAAGCGCATGTGCATTGCGTCTTTCACTGGCCTGTATGCTCTTGCATTAGCTGCGCCTCCTGAAGGTGCTGCTACAGCAGGGATGTGAGTGCATCCTGCCATTGCTCCATCCTGGTGAGGCAGACTTCTATATCCCTCACACTGGGGAAGGGGGGACGTTGGGGGCTAATTGTGTCAATGGGGCTGAAGACCAGGGGCTCCTCAATGCTGTGGTCTTTCTCGTCTCCAATTTCCAGACCATCCTCTTCCACTGTGTCATCTCCAAAGCATGCATGTACACGGCCTTGTGGCAGTGGTGGTGGTGGCGGCACTGCTGCTTCTGGTGCTGCTGGGGTGGGTACAGCTTGTGGGGCCTGTGGTGGCACAACTGGTGGGACCACGGGGGCCTGGGGTTGCTGAACAGATGCAGCTGGCGTTGCGTTGCAGTGGAGTCCTGGGTTGAGGTAGTTGTGGTCCTTCGGCGTGGACGCCTGGTGCCCCTTGATGTGCCGGGACGGGCATCCTCATTGCCAGATGATGTGCCTGAAGGGAGTCAGAAAGGCAGTGCGCCAGTGATGAGTGTGGATTGATGAGGCCAATATTAATGCATTTGTTTTTTGATGACAGTACTGTGTCAGGGACATGGAGGGGACATGTCATGGATACTGTGCGGCTGGATGTGTGATGTACCTTCATGGTGTGCAGGAGATACTGTCATGGTGTACTGGACATTTCTGGGTAGGGTGTTAGGGATGTGGCATACATGCTGTGTGATGTTGTGTTGGGGAGGGTTGTGCCATGGATGGTATCCCCATGTGCCTGCTGCCTGTAGCACTTACAGGGATGGGTGGAAATGTGTGCTCATGGGTCAGGTTGGGTGGGACGAGGGGGTCACAAGTTTGATATTGGTATTTTGTGGGTGGTAAAGGTGCATGGCACTGATGTGACTTTGTGCACGGGGTAGGACGGCGGGAACACACCAGTTTTACTGTGGCAGGGGGATGTGTGTCTGAGTGCCAGCAGGAGCATGTTATGTTGGTGATACAGGGTGCCTGTGCTGTATTGTATGTGTGGTTGCGGTCTGAGTGAGGTTTGGGGTGAAGGTGTATGTCGTTGTGTGCAATGAGGTTGCAGGTTGGGGGGGAGTGGGGCCGGCAGGGCTATATTGGTGTTGTGCACAACACACTTGACATGTTTTGCAGCTGTAGTGTGTGCAGGGTGGACAGGGGGGTTGATGTGACATTGGGGTTATATGTACTCACCAGCCTCCTCGGATGTCATACCTCTGGCCTTTGCTGCACCCACACCTTCTATGGACTTGAGGTGCGGCACACTGCTGCACGTCTCCTCTGAGGGCTGCAGGTGGATGGGGTATGTGCTGCCACCGCCTGTTGGCATACGCTGTTTGTGATGTGCTGACAGGAGGTTCCGCAACCTCAAGTGCAGGGCATCCAACCTTTTGTAGCATTCACGCACAGTGCAGGGGGTTGTGCCAACTGCTGTTACTTTATGGGCAACCTCCTCCTAGATGGTCTTCTTTCTGAGCTGTACCTGCCTGCGTTGGTCGGTGGAGAACAGTTGGTCTACATTTTCGGCAATGGTGTCCGCCAACATGTTTAGCTCTGCCTCGCTCAAGCGTGGCTTGCGCCTCTGGGTTGCACAGACTCTTGATGTCATCTTAAATTAGCAAAATCTGTGCTCAGGATATGTGTATGTGTCCTGTGCTATGAGGATTGCAATGAATTGTGTTTCATTAATGGCTGCCCGTAGATATCCTGTTCCAGTGATCAATGTATTTCCAGTCCTGGTAATTATGGCACCATTGTTACCGATGCCGGGTGATCCGGTAGCGTGATGCCGGATTCGGATTCACTGGCACTGCGGGTGTATGTCAACACAGAATCACCCAGTGCTTCCTGCAGCTGGAGATTACGGACATGGTGGCAACAGCATGCCAGTAATTAGGATTTATTAACAGCAAACTCGTAATGAGGCCCACTACTAGTGTAATAATATCTTAAGCAAGTGTGCCTTCAGCCACTTGATTTATAAGAAGTATGTGTATCCCTATATCTTGAGGTCCTGTTAACTGCAAGCATTGGCAAAGCCAGCAGTTTAGGCTTGTTCAAAGGCACGAACAGCTTCCATATGATCAGGTACTCAACCAATGTCCCAGCCGTTATAGTCTTATAGTTTGGTAGCACTTTCCCATGCTTACAGAAAAGCACAAACTGTTGGCTTTGCCAGTGCTTGTTTACTAAATAGTTCTATAGTAGTCCACATGCCACCAAGGCGTGGTGTACTTTTTAAGCCCCACTCTTTGGCCTGGGTTGATCATTTGTGTTAGGTAGTACGCTGGTCACAGCTATAATTTAGTTTTGGCTTCCCCAGAGTTGAAACCCGTTTTATCACATAAGTAGGCCAATGTTCCTTATTGATAGTCATTGGGGTACTAATGTACTTTTTAAGTCCTGCTCTTTGCTATTTTGTTTTTGGGTCATCCCTCTGTCTTTGGAAACCACGAGGAAGGTCTAAAAGGGCCATTGTGCACAAATAGGCTCACTCCGAGTCCAGCCCAGCACCCCATATTGTGGTTTGTGTTGGTTTAGACCAGTCCCTAGCCATAGGCAGGCAATTGCACATCCTGCGCAGTGAGCCTGGAATTGTGGCAGTTTTGGGGGCCAGACTGAAAGGCTGCCAGTACAATCATTTGTTAGGAGCCCTGGTTTGTGATTGGAGGGCTGGCTTAGGCCATCATGCGTGTGTAGGTTTGTTTAGGTTAAACCCTGATCTTGTGCTCAGAACTGCTCAATTTATGCTGGAGGTTTCCTTACCTGCTGGAAGATGTGAGCACCAAAAAGCTACTTACACAGTTTTGAGAGTATTTTTGTCCATTCTGGCTGGGCTTGTGCCTCTGTAGCTTAGCATCAGCTTAGATTTTTTGGCTTCTGGACATCCTTCCTGGACTGACGTTTTCCTCCCCATAATCATCTCATTGGCTGGACTGGTGTATATAATCTCTGAGCCCTTTTACCACTGACTTCCCAATTTACTGCCTTGATTATCTGCCTTGTTGCAGGAAGCTGCTGTCACTCATAAGGAGGTTGGGAGCCTAACACCCCACCTCTCCATTTCATTTGAGACATCCTGGGTCATCTCTGCTGATGTTTCCTTTGTGAAACCGTTTTGTGCTGGTTGGGTGTTTCTCTTTGTCAATCAAGCCAACAAGATCTGCTTTGCTGGATTCCACCGTCTTCTAGGAGCCATCCTCACGATTGCTTTCATTTATGTCTGGTGGGTCTCACTCCAAGAAAGACTGCATCTTCTTCTTTCTGGCCTTCTGGGTCATTGTTGGCCCAAGGTTCAGATCCCTGGGTGACCTGATCATGTGAACTGCACCCCTTGGAAACCACCCTTTTAGAAACCCAGACCATGGATTCTTACCTCTGGTGTGTTATTTCAGATTCTTACCCACCCGACTCCTTATTGTCCTTGATTGGCGGGGATTGCATGTCCGGGGATTGCATGTCCCTTTCAAACTCATGTTGTCATTTGTTTGCATTGGCCTGAATACCACGGCCTGCCTTACTGGGAGCTGCTTTGTCTCAAACCTGACTCTGCAGCTCTCTAAGAGAGTCTCCTCTGGTGTCCCCTCCAGTTGGTTGATGTCTGTTCTGCATCTTTGGGGTAGAACAGGAACTGAGTAGATCAGGTAAAATATAAATAAGGCTTCCAGTTTTCCGTTTTTACTGATTTTTTACACGTAAATACAGACGAAAATCAATCTGCTTTCTGTGTGTATTTATTTATAAAAATGGAAAAATAGGTCTTTCTGTCTCTTTCTCTATGATGTCATTCATACAAGGCAGACCAATTGCATTGCAGACTGGCAGCATGGAGAGTGTAAAAGTTGTATAAAAATAGCATTAATGTTCTTCAAATTTCTGACGGCATATATCTGAAGGCAGCAGCAGTCACAGGAACAGCTGTTTTGTGTTATGTAAAAAATGGAGCTAGCATTTATTTCCTATATGGCTGCATGTGTGCTTTAATAAATGCATGTTTTTATTAGAATCAATGCAGAAAAATACTGTTTGTGAATTTTCTTTTTATATGACAAAAAATAAATGTGGATAAATACAGACGGAAATGGAGGAAGAATAAATACCATAAAACTGGAAGCCTTAAATATAAACCATCTTTTGAAATAAGGTGTGACCTAAATTATGTTAGGAAGTGTCCGTTTCTAGATGTTTTGGTGTAACTACTGAAAGCGGGGAAGCAGAAAAATGTTCCTTCACATGTATGGCCTTTGGGAAAATAGTAAGGAGTAAAACGGATGGCGCCCTGTGGTTTCATTAAGTATTGGAGCAATCAGAAGACAACTGCGATATGGAGAAGAGAAATTGACAGGGTTGGCTACTAAAGAAGTCAAGACAATTCTCAAAAACGAAAATGTATCCTGGGGCTTGCAAAATGAGCTCCTTGCATGAAAGAAATTAGGAAAAGTCAGATTGCTCTCTTTTTGCATTACTCAGTAAGAGTCCCATAACATTTCTCGTATTTAATGACAGAATGTGCTAGGAGGGTCATTATTAATTGAGTCCCGACCCATGCTGGAACAAAATTGGGTCATGGCAAAACTAAACTAAAATAGGTAGCTACTCTGTAGTTTGTTTAACAGAGACATTTAAACCATAGAGCACATCTTTTGTATGTAGTAGATTTTTTGAGTGTTTGGTTTATAATTAAATTTTTTACTAAAATGGGATAGTTGCTGCATGATCAATACTTTTATTCTAATGCCACAAACCTATATAAAAGCACCAGAATGTTGATGCTAAGATTTAAAGATATTTGAGTACAAGCAGGAAGGCAGAAGCAGACTAGACTTACACTAGCAATATGTAAATAGCAAAGTGTCACCTGAAGCAAGCAGGTACAGCTAAAGAGGAAAATCACATGCCTATTAATAATTACTGAGTAAAGAAATACATGGTGAGCTGTGTCAGTTTCTCAGAAATCTCCTTATCAAGGAAAGAAAAGATCACAGGAGATCACTTGAAACAAGATAAAGAGGAGAAAGATAGGACAGACTCAAATTATCCAGATGTCTGCAAGAGCTTAATCTAATGAAGACATCAGTTGATTGTTCCAAATAAATCTTCAATGGCTCTATGTGATTGTTTTATAAGTATAATATGGTTTGTACAGCATTTCATGAATAGTAAAAGAAATTAAATTGTAACAGTATTTTCAAACCATAAATATGTGTATTAATATTCCATTGTTTAAATGCATATAGAATCTAAATCATATATTTGTAATCATAATACTAGCAGTCAATGCTAAATGCTCTACATTCTCATGATATATATCGTATGCTACTTCTTCCATTGGAAGCTCTATATGAATTCCCTTTGTTTATTACTTTGAATTCTTCCTTAATTTATATCCCACTCCAAAACTGCATGGTTGCTATGATTAATGAATTGTGTTCCGTCCTCATCATACACAACACAAAATCCTAGGTATTTCAATCAGCTTGCTTGTCTACAAATCCTAAGTATAATATTAAATAATAAACATCCATCTTCTATCTATATATATATATATTTGGGAAAGTGTGTTTGTATGTTCACAGTTGGCTCCCGCCCCATAACAGTTGGCGATAGTGAAATTAGACCAATCCCACCCATTCTCCCTGCACAGGGTTGGAGTCTAGCCCTGTGCTATTAGTATAGACGATTTTGGGAGATTGACGATTTTGCGGTTGATGGCTCCAGACCACAACAGTTGGTGGGCTAAAGGTTTGGCCTGAGGTGGACGTACCAGTCTGGGGTGTACTGGCGATAGAGAAATCAGACCAACCCCACCCATTTTCCCCGCAGAGGGCAGGGTCCGGCCCTGTGCTAGCAGTATAGGCGATTTTGGGAGATACCCGATGTTGAGACTTTTCCAATAACAGGAAGTGAGGACACAAGGTCGGCATATCAGTCTGGGGTGTACTGGTGATAGTGACATTTGACCAACCACACCCATTCGCCCTGCACAGGGGTGGAGTGGGGCTATGGCCCTGTGCTATCAGTATAGGTGATTTCGGGATATTGCTGATTGCTGATTTTGCAATTTTTCAAAAATAGAAAGTTATGACACAATAAAACATACACAAGGCCATAGTAGACCCCCATGTGCATGTTAGCTACAGATCTGTGAAACGCTGGGTGGTAACGCTAGTCATTCAATAAAGAGATGTCACAATAAATCATAATACGGTTTCCTGCTTTCATTGTTTATGTTTTTTTCAATGTTGGTGGTCTCTTTCCAGGGTCATCAGAATGTTTCAACGTTTGCTTTTATCAGTGCTTACCTATTGCATCCCAATTGTGTTTTTTCATTGTTGACAGAAGGTACCACTTATTGCTGCATATGTATTACTGCTAATTCTTTTGAATCCAAACAATCACAAATGGTGGTGATGTAGCCCTTTATGTCTCTGCATATTTGGACTTTTACAGAAAAGCAAAACTACACATAGAGACATGTAAAAATCCAATACAGACTTGATGGACTCCAGTTTCCTGACATAGGACAAGATAAAAGCTTGAATGAATGTTGCAGGATACCATAAGACATGCACGGGCCAAAGTTAGAGGAATGGAAACATGACTTGGAGACAGTGACAGGTGTATATGTGTAATCATTTTCAAAGATGCATGCTTGCTGCATGCAGAAATAATAACAAACAACCTTTAAAAAAAAATAACTTGTGGGCATTTTAGCTTCACATCATACAGATTACATAAAGTTTACCTAATTACTAAGTGGATGGTCAAATAGATTCTGCAACCATAAAAATGAGCTACATATTTAATTCAATGGCAGTACGTGTAAGGAAGGCATGGTATCACAGTAGGACAGACACAAGTGACCACAGTTCAAGAGTGTTTATTGAACTTCATCAAGGGTGTGATAATGTTCTGGTCCGATAGCACAGCGAGTAGAGCGCTCGCTTTGACATCTATGCAGTGCTTGCTGATGCAGGTTCGAATCCCGGCAGGGCTAAACTCAGCCTTTCATCTTTCCGAGGTCGATAAATGAGCACCGCACACTGTGGTTAATAATAAGCAGTGCCCAGATACCTGATAGTTTGTAGCACTATATAAATGCTAAATTATTGTTGTTATTATTATAAATGCCTCTCTAAACCTAAATCTAAAGATGGGAGCAAGCTACGACCAGCAAATAATAATAACACAGTCCTAGTGGAGTCTAGTAAAAGAAAAACAGCCAATCGTTATATCTAATTTAGAAATAGTATGAGGAAATGTTCATGAAAAAGAAAGACGTGTTCACAAAATGATACAATTACAGTTTATATTAGCTATCGATGACCTTCAAATGTGCACAGGGTTTGGCTTGACCCGTTGCAGGAGCACTTCGATTTCACAGATCAAAATGTTACACTCTCAGTTGGATACCTAACAGAGACCTTCGAATGAGCACCGACGTGCCTCCGGACCACTCTGTATATGGCATCTACCTTGGTTTCAAAGGTTTAGTCACTCCTTGGATATTCGTTTATATTCGCGTCGCTCATCACATATGCCTTACACTCTGTTCTTTGCAGATTTCTTCATACAATGTTGCTGCTTGCAACCTTGGGTCTAGCACAGACCGATCTGCTCTTAGTCTCCCCGACTCACCAGCTGTGCTGACTTTACTGGAGCAGCTTTGTTGTAGGAGCCAAAGACAGTACTGCAGCAGCAATCGCTCTTCCTTGCCTCGGCTATCGATACAGGAGAGCCCCAGGTACCTTCGACACACAATTCACCTTTCTTCAGCTTTAATTTCTGTCTTATATTTCTTATTCTTGACGGCTCATGAAAGTAGCAGTTTTGTTCCTCTTCAAAGGCCAAGGGCAATTCCTCCTTGCAACCCTTTGTGGTCTTGCCGTATTTCTCTTCGCATTAAACTACCATCTCGGAACTGCTGCTTCCTTGTGTGTTTTGCCTTGCTTAGAGTGTGCTTTCATGCTCCACCTTTTATCCATCAGGGGAAGTGTGAAGGAAGTCAGGTCTGTGTAATTATCAGTAATTGCCTGACTCTGCCAGACACTTGTGTTCGGACATGTCAGGTACACAGCTCAGGTGTTAGTCCATTTTCTCTCATAGTGAGCTGTCTGTGAAAAAGTGTTTGTGTTGGGAAAGGGGGTGGGGGTTGAGCTCCTAGGTATCTTGCCTAGTAGGATGGGGAAAAGGTGTTTCAAGGAAGGGGATACCGCATCTCACCCTTCGGTCTCCCACTTCCCCTCCCTGTGAGCTCCTCATCCAGGTGATCCATCCGCACTGCTCCACCCCCAGGCACTGGATCCAAAAGTGATGGCCATGTCCTGGCCACCTGGATGACAGATCCCCGGGAACTGGCGGTGAGACACCTTCAGGTTTCTCACATAAGGGATTCCAAATCACAAACACAAATCAGCTATTTAGTAACTGAACTGTACACATTTTGCTCAAAACGTTGCATTACAGAGTAGAAATGACCTTTTTTGGTCCATTTACCCAATGGAACCAGAACACACTAGTGTATGAAGGAGGATCATTGGAATACAGGATTTTTTAAAAAGTTCAATATTTAGCATGTGATCAAATGCAATATTTTTTTCATATTGCATTTAGCCTGTGATCAAATGCAATATTTTTTCATATTGCAAGTAAATGCTTGAAAGATCACCCCCCCTGCAAATATTTCTTTTGGATCATTTTCAAATGTTAAAATGTCCACTAGATGGCAACACTTTTCATTTTCAATTTAATATGCAAATCCATGTGTAGCAAGATCAGCGCTGGCAACTAGAGGACATTTTCAGACATTTTTGGAAAACCCCTGGAAGGGAACATTATTTCTTGTGTTAGAAATCAGATTAAATTGGATTTTACTGGAATCCAAAAGTCTATTCATATCGGTACTCACCTTTCATTATCTTCATTACTTTGTTCCATGCTCCCACATCTGTCATTCTTGTAAAGGGTTAAAGTTCATTTCATATAACATCATCAATCTGTGACACAGGAAACATTCTACTTAATTTTCACATTTGAAGACTCCAGGCAAGATTTTAAGTTATGAAGTGGAGTTTTTTTTACCTTTTAAAAATTCATAATTTAGCCTATAATCAATTGCAACATATTCTCCCCACTATTTTTCATACTGCATGTAAGCACTTGAATGATCAACCCTATGAAACTATTTTGTTCTCTCAACGTATTAAAGATCAACATCCAATAGTCTGCATGTTCTCTTTTGGAGGCTCGAAACATAACGCCAAAGTCAGTCCTTATGAACGTCATAGGAGTGCCTCTAGATAAACCTACAGCCCTATTCCAGAGCCTAACATGATGTGTTTTAATCACTTTACACCTTCTGTAAACCACATGTAGGCTCCAAATAATACAGAAGGATCTATTTTCATTTTGTAGGCTTCTATTAAGAGGCTTAGACTAAATACTCAATTTTGATGGTCAAACTTACTCAGATGGTCCATCTCTTAAACATGTTCGTATTCATGGTCTTATAGTGAGGTTCTCAATTCAACCTAATTTTAGTTTAAATTCTGAGTTATTTGAAAGGCTTTATTACCTCTATTGTTGTGTTATTTAGATAACAGCTATGCTATGTTGTTTTTTTTTCTTTCTATGAAACACACAATATTATTTTTCTCCACTCCGTCATGATCCATGAAGAATTTCAATGTCTCGGTTAGGGCTCACTGGAGTCCAACTTGTTTCGAATCTAAGAGCATTATTCTGTCCATTCATTTCTGTGGCCAATACACACTAAAGCAAGCTGATTTAGGTAGAAAAAACCTTATTGTGATATATGTGTTGGGATGCACTTACTGTGTCCCAGCCAGGCAAAATGGTTCAGGCTGAGGAAAACATATTAGCACGTACCACTGTGTGAGCGGAATGAGTTTTGCATGGCAAAAGGTGCACGTATTACTGCATGTAGTTAGTTTTGATACATATTAGCTACCCACCTACAGCAACACAGAAGGAGCAACAAATTTACTAATGTTGCAGCTCCAGAAGTTATAGATGGGGCAGTGTGGTATGGGCCCTGTGTTTAGAAGTAGTACACAAAGTTACATTTCCTATTAGGTGTTAGGCAGAAGCTGATGTAGGTAGAAGATGGAGTCAGAAAGTTACTGTGGTACTAGAATGCAGCTATCCCCAATGATAACATTCAGTCTAGCTGCTCACATAATGCCTCTCCTGCTTCACATACTTTGCACAACACCTCTGACACTGGAATGCAGCTTCCCCCATGACAAAAATGTGGCCGAGCTGCACACATGATGTCTCTCTCACATACTCTGTGGGATACCTCCCCAAACCCACCACATGCCTGCTCAACATGGATGACTACCAGGGACTTGGCTACCCCTACTAACCTTCATAGTGGCTAAGTGCACAAACGCACTCTATTTCTCTATGACAGATTTCCCAAACCTGGATTTCGGTCCCCCAAGGGTTTTCAACCTATAGAACATTTAGACCATATCAATGGTGAAAGGCGCTATGCAAATGCCCATTACATTACATTGCATTACATTGTGTGCATAACTAAAGTAGGTATTCCTTTAAAGGAAGCTCCTCACTGCAGTAGGAATTCCTACTGCAGTGAGGGCCTTCCTTTAAAGCAGGTGAGACTAGGCACCCTGACAGAGAAGATGGTAAACCTTCCCGAGTGTGTCTATGAGGTGCCTGCTACAATTGTGCCTTACACATCCAATAGACGTCATTGTGGGGAAATAACTTTACATCTAAAATATTGTCTTTTTGTAGCATGCAGTGCTTACATTTTTACTTGTTTCTGCTAGCAGGAAACAAGTGGATGACAAGTATTATTAGGAGCTTACCTTCTCCCCTCTCTCATGATGATTGAGCTGGTTGCTTAAGGGCCCAATTTCACTACAGACTCCATGGAGAAAATGTGAAGTATCATTTGTATTTGTATTTATTAGGCTTATATAGCGCTTTAGACCAAAGCGCTGCACATATAACAACAGGATACAATTAACATAATTACAGTAACAATAGAAGCATTACTAACTTGAATCAGTCAACAAAACAGTATGTAGAGCAATTAGATGGAGGGAAGGGGAGAGAAGTGGAATAGATCTATGTGAAAGAGGGAAGGAGGGAGGTGGGAGGAGGAGGAAAGGAAGGGTTGGGGATCGGAAGGGGGAAATGGAGGGAGAGGCTTGAGGAGGGAAGAGGGAGGGAAGAGGGAAAGGGTGGGAGAAGGGGAGCAAGAGAAGGGGAGGGGGATCATGGCGGGGAATGGAGAAGGAGAGACTTAAGAGACTTGCGGAAAGAGGAAAAGGTAGGAATAGAGCGGATTGTGAGAGGTAAGGAGTTCCTTAAAAAGAAAGGGCTCATCACATACATCTGATTGCTCCCTGCAGTGAATGCCCAACACATCATGTTAAACTTGCACATGCTTCGCTTTATCTGGCACTTCACAGGGTATTTAGAATGCAAGATGTTTCCAAAAATGTATAATGTAGACTATGATCAAATGAAACCAATTCTCCTCAATGCGTTTTATACTACTTGTAATCACCTTAATGATCACCCCCATGTACATATTTTGTTCTCCTAACATATGAATGAGCAACATCCAGTACTCTGAGTGAGCTCTTTTGGAGGCTAAAATCATGATGCCTAGAACAATCCTTCTGTACTACATAGAGGTGCCACTTGGTAAACGTGGAGCCTTTTTCGTAAAGTCTACCTTCCAGTTTTTCTAGCCACCTTTCCCCTTCTGAACACAAAACACATCTAGGCTGCAAATAATACAGTTAAAACTATTTTCATTTTGTAGTCTCCTATAAAGAGGCATAGACAAATTACTTCATTTTGATGAGCAAACTTTCTCAGATGGTCCATCTCTTGACCATTTTTGTCTTTATGGTCTCATAATGAGGTTCTCAGCTCAACCTGTTATTCATTTAACTTATGCGTTATTTGAAATACTTTATCACCTCTGTTTTGTGTTATTTAAACATCAACTTTGTGCAGTTTTCTCTTGTGAAACACATGATTTTCTTATTCTCCAATTTAAGTTATAAGTTGTTATACATGGAGAATCTCAGTGTTTCAACAGAAGTCCAACTTGCTTCAAACACATAATAGCCCATTAGGCTATTTTTCTGACAAGTGGCTAATTGAAGTTGTTCAGTCCTGTAGCTTTGAGAATACAAAAATGAAGTTCAAACTGCTACTTTTCAAAACTAATAGTCTATAAAATAATTATTGCTGGTAAAATATAATACGGCTTATTTCAGTTAGGATAATTTTCAGGTATGAAAATGTCTGAACATTTCCACTAAATGGCAGTGCTTTTAATGTTCAAGTTAATACACAAATCCATGCGCAGCAAGAACAGCGCTGCCAACTACAGGACATTTTTTGGAAATGTTTGGATAAACACCTAGAAGGGAATATTGTATCCAGGAGTAGAAATATGATTTAATTGGATTTTACTGGAATCCCAAAGACCTAGTGATAATGATACTTGTCATTCATTTTTTTACTTTTTTCCATGCCTCCACATCTGTCATTATTTGTAAAGGCTTAAAGTTAAATGTCATAAAACACATCATCAATATGTGACGCAGGAAAAGTGCACCCGGAAGTAACCGCAAGTAAACTGTTTACTGGACGGACCCGCTTTGACTTGCCTGGATTTTGGACTTCGTTTTGGGAAAAAAAGAAAGAGAGACCATCCCGTGTGCGAGTGAATCTACACGGCGTTCCAGCAGGAGGAAGTCTTTTCAGGCTGCACCCACTCTGCCTGACTTACAAGTAATGCTTCAAAAACTCTGGTGAAAATTTTATGTAAATTTTCCCCTGCTTCAATAAGAAGCGTTTATTTGCTGAGACATTCTAATTCCCCGCTTTTCTGTTTTTCTTTTTTTTTCTCTCTGTTTTTTGAATTCTGCAGCTCCCCTGTGATTGGGGCTTCTAAACGAGACTCCCTCCTGGTCCCACCCCCTTCTGTTACTTAACCCGGGTGAACAGCGCACCGCGCGCGCACCCGGAAGTAACCGCAAGTAAACTGTTTACTGTTCACTGTTCGCAGTGAACTGTGCTTGAGCAGCATTTGTGTCCAAAATGAAATCTATACAAAGAGGTTTTTGTGAGAACTAGTCCCTATGCAACAGACCAAAATGGTCAAATTGTATTCACTTCGGACTAATATGCCGAATATTGAACCTCTTGTTGATCAAATCTACGACTTTCATACTACCCCTAAGCGGAATTCAATTGGGCTGCCAAGTCGTGGATCTACAAAGAGTCGATCCATGTCATATACGAGTGATATAAGAAAATGTTATATTGACAGTACAACAGGTCAGGCTGATGTTATTGACAAAGAGAGTACAGTGAGCAATGTTAACTCAACGGAGGGTCTACTTGAGAAAAGGGTGAGTCCAAAAACAATACCACATGTCAATCCTATAACTATAGATCTGTACAAAGACATGATGCTATATGCAACTCCCACAGCTGCAAAATTGTGCACAGGTAATGATAATGATGTAGTAGCGCCCGTTATTCTGACAGATACAGACATCTACAAAAGTAATAATACAACAACGCAGGTCCCTCCTGTATCAATAGATTTATGTACTCCATCTGACTCATTGCTAGCAGCATTCTCTGAACGAAGTCTGCTAGGCGACTTAGCCCTCCCTACAAATAACAAAGTGGTGACTGAAATTCAATTTCATGCTGAGATAGACCAACCATGTAACAATGTGTCTACTAAAGACACGACTGCCATTGATGACAACGGAAAAAATGCACAAACAACGCAAGTTGAGTTAGAATCTGCTAACACTGAGCCCCCAGAGAATCTATCTGGTGATGATGAAAATGCAGATCACTTGTCCCAATCCCCTGTTCTTTTTCCGGAATGTACTAATGATTCCTCTATTTTGTCAATTTCTTTTACCCAACATTCTCCCAAACGATGTGGACGCAATAAATCTGTACCCCATCAACCACAAGCAGCTATCACTTTGGGACCAACAGAATTAACTCTACAAGCTATGAACACTGCTTTGTTTTCTCTAGCTAAACTTTATGAAACATTGGATGCCAGATTACTGGACCAAAACTTTTTACTTAGAGAAATTCTGGAGAAGAAAAGTGACAAATGTCAGCACACTGAAAGTGTAATACTGAAAAGCCCTGACCCATATAAAATGCACTCTATGTTGTCTGGCATAGTGGAACAGATGTTTTCTAATATGAATGATAGTGAAAAAGCACAACATAGAGTAATTGTAAGTACTTCAGCTGAGGATATGGAAAAGGTCAATCGTAGAATTAATAGCATTGACATGATCAATAACATACCGGATAGTGACCTAAACCAACATGAAACCAATGATAACTCCATGGTGACGAGTGAAAAAAAGAATAACACCGGATGTGTTAATCATGATGTGACCATAGGGGGCGTGGCTTGGAAGCCATGTGAGAGGACGCGCTCTTGGAAGAGCTCCTGAAGATCCTGCATTTATCCTGTGTAAAAGTGCATTGAGACTAACTTTCGCGAGTCAGGAACGAAGGAACCCGTCCATGAATGTATGCTGCATAAATATTGAGGAGCTGAATCCTTCGTAAGCCCGGCAACAACAGAAAAATTGCGATCGAAGATCCGGGAGTCACGGCCCGGACGGAGGGAAGATGGCGGCCATGCCGGACAACGGAGGAGATACATGCGGGGCGATGAAGAGGCATTCTCGTAGTGATCGGTGGCAAAGTAAGCTGTGAAGTGTGAGAATGGCCTCTGGGAGAGAACCGGCGAGTCTCGGTGGGCACCGATTACTTATCACGGGATTTGGACAGTGACGGTCAGTGGTCGGCACTAGGACCCACCCGAGCTGACCACCCGCCTTGGGTGCCGGAGCATCGCGTGCTGGTCAAGCGGCAGCCTTGGGACGGAGGGCCCACATTGTGTAGGAACTCGCTGGTAGGGACCCAGTCGAGTGGCGGAAGGAGTGACTGCGGAGGTACACTTGGTGCGGGAGAAGCGACTCGCTCCATTGCGAGCGGAAGGTGGGCTCCTCTCTCCCGGGGTGGGGGTGAGGCGGGAGTGTACGGGCCCGCGACATACAGTGGTGGTGGAATGGCGAATAAATCCGTCAGACAGAAAGTGAAACAACCCACATTGGATGAGTTTACCAAGACACCACCAGGCCCAGAAAGTGCTCGGAGCAAGGAGAAGCCATCTGCAGGCGGCATGGCCGCCGCTAGCCCAAATCAGGACGTGTTAGTTGCGCTCGCAGAATTGAAAGCGGATTTGAAAACCGCTTGGGAAGCCAAGCTCGAAATGGTGGTGGCGGACCTGAAAACAGTGCTTGACCTCAAAGTGGGAGAAGTTCGGGAGGAGGTGAACCTACTTCGACAAGATGTGAGGACTCTGTCGGAGCGCACGGAGAGCCTGGAAAAGGAGGGGAGCGCCAACACGGCAGATTGCGCCTCACACAAGGCCGACCTGCATGTCTTGGAACAGAAAGTGCGCAACCTGGAGAACAGGGCCGAAGAAGCAGAAGGGCGCGCCCGGAGGAATAATATCCGTGTAGTGGGCATCCCGGAAGGATTGGAGGGTCACAACCCCACGGACTTCATTGAGAATATGTTGCTCCAAGAGATCACTGGGGGAGTGCTGTCGCAGGGTTTTGCGGTGGAGCGAGCGCATAGAGCATTGGCCAGGAGGCCTCCGCCGGGCGGTCCGCCCAGGCCAATGATAGCCAAAATCCTTAACTACCGAGACAGAGAGAGGATTTTGGAGCATTTTCGCAAAGGAGGAACCATCAAGAGGGGGGAGGCCACCATAACGGCCTACCCAGACTACACCATGATGGTGCAGAGGAGTCGGATGAACTTTGCAGCGGTCAAAAGGAGACTTAGAGAGGCGGGGAAGAAGTATATGCTCCTCTACCCGGCCAAATTGAAGGTGATCCACAACAACAGATCCTTGTTTTTCGAGTCGCCTGAGGAAGCCATGGGTTGGTTGGACATGCAGGGCAGCCCCCAGGAGCCGGAGGTCCAGGCTGATGAAGGTGGCAATAAGAGTTAAGTGCGCTACGACGATAAAGAGTGCAGCCAGAAGACTATGGGACTTGAATATAGTTACTGTTATGGCCGGGGGAGGTCGGGCCTGGAACTGAATGATCAATGCACTGTTTGCACCGTACCTGTGGTTATACGAAGGAGCCTTTCGGGGCTAGTCCATTCACCCCCATTTAGTGTTTTTTAGTTAAGTGGCCGTTAGGGCGACTTTACCCTACTGGGCTCTGTGTGTAACAGCCAGAACTAGATGTGGGGGGGCCTGAGTTCCCGAGGTGGAGCTGGGCAACAGTTGGGGAGGGTGTTGGGGGGACGGGTGGGGGGAATGGGGGGTGCGGGGAAAGTTGGGGTGTACATAGCGTTGGGGAGTTTAAGTTTGACCGCGAGCCCTGGGAGTACATTTTGGATGAGATATCTGGACGGCACGGATGAGCGGGGTGGGTTGGGGGGGAGTGGGCAGGATACCAGTGAATTATGGGGGAGCTAAAATTGCTAACATGGAACGTCAGGGGTCTCAATAGCTATCTAAAACGGAATAAAGTCATGCTATACTTGAGAAGGCAAAAGATAGACATCGCATTGTTGCAAGAAACGCATTTGACCCGAGATAAACTGGAGCTGGTAAAGAAAAAGTGGGGTGGAACGGTGGTGGGATCCACGTACTCGGCTTATGCCAGAGGTGTACTGATCTGGGTGGCGCCACATGTCCCGTTTCAACTGAGGCAGGAAATCTTGGATACTGAGGGGCGCCTGGCTATGGTAAGAGGGGCAATCGAGAATAAAGAGATGTGTGTAGTGAACACGTATGCCCCGAACCAGGGCACGGCAGAGTACTATCGGACTATGAGTGCCAGCCTGAGCTGGTGTGTTGGGAGTGCGGTGTTCTGGGGAGGGGATTTTAACTGTGTGTTGGAGCCGGGGATGGATAGATCCGACGATAAAGTGACTAGGCCCGCCCCGGCAGCCCGGGCGCTGCGGACGCTGCTGCGAGACTTCGAGCTCGAGGATGTGTGGAGGACTAAGCACCCCAATGTGAGACAGTACTCACACTACTCGGCCCCGCAGCAGTTGCACACCAGGCTTGATTATATCTTTGCCACATCGGATGTCTTGACAGAGGTGTCCAGGGCGGAATATAAAGCGAGGGTCCTATCGGACCACTCGCCATTGGTGGTGGGTTGGCAATATGGCCGCCCCAGAGCGCGGATCCCGACGTGGCGTCTGCGCGCAGAGGCGCTTAAAGACCAGGTTTTCAGGGAAGATATGCGGGAGGAAATAGCTAGTTATTTCGATACCAATACTGGCAGCGTTGATTCGGCGGGAACTCTGTGGGAGGCTTTTAAGGTTGTGATGCGAGGGGTGGCGATTGCCAAATCGAAAGGCTTGCAGAATGGGGTCCTGGTTGATTTACAGAGGGCAGAAAGCCAGTTGGAACGGGCGTTGAAGAGCGAGCCCATAGACAACGAGCTGGTGCTTAAACTGCAACAGCAGTGTACGGAACATTGGGGGAGGCTCTGTAACCTAAACTATAAAAAATATATTGAGAGACAACACGCGGGAGGAGACAAAACGGGCCGTCTCCTGGCATGGCTATATAAGAAAGAAACCCCGAGACCCCCGATTAGGACGATTACTAGAGAGGATGGGAAGCAGATAGATACCCAAGAGGGCATAAACGAACAATTTGTGAATTACTATAGGGAATTGTACGGGGATCCGGGTGGCGGTGACCGGGAGGATATGCTGGAGACCCTGCAAGATATTGGGCTGCCCAGGATAAGCACGGAAGAAAGAGAGGAATTAGATGCCCCGATAACATTGGAGGAGTTGGAGGCGGTTGTCCGGCAACTACCCACTAGTAAGACCCCAGGGACGGACGGCCTGCCCAGCGAATTTTACAAAACCTTTGGAGCGGAAGTGCTCCCCCCGATGCTTGATATGCTCAATGAGGCGTTCGAGACGGGGAGGTTGCCGGAATCGCTCAGAGAGGCGGTCATTGTACCGCTCCCTAAGCCCAATAAACCCAGGCATAGTTGTGGGTCGTACAGGCCAGTATCTATGCTGAATCAGGACAGCAAGATACTAACGGCTGTCCTGGCAAACAGACTGCGGAGGGTGATAGGCAAACTGGTACACCCGGACCAAACAGGGTATGTCCCGGGGAGGAATATTACCCAAAACCACAGACGCCTCCACCGGGTGATAGAGATGGGATCCATTAGCGACGGGGAAATGGCGATAGTGTCGTTGGATGCTGTAAAGGCCTTCGATTCGGTTAATTGGGGGTGGCTGCTGACGGCCTTGAGAGAATACGGACTGGGTCCAAGATACGTTAGATGGGCGGAGCTGCTGTATAGTGCTCCACTGGCCAGGGTCCGGACGGGGGCAATCATATCCGAGAGATGGCAACTCAGCAGAGGCACTAGACAGGGGTGTCCTTGGTCCCCGATGCTGTATATCCTGGCCCTGGAACCCCTGGCACTGTACCTGCGGCAGCAGTACGACATTGTGGGTATTGAGATTGGGAGGGAAAAGCATCTGATATCCCTGTATGCGGACGACTTGTTATTGTACCTGAGTCATCCGGAGGAGAATTTACAGTATATCCTGGACGTGATGGGGAGATATGCGAGGTTGTCAGGCATAGCGGTCAACCCCCAGAAGTCGAACATTTTCCCATTGGGCTGCTATACGGGTGTCCCCATAGAGAGGCTGCCGGTGCTACAGGTGCCCTGGGCAGTTAACACGTTTCGTTACCTGGGAATAGATGTCTACCACACGGTAGAGAAAGAACATAAGTGTAACACTGAGATGGCTGTTGAGAAGATACGCGCATGCATGAGTTTCTGGCAGAAGTTGCCCCTGGCGATGATGGGGCGTGGAGCAATGATTAAAATGGTGGTTCTGCCTAGGCTGCTACACTACTTTAGTAACATCCCATATATGATCCCTAAGGGTTTTTTTGCTAAAATAAATGGGGTTTGCAGAGAGTTCCTGTGGCATGGCACTCGAAACAGGGTAGCACTCTGGAAGTTGCAGAACTCTCATGAAAAAGGGGGAGTTAGACTCCCAAACTTTGAGGCTTATTACATAGCGAGCCAACTACAGTTTGTATCCAAATGGCTTTCCGACGAAGAGACCCCAGAACTTAGATTATTCGGGCATGATTGTGCCCCATTTTTCCTGAAGGAAGTCATTTGGCTGCCAGAAACTGTTACGAGAAAGTACCCGGCGATGGTGAGGCTGGGATGGAAGATGTGGAGACGAGCATGCAAACTGATGGGAGACCCACTCCCGTGTTCTCCGCAGATTCCACTAGTTGCCCTGGCGGGGGTAGACGGACAGCTGAGGGGGATTATTAGGACCTATTGGGAATCTGTGGGGTTGGTGACATTGGGTGATGTGTGGCAGGAGGGTGCCATCAGAGCGTTTGAGGAACTTAGCGGGGAGGTTGGATTACATGGAGGCCAATATGTAACATACCACAGATTGGGGAGGAAAATTCGGGAACTATGGCCTGAATTTACCTTGGCAGACGAATCGGAGGTTACGCTGGAAGGGATATACGACACGACGGAAGGGGGACATGAGATCTCTAGGTTGTATGAGATGGTGATGTTGAAGGTTGGGAAGGAATTGACAGGCCTACGATCGGAATGGGAGTGCGAGGTGGGGACCCAGATGGGAGATGGGATGTGGGAACGGGCTCTAAGATACCACAGGAAAGTATCTCGAAATGCCAGACTGCAGCAGGTACAGCTATATGTCACGCACAGAGCGTATATGACCCCACTGCGGATATCCAAATTCCGGAATGCGGGCAGACAGGCGTGCCCTAAATGCGACGAAGAAAATGCGGACATGACGCATATGTTCTGGGCATGCCCAGTGATCGAGGGGTTCTGGAGGGAGGTGGCGCGCAAGCTAGGAGAGAAAGGGGTCACGCTTGCCATAGACACCGCCTGGGCATGCCTGCTGGGTGGGTTTTCCAGACCTAGGAAGCAGAAACATGTGTGTAAACTGAAAGACTTGGCGTATGTGCTGGCCAAACGGAGAATAGCCATGGGCTGGAAAAAATGTAGCAAGCCACGGGTTGAGGTGTGGTGGAATGACCTACAGAAATGGGCGGAGGCCGAGACAGCAGTGTGGCAGGAGGCGAGTTGTATGTCTTGGGAGGAGGAACTGGCCTCTTTGATGGCATGGAGGACTTTGATATCTTGCATATTTGGGACAGGGATGGCTTCGGGAGGGTCGGATGACAACGAGGCCCGCTCATGTGCGGCAGATACGGAATGTGACATGGAAACTGGCTCGCGAGGGGGGAGGGATCAGGGAGGTAGTGCGCACTAATGATTAAATGCTTTATTGTAATATTGTTAATTGCACTACGGTTTGGTTTGTATTGTTGTTTGTGTTGAAAAATCAATAAACTTTTTTAAAAAAAAAAAAAAAAAAAAAAAAAAAATCATGATGTGACCATAATAGAAACCCTTGAGCACCAAAATAAAAAAGACACTGATTTAACTGTTACAGGAGTTGAACCGGTTGTGACATCCAAAACATTTTCTACTGGGTCGCCTTTGGAGAGTGGAACATATAACATATTCAGTGTGACAAAAAAAGGGAAAAAACAACTGTCCAATATGCAATCTGAGTCTAAAAAATCCAAAAATCAGAAATTGACCAAAATGCAGAGGAATACGAACACGCAACAATTTATTAAAGCCCTAAGTACTCCTGATAAAAGAACACAAGGGAAAAGTGCAGAAATTGTGAGGAAATACATCGCTATTAGTAAAAGCAAAACCAATTTACCGCCTATACAACTGGCTCCTAAAGTAACTAAAAAAATAGTGGTTAATGATGTGAGCTACGAGCCGCTTGATGAGCTGGTAAATGAGGTTTCCAAACAAGAGTGTCTGGAAAATTCATTAAAGACTTTTCCTCCCTCTCAAATACTAAAAGTAAATGAGCAAATCAGTGAAAATGATGAAAGTTCGCAAAAACATCACATTTAGAACACTGGAAGAAAGGTGAGAAGAAATTATGAAATCTATGGGCATATTTGCCTCAAGAGATATTCATAATTCTGATGACAGGTACTCAAAAAGGAAGGAAAATGATAACAATCTGATGGGAGAAGACAGGATAAGAAACTATGAAGTGTCTGAACAGTTAAAACAATTGCCGCTGAAGAAACAGCAAGAAAATAGAAGACCCTTCAGGAATAGTCACAAGAAATGCAATGACATGACCCATGCAAGCCTCATCCTGAAATGTCGCGGTGGTGAATTTGGCCTATATGACCTAAATCGATCCTCCGTATTAAACATCTTGCGTAGTGTTCAGGCTCTTCAGGAAATAAAGTCCAAAGATTTTGAACAGATTGAATTTATCGATGATCACGATAGATCTGTAGTAAAAATCTGGATGACATCTGCTATTGTAAAGTATACTATTTGGCAAGCACGTAGTGAAGTATATCATTTAGGCTTCTTGCTTGACAATCCTATGGCAGAAAATAAAATGAATGGTACTTTACCATCCAATGTTGCCAACATTTATCCCTCATTTCACACTAGCGCCAATACAAACAACATAAAACCCAAGGTACATCCCGCTGGAACCCTCATTGAACCTATGACGATTACATTTTCTACAATAGGTGCAAATGAGATGAAAACTATCACAACTTACCCTCAGAACAAATTGTATAGCAAATGCTAGCTTCCAACTTTGAGAAATGAAACAACTTTTAAGCTGGCGTCCTGGAATACTAGGGGCCACCTGCACCTGGCAAACTGGACTGTGGACTGTGGCTGTTGATTGTAAGGTTGTCTGGGGCACCTGCAGGGGCAGTGGCACATACCCTCCGGTACACCAAGGTCCATTGAGGCACTTGTATCAACCATGTAGCCTTCCGAGACATGGAAAGGGGCAGCTCACAGGGACATACAGCAAGGGACATACTTGGGTGCAGTGCATTTCATTTCCATGTACATTTTGAAACATGCACTGCCTACTTTGTTTTGGTCATGGTGGAACACGACTTGTTCTGAAGTCATGCCTTGCTATATGGGTCTGTCTGCTTACCCAGGGAACATTGCATGTTGTGTGAATTGTGACACATTGGTGTTCCATTTGCCACGCACCCACCGGCGGCTGACTTACTGCATTGACTGTGTATGACCCATCACAGGGTCTACACCAGATTGTCTGTTTGTAGAGTAGTTTGTTGCTATGGGGCATATTTGGTGGTGTGTTTTTGTGTTATGGGCACGCACAGATTATTAACTGTGGCTCTCTTTGCAGCATTGAAGTGCTCCTGTAACCGGACCTGACAGTGCGCAGGCAGGAGGCCAGCACTCAAAACCAGAGCTAAGTGTCTTGTTGTTTTTATTTCAAACTGCTCTGCATAGGCTTGCTGGGGGGTGCACTAATGCATGGATGAATGTGTAATTCAATTTGGTATGTTTTTTTTCCCCTAATCACCCGGAGTCC
This sequence comes from Ambystoma mexicanum, assembly GCF_040938575.1. Lineage (NCBI taxonomy): Eukaryota > Metazoa > Chordata > Amphibia > Caudata > Ambystomatidae > Ambystoma > Ambystoma mexicanum. The sequence goes on along the minus strand of NC_090937.1, from coordinate 203,036,913 downwards.
TATCCAGTTTTAAACCCTGTACCCTCTACCTTGTGTTCCTGCTTCCCGTACCTATCCAACCAACGTTCCCTAACCCTCTTTCCCCGCTGGGGTTGCGGATGCCTGTGTAAGCCCCAAACTTGCAGGCGCCAAAACCCTAGAGGGGGTGGTTGGTTCGTGCCACTCCTAAGCCTGGACTACAGAAGGCCATGACAATGATGTCCGAGTTTGTTCGGATTGTGTATGTGTTCATGCAGGTAGTACATTTTCGTGCATTCCCTACTTTCATGTGTCATTCCTCCTCCCCTCTCCTGCCACTCATTCAAGTTATCCAGTGTGCCAACACCTGTCCTGACTGCATATCCCTGACCCTCCTTCCCCACCAGGGTCTCAGAGGCCTGTGTGAGTTTGACCTTGCAGGCACCCGGGCCACGGTGGGGGTGGTTGGTTCGTGCCACTCCTGCGCCTGTACACGGGACCTGTGACAGTACACATCTGTTCATGGTGCATCATTCTATGTTATGTACCACACATGGTTCACATCCTGTTGTGACATTGTTTTACTGTGCTACCTTGGTTGTTACATCATTGTGGTAGTACTTGGCCTTTGTGAGGTACTGCTACGTCAAGTCATCTACTGGAGGGTGTTCTGGTTCATTTTTCTATCTTGGATTTTGTGATTTTGCAAATGAGGGTGGACTCTGAGGGTACAGGCACCTTTTTACACACAAGGTGGGAGATGGTGACGAAGGGGAAGGGTGATCCTGTGGCCAGGTGAAATTGAGGGTTGAAGGCTCCATGACCCAGGTGCAGTTGTTCAGTGGGTCATGGTCATTTGTGAGGGAGGGGGGGTGTTTTGTTGTTGATAGTTGCCTTGCCCTGCAGTGTGATGGGAACCCTGACATTGTAATTGTGGTATCCTATGTACATGTTGGGTTCTGCTGATCAATGCCTGTTCATGTGTTGTGTTTACCTTTCAGGTGTAAGGGGATAGTTGTGGTTTGACATGCTGGGGTGTACACATGGTGAATGTTCACATATGATGTGTACAGGACACTGATGGTCACTTGATTGCACATGCATATGTTGAGTGCATGTCCTTACTGACCCACACACTTGCACTATGATGCACTACATGTACAACCAGCCTTGTATATGCACGTGTACACTCTGTTTGCCTTCTGGTGCCCACTGTGTCCCTGCAACACATATTCTGTGACAAATTATGGATCCTGTACATGCCTAATTCGCTTTTTGATGTGGTTTGTCGCTTAGATGTGATGCTCAGGGTGTGCATCACACACAATAGCTGTTCACTGTGCTGTGCGCTGAGCAGTGTGTTGCAGGGTTTGGACACAGCACACAGAAGCTGCAGTGTTGATTTTGCAATGCACAATGTGCATGCAGACAGGCATTCATTGTTATGTTACGTCTACAACTTTTGTAATGCATTTGGGAATGACTTATTTTGGGTGGGAGGTTGTTGGTCAGTCATTTCATCTGATTCCATGTCAGGCATCATTGTCTGATGCCACTGTACATTTTTGACATGGCAATGTGTACCTTATTGGTACTGTGTTGGTGTATGGCTATTGCTTCCCATGTCATGTTGTGGTTTGGGAGGGTTTGAGTGACATAACAGTGATGGTCATGGCCTGTTTTGCAGGTGTGTGTGATTCACACCTTGCATGGCAGGGTCAGCCGCTTCTCGAAGCAACTAGCTGGGGGTAGATCTCTCTCCGCCTCAGGGGCCTCCCTCTGGATCAGCCTTCCTGCCTCCCTGGAACTTGAGGAGAACCATCTCCGGGTCCGGAAGCACCTCAAGACCTTCCTCTTTGATTCTGCTTTCTCTCTCCCTCTCCCTTGCTAAATTCTTCACTGAAACTGCACTGGATCTGCAACTGGGCCACTGTCACCGACCTCGGTCCCTGGCCCAGCCACTCTCCACTTGCACTGCCTCACTGGCAACCCCTGCACTGCGGGACTGTCTCTCTATCCCTACAGTCCCCCCTTCCCAGCACTTGTCTGCACTTACCTTTGCAGTTGCCACCAGCTGGCCTATTTATTTGTTTTTTATTCTACTTACCCTGTACTGCACTCCCCCCATCCCCTTCCCCTTGCACTTTTCCCTTCCCCCTGACCCCTGCACTTGCGCAATCTAAATGACACCTGGCCTAGTAGTATCGTTGTCTGTCTTCCCTTGTTCCCCCCTCCCTGCCTCGTCGCACCTTGAAACACTTGTGTATAGGCACATTACAAATGCCATATCATGTCATGTCATATGTCATATGTGTGCCTTTTGGTCACACAGGATAGCTTGTGTTTAAGTAGCTAGGGATGCAGACAATGTGGCACTTCCATGGCAACTATCTCAGGGTGGTAAGGTTGTGACAGGTTGTGACAGTTGACTGTCTCTTTGTCATCATCGATTGTCACCTGGTATGTGCCAGGCCTGTGTGCACTCCGCAGGGGTGGGAGTTTAGGTGAAAAATGTGGCCACAAGCTGGGTCCGGGCTTCCTAGCCACGTGCCCTGTCCCCTGCCATGGGCAGCGCCTGTGCCTGTGGTTGGGGATGTGGGGGCACCACCATGTCCACCAGTACGCCCTGCCGTGTTGCAACATTGTGCAGGACACATGCTGCCACAATGATCCTGCACACTACTGGGGGTGCATAGAGTAGCTGCCCGCCAGAGCGGTCAAGGGAGCGGAAACGTGACTTGAGCACTCCGAATGTGCGCTCCACTATGGCCCTGGTTGCAATATGGGCAGCGTTGTATCTTACCTGGGGTGGTGTGGTGGGTTTCCGGATTGGCGTCATCATGTGGCTGCTCAGAGGGTAGGCACTGTCCCCTGGGGAGGTGTAAATGGTTGTGATTATTGGGGTTTGTGTATTTGTGTGTGTGTGGGTGACATGCATGCATGTGCAAGGGCATTTGTACTCACCTAGGAGCCAGGTGTCGCCATGCTGCCCAGCTTCCAGGGCCCGGCTCAGGGCGGACATTCTGTATATGAAACTGTCATGGGTGGAGCCAGGGTAGTTTGCATAGACAGAGGTGATGATTCCCTTTGCATTGCATACCACCTGTACATTGATGGAATGCCAGTGCTTGTGGTTTCGATAGATGTGCTCAGTGGCCCTAGGTGGACGTAGGGCCACATGGGTGCAATCTATGGCACCGAGCACTTTGGGGAAGTGTGCCACCCTGTAAAAATCCAGGACAACGGCCTGCCTTTCTGCGGGTGTTCTGGGCATGTATATGTGCCTGCGGACTGAGGGGCTTGCTGTCATGATTGCCAGTACCTGGTGTAGGCAGCGTGACTGCGTGGCCTGTGAGACCCCCCCACTATGGCAGTAGTCCGCTGAAATGACCCAGTGGCCAAGAAATGCAGGACATTGAGCACCTTCTCCAAGGGGCTCAATGATTGGGAGCAAAGGGTGGGGGATGTAAGGTCATCTTCCCACTCCCTAACCAGGTCTAGGATGACATGGGGTGGAAACCTATACCTGCCGTAGACCTGGTCGTCAGGCATCCCAAAAAGGCTTGTCCGTGGTGTGAAAATGCGTGCCCTGGCTATTCTCCTCCTCCTGCGGTGTCCCACGATCAGTGCTGCGACAAATGGGACATTCATCCTAGCTGTATATACGTGTTTGTTGTTTGCGCGCACTTTTATACTGTGCGCGGGGACGCTTCCGCCTGCCTTCGTGTGGCGGATGCGTTGACGCCTGTGTGCGTCTTTTGCCGTGCGCGGGTTTCCCGTATTCGAATCCATGAATTCAGGTTGTTCGCGTGCGTGTGGGCGTTCCGTGTAGTTCCCTGCAGTACTTCCCCAGTTATGCCTTCTTTTTCACGCGTTATTCCCCATTCCGCGTGTTACGCACACTGTTCCGCCCACTTTGGTTGTGTGCGCCGCGCTATGTGCGCTTTTGCTGTGCGCGTAGCGCACGCCGTGTGTGCCCGCGTGCGCCATGGCAGGATTTGGCACACGGACAGCGGGAAACACGCGCAGCATCTTCCTTGGATCGCACGCCTGCGCGTGCGCTGGGTTTCTCACGCTTGCACCACCTTGCGCCTGCTTGCGCTGGGATTTTCGGCGCACGTTTGCTCCATGAATCGACCCCTTAATATAGGACACCAGATAAACATTCTGGAACCTGCATGTTATACAGTAATCTGTTTCTGCACTTACTAAGAAGTTGCCTGGCAACATGATGTAAAGCTGACCTGCAGTCCCAGAGGCAGTGGTGCCGAGCTTCAAGCCAGGCGAGATTTTAGATTCAGTCTCATACAGGTATATTTCACCCTTGCTAGCGTCCTCTTGAAGAGCTATGTGAGAACAGCATCTTGTAGGTGTAATACGGGCATGTAGCCTTGCCTGCCAGCCTCATAACTAACAATCCCTGCTGATCTTTTAAAGCTATATAGCCCACCTTGCCTGTCTCATACCATCTATCGCACCCTCTTTTACTCTCATAAAGGTGTATACACATCCCGCCAGTCATATACAGGTTTATGACACCCAGTGTTCCAGATAAGATTTTGAAGTGCGAGTATATTTTTAGTTAGGAGTAAAATGATTTTTTAGGTAGTTAAAATGTAAATCCATTCCAAATGGGAGTATTCCCACCTGCTGCAAACTATTACCCGGGACCCGGGCAAATGGGCCCACCAGCACGTATAACTGAGCTCCTGAAATATACAGACTTTTTCCCACCTCATGGGAAGGCACTCTGAAATAGGCAAGGAATCTGACAGAGAATTTCTCTCTGAGAACCAATGCTCCTCTAGAATGGACATGGTCAGCTCTGCGAACACTGGAAGGAAATTAGAAACATGGTTCTCCAAACAATCCACACAGACACTCACACATACCAATATGCTCACTCTCTCCCCTAGACCAACAAACAATAGAATGCAGCTATTTGCAGGACCCGGGCAAATGGGCCCACCAGCACGTATAACTGAGCTCCTGAAATATACAGACTTTTTCCCACCTCATGGGAAGGCACTCTGAAATAGGCAAGGAATCTGACAGAGAATTTCTCTCTGAGAACCAATGCTCCTCTAGAATGGACATGGTCAGCTCTGCGAACACTGGAAGGAAATTAGAAACATGGTTCTCCAAACAATCCACACAGACACTCACACATACCAATATGCTCACTCTCTCCCCTAGACCAACAAACAATAGAATGCAGCTATACCCCTCGATCAATTTGGCCTAGCTGCACACATACCTCTTCATCTCCATGAACACCTCAGCAGTCTTTAGAATGCAGCTATACCCATCAAACATCGGCTTGGCAGCACACATAATATGATACACAAGCGGCACCACTGCCAGAATGCAGACAGTAGGTCAGAAGCCTTGCTGCACACATCCTACTGACCTCGAACAGCCACCGCACCACGCCTACCATTAGAATACAACTACCCACCTCACTGGCTGCACACATACTGAGTGCACCCATGCACTGTATACTACCCTACTTTCTCCTCTGACCTGGACTAGGGTCCCCAAGGGTGTGCAACCCACAGTGCTTTGAGATCATACCAATGGTATTTAAGGCACTATACAAATGCACAATAACATAACATAAAGCTAGCTAATGTAGGTAGACATAATGCAATTAATTTGATATATACCAGCAAATCTGCAATGTAAAACTTTAACAACATGGACACCAATATGCATCTATGTTTGAAACAACAATTATGTGGAATATCCTTCGTTGACTTATTACATCCAACCCTTATGGTTATGTGTTTGAAAAGTTAAAATTATCAAATGCAAGGGGACTGGGTCTGCCATAATTTAAATCTGTTAACTAGGTTGACCGCTATAGATTTGCCCAAAAGCCTACAGAAAGTGGCCAGTTGGGAGATCTGATTTGAAACCAGTTCAACATTGGAACATTATTTATATACTTCCACCCATTCATGCATGTCTTTCAAAAGTGAAACACAAGTGTCAGTCTAATCCAAAGAGATAATCAGAATGAAAAAAGCACTAGCCATACTAAACTGACACGTTACTGCATTTGTTAATAACCTCACATCACATATGATCATTACACAAAAGTGCTGTGATAAATAATTACATGAAATAACATATGTTCTTCAATGAAGTTGTCAAACCTACTATGAGAAAAACCTCTTTAAAAGAATAAAGGGAACTACTGTGTACTTCTTGGGAAAGAAATTGACTATTTACATTTTAATATTCCTCCCACAACAAAAGGCAAACAATAATGTTCTGCTCAAAACTTGCCATATCAGTGCATGCAACTTGCAGTAATATTTACTTCTTTGTTTATCACTCGACTCTGTGGAAAGTTATAACACAAATTGTGTGTTCTACCTGTGTCGGTTTGAAAGTTGGGTGAATTAAATATTCATGGGATTAATTCCAGGCCTGTTTTGCTGACTGCTTCATAAGCTGGTAAGTGTAACAACTCTCATTGAGTCTGTCACCCTAACAGTCTGCTTCCCTGAAGAAAAACATCTTCCTTGTTAGAGCAGTTATAATTTTCTCAAAAATTGTCCATGAGGAAGATGATAATGTTTGAGATTTGGGGTGGTGACTATTACACCAGAAACATGTGTGACAGTCTGTCTCTTTTCTGATATGCACTTAAACTAAAGAAAGGCAATTCCTCAATTATTGTGATGAATAGTAAAGTTAAGGTTAATATTTTTGCATTTAAGCGCAAACAGAAATTGTCCAAAGACTTGTAATCTTCATTCCAAATCAAATATGTGTTGTCTATCCTGTGCCACTTCCTTATGTTATCAATAAATGGAATGTTAGAACAGATAAAAATGTGCTTTGAATTCTACCATATATAAGTTTGCCCCAAGAAGGGGCAAATGTTCCCCACATAGCTGTTCCTTTAATCTGAAGTAATAATATACCATTATTTATGAAATGGTAGTTAGAATGTGCTTAATCTATCCCTTCCAAAAAGGGATTGTCACAATATGAGCCAAGGAAAATTGATGTGATTATGCATGAGTAAAGCACTTGGCTTCCCCAGTATATTTTAAACCTTAAAGAGGCACAGGTAGGTTATCTTCAGAGCAAGGACTGTCTTCCTCTCTCACTACCCCCAAACAACACTAATCTCTGAGATGCTGTTACGCAAATATTTGTGAATCCCATTTGAAAGTGAACATTTCAAAGATGTTTAAGGCATCTCCAGATTTGGTCCAGTTTTAAGGTATGTAAACCATGGCAAAGGTAGCAGTTTCACATCTGAATTGTTCACAGACAGCTTCTTATTTGCTCTAATTCAAGTCTTTGAAAATGCAGCCCAGTGTTTCTACCTTATAGCAGCAAAATATAAAATTGCAAAAAACAAAAAAACAAAAAACAAAAAACAGCCTGATTTTCATGCCATTCATGAATTTGACCTCAGCATTTTATTTGGTTAATAGGTGGGTGTTGTGGTGAATTGAATTGTGATTCCAAGTGGCCTGTGAGTAAGTCATGTCTGTGGTGGGAAACAAGTTATTTTTCTGTTCACAATAGAAATTATCACATCATATCTCCAGCACATTTTCCAGTGGATATCTGTTTATGGTTAGTCAAGATCTCCAATCCAACTAGCACAATGTTTATATTAATTGTATTTTGTATTTGTATTTTATTAGAATTTTATAGTGCGCTTTACTCCAAAGCGCTGTACATAGCATCAGGCAGTATATAAAATGAGACATGATAAAAACTTTAACAACCATTTAACCAGAGTGAATTAAGTGGGATTTAGGAGAGTCCGGAACAAAGCACTCTGATAGAATGAAGGGAAACGTGACTACGCACAAGGAGGATGCAGAGTGACAAGGCAATATTAAGAGCAGGAGCGAAGAGTGCGAGTGGGGATATAGAAAGAGACCAAAGAAGAAAGATAATCAGGAACGAGACCATGAAGGGATGTAAAAACTAGGCATAAGAAGGTGATGTACATACTATCTGAGTAGGGTACCAGGTCTACCATTTCTTTTTGTTACATGTGGGAACAACAGCAGTAGATAGTATGGGAATGAGGAATGCTTTGGTGCCCATAAGTATAGGTCTGAGGCAAGATTGTGTGCTCACACCACTTTCTTTAACTTTACACTGATTCCCAACAAGGAAAACCTATAGACATGAATCTTGAAGAAAAAGCAACATATTACCTGATGGTGTACGATTATTTATGTTTACACATGCAGCACAGCAGGTGCTTGATGCATTTTTGAAATATGAGTGCAAAGGATTTAAAAGTAAATAGCAAAAATGTAATTAGTCGGCCCAATGCTTAAAAAAGATATAGCCCGTTATGACAGAAGACAAACCTATCTTCCAATTGGAAGACTTGTATTAACTTGAGATATGTTTAATTCAAATTTTGCATGAAAGAGCACATATTGGCAAGCAAGCCATATCAATGAGACAAGCACTAGGTGGATTCCATAAATTTGGCATGAGTGCTGGGGACAAACCCCAGAAACAATAATTAAGATATATAAAGTAAAGGCACAGTTATTCATTAATAATGGGACAGATATCTCGGGTTGAATAATAACTTGAAAAAGCCACAAATATTAGGGAATGCATTTTTCCAAAATCTTTTAGGGCTTCTATTTTCAAACATTTTCTTTGCACTCCATAGAGAAGTTGGAATACAACATCTGGAGGACTAGATGGGTATCAGATACTTTCCTTATGGATAGCAAAATGGGAATATGACAAAGCTGAACTGAAACAGTTACGATTGTGGGATGTATGCAAATTAGAGAATGCCTTTAGTGTTATGGTGATGTCTTAGCATAGTCTTCTATTATTGTGCTGAGTGGAACTCTGGTGAGTGATGCTATGACATGATGCTATGACATGTAAGTTCTGGAGCATTGCTTATAGAATGTTATTGCTTGACTAACCAGTCAGTTGATGTTACACTGTGGAGATGGTTGGGGGTCTCTACTACCCAGTCTTCCTTATAAGAAATAAACCATCTGTCTAACTCATGTTGCTTGGTTCTTTGGTTCTACATTTGGCGACGAGGATGGAATTGCTGTGGTACTGTCTATCAACGGAGCGACGACTGCAGCAGAATTTTATTTGAGGATTTGAGACCCCCAACCAGGAGGCCTGCTGAGGAGAAGCTGCCCCACTCCTCGCACCACCCGTATGAGAAGAGTCGCTCCTGCACTCATCTGTGTCTACCTGGTGGTATTCGGAGTGTAGATTCGAGCTGGCGTCTCTCTTTTCTGGCGGTGGCTTGGCGAGATTCACAGATCGCCCCAAATCGCTTTCGTTGCAGCGTCCTCACACGCAATCCGCGTGTGAGTGGGGTGAGTGCCAGTTCTTCTGCTTCATCTGAGTCATTTTCGGGAAGAAGGTGTGCAGCGAGCACGAAGGAAGGACCCCATTGTAGAGCCCGTGAGGAGTCACGTGCCACGTCAAGTGTGCGGAAGGAAAGTCGGGAAGTTGAATTACATCGCTTGTGTCCGCCCAGGGCCACTTGTGTAAGGCAGCAAGGTGGGATAGCCGTTGTGTATCAAAATATCGCTATCCAAACGAATTCAGGACTTGCCTATGGAGTTATAACTGAGGTGAGCATCAAGTAAGGAGACTTCATTGCTCTGTGGATTTGTGCGTGGCATTCAGAGGTTTTGCAGACAGGATGGCTTTGTCTGGAATTCCGGGACCCCAAATGTTCCTACCATCTCCTGGCCCTCCAAGAATCAAATGGGGGCCCTGGAAGAGAGGTTTCCTACATTATGTGAAGGCCACCTGTGGCAATGGTATGTCAGTAGAAAGGAAGGTATCTATGCTCATGCATCTTCTGGGTTATGAGGGGCAGCGATTTTTGAAACGTTGCCTAATTTGAGTGAATTGGATGTTGAAGAAGGTATGAATGAGTTTGATGCAGCATTGGCAAAACTAGACATACATTTCATTTCGAGGCAAAAATAAGTACTGTGTTAGAATGCTATCATTTCGGCATGAGAACGCAGCATGAGGGTGAGACGGTGGAAGAATACATTAATGCCCTGAGACATTTATCATTGAACTGCAAATTTGGTGAAAGTTTAGATGAACATATTAGAGATCAGTTCATGCTGCACTGTTCTAATGACAAGATTCGGGAAGAAGTGTGGCTAAAAGATGACCCTTGCCTTGATGAAGTTGTCGCTATTGCAAAAAGAATTGAACATACTTTGCAATGTGTGGAGAAGTTAGCCACAAAAGAATGCAAAGTTGTTCAACAGGTTGAAGTTCTAAAAGTGGGTGACAAAAAGAGGGATGCTGTCAAAGACCAAAGAAAACAGAAATGCAAAACGTCCAAACGTGGTGACACGTACCAAGGGAAGGGTGGAAACGCAGCCCAGACAGCAAATAAGTTTACCCAAAGAGAAAATATTCCAGGGGGAAAAAGGAGAGAGGAACGACTGTGTTTTCGTTGTGGGAGTGCCCGTCACCTATCTACCTCTCCGATCTGTCCTGCGAGAAGGGCGAACTGCAACATTTGTAAAAGATGGGGGCATTTTGAGAATTGCTGTGCTAATTACAATATTGGCGCTGGTAGGAGTATTATGTTTGTTGAGGAGGCTAATGATCCATCGTCAGAGGATTGTGAGGGTTCAGAAAACGAAATTGTTACTGTAAACATGGTTAAATGTTCTGAAGTTGATGAGTGTGATCACCCTTCTGCCTGGATTGAAGTGAATGGATGTCAGGTCAAAATGCTTGCAGACTCTTGCTCCAAAATCACTTTGATGTCTAAGGCTGTTTTTGAGAATGTTCTGGGTGGTAGGATGGATGATTTAAGCCCGTCAGACAAGACGCCTGGGGGCTATAATGGTGGGAAAATTGATGTATTAGGATGTTGTTTGGCAATTTTCAAATTTAAGGATAGAGTTACGTATGGAAAATTGTATATCACCAAGAAGGGTGAGACATTATTAGGATGGAAGGAGCAAAGGGGATTATGTATTAAGCTAGATCCAAATAGCAAGGAACAGGTGTTAAATGTGGAGAAAGTGTCGGTGAGTAGCAGTTTAGATGACAGTTCCATGGGTTTAATTGCCAAATATCCTGATGTTTTCAACAAGGATGTCGGTTGCCTCAAAGGGATGGTCCATAAAATTGTCTTGAAGGATGGTTGCACGCCCGTGGCGGCAAAACTCAGACCGTTGCCGGTGTCAATGCGTAATGCTGTGAGAATGGAGTTGGAGAAATTGGAGAAAGCTGGTATTATTGATCCAGCCAAGGCTGTTGAATGGATTTCTCCTGTCGTTGTGGTTAAAAAGCCTGGTGGGGATTTGAGAGTATGTATTGACTTGTGAGAATTGAACCGTTGTGTGGTAGCCGAACGTCAACCACTCCCCAACATGGGAGAACTTTTAAGTAGAATCGGGATTGCCAAATACTTTGTCAAATTAGATATGGCCAGTGCCTATCATCAAATTAACTTAGATGTTGAGTCACAAAAGCTGACGGCCTTTATTACATATGAAGGTATCTATCAGTTTAGGCGCATGCCATTCGGATTAATATTGGCTTCCTCTGTTTTCCAAAAAGTTATGGACGGATTATTCAGGGGTGTTACAAATGTCTGGTGTTTCCAAGATGATGTGTTAATTTGTGGAAGAACTGAAGAGGAATTAAGAAGGAAAGTGGAGATGGTTTTAGAAATTTTCAGAGTACGCGGTATTACTTTGCGAAGTGAGAAATGTGTTTTTTCCACTCAGGTGGTGGAGTATTTAGGGCATGAAATATCTGAGGAAGGGCTGAAGCCGAAGAGAGAGCTAGTAGATGGAATAAAGAGAATGAGGTCTCCAAATAATAAGGCAGAACTTCGATCATTTTTGGGGACAATAGAATTCTACCACTGTTTCATAGAAAATTATGCTGACAGTGTTACCGCATTGAGGGCATTATTGAGGAAAGGGGTGGAATTTGTTTGGGACAGAGATTGCGAAAGAGAATTTAATGAGATTAAGTCCAAAATCGACATGGCCAAACCCCTAGCCATGTACGACACTAGAAAAAAGACGATATTGTCAGTGGATGCGAGTGAAACCGGCATTGGAGTGGTGATGTCGCAAGTAAGAATTGATGGAGCAGAATCGGTGGTGTTGCATGCTTCCCGAATGTTGAGGGGTCCCGAACTAAATTACTCTGTCTTAGAAAAAGAGGCATTGGCGTGTCATTGGGGGATAGAAAAACTAAACATTTTTTTGTGGGGTCAGGATTTTGTATTGAGAACAGATCATAAGCCATTGAAAGCCATTTTTGAAAGTGAAGGTCTGGACAAAGTTTCTAGAAGAGTTGCTTGTTGGGTGACCAGATTACAATGCCACAAGTTCAGTATTGAGGTTGTGGCGGGTAAAAACAATGTGCAGGCTAATCATGCATCGAGGATAAGAGTTGAAGATGAGGATGATGGAAGGCCGTCTGCAGAATTCGAGAATATGGTGTTTGCCACCGTGGAAGGTGTAATTCACAAAGAAGAGTGGGTTAGAGCATTGACATCAGATGAAATGTGGAGGCGCATAATAAATTTCATTAGAGAGGGGTGGCCCGAGAAGAGGCTATTATCCGGTGAAGAAAGGGCTTTGTGGGAGGTGAGATTCGAACTGTCGGTGAAGGACGGTTTGATATATCGGTGGGACAGGCTTGTGGTCCCTGCTTGTCTAAGGAGAAGTCTTATTGCCATTGCACATCAGGGTCATATTGGGACATATAAAACCAAAGAAGTAATTAAGGCTGATTATTGGTGGCCGGGTTTAGACCGTGAGGTTGAGAAGACAGTTGGTGGATGTGTAGATTGTGTAAAGTCTGGGAAGAACATATCTGCGGTGGTGCAGCCGTTGAGAGGAGTCGAAAGTCCAAAGGGTGTCTGGCAGGATCTGGCCATGGATGTCTTAGGCCCGGTAGATATGGGTAGTGGTTGTGGAAGATTTGTGCTGGCTTTGGTGGATATGTTCTCACGATGGACGGAGTTCAAAATAATGAGGGATGTCACAGGACAGTCTATAGTGGCATTTTTGGAAGAAATATTTGAGAGGGAAGGGTTACCTAGGAGCATGTTGACAGATAATGGTCCACAGTTCACTGGGGGCATCTTTCAGGAGTACATGTTCAAGTGTGGTATTAAACATAAAAAGACGGCACTATATTACCCACAAGCCAATGGTATGATTGCGAGGGTTAACCGCTGTATAATGGAGGGTATTAGGGGGGCAAGTGCATGTGGTTTGGACAGGAAGGTTGTGGTCAAGGACCGAATGTATACTTTGCGGATGGCTCCTAATACTGAAACAGGGGTTAGCCCATTTGAGTTAATGAGAGGCCGGAGGGGCAACACTTTATTGTCTCCAGCTTGGTTAGGTTGGGCGAGAGAAACTGATAAGGTGGTAGATGAAGTAAAAAGGAGAATGGATGAGCGAATGAGAAAATGGGTCAAGAAAATTAACGAGAAGTTTCCAAGAAGGAGGACAGTTGTTGAAGTTGGTGATCTGGTCAGAATCAGAAAAGCTGTTATCGCAAAGAAAGGTGATCCCCTGTATTCGGATCCAGTTAGGGTTGCTCGCGTTTTTGAGAGTGCTGTTAAATTGGAAAGTGGACAGGTGTGGAATTTATCAAGAGTAGCCAAGGTGAGGAGATGAAATGCATATATATTATCTTTCAAGTTTTTAATTTTTTTGTGTATCATTTAAAGTATATCTGTAAATAGTTTTTTTTATTTCGATAAGGGAGGGGGTGTGTTATGGGGATGTCTTAGCATAGTCTTCTTTTATTGTGCTGAGTGAAACTCTGGTGAGTGATGCTATGACATGATGCTATGACATGTAAATTCTTACAGTCAGTTGATGTTACACTGTGGAGATGGTTGGGGGTCTCTACTACCCAGTCTTCCTTATAAGCAATAAACCATCTGTCTAACTCATGTTGCTTGGTTCTTTGCTTCTACATTTAGGATCCCATGGATTGCAGCAGTGAAAGCTAATGTGAAAGTGACAGAGGAGGGAATAATCTTTACAAAATTTTTACTGATCTCAAAACCAACTGATCCATATTTTAAAATAAGGATATTTCAGGTTTACCATGAAATGAAGGAGGCAGTTTAGATACTACTATACTACAGTTAGAAGATTATTTTCAATGGACAGTGACTTGAGCACAAATGGTAATGTTTACACAGTTCAGATGTAATGTTCTGACTTTGGGTACCAGATTGGAGCCGAGACATACAAAATACTTACACAAATGTTATTGTTATTTTTGTCCCAAATTGCAGGATAATCCCCCTTATGGCTTGTTTATTCATCCACAATGTAGAGAAATTAGGAACAACACCAATTGCTTCTCTCAAAAGTAGACAGTTTAATCAATTACTCATGATAAGATGCCAGTTTAAAGCAAAACAAAACTTACATTCGACATCTGTTGGAAGCTACATCGCCTTAACTTTGCTCCCCATGTTGCAAAGCCGCCCATGAGCACAATGATGACACCGCAAATGACATAATTGATGAAATAGCATATCACAACTCTCATGACACCACTTATGTAATGATTGATGACATCCCTGGAAATGTAACCACACACATGACACCACTTACAACAACAAATAGAACACAGCAGCCTAAAACAAACAATGTTCTGTACAGACTCAGACATCATGGAGTGTTTCCATCAAATTGACAGCAGAGGCAGCCAATTCCCACTACACAAACACACACACGCACACACACATACACACCATGTTCAATGATCAGCATATCGTAATGCCAGAAACAAACGACAAAAGGAAGAAATACTGATATTGATATATAAACATTGGTAGAGGGCAAATGTGTAGGAATCCATATCCACATTATTGATGTCATTACTGCATCGTTTTGTGTGTTTCTGGCACTGTTGTTTGCTGAAATGTAAAGGGTGTGTGTGTGCGTGTGCGTGTGCGTGCGTGTGTGTGTGTGCTTTAGTTACAATTGGGAGCCACAACAGGTAATTTAATGGAAATAGTGCAAGATGTCTGAGGCTTTACAGAAGCGTGATTGCTTTATCCTGCTTTTATGTGCATTTCCCTTCATACATGCCTAGTTTATCGTGTTAGGCTGTGCTTCCCTGGTACAGTGTGCACAGCACTTTGTGTAACTGGTTCGACAAACCCTTATACTTATTTATCATCCAAAGGGGCCTAGAAGTCAACAACCACCTGAATTGGCAAACTTGAAGGGCACTGTGATCCAACGCATGATAAAGTGATCACTGTGCTCAGCATACAACTCCACCTTGTGTTGCTATTGCTACAACATTGCCAGTACTAACGTTTGTAAGAACCTACCTATGATTGCATTTCCGATAGTTACCCATGCAAGTACACACTTTTGATGACTATACCACAACATACCAGTATTTGTTTTAGGTAGTACAAGTGTGTGTCCAATCTGCCCCAACATGCCATTATTTGAGTCTATAAGCACACACATATGATGGCTTTGCCATGAGATTCCAATGTGTGCCCCTGTAAGCACTCACTTGTGATGACTTTAACCCCACATGCCAGTGTTGGCCCCTGTAAGAACACACTTGCCCTGGCATGGACACAAATATGCTAGCATCTACCTCTATAGCCACACACTTGTGATAGCATCATTTATGATGTATTTGTGTGTGTATTTATAGAGCACTAAGACATGGCCCCGAGGCATAGGATCACTAACAAGACAAAGAACAAACAGCAAAAAAACAAGAAAAACAAAAAATACAGCAAATCATTCTAAGAAGGCAGCAAAGGAAGACACTTAGGCAATGCAGGAGAATCATGCAAAAATAACAGTTTTAATTCTCCACTTGAAACTATCAAAAGAAGCACAGCCTCTAAGATCCAGAGGTAAGGCATTCCTGCACTTATGCACAACATATTAAAATGCCCCTTGGCTAACCTGGACCAGTTTGGATCTTGGCACATAAACAAGATCAGTATTGTTGGACCTCAGGGCACTTCGGCCATGCAGCCATGACAATCTGTTGGAAAGATAAACTGGACTTTGGCCAAAGAGACATTTATTTGTCAGGGAGAGCAGGCAGAACTTAATCCTGGCATCCACAGGCAACCAATGCTGCACCCTTCTGGCTTCAGAAATGTTCTCTCTCGTGTTCAGGCCGGCTATGGCACAAACAGCAGAGTTTTCAATAACCTGCAGCTTGACTATTTCCCCTTTGCCAATGCCCTGTAACGGGTTAGCACAATAAAGTAATGTGTCCCCAATGATAGCTGTGGCAATCTTTTCACGGTTTTTCTGTGACGAAAAAAAGATGTTAGTTGGCCAAGCAGCTTGATGTAATAAGAGGATGAGGCTACTAGGCTGTTCACATGAACCTTCATGTTCATTCTTTGATCAAAAATTACACCCAATGTATTGACTTTCAATAAAGTGAGAATGAGGCAACCTGCAATGAGGAACTCCCCATATTTAGAGCCAAACATACTAACCTGAGAGGCCGTACTAGCAATCACTAGCTCTGCCTTAGCATTGTTAAGAGCCAGGCCATTCTTAGCCGTCCATTGGTGAATTACAGCAGAGGTACCCTTCATGATCTCTGTGTCTTGGGCATGGTTCCCAGTCAGAAGTATTAAACACTGCGTGTCATCAGCATCATTTATATAGATGACACCTCTAGTTTCAAGTCAGTTGAACAAAGGCTTAGTGAAAATGTTGTATAGCGTGGGGATAAACAAGATCCCTGAGGGACCCCACACGTAACTTCAAATTCATCGGCCAAGACATCACAGGAAAAAACTCTTGCATGTCAACTTGACAAAAAGGACATAACCCAAATGGCAGCTGCAGGATAGAAAGTGGCAGAGTGTACCAGCCTGTTGACCAATAAGCTATGGTCCACAAGATCGAATGCTGCAGATAAATCAAATAGCATCAACAAGCGGTACTGTCATTATCCATTATCTGCAGAATATTGGCCTTTAAGTCAAGAAGTGCAGTTTCCATTACATGCACAGCAAGGAACTGTGATTGCTGATGGCCTAAAATGTCATTGCGATTCAAGAATTCCTGGACTTGAATATACGCAACCCTGTCAAGGCTTTTAAGTAGAAATTGAGCATTTGTAATAGGTCGGTAGATGGTTGGTACATTGGGATCCAAAGTGGATTTCTTTAACAGTGGAGAAATCCAAACCTTCTTGATGCAAGATGGTACAACATTCTCCCTGAATGATTGATTAATAAACTTAGTGATGAACAGGGTCAGCAAGGACACATATGCTTTAATAACAGTAGCGGGTTTTAAATGGTTGATGATATTTTTTCCTTCTGAGTCAGTGACTGATCCAAACTCAAAATTGGTTTTGACAGGGTCATTCTCGGGGGTTTCAAGCTCCAACACAAGCCCATCTGTGTTAGCCTATTTACAAGAGAGGTTATCTTATATCATCTTAATCTTATTGACCAACGTTTCTCGAATATTAGTGCTCCAAGACCTATCCTTAACAGATTTAGATGTTGATGAGCAGGGGTTCTCAGCTCTTTTATAATTTTAAAGAGCTTGCTTGTGTCAGAACTGGCATTCATAATCCTGGTATCACAGGCTTACTTTTTTGCCAGAGTGATGGCAGATTTATAGTTTATGACCATATTATTATAATATCCTCTAATCCGAGCAGAATTAGTTTTCCACCCTACATCAAAGACTTTACGTTTGGCTACTTTTAATTGATGTTATTCAGTCAAAAACCAGGGCTTTGCTTTCCCCAGATTATCTTGATAAGCGCCTGCAAGCTCAGCATCAGTGTTCCATTTATCCAGATGATGCAAAGGATTTCCAAGGTGAGGAGACATAGCCTTGAAGGTTAGCTTTTATATATTCCTGGAAGTAATAGTAATTCTCTCAAGTGTGGACCATGTAAATTGTGTGGTGGAAAGAATATTAAAGTGCACAAAGCTATGGTCTGACCATGGGCAAGGTTACATTTCTACATTAGTAATGGGGACATTATGGCTAGTGAGCTAGTCATGGGCCCTCCCCTTGATGTGAATGGTATCTGAAACATGGTTCATGAAGCCCAGGTCATATAGCATAGACTCTGCTGCAACTTATGTGACCTCCAGGCTCATGGCCGTCCTCCGAATAGCTTACAGCCCCTCCCACTCCCAGCACTAGCCATTGGGCACCCGCTGACCTGTGTTCCCTGACAGGACTGCACTTTGTATCACCAGTTAACCATTGCTTTCTATGAGACCTGTCTAGTACTTTACCGCTACCCGGCAACTTACTCCCTGGCACCCCCCCAGGGAATCCCCTCAGTACTCACCTCCCTCATCCCCTCTCTCTCCGTGCACTTGCATGATCTGAATGCTCACAAGGCCTAGTAGGACCACCTCTATCCTGTTCATGATTGTATTCTATTGCCTTTGCCTCATGTTCCCGCCCTTTGCCCTGTGGCTGCTTTGAAACACAATTTTTTGTTGTATAAGCACCTTACAAATGCACAATAAAATACAAATAATAATAAAATATCAGATAACCACAGATTGAAATCTCCAAGAACCACACATTTAGATGAAGACTTAAGCATCAGCATTATCATATCATAAAATTGCCAATGATATTCAGGCATGGGTGTTGGAGGTCGGTATAACAGCAATGATGAATCATAGTATTGTAATCTGTTAGCATCTTTTCATGGAGGACATCACAGGCCGGACGCATCATTAAGGATGATTCAAAAATCATGGCAAACCCGCTAACCCTATCTAAATTCCAAGCTGCTCTTAAAATGTTATATCCAGGAGGAATGGCTAGGGAAAAGGCAGGGCCAGATGCTTCATGCAACCATGTCTCAGTAATAGCACAGATGACAATTCTATGTGTCTTGACGTGATCTACCACAATCAGTAGTCTGCTGAGAGATTAGGCATTCAGCATGACACATCTCAGATATATCGCTGTGTAGCCACGATTGGAGAAGATGTGGTGGGCACATTGGTTTCCACAAAATCTCGTTGCTAGATGAATATATGTTATCCTGCTCCAACATGACTCCTTGCCTGTCAAGATAGTCAGTCGACTGCACTAAATCAACTGCATGTGATGCACGATCTCGGTGCATCAGCAGAAACACGTCCATAAGACCCATGTGCAACAGGAAAGTCTATGGACGTCAATGCATCAAGAGCAGAGGGTTCCATAAGAGAACGTCTAACGCCACACTGAAGGTTGGCAGCCTCTGTGCTGAATGTATCATTACAGGAAGCAGTCTTATTCTGATCAGTGTGTTGGGTGTGTGCGGTAAGCCAACAGGGCTGTGAGTCAATCTGAGAGGAATAATTGTCATTAGGCTCCTCGGCTGCTACGGACATGGGAGTGAGCCGAGTATTGCGGTTTGAGCTGGGTTCAAATGCCATTGACAGTTTGCGGTGTAGAATGGCAGAAGCACGGTGTGATTTGAGCCGGTTTAGAGAAACAGACCCGGTCATAATGGAAGAAGCAGAGGGAGCCCTAACCATTATGAAATAAAGTACGAATAAAGCTTGCCGTGAAGGGTACAGGACTCTTAGTAGTGTCAATACAAAAAGATCTGTTCCCCCCGGATTATCGTGGACCGTTCACGAACCGGTGGAAACCGAACATGCTTTCCAGAATAAGCCTTTGTACATGCAAACCTGTGATAACTTTTCCCCAACATTCCAATAGTACCCCCTATCATAATACACCATTTATGTCTTTCCCACAAAATCCCAGTTCAAGCCTTTGCCGGACCACACATGTGATGGCTGTGACCCCAACATGCCAATAGTAATGCCTGTCAGAAAACAATTGTGATGGCTTAGGCCAAGCATTCCAATAGTAGCAATTTAATTTTGCCTTCCTAGAGCGCAAATCACCCAAAGTGTCAATGCCCTATCAGACTGGCAGAAAACACTGAACAGTGGAACAAGCCAGTTATCCTCTAACAGAAGATGAATCAGAAGAGAAGAGTCTTAGCCATCTTCTGAAAGGACAGGAAATATGTCCTCTCTCTCAGTTCTTCTGGGACGGCACTCCACTGCCTTGCAGCCAGAACAGCAAAGGATTTATTCGTCACTTTGAAGCCTAGGAATTACAGGGTCTTCCGGGTAAAGCCCATTGTGGCACTTTGAAGTTGACTGTAGAGGTGGGATTGAAGACAGTTTTTCAAATGCTTGATCACCTGATCATGAAATCTTTAAGAGTGAGAGTGGGGGATTTAAATGTAACTCTTATTCTCACACATAGACAAAGTAGGTGCATGAGAACTGTTGTGAAGTATAGGGGTACAGGTAACCCCTGACAATCCTCACTGCAGAGTTCAATAGAGACTGAGGATGCTGGACAGAGGCTATGATTGCAAAGTGATGCTCTAATCGGAGTGTTCTCGCTTGTTTCAATAAAAATGTACTGAGCTACATATGTTGTAAACTTGATGATCCATGGGTAGGGGGAAGTGTAGGCCCAGACCCAGAGATAAAAAGATTAAGTTGCCATAGAATGTTCCCATTCAATTGAAACACCATTTGTAGTATAGGCACCTTACAAATATCCAATAAATACATATTGAAATGTGAGGATATGTCTTGGTAACCTACGGATTCTAAAAGGGAGAGGCTACAGCAAGGACTTTTGTTGTTGTCCTGGTTCAGAGAAAGACAATGTTCTTTCTCCATTCATTAACACTAACACTCAACAAACCCCTCTTGCAACCGGAAGATAATATGTGTGCTGTCAGCATATTATTAAAATGTGGCCCCACCGTCCACTAGAATGTCATGCAACAGCTTTAATTAAATTATGCATAAACGAGGGGGAACATATGAGTCATATTTTCAATGTCAGTTTCCTTAGAGATGGAACATTTCCGAGAATCTGGTGGTTCTCTACTTATGCCTCAAGTTGGGTGTAGGCAGCGCTATCTAAAATCTTCAGCATACACTGCACATTCAGAATTGGGCCGTAGTTTCTACAGTTTGTGGGGTCTAAGCCCAGGCATGCTTCAACTTATGCGGAATATGATGTGGGCGTGAGCGTGACGTTCAGGCGAACGCCGCGCGCAGCAGTTTTTAATAAAGAGGCGTATCGTCAACGGCAGTTGCCGCCAGGAGCCCATAGCAGGCAGACACGTGCCAGCGTCTTAATGCAAGGTACTGGGGACGGGGCCTGTACACGGGAGGGGGCGTAACAGGATACACTGCAGGAGGCATTTATGAACAAAGCAATGGTAGAGGGCAATGATTTCACACATTCCTGAGTGGCCTTAGACGGGCATGGATCACGTGGCCACGTAGTGGGTGTAAAGGAAAAGGTCATAGATTTCACTTTAGGCATTGTGACTGCTTTAAAATCAAATAATGTGATGACTTCCGGGACAGATGGAGGAACACTGAATTCAGTCCTAATGGATTTTTATTTTTTATATCAATGCAGAAGTGCGTTCATATATGCTAGACTCATTTCACACATAATTAGTTCGGTTTTATTATGGAAATCTAACTTTAATTTGCTGCACCGTGCAGTTGATGGCTTACTTTGAAACGTGACGGAGTTGGTGCTTTTTCATGAATTGAAGAAATGAAATAATTGCTCGGAGTAATTATCTGCTTTATCAATCTCTGCAGCATAGAAGTATTTCTCGCTTCCATGATCGCCTCCTTTGAGACTATTCAACTCCTTTTATAACTTGGACAATTCAAGGGTCAGCCTTTCTTTCCCCACTATTTTCTCACTGTTGTAAATATACTTTTTGAGCATGTAATTGCTTATTAAATAATGTAATAACCAATACACAACTGTTAATTAACTTGCTTTTAATTGGACCAATCCGATTTAATGTGCCTATGATTTTGGCAGTTTGAGTTCCATAATATCATTCTCATAGGCCAGAGCTATATCCATATTGGGAGAAAATGGATCTAGATGTACTGCAATTACTAAAGCCTTGTCTCTAAAGAGGATTTTATTTTTGCTGAAGTGCTGCCATTAGAAATAATGGCCATTGAGGTATTGAACTGTATGGTGGCATAAACTGACCAGACAGAAGGGCAGGCTTAAAGAAGGCCATCATTTTCGATTCCAGGCAGTGATCTAATAAATATAATCCCAAAATGTTCATTGCATTATACAATGCTATGGCCAGTGAGTCATTACTGGCATTGCTAGCAAGGTTATAATCACCTAGCAACATAGCCTGTGGCAGAAACCACGCGTGATGGCTTTGCACCAGCTTGCCAGTGCCCTGTCAGAACATACCTGTAATGTTTTTTCCTCCACATGCTAGTAGCAGATTCTGTCAGAAGGCTCTGCCCCAAAATGCCAGTATTTTCCCCTGTCAGAAAAAACTTGTAATAGCTGTGCCACCACATGCCATTATCTGTCTATATATGTGCACAACCGTCAAGGATGTGGCCACATGTGGCAATGTTTACCGCTGTGATTAGTCACTTTAAATGGCTTTGGCTCCACATGCCAGTGATTGCCATTTAAATTCACACTTTGCCCCCTGCATGCCAGTATTTTCTCTTGCTAAAACACATTTAGCTTTGCCCCATGACCCAGTGCCTTCCCTCCAAATGCAGACACTTGGTCTTTCTCCATGCATACACATTCAGGCACACACTCTTTTTCATTCCAATATCATACATACTCACACACTTACTCTCATTCACTGCACATTCATATTTATACACAGACACTCATATATTCACAGAATATAAGCACTCATACAGCAGTATGTGCGCAGTGTGTCTAACGGTTGCCTACCTGCCGGTCACTCTGCTGTGCTCCTGAAACGTTATCAAAACCTTTTCTAAGGTGTCTTTCCTTTGTGTTTGCGACTTACTGGAGGAGGGTCAATCCTTCAAAAACACACCTGGAGCATGGAGCACGCACAGTGTGTGCGCAGTGTGTCTAGTAGTTGACTACATGCCGGTCACTCTGCTGTGCTCCTGAAACTTTTTCAAAACCTGTGCTGAGGAGTCCTTTCTTTGTGTTTGCGACCTAATGGAGGAGAGTCAATACTTCAAAAACACACCTGGAGCGCAGTGCGCGCGCGGTATGTGCACCGTGAGTCTGGTGGTTTCGTACTTGCCAGTCACTCTGCTGTGCTCCAGAAACCTTTTCGAAACCTGTGCTGAGGAGTCCTTAGTTTGTGTTTCCGAGCTACTGGAGGAGGGTCAATACTTCAAAAACACACCTGGAGAGCGAAGTACGCGCGGTGTGTGCACAGTGTGTCTAGTGTTTGCATGTCGGCAGTGGAGCTGGAGTCTGGGACAAGCCGTCAATGCGACTTTGACTAACGACCGTAAATCTCAATGACATCAAGCGGGTCGTGATCCCGTCAGCAACTCCGATGTCAAGATGTTGTGCTAGCAAGCTCTACACAGTCTCTAGAGGTGAGTCCCTTCTCCCTCATTGAAGGCCCTAGTCTTGATCTGTCTGCTAAATTGTTGAATGCTCAATTGTCTGCGCATGTTGAAACGCTTTGCGTGCTGCCCGGATGATCGAAGGCAGATGCCCCGAAACTTCCACCTGAATTAAAAACACTGGATGATAGAGGAGATGAAAGAGTTGCATGGCACGTGGAAGAGAAAGAGGAACTTGTCCCTCCTAACCGCGACGACCGTGAAACTATAATCCCATGGGATGACCTAGCAGTATCACCGGGCACGATCATATCACAATGTGATTTCTTAACAACTAAGTGGGAGGGTATGATAGGAGACATACTCCCTACAAAGGATTCAAATGATTGTATATGGCCCGAGGCCACACAAGTAATACATGTCTGCATAGAGCGTGAATCTGGGATGACTGCCTTTGGGGAACCAGTGGCGGACTCTAACTCCCTGGATTGCATTTCTGCTGTAGTAGTTTGTCAGTCGAGGACTCTTTCCATCAGGACTTGTTTCAGGGTGATCACCAGAATGTGCCTCTAGTGCAGGAAGGACACTATGCTTCCCTGATAGCTCGGTTATCACAAGATATCACAGACATTGAAATGCAACCCACAAGCCTTAATAAAAACGAAGAAGTGCAACTCTGGGTGGCTGCAAATCAGCCTGGTGCACCTGCCCTGGATACCCTCTCGGGGACCCCAAATGTTTCAGGAAGACATCTATCCAACTTATTTCATCCGGAAACCCCACCCCTGGGGGGCAGACCTCCCGCTATCTCATATTAACACTCCTCGGTCTCCCTGAGAGAGACGCAAATATCTAGCTCTCAGCACTAAAATGAGAGCCTAGAGCAGGCACAAGAAGCCTATATATCACCAGGTGCAATGGGGCAATTAAAAAACAATTTAACTGTGGCCCAAACTATATCTAGGGCTCTGTTTGCCAAGCTTCATGAGTCACTTAATGATACACTAAAAGACCACATGACTCTTTTGGCAATGATGCATTCCAAGTTAATATTCCTGGAAAGCTTTGTAAATATAGTACAAAATAGACTGGATAAAGAAGCAGAAACATCACTAGTATGGCAAAACAGATTGTGTGACTTTATAAGGCATGAACATCTAGATACAAATACTCTAATGTCTGCCCTTCTGGAGGACTGCAACTGGTTGAGATCCCAATACAAATATCACCTGAACCCATTAGAATGCCGTTTGAGACTGCAGAGAAAATATTTCCAACTCATGTACCCCCAACTTACGCCACACAGAGGGGACTTGTGGAGCATGTTAGGGATAATATTCCAAATATCGCTAGTGCAACAGAACTAATAGATCTGGAAACCTCGAATGACATTCAATCATCAGAAAACCTGATGGCCTTAAATGGATTTTCAGAGGAGAGTCCAGATGAGGGCCCCCAGATTGTTATTGGAATGGCGATTGCTCCCCAAGCGACAGGTATGCAGACTAGCCCACAGATACCGGTGGTAACCCTGAATAAGGAGACAATGGGGGTCATTACGAGGTTGGAGGCAGCCATGGTGCTATAAGCACCATGGCTACCCCCTTACCGCATTCCGGGTCCGTGTTCCCGGAATAGGGACTTACCGGGTCATTCTGACCTTGGAGGGCCCGGTAAGTCCCCATTCCGGGAACCATTCCCCATTCCCATTGAGCCCTCATAGGGCTCAATGGGAATGGGGATGGAGCTAATAACGGGTGCGCTATTAGCGGGCCCGTTATTAGCTCTGAAGTCCCTTAATGGGTCCCTTCCATAACGCCTGGTAAGACCAGGCGTTAAGGAAGGGACTCGCTAAAGGACCTCATAGCAGGGCAGTAAGGGATTACCGACCCTGGTGCCCTTACCGGTGCGGGTAATCACTTACCGGCCACCTCGTAATGACCCCCAATGAATTTGGGAACCACTAAACCATTCGCAATATTTGGAAAATACGCTCAACCAGACTTGGTTGGTCTGAATTCTAAATCGATGAAGCATACAATTGACTATAAACAGACAGAGAATCGATCAGATCTGATTTGAGTAAAGGAATCTAAGTGCCACCTATTCCACTTCCTTTGGAATCACACTGTGAAAAAGAAGATCAGGAGATTCTGGAGGAATCCAGGGGAATCCAGTCTTAAAGCTCTGTTAGAAAACATCACTGTTCATGAAGAGGAAGATGAGTGGGAAGACTCAGGATGGCTAGCCTCCCTAGTCTTGGTTGGGAATAATAACAGCCAGTTGGGCCTGATCGGATGCATTATCAGGTGCCTTTTGCTAAGCCGACAGAGTTGAGTGAAGGCAAGGGCTGTGTGGACAATTGTGTCACTTTAGAACAAATAAAAATGCCCTTAGCCAAAAAAGCAAACTCAAAATGGGAAGAGCGACTTAATCTAAGGCCTCTGACTCAAATAGAAATATTGGAAAGCCTGAATCTACCAAATCTGGACAAGAGCCATGAGAATCTGATCATGTTGGAACAACTGTTGCCTGCAAATGATAATTTAATCCTCAATAGAAGAAATGTTTTAAAACTGCTACATCATATCCCTAAATTAAGAAACAAATTCTGAGGATATCAGAGTGGTCCAGTTTGTAAATGAAAAAAGGACAAACTGGGTAATTCTGCATTTGACTAACCCGTTAATAAAATCTATTCTAATTGAAGTAGACAGTGATCTACTGCAGCTGGGATTCGAACATACTGAATACAAATTAGCAATAGAAATCAACAGCATGCAAGTTGAATTCCAGCTAAAAGAGGGAATCTTGAAACCCTGTAATAGATCTAATTCACATACCCGTGGGAAATGAAGTTCGATAAGGAGAGAGCGAAAAATAAATAGCTGTCTCTAAAAGTGAGGATTCCTTGAGTAAAATATACAAACAGAATTGTTCATGAGGTTTCACGATCTGGAGGTATCTGATATGGATTTACAAGCCTCGTTGTGGTTAGTGAGAGCATTGTCCTCTTCAAAAAATCATGAATGCCAGGAACCTGACAAGAATGTTGGACTCTTAGTAGGATCCTGGAATACCAGGGTTTTTATGCATCTTTTTAGCAACAGAGATCTGTATCAATGGTGCTACAATATCCTATATTTACAAGTAACTTGGTTAAGGCAAAACCCCAGCTGTGAGGGTTATGAATGTTACCTAAATCAAGCAAAAAAGGTTATCACAGGATGACCCTATTCCGGTTTACTAACTCTTATAAGAATTGGGAAATGAGAGAAATGCATAACCCTAATTTATTTGTTCAAATATTGATTTTGGAGGGAATGCAGAGCAGTGACGAAGTTGCACAAGTGTATATGATATTTAATCTGTACTGGAATAGGGTGATGTGTGATGAAAATGTTTGTGTTCCCTCTGTGATGGAGAAGTTGGGTGAGGTTTACGTCACTTATAAAAATCATTGCATAATATTGTGTGGTGACGTAAACAAAACTCTTGGATAGGCAGGGGAATCCATGGACAAAGAGTTCTCTGAACGGTAGAGTTAACAGTTGGCTGGAGGAGTCCGGTGTACGGGGTCTTCATATGCTAAATGGCCAACCCATAGGAGATGTCCCCAGACAATGGGCATGAACTAGAGGTGATCAGAAAGCCTGTTTGGATATTTGCTTTGTATCAAAGATATTTTACCTCGCGTTGAATTTTGCAGGGTTGTCCCGATGACAATGAGAGACAAGAACATGCTGGAAATGAGATGTGAGGGAGTTGTGAATGTATCAAATACTTATATGAATCTCTCAACCTTGGTTTCCTGAGGGGGTCTGAGATTGAGGATAAAGCCGGTGGAGATACCAACTATAACAACAAAACTAGGAGAGTTTCTAGCAGGGCCTAAACCAGGGATAGAATATGCTTAGCTATTGAAGGACTTTATTGCCTGAATTTAAGCCCAAGCACATCTACAATCTGGAGGTAGTCGAGGCAAGGAAACTCCTACGCTTGGATGTAAGGAAAATCAAACAAGAAGCAGGTATGGGTTGGGAAAACATACAAAACAATACAGGAACTGGCTAATTGCAAGCAGAAGTCAGGGAGCACAACATGATGCTGATCATATGCTCAAAATCATTTGCAAATATAACACCAGAAATCTCTGGGGGCTGCTAAACAATCACGGCAGATTTCAATCTGCATTGCAATCTAACCAAGTCTCTGAAGAAGTGTGGGTAGCTCATTTCACTTCTCTCTTTACCATACCTGCACAAGGGGAACAGATAGATGATCCTATGACCTCAACTTTGACCTGAAAGACATTGAAGATTTAATAAGGGAATTCAATTCTTCATGGGCCCCTGGTCCGGATGGGTTGACTAATAGTATCCTTAAGGAAGCAATCATCCCCTGAGCCAAGTTTATTATCCTAGTTCTGAAACAGGTGATGATCTGCAGAACTGTTCCTTGTTCCTGGAATTCGGTGCTAATAGTCCCAATTTTCAAGAAGGACTATAGGGAAGTTCCAAGGAACTACCTGCCCTTCGCTCTTCTTGATATTATGGGGAAAATGTTTGCCTCTATTCTACTCTGGGAACTGAATAAATGGGCTACTGGGTCGGGTCGTTTGTATCCGAGACCATCAAGATTCGTTAGAGGGATGGGCACAAGTTTCAATCCTTTTCTCTTAAACCTGCTGAAGCTGAAGGTGATACAATCTAAGTCTTGTTACTATCTGGCCTCTATTTTTTTTAGAGCAGGCTTTTGACAGTGTTAATAGAGACAGGCTGTGGAGGAAGCTGCATATCTGGGGATGCCCTCAGGACTTAGTGGATGCAATTGGGACTCTGTATTCTGGAACATCGATTGAAGGTCAGAATGACAAGGCAGGGGCAGTTAACGAAAAATATTAACACCTATAAAGGACTGAAACAGGGCTGTTCTTTAGCCCCAAACGTATTTAATTTATACATATCTGACTTGTCTGAATCTCAGAAAGAAGTCTGCTCTTTTTGCCAAATATCCAGCAATAACCCATCCCCTGGATGCTATATGCTGATGGCCTGATTGTTATAGATATATGATAGGTTATCTAAAACACGCTAAATACCCAGAGGTTTCTAAGCGAGGACCCGTGGATCGAACCTCGGTTGCTCCGTCCCAAAAAAGGAGGGAAAAACAAAAGAGTAGATTTTGTTGCACATTGGGAGGAAAGAGGGTCCAGGAAGTGGAGTCCAGCACATATCTAGGGACCTTGGTTGATCGAAGCATACATGAACGGGGGTGGTATCTATTCATTAGAAATAAGCTTAAGAGGATGGCAGCCCCAGGGGTGGCATTACTGCTGTGGTAAATACAGTGGTAAATACACAACCACCCCAATTGTAATCTTGTTTAAACAGAAGGTAGTCCCAATCCTAACCTATGGATCTGAGGAAATAATAAATCTGCCCTGGGAAACATGGGGGATCTCGGAAGAATGGTTTTGGAGACAAGTTTTGAGGCTCCCAATGAGTCTGCTGCTGGCTATGATTCGATATGAGTTGGGTCTTCAATCTATCGAAATTATTGTACTATGGAAGTCAATTTCTTTTTGTAGGAAATGCATCATGGCTGACTAATTACCCACCGTTTGAGATCCTGAGAAATCTAAACAAAGGAACCCTAGATTGGCTTTTGGGTAAATGGCAAATGGGATGTATGGGGAGGCTGTAATATCTGGACCTCTCATTGGATACTCTGATAAGGAATCCACATAAAGTAAAGGAGAAATTAAAACGCCAACACTGGATTGATAGCCAAGATAAAAGAGCAGGATTAAGCTGGCTTTGGACTTTACATTTGAAAGGAGGGCAAACAATCAACTATCAGTTTATCTTCTTAAATTCCATCCCCTTTCCACTGGGACATGTTTATGAGACAATGTCTGAATATTCTGCCAACTATGGAGGTTCAACATGTTCAGAAGCAGCTTCCATTGGTGTTGCCCATAATGTAAATTTTGCGAAAAAGAGGGTATCACTGAGTCATTATATCATCTGGTGGTGAGATGTGGAGAATTGTCAGAGCTAAGAACTAGGCACTTGAAGTCTTATGTTAAAAAAGTACACACATTGTCAGCCTGGAATGGCAGGAAAGGCTAATTGGGGAAAAGCAGAGTTTGATTGTGGCAGTTGTGACATTTTGGGTGACATTTTCAAAGCTGAAATGGATAAAAATGGTTGAAGTGTATAAGAATCGATGAAGAGGAAATGTGATATAGGGAATGGCTATGTTGAATTATAAAAAGGTTTTCAATAAACCAATAAAGAACTTTAAAAAATAAGCACTCATACACAGCCACACTCTTGCAGCCACTCTGTATGCACATTCATGTCCAGACACTCTTTCATTCACGATGCACAGACACCCACTACCAATCATTCAGCACACACACACACTCACACACATACATCTGCACTTCTCACCAACTAATCACACAAACCCACATACTCACAGTATTTTGTTCACTTACCTTCAGGGAGCAGCTGGTGGCAACAAACCATTCTCTCGACTTTTATCACATGTGCACAATGGATCTGAGACAGATATATCCTATATCCACTGCCTCGGCCTGAGACCTTCCTTCATGGATTCTTTGTGTGGGCAGGGGAGCCATGCTCAGTGACATACCGGTTATCCCTCCCCAACTTTAAAAAGACATACTGACAGGGAGCGACCAAAGGCGGCACATTGAGTAATGCATGGTTTAACCATGCCCACCTGAACATTTAAAAAAAAGGGAAATACCTTCAGGGCAGGCCCAGAGCTGCAAAGATGCAGCACAGGCTCTTCAGATCTTGCCCTGCCCTCCCACCATAATAACACAAATACATTCTGGGAATGAGCAGGGGAGTCCTGCATGTTGAAGTACAGATCCCCTCACGCGCACCACCCTCGAAGCATAACAGTGGCTATTCTGAGGGCTAGCCAGAAACTCTGCTCTTTAAAAGAGAGAGATGCCTGCCACCCTTTGCATCTTTCTGTTTTCATCTGGTTGGTCTCCTCAAAAACATCCTACCTCAGCAGCAGGCAATGCATCATGGGAGACATATAACATATTTTGGTGTGGGGATCACACTACTCTGCCTAATTAAAAGAATAAATACTGGACAGGTTTCCAGAAAACCAGCAAAGACATTTATTCCGTGCTTTCAATCACTCCAAAAATACATTTAGCGAAAGTTCGTCCAGTGGTTTAGACTGTGGGCCTCTTCAAAAGCTGTGCATTTTCCCTTTGGAAACTGCACTGCACTTTCCGGTGGTTTTAGGAAAATGTATGCTGATGTGTACAATAGGTCAAAAGTTATTAGCCATGGAATTTTGCCAAATCCAAATGGACCATAGCTTTCACCATAACAATTGGACGGCTAGTGTGCCTGCATGTTGTGTGTTATGTCTGTTTGTTTTTGTCTCCCTCACCTTTTTCAATGTTCTCCTTTCTTGCTCTCCTTGGCTCTGTTACCTTTTCACCCCACAAACCAATGTCTCACTGTCACCCTGGGCGGGGTCATAGCTCACTTCTACATGGACATGGCTCTGCACTTTAAGACCACAATAGTGTTGATGTACTCAGTATAAAAATACATAACACAGCATTAGTAGTGTCCCCAGAATTTAGAACTAGGACATTATCACTAGACTGAATGTGCTAGAGGTTCAACATAAACACAGTGGTTTTAGTCCCTCTATCCACAGTGTTTGATGTTGAATGCCACGCATCCCTGATTCTGTCTTCTGCAGGCTATCATTGAGTGGGTGTCACACTTTCTCACAGACAGAAGCTGTCCCTCGTCATTCTTTTTGGGTGCAGAGCCTCTTCTGAAAGGACATATATGTACACCTAGTGGAAAAATCAGAACTTTTTAAGGCATTCACATGGTTAATGGCTGAATGACAGGCATGTCTCTCTTTTATCTAACCACTTAGAAAATAGGTTTCATAATCACATTTAAAAGTAAGTACTCTCAGGCAATGTTAATCCCTCCATGAACAGTGCACCCTTGACATAAACAATGCCACAAAACATGCTTTCTACTTCATTTCAATATTCATAATGTTGAGTAAATACTAAGCTGAAGGTCAAATGTGATTTATAGCTGACGATGTGTATTGTACATGTTGTTTTTCCACATTCTTCTCCCATCATAGGCACATAATACAATGATGAACCTCACAAACCGTACACTGAAAACTGCCATGATGTCCATTGCCATGCCTCTAAATTGGGACAAAATAATGGTTTCCATTTTTGTATGCCATCCTTGAAATAAACATGACGCGTTCCAAGTGTAAACATCAAAAACATTAGTATGCATAGTTACGGGTGTGGGGGAGGCATGGTCAAGAGCTGTGCGGGATGGGCACTTAATTTTGCGATCCTGCTCCGGTACCTTACTTTGTAATAAAACGCGTTGAATTCTATATAAAATTCATTTATTTCTACTCACAGAATCCTTGGCGGTCCAGGGCAGCAATCCAGGAAGAGTATGGGCTACTTGATGGGTGTATTTCCGTGACATGCGTTGGCAGGGCCTCACACAGCGAGGACCTGTGATCGCTGTATCTGACATTCCTGCAGTTGCTTGGCTGCGACAGGACGTGATGTGCTGCCAAACATTGGAAGTGCATTTCTCTCGCAATACAGGTTCACTTATATAAATATGATTTTAACAAAAAAGTTACTGGTTTTTATCTGTTTATCAAGTAGCAGCATTTAATACTGGAACTTTACTTTCAAGTTCTTATTACCTCTGGAAAGAAAAGTAAGTGCTAATATTGAATTCCAGAAAGCACCATTTTCATTATAACTTTAAAATAAATATGGAGGCAATTCTCTATTATTCTGCAATTGTCACCTACCTAAAAGCACATATAGCAGATCACCACAGTACAGCTGCTTTTTCATACATATAGATGAGAGCTTTCTTGGTGTGCACCTGCGATTTAACTCTATATGATTCCTAGATAAATGCATGGCTTCTTATAGCAAATTCAAATGGACCCTAATACAAATACAGATAATCACATAACGGAGTCCTGAGTTTCCTGAATAAGCTGCTCTGATACTTAGTCAAAATACTTTGCACTTCTTTTCAACCTTACCTTTTAGGATACTTTTATTAGCTAAGTATGGCATCAAAAAAAGGTCAAGCCAAAGAAGTGTCTTCATCATCTAATAGTTTGAAAAGTCACAAAAGTGACTGATCCACGCCAAAAGATGAGGCTTTAGATCCAGCTATGCAGACCATTTTAATGACAATTAGGGCCCTGAAGCCCTTCATGGAGGCCACTAATGATAAACTTCAACAACTAGATAATAAATGGTCTACCTTTGAGTCAAGGGTGACAGAAGTGGAACGGCGAGCGAGTGATGCAGAGGATGTTACCAGCCGAGTAGCAACATTAGAACTACAGTAAAATCTCTACAAAAGCAATCTGAGAACCTTGAAAATAGAAATAGGAGGAACAACCTACGCATTGTGGGACTACTAGAAGGGACTGAAAAAGATAATTCCATCCTGTTCCTTAATACCTTGCTCCCAAAGCTCCTGGATCTTCCAGTGACAGTGCAATTAAATATCCAGCGAGCCCATCGGGTGGGCCCAATCAATTCTGTGCGCAATACTAGTAATCATTTGAGAACTCAAATGTTTGACCTTCTGGATCATACCCATGTTAATCTCATAATTAATAAAATGAAGCAAATTAAGCAACTTGCTTGGGACTGCAGAAAGATATACATATCCCTGGATGTCTCTAATGCAACAGCTGCTAGGAAAAATGAACTACTCACATTCAGACCGGCTCTTCCCCAACTAAATGAAAGATATTGCATAATCCATCATGCTATCCTCAAAGTCACCCTGAATGGTCACACTGCTACATTTGAAAACCCAAAGGATCTGAAGGGCTTTATTCTAATCCACAACATCGTAGAAATGTACACAACAAGATGAACCACTCAAACTGATACATGAGATGTAATGGCTGTACTTCTGAATATTTCATGTATTTTTTATACTGGAGTGGGGTGCGGTTGGGTCTTCTCTCACTAGGCTCTCCACCCCTATCTTATTACCATCAACATAACTTGGTGTGGCTGTTTTCTGATAGCAACAATGTCATCTAAATTTGCATCTTATCTTCAGCCAGTGATCATGTTCATGTTGGCTCTCTTTGTCTATCCCTTCGCCCCATGTGTCTCTCCCTTAATGTTATCATTTTTTCAGTAAAATCAATTTAACTATGATAAATGGTTTTCTCATTTTTTATATACTCACGTCATGCTAACAAATATAATAGTTGTATATGTTTTTTAACTTTAAAAATCCTGGTTTTCATATTTACCTTAACTTAAGACATCTCACTTAACATAACCTCCTGGAATGTTAAAGGTTTGCATAACCCAGTAAGTATTACCCCACCTTAATGGAACAAATCCATTGATTGCTTGTATTCAGGAAACACATCTATCACAAACGGAAGCTGCTAAACTCAAGTGTCTTTGGGTGGGCCAAGTTTTCTCAAGTGCAGCACATCGCAAAACGAATGGGACTATTACTCTTATCAATAAAGCATTCAAGTGCAAAGTTGTGGGGACTGATTCTGATAATATGGGGAGGTGGGTGTTGGTAAAGATTTTGGTGGGGTCCATGTTATTTGCCATGCTCAATGTGTATGATCCCAACCCTTCTAGTCCCTCTTTCTGGTTAGAACTAAAAAATCATGTTGTCAAATCCAACCCTCATAATGTAATTTTTTGTGGAGATTGTAATTAGATTATGGACCCTTTTCTGGCAAGAAGATCTAGTGTATGCTTTAAGAGCACTAAATCATGTAAACTATTTCTTAATTTTGTATCAGAATTGAGTCTCATAGATGCATGGCACTTGACTCATCCTTCTGATTTAGAATTCACCTTTTTCACTAACCCCCACAATTCCTTTTCTAGATTAGATTATATATTTCTTTCTAAATCTATGTCAAGTCTTCTTCTTAAGACTCAAATTGAATGCATAATATTATCAGATCATGCTCCAGTCCATAGACAACTCACAATTACACAGAATAGGCACAATTTGAATATATGGAGATTTAATACAGCTCTTTTAAAGACGATTTTTTCATGCCCTTCTTTACCTGTACTTAAAGGTCAAAGTAAGGTACCGGAGCAGCCACTCAGGCACATTAGTGTGCTCCGCATGGGCAAACCACACCTCCGTCTGCCTCAAGACAAAGGCTAAATGATATTTTTTATAATCGTGGATCCCAATTTCACCATAAGAATGAGGATGCTTAAGTTTACCTATTGATATTCTATGCCGTTTCGTCCCCAAGAACATGAATCAATGACTTTAAAAAAGAAGAGGGAAGGGGGATGAGCAGCATATAAAGGAGATACAAGATCATTGGGGCGATCATAATTTTAATGGATTCAGTGTGGAACCTTTGGTCTGCCGCTGCGGGCGAAGGGAGCTCGGGCAGGTGGCTGATGATCCCTGTCAAATATAGCCTGCAGACTTTCTGGGGTTCGCTTCAGCACTGCAGCCGCCAGCCCTCCCCCCCTGCCAGCAGCCAATGAAAATGCGCACTCACCGATTGGCAACGCGGCTTGGGTTGCGCCGGCAGCAAGGGCTTTGTTGTCGTCTCCAGTTTTGAAACAGCAGTAGCTGCTTCCCTTCAAAGAGTGTTACATTTTGAAATGGACTGTGCTCCAAATACATGCTTTTAAAGCTGCGAGGCAAGCCGCAAAATGTAGGAGCCCACACACGGCACCGTGCTTTGGCCACGGCCCCTCAGAGGTCGCAAGAGATTGGCAGCGGCCGCTAGCCAATCGGCAGAGGTCGCTCCTGCGACCTCTGGCGACCCCTAAATGACGTCCCCGGGGACAATTAATTTGTTAACTCTTTGATTCTTGATAACACAACATTGGTGTTCTGCTTAATGACATCTTTAATGGATGAAGAGATATGAATACCTAAATATTTGATTCCCTTCAGACACCACTTCATGCCAAAAAATGTGGTTATGATGCCTAGTACAATGTACTAGTACAATGTATGTTAAGGGGTAGAATTTCAAATGTATCTGTGTTTAATTTATAACCAGATGCTCGTGAAAAACATGAGATATGTGTATGGGCTTGCTGTTGGCCCTCATGTTCAGAGAGGAATTGCCATAGCATTTCGGTGCTGGACTGCCCATGTGGGTGAGACAAAGACTGGTATGCAAATGGAAATTTCCTATCTGTGAAAGTTACAGTGAGCAAAAAGTGTGTGCTGCAAACTCTCATCTCAGAACAGGTTATCATGCCATGTTCTTTCTGGAGAGGAGCGCCTGCTACCTTTTTTTGAAACACTTTTAATGTTATGCAATACCTGGGCAATAAAAAGCAGGATACTCTGCGTGTCTCTCCAAGGACAACGTTCTCTTTCTTTGAGTTTACGCAAACACTTAAGACTTTTAAATGGTGTCACGCAATTATACCAAGTGCTTTTAGTGAGAAATTGGTAGTGCATTTTTAAGACAGTCTAGTATAAAAAGAAATCTATGTCATCCCAGTCACAGCTCAGGGGCTTTGTAAAATAACGCCTCCTTTTTTAATAAAAGACAACAAAGTATGTGTTCAGCATTCACTTGGGTCCAATTAGAAGGCTTGATTTGCTTGTTTTCTTGGAATACCGCAAACATCATTTCCTGGCACTGGCAGACACAAAAAGAAAAACCAGCACAGCTGACAATTCAGCATATGTCAGATACACACGGTTCATACACTTCCCATGGCAACATGGGCCTTGACACACTGCTACATATTATGATTCATTCTTGCATGAAATGTCACAATACAGTGATATTTTAACCATATTTGTCTTAGTTTACTGAGGGATAATGCTGCATGATGCCACTTCCTGTGATGTCACATGGGGGCATGGTCAAATGTCATCACACCCTGTGATATCACATGGGGGTGGGCTCAAATGATATCACTTACTGTGATGTCACTCTTGGGGTGTGTCATTGGGATGTCACTTCTGCTACCCCTGGCGTTTTGGTGAAATGACATCCCTGATTGTCCCCCTTTATCTATCCTGGTGGGGTCACACTGAATCCATTAAAATTATGATCCCCAATTATTTTGTATCTCCTTTATATGCTGCTCATCCCCCTTCCCTCTTCTTTTTTAAAGTCTTTGATTCATGTTCTTGGGGAAGAAACGGCATAGAATATCAATAGGTAAACTTAAGCATCCTCATTCTTATGGTGAAATTGGGCTCCATGATTATAAAAAATATAATTTAGCCTTTGTCTTGAAGCAGGCGGAGGTGTGGTTTGCCCATGTGGAGCACACTAATGTGCCTAAGTGGCTGCTCATTGAGAGAGATATGGTTTCCCCTCTCACTCTTGCTGATTGCTACATCATCAAGGGGAATATAGATGAATTAAAGCTACTAGTATTATCTTATCTGCCCAATACCTTAGAACGTATCTATATCCCTCTATTGCAAAACCATCTCAATTTATTTCACAATATCTTTGGTTTAATGCTTTAATACGAGTTAATGGTAGGTCTGTTTTTTGGAGACCATGGCTCTCTCAGGGGATATAAAATATATTAAACATCTGTTTTAACAAAAAGTTCCTGTGACCTTCAATCAATTTGTAAAAAAAATATTTTTCCCAGCTTCTTATATGCACCAATATGAGACAATTATTAATGCAGTAATGGAAAATTAGGATTCATTAGTGTGTAAGTCTTCAAACTCCTGATAAGGAAAGACTACTGCACATGCACAACTTTAGTTTTACAACCTTCATGTTCTATACATCTTTCTGATGACACTTCTTCACAATCTATTTGGAAATATCAGATTGCATGAGAGCAAGAATTAAGCAATATGCCCCGAGCCGCGGGGCCATTACTGAGTCAGGTAATGCCCCGTGGGCCTATAGTTGCAGGCCCGAGAGAAGCAAGGGCCTTAAGCAAGGCCCCAGGGCATTCACTCAGGCCTGTAACTATGGGCCCCAGGGCATTACCTGACTCGGTAATGGCACCGAAGCTCGGGGCATATTGCTATTAGTACCCCAGCCCACAAGACCGGGGTACTAATAGCAATCTTCTTCTGTTCCAAAATGCCACAGCGTTTCAGAACAGAAGAAAAAAAGAAAATGACAAAAAAAAAATGCCTGCCGGGAAAGGGAAAATGGAGTGCATTTTCCCTTTCCGTGGCAGCCATCGGAAAAACAAGGTAAATTGGGTTGGGAGGGCAGGGAGGGGATTGTTGGGGGTGTGCAGGACGTGGTGGCCAAAACACTCACCTGAATCACTGACGGGGGAGGACAGCAGCCTCCAGCCCTGCGGAGGCTCAGAGGAGGGATTACCCTATTCCGAGCCTCCTCATTGGTTGAGGGGCTGTCACAACCACCCCGGCTCGGATGAGAACAGAGCTGAAGCTTCAAGGGATTCTCAGCGAGGTATAGACCAACCGAGGGCCAATCAGAATGGTTGTTACATTCTGGTTGACCCTCGCAGCGTATTAATGTTCTTTATTGGATAGTGAAACAAATTGGCCCTATGTTTGGAATAACATCTCCAAGGTTACCACATCAGCCAGCTTACTTCAAACTTTATATTTCTTTCATCATAGACCCTTCATCACTCCTACAACACTCTTCAAATGTAATACTGCTCAAAATGGTATGATATGATAGTTTATTTATAAAGCGCCTATACACAATGTGTTTCAAAGCGCTTCATGGCAAGGGAGGGAACAAGGACAAATACAATGACATTCTTACAGGCCATGAACAACAAGAATGTGAAATTACCTATTGTACTCGGCCTGACGATAGTTCAGATAGTGCAAGAGCTAAAACACAGATAGGAAGGAAATGGGAAACAGACAGGCAACTACCGTTCTAGGCCTGACGACATTTCTGGTAGAGCCAGCAATTAACAAGAGGTGAGGGAGGGGGGAGGAGAAAGGAAGGAGAGGAACAAAACAAGTGACTATCGTACTAGGCCTGACGACATTTCAGATAGTGCTGGTGGGGGGGACAAGTAAAATAAGGGGGGGTGCAGACAAACATTTGTTGCTATCATACTAGGTCGAGGGACAATTCTTATAGAGTAAGTGCATAGAAAAAAGTAACGGAGGACGGAAGAGAGAGGGAGAAGGGAGAAGGGACAGGAGAATAAAACAGAGACTAAAACAGTAAGAAAAATATATATATATATATATATATATTTATATATATAAATATATAAAACGCAGGTGCCAACCATGAAGCTGTATTTCTTTGCGGTTCCAATACATCTGAAATTCAAAACTGCAATGTTCAGCCAGTGGGTCTGCGTCAATGTTCTAATCTGAGCCTGTTCCTGGTATGGGCATTGTGGAAGAAGAGCCCGCCTTTTTGCCCCTTGAATGGCCCTCAAGGCACTAAACCATTAAGTAGCTCCTCCCACATTTTTCCCGCTCTTTTCTGAGGTTGTCCAATGAAGATTTTGGAAGCAGACAGGTGGTTTTCTGTCTTGGAGTTATTGCAATAATTGCTCACCTAACATGGAAGCACTTACTTGAAGCTATATTTCAGTGAGGTTCCAATGATAGATGCTGGAGTTGCTTACATGCTGAAGGATCTTTTAAGCATATGTTTGTAGACTGTGAATATGTTAAAGCATATTGGAAAATGTATTGAGTACAATCAAACTTATTTTCAACATACAACATGACTTTTGTTTTACATTTCTTTTATTGGGTAGTCCACTGCTGCGTGATGTCCTGGAAAGGGATGCTTGCTATCTATTTGATTTTTTTTATCCTAGTTGCTATTCAAACCATATCGTCCAACTGGAAGAATCTTGGTCACATTAATTATAAAATATGGCGGTACTCTATCTGTAACATACATAGATTGGAAAGATGTAATTCCTCCTCCCCTTTTCTTTTACTTAAAAATGAGTTGAAGTGGCATTATTCCTCAAGTTCTAATCTAATATAACTTCTAACTGAAGATAACGTATAGAATAAGTTTTAAATTGCCTGTTCTTCTCCCCCTCCCTCTCTCCTCCTTTCATGGATGTCAGTTTTAATGTGTTTGTTCTTTGTTATTGTCTGTTGGATAATGTCTCATACTTTAAATGTTTGTTTCTTCCATCAAGTTCATAAAGATACTTGGATCTCGTAGCTTTCTCGGTTCAATATTGGTATTGCTTTGAATCTTGTATCATAATACTATTATTTCAAATAAAAATGTTCTAACAAAAAACAAATATGCATAGTTGCTTAAAGCAGGTGATTTCTTGATTTAGGTTTGATTGCAGTTCAATATTCTTGCATGTGATAAAGTTGCACTGCTGCGGGAAATGAATTAAGTGAAAGGGGAAACTGGACAATGCCATTATTTTCTATTTCATATAATTAAGCAAATTAATGGCAAACAGTATTATATAATTTGTGAGATTGATGTAAAAACCTTAGGCTCAATAATCTTGCAGACTGAGATGCATCTCATAGCTTTTCAGGTGACCACATTATGTAACTTGGATGTTGGACTAATATATCCAGAGACCGGCTGGTTGTGACTACTGAGGTTCTTAAAAAAACAATGCAACACCTGCCTTCAAATGACTGCCAGTGATGCCAAGAAAGAGGTGTAGATTAAACCGTGTGTTTTGATTTATTTAGTGATGTCATCAATCTTTAACTTTAACTTAACTGCATCCATATTTATTATAAAAAAATGGCCAAAAGTAAAATTCGCAATCCTGCCATTTTGAAATCGTTCAGTTACTTCGGGGTACCGTTTCCAGCCACAGTGGGAAGGTGGGAGCATATTAGGAAGAGAAACCAGTGAAATCTGCAGCAGCAGCTATGCTCTCTTTCTGTTGTCAACAGGGGCCCTCATCGTTTAGATCCGTAGTTAAGGTGTACTGCGCTAAAGTGACATTACAGCAATCCTATGTCTGTGAGGTTTTCGAGACCCAATCAAATAAGACTTGTGAGTTGATAGCGCTTTCATAACAAATCCTTTGGGGGTAGCTTCATATGTGGTGAACTTTCTAGGGTACAAAGAGTTAAACCCTCACTTCCGTGAAGATAGGCCAGCTTGAAGGATGGAAAGAGGCCAGATTAAGGTTTTGGTCACAGGAAGGTGGGTTTTTGTATAAAGAGCTAGTAAGAGGCTTGTATCCAAAACCCACTGGAAATAACTTGGCTTAGTGATGTGAAACCGTTGCTCACAGTGCGGGGAAAATCAGATTGGTACCTCCACCAGGGGATGGCCATCTTGAAAGCAGAAATGGCAGCAGACTTGAACCAGGATAGATCAGAGGCCACCCTAAGTATGTCAATGGTTTCTATTTATGACAATTTGACTACAGCAGGATCATTGAAGTACTTGAATTCTGCGGGCAGACCATCAGAGGTCTAGTATGCAATTGTTTCTGGATAACCTGAGGATAGCCGAAAATGTGGCAAAGTTGGAAGGTAACCCAGCAGGGTTGGAGCTATGTCCATGCAAGAATAGATGACCAGAGAGAAGAGCACAAACACTCCTGGCATGCCCATGATACTGAGGGCTGAGAAGGACTTGTCCGGCACGAGAAACCAGAGGTTCAAATACTACTTACTGAGCCTCATTGTGAGCCGCACAGGTTGAACATTTTCTTGGGTGAAGATATTTTGATTAGGAAAGCACACAGTGGGCTCAGAAAGTTTGCTTATGGCAAAGGGGGCGCACCCTCTGAAGATATAAGAAAGTGTGGAGGATTTTTGATTCTCCTCAATACTTAGATCACTAGACGCAAGTCTGTACTCCTGGTGTAGATGTAATCGGAATTTAGCGTGTTTTTATTGATTTCTGATGTCGACTTTTTTTCTCTGAGTTCCACAATCTGCCTATTGTATTGTGATGCACGAAAAGGGGCTACTATATATTCTACTGATATGTATTTATTTTGATTTAGCTTGCGTGAAATTTTGATGTTTTATGTGCCTCGGTGCCCGTATTTAAAAAAGTATTAATTGACTGTTAAAAAATGAATCTGTGGAAATTCTCTGCATTCCATGAGCCATCACGAACACCATTTGTTGAAAGAAAACCAATTTGCTTTATTTCCTGAACACCTGCGATATATTGCTGTATTTAAAAAAAAATTCAGAAATTAAATCCACTTCATAATGTGAATGTGAACGTATAACCAGTGGACCCATATGCTGACAGAATGATAACAACCTGGGTGTGAAAATACCATACCCTTCCTCCCCCAGGTACTAACAAGAAGACATTTGGTGAGTGTTGGCAATAAAAGGCCGTGGAATTTTATTACACAGTTATGGTCATAACAAAACATAATCATAATTACAGTAACCATAATATGCTGTACTTTTGGGCATCGGGTCCCGAGGTTGCACCCTCTGGCCCGTGCCACCTTTCTTATCCCATGACCGAGTGGTCACCGTACAGTGACCAGTCTTCTTTTTCTTTCTTCTCGCCCTTTTTCTAGGGTGGGAGGGTTCTGGGAAAAAGTAGAGAGACTCTGCGTATGCAAAGTACTCTTTTGTTTGGATCCCTGTGCCGGGACCACAAACTGGTTCGCTTGGGTCCCCGTGCAGGGACCCAAACTGATTCTGTTTTTCTGCTGCCAAGGCAGCTCCTTATATTGGACCCAGGGGATTCCCAGGGGTCCTTGTTGTGCCTGTGTGGGGGTCTGTGTTGCCAGCCCCCGGCCGGCTGACGCCGACAGCAATTGCACCTTATGGTGCCTAACACATTGTTCCCTGCCTACTTCCTGCTTTTCCGGTCACTGGTGCCTCGCACCCCTTTAGGGAGGAAGGGCAAGGTGTTGATTTAACACGTTACTCTTCATTCTTATTGCTCCTGCTGGCGACTGTGTGTCTGCCTTTTGGTGGGGCATGCAAACGGAGGAGGGGGGAGAGATGGAGCAGCTGCATGTGTAATCTCAGTGCTAGAGCTGCCCGTGGCCCCCCTTTTCTGGCAGCCATGGGGCACAGGTTACCTGCCCCCACCAGTTACACTTTGGCGCTATCCAGAATAGGTCTCTTTAGTCAAACCACACCTGTCATGGTGCTGCCTAACATGCACTCTTGGAAGTCCACCCCCAGTTTACAAAACAAAGCATCAAATTATGAGTACGCATCCGTTAAATTAATATTTGCTCTCCATGAGATGGATGACATAGTTCCATAAGGCAGACCTATATTGTGGATATCCTCGTAAACCAAAGCCTGACAAGGCGCATGAATGCAACAACCACGCGTTTCACCCCAGTGGCATTCTACTGCGTGAGGCAGTTAACGTTTTGATTGCAGCACTGGCGCATGTTTACCAAACTACATCAATAATGTGGTGGGTTCTACCATATACTATGAGACTAGAACTGACAATTTTAGTTAACAAGCCACACATGTCACACTCCCACCTAGTTGCCACTCCTGAAAGTGCACCTCCAGTTCAGAGCTACAGGGCAAAGCCAGATGGATATGCAGTCATTAAACGAAAAGCTTGCATTTTCGCTCCATTTTTGATAAATGTCATTATCTTATACAGCAGTCCCTTTTTATAGATAGTTTTGTCATCCCAAGCTAAAGAACTCTCGATATTTAAAAAACCAGACACATGTTCACCCTCATTGTTAATAATCCATATTGTGAAGCTGATATTCTTGATTGAAGTGATTGGACATATTTATGAAACATCAGCAGTATTATGGTGGGTTTAAGAAAATGCAAGTAAAGGCAGTCAACAATGTAACGTGAGGGTGGACTAGTCCATTTCAGACAAACAGTTTGTTTACTAACTTTATTCAACAATCTATTCCACTAAATACAATATTACGCCATTACAAAAACACTAATCTGCAGCAAATGTGCATATTCCATGAGTTTCCACCACCTGTCTAATGTGTCAAAAAGAAATTCATTTTATTTTACATATTTTCTGAAACACAATACATAACATAAACCACACATTACTTCCAATAGGAGAGCCTACATTTGAATATAGTGTTCCTTTGTTGTTGAGGTACCTATGGGTCCGAGAACCAACATCACCATATGTTTCATTCTGCCTATCACTCAAACACTTTACGCTGTTGAAAAGATGTACACGCTAGTGGGAAGTGTGGTCTTGTGTGTCGAAAACTGTGTGTTAGATAAAGAGGTGGTGTATTGGAATCCCTCGCGTCACTGCCGCTTGTACGAATTCCTTGTAGCATCCTGCTATGGGTAGAGGGAGAGGGAAGGGGTGAGAAAAAGAAAGGAACAAAGCTATTTTCTTAAAGTAGCATTTTATTTGGCACCTGCCTGACAAAGGAGAACCATCACTAACCTGTTGGGCATATCAATTTAGGTTAATTAGCAGAAGGTACCGTATAGAGTCTGACTATAGGTCGCTCATAGATTGTAAAGTTCGCCAGGTGTTATCTAGAAATCTAGAAGGAAACACAGCAGAGAATGAGTGTTAATGTTGATGTATGATGCAATTTTAGGAGGTAAACTTTGTAGTACCAGTTTTTTACGATTTACTCAGAATGAGAAGTAAGAAATGATGTTATATTAACTAACCTGCTACATCTGCTCCTGATTTCTAAAGGGATGTGGGGGTGGGGAGGGGTGGCTTCCACTGAGCTAGCTCTGGCCTTTGGGAAACACTTACGGTGTGTGTGTCACTGACCCGGCACAGTGAGACCACAGTTCTAAGGCTATTGGAAAGGGCAATATAAATTGGGGAGGACAATTATTGTATTACCTAACGCTCAAGAGAAATTCAAAGATGGTCTGGGCGATGCTCAGTAAGTGACCATATAGGGCAAGAAACCTATACACAGCTAGACAATGTGAATGCCCTGTAATCGTGTATATATACTGTATTGTATCAGAATACCTTGTAATGGGGCAGATGAATATGCAAGTATCACCTACTGTCCCTACTCAAGTATCAATCCCTGCCCCTACTTCTTACCATTACTGCACAGGTGAAAAACGATACCAGCTGAGGCAGCCCCTGAAACTAGGGCTGAGAGATGAGACAAATTAAGGCGGGTTCCAAGAAACAATACTTTAAATAGTCAATGTACAATTACTCTGTCAAAAAGAATTAGTTAGGATCTGGAACACTAGTAGGGATTACAGTTAGATAGCAGAAAGCACAAGTATTGTGCTGTATATATCATAGGAGGGAGAGGGACTCTACACTGATAGAGCAGATGGCATTATAGCAGTGGTCTTCAAACGTTTTTGGCTCGGGCCCCCCCTGAGCCAAGTTTGGGCAGGCCAGGCCCCCCTAAAAGTGCCGGATGGACAGTATGTAGAAATCGCTATGAACTTTTGGGTGCCTCTCCCCCA
This sequence comes from Ambystoma mexicanum, assembly GCF_040938575.1. NCBI lineage: Eukaryota > Metazoa > Chordata > Amphibia > Caudata > Ambystomatidae > Ambystoma > Ambystoma mexicanum. The sequence continues at coordinate 202,992,141 of NC_090937.1, read as the reverse complement.
CCCTACTCCCACCACTTTCCCAGTGCTGCCGCCCTTCCTGCTCCCACCACAGTCCCATAACACAAACAAACACACACATACACATTTAAATAAAAAATAAATTGCCATAAACTTACCTTCTGCAGGGGTCTGCGCATGGTTGCTAAAATGCCCCGCTCCAGGTTGCTAAGCCCGTATGTGCGAGGAGGCGCAGGAGCACCCCCTCGCACATACATACATGCAGTGCCCCAGCCAGCATTTCCAATGAGTTATGCAAGGCTGGCGAAGCAAAAGATCCCCAAAGTTGCAGGGCTCAGTGGTCATGTGCGGCTGGGGAAATGAACTGTCAAAGTCAAACAGTGTTTCCCTTTGACAGTTCAGCCGGCCCAGGAGCACTCCCTCAGCTGGATAAAGCAGGTGAGGGAGTGCTCAGTGTTTCACTGCGCTGGCGCCTCGGCTCCTCCATAATGGGTGAGGTGGCCAGTGGGTGGACGCCTCCTCACCCATTATGGATGAGTCGGCAGGCTTGGACTGGCCTATAGGGCGATAGGGCGATGACTGTACCAAAAATGCAAAATGCTAGTGCAGGCCAATCAAAATGGGCCACTTTTTTGGCCAATGTGGGCCAGTTTGAGGAGTTGCTTCACTATGCAGCTAGTAGTTTTGACCAATGTTGCTGAATAAATTATTCTTTAAATATCACAATTTGTTTACATTTGAATAAAAAGCAACCCCTTGGGTACTTTTCAAACAGTCTGTGACTAAAGGACTGAATATCCATTTGCAACTGCTGGCCATGTTTTCATTGGTGCCTAAGACCGTTTTATGGTCCATGTGATCTGCCCCCTCCCATTTCCTCCAATCTAAAAAAAAAAAATATATATTTTTTTATTTTTATTTTTACACATTTCATGCTGGGCTCTGGTGCCCCCCCTAGGAGGCGCCCGCGCCCCCCTGGGGGGGCGCGCCCCACAGTTTGAAGACCTCTGCATTATAGACAGGTAAGATGCAGCATACACGGGTAGGGAAAACAATGTATGGCAGATGCACAAGGCGATTGTAACATGAACAGACACAAATATAGGTCGCTAATATGGAGGTAAGAAGGGCAGAAGTACAGGCATTTTTCCCAGCACAGAGGCCGCAGCAGGCCCAAGACCTCAGACAAGATGCTGAATTCATAAAAACACATTTATTTTAGAAGCTTTGAAGCTGCCAAGACAGTAGTTCATAGCAAGCGCCAAGGTCAGATGCACAGAAAAGACTAGTGGATGTGCAGAACACAAGGACAAGATAATAGTTTCCACAATGAAAAGCAGTAGGCTCCCAAGTTAATTAAGTTACAATAAGAGCACAAACAGCCAATGATGTCCAGATGCATGAAATCAGTATGCCAAAAGACTCTCGCAGATAGATGAAGGGTGTCTCAAGTGGTCACAAAAAGTACAACAAGCATGTTAGAATTAGCTAAAATCCCAGTAAACAGGAAGAAATTAATTCTCCAACACGGTCCCCTAATATGTGATCAAGACATGAAGAACAATGGTTATTCATTATTAGCCAAGTACAGATAAGACACCTGCTGAACTCCTTAGTACACACAAAGACATGAGATGATACACAAGGCCAAATACAAAGGAACAGATAGGCCACATGGCCTAGGAACTATCAGGAGTACTTTTAATAGGAATTAGTGCAGACCATGCACTTCTCTCTCCGCCTACCCTATGTGTCTCTCATATTTTGACGTCTCGTCAAGGTATCCAAGGTTGGTGAGTAAGTTGCCAACCAAGAGAAATCCCTCCTGCTATAACAGCAATGATGAATAACCCCAGCCAATTAGTGGTCAATGTAATGATGTAGTGATACTGTTATCTATGATGGGTTTGGCTCAGGAGGAGCCATCAAAGATCTATAAGCCAATCAGGAAATGAACACTTATATTTTCTCTATATATCTTAAGATATTAACCAATACTAACCACTTAGACGTTTTGTAAATGAAATCGTATTATGAGGTCATTGCTTATGTATTTTTAGTACAAAATATGCTCACACTCACTGTAATGTTGAGAGCTGTCCTGGCCAAGAATCTAAGTTTTGAATAAAGCTGGGTTTTACTGTGCACTCTGTTGAATCCATTATTGAGTATTCTTTTTACTAGTATGGTAAATTGGGCCCATATCTACACTTGGTAGCTGAGGATGGTTTACTATGCGTTTTGCAGATAATCCAGGGTTCCTCACTGTCCCCCTTGGACAGCAAGGGTGGCTTGTGGAGAGAAGAATAATGCACATCTAAAACGAGAGGTCAGTAGGTACCTCCATTGATGCAAAGTCCTGCCCAGTCTCGCAGGCTGCCCCCGCTGGGCTCAGAGGTTGGAGAAGGCAGATAGAGACTTGACGCAGAACACCCTCAAGGGATTTGTTAATGTGAGTATAAACTGTGCATGGCAAAACTGAGAATACATTGTTTTGTGTATTATTGATTTGTGAGATGTAGCATCAGGAAAGACAGCACTTTAAGCCCCTATTAGAGACAGAGAAATAAAGAGAAGGTTCCCCCGCATATGATGGGAAGAAAGATGTATCTTGATTTTTGTTAATGATTGTTGTGATTTAATTTGTTGTGGTATAGCATAGGGTAATAGATGTGCTTTGTTGTGTTAGTAGAAGACATAGAAAAGTGATTTAGAGTGTGAGCAGCATTTTTGTGGAGATTCTCAGCAGTGGAATTTTGGGACACGTACTCAGAGAGAGACGTGGGCGTGTTCATGTTGGAGAAAACCTTTTAGAGGAGGGGTAGGAAGAAATAGAGACAAAGGTGAGTGAGTGTTGAAGCAATGTTTATTGATAATTGGTGAGTTGTTTTTTATATTGCTATTATTGCAACACCCTGATTGCCCATTTGTGTAAGTCACTTCCTAGATACAAAGACAAGATACACAAATACCACGTTCAGTGGGTTAAAGATACAGGCGGCAAGGTTTATACCTTGGCCTCAAGATGGTACTCATTTGAAAGAGGTGCTGCAACACATGTGCACCTATTTGCATGCCACACATAAGGGAAAACAATTATATAATAGACTATGGCCCTGAATCATGGAATAATTTGCAGGGAGAATTGGGACTTTCCATGCCATTTTGCTTGCAAAACCCCCTTCGTCGATTCATGGAATCGACTCTGCAGGACTTTTCCAGACTTTGCAGAGAATTGCCGCAGGCCCACCATGTCTGAGTGGTCGAGCGCCTTGTGCCATACTCTGAGCAGAATGCGGGCCGGGCCTACGCAGAGACCCAAATAAGGGGTGGAACATGCAGATTGACGAAGAACAAAGGAATATGTGGGTGCGTTGAGGGACGGGCCCCACTAAGGAATTGCTCACCCAGTCCATCGCAATCTCAACCGAATTCATGGATTACAACAAGCAATCTCGTGTCCGGTGAACGCGCAAAGGATCCAATGTGAATAAAGCATGCAATGCACACCAAACTAACATTGGACAACTAAGATGAACCCAGCAATAGCAGAAGCTATTGTACATGGACACAGAAGGAGAAGGATGCCAAGGACCCAGATTTTTGCACAATGCACCACACTGTTCGTCATGCCTGATGACCACCGGTATGCAAGGTACTGGTTTCGCACCCACATTATCCTAGACCTTGTCAGTGAGTGTGAGAAAGTCCTAGCATCACCCACCATCTGCTCCCAGGCCCTTACCCCCCTTTAAAAAGTGCTGACTGCACTACATTGCATGGCCTCTGGCTCCTTCCAACCGACCATAGTCATAGTTGGTGGGATATCGCAGCACACACAATCCTGCTGTCTCCACCAGGTATTGTCCTGCATAACAGCATGTGCGTGTGTGCGCAGGTACATATATATGCCCAGAACACTGGAGGAAAGGCAGGCCCCCCGATTGACGGATCACATATACCGCAATCGCAAGCATTGGCATTCTATTAATGTGCAGGTAGTCTGTGACGTTAATGGACTGATCATGAAAGTGCATGCCAATTTTCCTGGCAGCATTGTTGATAGCTACATCTACCACCAGTCACCACTCCACCGGGCCCTGGCATAGGGAAACTCCTGGTCATCTGTGAATATGAACTGTCACACACATGCATGCATGTGACACACTGAACAACAGACCATGACAATAAATGCCTATAACAACCATGTACGAATTTACAGGAGACAGTGCCTACCCGCTATCACCGTTCATGAGCATGCCATACCGGAATCCTGCCACACCAGCTGAGGTAAGATACAAATTAGCACATGTAGCCAGTAGGGTCATAGTGGAGTGCACATTCGGGGTGCTTAAGTCACAGTGCCGCTCCCTTGACCACTCTGGTGGGGTTTGACTACATGCCCCACCAGAAGCCTATAAAATCATAGTGGCAGCATGTGTACTGTACAGTATCACCAAACGCCATGGCATACCAGTTGAAATGCAGATGGAACTCTGCCCAAAGCCACAGGCACCACCATTGCCCTTGGTTAGCCAAAGGGCACATGGAGAGGCTGCACGCACCCAGCTGGTGCAAACATACTTCACCTAAAAACCTGCCCCTGTGGAGCACACACAGTGAGGCCATATCCCAGGTGCTATTTAATGATGAATTGGGGCCTATCATCCGTACCCATAACAACACCCTGAGAATGTGTGTCTGGGAGAGGCAAATTCTGTGCGTCCATTAGACATAAAATAACATGCCCAAACAGGGCACACAATAAGATTTGCAAGTGTGAGTATATTACTCTCTATTTTTTAAAGTTGGGAGTAAAATGATTTATTAGGGAGTACAAATGGAAGTCCAATTTCCAAAGAGAGTAATTCATAAGCGAGTAAAAATATGTTTTAACTGAAAAACTGCATTTTACTGGTTATATTACTTTATTTGCACCTAGTCACATATGCTCATCAAAAGATACATATTTACTTCTTCCAATCAGGCTGTTAAAATAGTATTGTCTACCTGTGGTACTACTTGTACGGCTGGGCCAAACATATCCATATCGCTGTGAGGGTGAAAGTAGGGGCGCACGATTCCAGCATTTGTCAATTTTCTGGGAGTAAAAGTGGCCAATATACTCCTTATCTGTAGGGCTGTGCCACCAACACAGTGTTAGTACCTGGAACGAATAGTGTCCATGTACTACACCCAAAATCACACAACACCAGCAACAAAGTCCCCGACCACTGTCACATTGATAGCAACCACTATTCTGCACGATGCCCCCAAACTACACACATGAGAACACAAGTAGGAAGGAATGGTACAAAATGGAAATGAGCAATTTATACATGCGATGACTGCCCTGGACCACTATGCATGTTCCACAACAATATACAGGTTGAGTGGCCAACCCATTCCCTCACATCAGGTATGCTCAAAATACACAATCATATGAAAACAGTCATGCAGACTTTGAGAACTGCAAGTGCACTGCATTAAAGATGTACATCTCTCCTCACACCTTTTACGTTGTGAGCGTGCCCCAGCTGTACCCTTGAATGCATGGATACCCCCTCTGTAGGCCTGCAAACCACCAAACTCTGATGATGTGTTTTATACATGCATGCAATAGCAATGTCCACTTCAATTGTGGAAACCATCTTCCCCTGCAGTATAACTCTGTAGAGAAAAACAACACAAGGTCAGGGCAGGCAACACATCCATGCACCCAATTACACTGCAATTTGTACCCCCCTAGTGCCATGCAACAAATGCAAACAATAACTCACCAGCCACCCATCACCATGTTTCCCTGCACCCATTCAGCAGATCTGCCCACCTCATGCCAATGCAATGAAAACAACCCTTACAGTGACACCTTACCCACCCACAACACCTACACTGCCTGCCCGCCAGAGTGCATGCACTGAAGGACCAGGTACCACTTACCCTTTGTCATGGTGATGGGACATTGTGAACACTAAGATCTGGCCAGACTCATTATGACACTGAGGGGACTCCCAAAAATAGATCACTGAGAGGTTGGAAACCCAGGATCTCCTCGAAAGTACTCCCAATGCCATGATATGGCATCCCCTGATTAGCGTGGCTGCATGGCAGTGCAGTTAACACTGACAAGGGAGCTGATTATGTAAAGCGAAAGATGATGGGATGCAAACATATTAGCAATTGCATTTTAGAGAGGATTCTGCAAAAGGCACCTGTTCACAGAGGTAGCAGTCATACAGAAAAGCAGGGCACAGAGGCAACTGGCATGAAAGAGACAAGCAGACATAAGAAAGGAATGAGAAACAGAAGCCAAGGGCTCTGTAAAACAATAACGGGCAGGCAACAGGCAAGAGGAAGGAAAGGAAGACTTCACAGGGACTGGATTGAACGGGGCCAATGTGTTTGGAACTGAAGGGAGCGTTGAGGTGCACTGAGCAGCTGTCAACAGGCTGCAAAATATCTGCTGGTGTACAGTGCATGGTACATGTTTACCACAGCACCTGGCCAATGGTGTGTGCCTGGTGTATGTGTGGAACATGGCATCCCCCAAATGGCCATCAATGATGACCTGTGTGTGGATTTGTTTTGGGATCACACCCCCAGAAGGGGCAGAAGGACCAAGAGTGGACTGCTTGCATTGGTAGACATGACTGGAAAAGCTCAGTGAGTGGGATGTCACGCGGCAGGCAAGACAGATACAGAATCTGCAAGGAAACACTCACTATTACTCCCCATCACCATGTGTGCCAGCACATATACAGCCGGACCTGCCACCATCATGATAACTCACCAATAAATGCCCTACAGTCACAGCCTCCCTAACAACAATCACCATGCAACTAGTGGCACCATGATTGTCTTACTAAAACAGCATTCATAGACACACCAGCCTACCATTACCATGTGTCACATGCACCCATGAAGCTGGACCCGCTCACCTCAGAACACGGAAAAGGAAAATAACCCCAAACAGTGCCAGACTCCCTGCCACCAATGACACCACAAGTGCCACCCTGAGTGCCTTTGACTTGCCTGCACAACGTACCCACCTGGCTTGCATCCACTGCATCCCACCTGAAACAACATTTTGAACTTGCAAAGACATGCATTGCATCAATTTAAAGATACTGGACAGCCATAACAACTCCTGTATGGACCAAGGAAATAGGCATGGACCACCCAATGTCAACATCTGAAAGTACAAACAACCAAGTGGGAGCAACCATCAACATCACAGCAGCAAAACTGGCCAACAGAGAAATCACTGGCAGCAAATCAAACAGATTACAAGCACAGCACAACATGCACCCTGCAAAAAGGTGTCACTCAGCCCTGGGATGCGGGCCCAAGTGGGGACATTGATAGCAGGTATACAAGTTCTGCACATCCACTGTTAGGTCGTGTGTGCCTTTGGGTGGTATGCAGTGATAAAATTGCAGCAAAAAGATCGCCTGTAAAAAATTGGTTTGACCATTTAGAGGTATACCCCATTACACCATTTAAGGGGAGCTGGGGTTGCAGGGGTGTCCCCTGCATCCTTTACATGGATTGCGGCGTCAGAACCACAGCATTTTTGCTGTGATATTTTGTGTTCATGACCATTTTTGCCGCGATTTTTACACATGGAACCCTTTGGGTCAACCATGGTAGGGAAATGACACAAATTGAGGAGGTGATGTCCGGGGAATGTAAGTACAAGTGTGGTACAGGATAAGAAGGATGACAGAGGGCAAGAGGGAGACAGGGCACAGAGTGATGAATGCATAGCAGTGGAGTGGAGAGAGAGTGAGAGAGAAAGAGAGAGAGAAAGAGAGAGAGAGAGAGAGAGAGGGTGGGGGATAGGGGAAAAGCGATGCAAGGAGGAGACTGGCTGGTGGGGAGATGAGGATAGATATGTCTGACATCACAGTGAGTGAGGGCAGAGAGAAGGTGGCCAAGAGAGGAAGACAGAGACATGAACACTTGTAAAAGAAGCAGCCTGCTCAGAGAGCCTAGAAGGCACATAGATGGAAAAGTAGCACATGTAGTGGGCGTGGAAGGACAAATGTGGGTGATGGAGAAGGGCAAACTGGCAAAGAAAGGCCACCTGTGAAAGGCCAATCAGCAGCTTCACATCAAAGAAACAACATGCACAACTCACCATTGCATGCAAAGCAGATAGAGACCCATGTCCATAACATCCCATGCCTGCAAGTATGTCCCTACAACCACATACCCATACCCTGCATCCCCCCTCCCCTGTTGGACACAACTGTAAATGGACCTCAGGACAATATACAGCATTCATCCTCCAACAGACCACACACCCTGTGCAAGACAGTTCCAGTAAGTGTGCATGGATCACAGGGTGCACTGGCAACAACTAAAGGGACAACAGATAAAGACAAGCTGGGGGGAGTGGACGGCGTACCACATGCATGCGCCCACAACATGCACACACACCGTGCAGTCGTTCAGAGTGCTGGATTACATCAACAAGTAATGTAAAAAAAAAAAAAACATGCAGCGTGCAGGGCTCGAAAAAATACAGAAATGAACAATGAACAACAAATGACCTGATTGTGCAACACTGGAGCAGTCGGTCAGGGGTACACATGTGCATATCTGTACAACCCTACATACAGCAAGTGTGAGAAACCTGTCCTGTATCTGCATGGATGCAATGCGAAGATTAAGTTCATATTTCTGACATGACACTAAATGTATTTAGGCATGAGTTTTGACTTGATGTATGCCTTGATTCTATGCTATGTAGGAGAAACCACAACTCCCACAATTCATAGGTAGCACACAACGTGGTGAGCATAGGGTCAGTGTTCCAACTATTGAGGACTCAGTTTCTTTACCTATGTGATTTTGACTTCGACCAGTGAATTGTCTGTATGACAGCTGCTTTTCACTCAGCTAAACATGTAGCGTGTAGGTCTCGAAATCCAGGCACGCTGTTTAATATGCGAAATGACGTATTCTGGTTTGACACGATCACGTGACTTCTCATGTGACGGTGCGACCGTAAACTAAGCAGATTTAATCATCCTGTGGCGCTCGGAACGGTTGTTCCCACTGTAGCTACGACCTGGGAATTTTATCCGGAGGTAAGCGGCTCTGAGTATCTGCTTACAAATTACTCTTCCCCCGGCGATACTTTAGTTTTTGATTAATTTTGCATCGAGGAATAGATTTAACAACAACATGGGTCCCTACTGATGACCCATGAATCTGAATTATTTCTTATATTTTTTCCTTTGTGTTTGGCTTGGCGAAATTTGACCGTTATCTAGGCGGGCCACAAGAAAATTAATAAAATATAAAAACATTTTTCTTCCTTTAAAAAGGAAAATGAGTCTCCAATAAGACTCAGGTAGAACGCCACCTTTTGGAATTTAGAAGGGGCACTAAACATGTAGGATACCCAATGGGTAATGAAAATAAGAATATTCGGTCCTGAGTATAAAGCTCTGGGGCAGATGAAGATTTTGATAAACTCTCACTTTATGCAGATTGGGTTAACACTAACTCCCAATTGGTCACTCTCCTAAATTTGTAGATGGTGTATACCACCGCGAGTTATTGTGAACAATCAGACAGAAAATAATCGCGGCTATGTCAACACTGAGGTCGGTATGACAATATAACTTCAATAATAATTGTCCTGGTCTGCCTATCGAAGGTACAATCTCTCTACCGGTCAGAATGCCGGCTCTTTCTCGCATTAAAAGTAAATGAATGCTATGAAACGAACATTAATATGGATATACATTGACCCATAGGCATGATGAATGACGATTTCAACTAAAATAAACACCAAGAAAGCAGCCAGACGGCGCCCAGTCTTTCTAAACGTCCCTAAGAAATTCAAGTATAATACAGGTCAGTCAATAGACAGAGGCAGTATAATATCAATGTCTTTTCTTTATAGAAACCACCCATGAACATTTTCAAAGTATGTTTTTTAACTTTTTTTTTAGAGTTTCTTGCAATCAACTGTGAATTTGGGAAATATATCCTACTCGCAAAATGATTCCTCTGTCCTGAAGACGGCCTTAATCAACCAGACCAACAGCACTGTGAGGGTGAACTGTAGGAGTATTGTTGGCAGAAACATATGTTGACGAGATCTGTGGAAACTGTTACCAGCTTGTGTTTCCTTGTTTTTTTAACCTACTTTAAACATCATAGGAGTGTCCCTGTTTCTAATTGCTAACATCAGGTACACACTGAAAGAATATGGTACAGTGACATAAAGAGCCTGGATTAAAACACCGAAAAAGAAACAGCTGTCTCTATAGCTAAAAACGGCTGAATTTATCTGCAAAGGTGTATTTTTCGTCTTGAAGGCAAACCTTACCCTGAACTGGTGTATTAACATCACAGATGAACAGCATTTGAGACTGTATTCCCTTTTTCCGATAATCCTTTTATAACTGTGGCTGGATTTTTCCTTTTTCTTTCTGTGGCACTTTTTGCCAATACTATGGTGCATTGACACCAGCTAGAGTTTAAGTGTTTGTGCACAGGTTTATTAATATATGTTACGAGGTGAAGATGTATTGATCCTTTTTTAATGTTTTTAATGTTGCACAAGATGCAGTGAAATAAATGAAGATGTTAACTCTCAATAATAGAGTGGTGGTCTAAACAATTTGTGAATTATTCAGATTGTGGTTGTTCAGATCTGTTGCAATTTAGGGACTATAAGAAGGGGTAGTTGACCAATCTTTTTTCTTTTGATATACTCTTCATGGGGTGTCAGTTGCTCATCCTGTGATGGCCCCCTTCTGTTCAGCAGTGCCCTTCTCCACACCTGCAGTGTTAATCTGGTCTGTGACCCGCTGCCAATGCACCATCCATTGTGTGGGTGTCTGAGTGATCCCAGCATTCTGGCATATCTCACGATAGTGATTGGTTAGGTAGTCAATCAGGATCTGGAGCTCCTCGTCAGTAATTCGCCTCTTTCTCTGCAGATCTGTCTCCTCTGCTGTGTTTTGGGATGAAGCCTCTTCCTGCTCACCAGGACATCCCTATGTCGCCCGTAGGTGCTGGTACTTCACCTGTCGGTCTGAGATCATGTTGGCGTCCAGGTGCCAGGTCACCTGAGGCCTGCCACGTCCTCCTGGGGCTGGGGCAGATGTGTCCTCACCACGTCCCCAGCCCTGTCTGCTCCCTTTCCCTCTTGGGGCCTTTCCACTCATGTTTCAGGTGTAAAGGAAACATGGAAGGCAAACCAAGACATTGTTCTGGGCAATATGAGGAAGGCAACAGTCTATGTGATTTGTGACATAGATGTGTGGTCCTACAAGGCTCCAATGTACCCCAAAAGCATAAAATATGGTCTGTGAAATGCAGAGACACCCCTAAACTCAAAAATTGCACACACAATACCCAGAAAGCTTCCTAAAAGTGAACAAAAAAAGTGGTAAGCGACATGCAGAGGCACCCCTAAAGTCAAAAATTGCATACGCGGCACACCATAGGCCTCAAAATGGAGAGAAAAAACATGCGTGTACGCTCAGAGACAACCCCCGGAAAGAGAAAAGTGGTGAACATTACCTGAAGGAAACGGTTTGCGTAGTGCCCCAAATACATGTTTGCAATACTCGTCCAGCTCGTACCTTCACACCCATAACCAGAGATGCGCATCACAGTGCCTAATATTGCACCGCCATTGCCATAAGTGTGAAGGCGTACCGCATAGATCTGCTGCGTCCCACATGTGCAACATAATTTATGCATTAAGGGCCTTTTCTCTGTTATTGGTGGCTATGGATGAGACATGCACACCACAGTTCCCCCTGCCTGTGAACTGCTGATTTTGCCTCCTCCTGCCCTGCTTTTCCTCACTCACTCCTTATCTGCTGCTTTCTGCTTCAGTGTGAGTGCCTGCTTGCAACCATAACTGTCTTGGAGTGCCAGCTGTCCTACTTTTACCTGTACTCCTGTGTTGGGCCTGTGACCACGTCTTCTGTACCTGGGACTTCCACCTCTCCCTGCTAACACTGCCACAGCTCCACAGCACCTACCCAGGACCCTGCTAAGCCATACCTGCCTCAGGGGTGCCATGCTAGGTCCATCAACATCCTCAGAAGAGTGCAGTACCCCCATGTCGAGCAGAGGGCTGCCAACTTCAACTCCACCGAAGTTGGCAACCTGGTGGATTGGGTCCTGGGGTCCTATGATGCCCTCTTTAGCCCAGCAATGAAGCTGGGCAACGACACAAGGCTGAAGATCTGGGATGACATCATGGCTGCCAATAACACAGAGTGGGTGGCAGACCACACAAAGACCACGGTCCAGAAACATTGTTATGACCTCAAGGCCCATAGCCATTCCAAGGTGGTGGCAGCCCTCACCAAGGAACCCACCTTGGAGATGTACCATGCAGGCTACCACTGGTTCACCCAGGTAGAGCTGCGGGTCCTTGAGAGGTTCTATGCAGACCTTCGTGCCTAGACCTGTGCCTGGATAATCCGCCTGGAAGCTGCTGGTGAGCACCCATGCGGAGCAATGCTCTACTGTGCATGTGCGGCATGCATGTTTGCAGATGCCACATTCTGTGGGCAGCTTGTGTGTGGTGTTAGATGCAGCAGCTTGCTGCCTCATCCCAATGATGGGCGTATGTGGCACCAGAGATTGCATACTGACATATGCATGGGTATTGGCAGTTTATTCATTAATGACTTGTTTGACTCAGGCACATGCTGTGTGAGATCATGGACCAAGTGCAGTGACAGTATGGATGTGGTCATGCTATGTGGTGGGCATGTGAGGGATGTGCATGATTGACACCCCCATGTTTGGCACAACTGCAAGTGCATCCATGCAGTTGAATGTTCTGAGGGTGACACATGTGCATGGATGTCTGTGAATGTCAAGTTACTGCATTGACACCTCCAGGACAGGGATGTGATGCTCATCCCACTGCATTTGGGGTCCATGTGTACATGCAATATGTGTATGTTGTGGCACGCAACATGAACAATTGATTTGCAGATATGTGTAGTGGTACTTGTTGCTTGCTTGCAGGTCATGCTGTCACATATGCACGTTGGTGGCTGTGTTTGTGTGGGCAGGTGCCCTGGGACTGTTCCTATGCTGCTGGCTGCATGTCACCTTGTGTTGGTCGGTCATTGGTATGTTGCAGTTGCTTGTTTTTTGTGATGAGTTGGTGGCCACACAACAATGTTCTGTATTGATATGTGCGTGTCATGACTGTGATTCATCATCCACACTATACTCATGCAGCAGTTGACCTGCAGTTTGTATGGGCACATACATGTGTTTATGCATTGTGTGTGTGTCAATTCCTGGTAGCAACATGCTGCATGATCGGTGATGTTGATGTTAGGTATGCGACTCATGCATTTACAATAATAACTGATCTCAATGTTTTTTGTCACATTTTCCACAGTTTCTGGAGCATGAGAAGAGTATGGAGGCATTGCTGTGGGGCAGAAAGTCAGGGACTGGCCCACCAGACCAAAGCGCACATCCCGCCAGCCAACATTGAGACCACCTCATCCGAGGCTGGGGGAGCACACGTAACATCAGTTGGAACTACTGAGTGTACATGCCAGGAGGTTGTTGTGGTGGGGGACACCTCTGTGGCTGTGGGCCAGGGTGCAGCAACAGAGGGGCCATCCAGAGAGGAAGGCTCTCTGGAGTCATCCAGGGAGATGGAGGGGTTGCTGGAAGAGGAGGCAAGTGAAGGCCAGCACACAGGGTCTGGTGGGGATATCCAGGACTGCGTTCAGGCTGCACCCCTAGGCCGGGGACGTGAGGATGTGCAGTGCACCGTGGCTGTAGCTGCACAACCTCCTGTCCCTGGTCCATCTGCTGCAGTGCTGCCCACCATCATGGATGCCTACACCCAGACCGAACAACCCCCTTGTGCCCAAGGAGACCAGCCCTGAGTTGTTGCACACCCTGCTGGCTGATCTGGCGAGGCGAACGGCAAAAATTCATGATGCTGTGACAGCTACTCCTGAGGAGCTGTCACAGCATCACAATTCCATTTGCCTCGACCTGGGCTTCTGGCATGTTCTCTACTCTCGGGTTCTCAGGTGGTCTCTGTACGCTGGCACATTCACTTGCACCCTCCTCCACTGACTACTCTGTGCGCCAGTTATCTTCTGGGGAGACTTCCTTCCAAGGTAACATCAAGGCCCCCTCTATGCCAATCCAACCCACACTGCCCAGTCTGCTGGTGAGCACGTGCCTGCCTCTGGTGGAAGTCCCAGCTACTACAGAAGGGGTGGTCACTGTGCCTGCCCAGGCACCAACACAGTCATCAGTGGGACCGCTGCCACCTCAGGACAGTGCTGGATCCCTCAACATGTAACATCCAGGCAGCAGGGGTACCTGCGCAGCATTCTCTCAATCAGGCAGCAGCAGATAAGGAGTGCCCAGAGGCAATCCTCAAAGGGCCATGCAACATCGAGGAGGCAAGACAGGCAGGACAGTTCTGTCACCTGGCAGGAGGAATGGAGAAGACTCTGACGAATGGTGTGCGTCCAAATGGATTTCCGAAGGCAGCTTATGGCAGAGAGGCAGCAGGCTAGGATGGCAAGGATTGCTAGGGCCAGGGCAGAGGTGTTGGGGAGAAGGACTCTGAGGCAGGCTGCCATCCTGGAGGAGGCTTGCAGGGTTGTGGAGGAGGAGGAGGAGAGAAGGTTTTTTGGGGGCTTGCAATCCATCCAGAATAGAACAGTGTCCCACCTCCAAGTGGAGGACGAGGAATGTGGCTCTGCACAAGAGGAACTGAGGAGACACTATTAAGCCTATAGTTATTTGTGTGAATTTTCTTTTTTCACTTTTGTTCATCTTTACCCTTGGACATTTCCCCCTTCCATGTAGTAGTTTTCAAAATGTACATATTGTTAATACAGAATTGAGTTTCCTGATCACACAGTTGTTGGTATCTCTTTGTTCATGTGCTACATTTGGTTTACTTCGGTTTTGGTATGCATTTGTTCTGTGACTGGCACATGGGTTGGCGGACTCACTGTGGATGTGTGGGATACGCTTATCACTTGTTATTCGGTAGGTGTGGTCCTCCCGATGCTTGGCTACCCACCTACGCACATCAGCCACCACCCAGTAGATGCTCTCATGTCATGCTGCACATCTGTCACTCAATGCTTCATCTTCACATGTGGGCTTTTTAAGTCTGGCTGTATAGATTATCCACCTCCTTGGCTCACACACTCTCAGACATCCTTCACATCACCTGAACACATGCATGTTCAACTTGTGTTGGTTGCAGGGGCTTTGACTAGTATGGTTCCCTACCTCACTTCCCTCATTCATTGATATGTACATGCTACTAAGCACACACATTACATGTGACTCTGTCCTATCTGTGATGTCTTGGACTTGTGTCCTCCTAGGTCATTCACCTACAGCACTTTGAGGCAATTGCAATCGCACATGGCCACAATGATATGCCACATTGCATTACATTGCTGTACTATTTTGCATGCACATGATCCGTTCACAGTGTAGCTGGTGCTACATTCTGCGGTCCTGTTGTTGTGCATCTTGTATTGATGTACCAGGGAGTCCTGTGATGATCTATGGACATGGATTCTGCATCAGTGCCCCCAGTCTATGGCTGGATATGTGGCTGGTGTGCTTCATTTTAATGGCAGGCCAGTGGAGATGAGGTAAGTTGTTGGTGAACATTAGAGTGGAAGGGTTGTTATATGGCAGGGCCAGGCTGGGTGGTGTCGGAGGTGAGGGGGGCTAGTGGGTGAAGGGAGGACCAGGGGGGCTGCCTGGGGGTGGTGTCAAATGTGAGGGCAGCTCGTGGGTGGTGTAAGGACCTGAGAGGATGCCTCCAGGGGGTGGTGTCGGAGGTGGGGGTGGGGGGCTGGTGGGTGGTGTGAGGACCTGAGGGGCTGCCTGGGGCTGGTGTCAGAGGTGAGGGAGTCTGGTGGGTGATGTGAGTACCATAGGGGCTGCATGAGGGGGTGTTGAAGGTGACGGGGGATGGTGGATGGCCTCTTGGCTTGAGGGGGCTGCTGTGCAGTAGGGGTATTTGTCAGCAGTTTGGGTGCATTGGGAGTATGGTGGATCATTCGCAGAATCGCAGGGGTGCTGTCACTACTTATGGGGGGCCTCGCGCAGAATCAGAGGGGTACAGCCGTTACTTACGGGTGACCTCACGCAGAATCACATGGGTGCATCCTTTACTTACGTGGGACCTCATGCAGATTCGCAAGGGTACAGCCATTACTTATAGGGTACCTCGGACAAATTCACAGGGGTTCAGATGTTACTCATTGGGACCTCGCCCAGATCCCCTGGGGGGGAAAAGTTACTTAAGGGGGACCTAGTGTAGATTGGCAGGGGTACAGTGTTTCTTGTGGGGGAGCTCTCACAGGATGCTTTCTGGGGCCTGGGCCCACTTGCATAGGGCTTTCTGGGGCCTGGTGCTACTCCATCTGCAACGCTCTCTTCCTAAATACTCTCCTTCCCGAGCCCTCCGCTCGTCTTCCTCCAACTCTTTGCGAGTGAGCCACTACTTCAAGCAGGGACATGATGGAGATCTTTATCCACTGCAGGTGCTTTCCTCTGGAACAGCCCCCCTGCATCTCTCCGTCTTGTGTCAGATCTCCTTAAGTTCCGGAAACTCCTCAAGACTTTCCTCTTCACCTCTTCCTTCTCTCTCCCTCTCCCCTGCTAACCACCTCTTTCTGCTCTATCACTCTCTTCCTCTACTTATGCTCAATTTTGCTGACTGGTTGACTGGTGTACCTTCAAAGCCTCACAGGTCCCAAGCCTCCCTCACCAGTCTCCTGCACTTGCCTCCGGGCCTTGCACTTGCCACAGCACTGCTGCACTTCAGTTCCGACCCATGAGAGTGGTATCTCTCTACACTTAACCCATGTTCTGACGGGACAGGGTGCACTTGCTCCCTATTGCCCTGTACCCCACACACTTCCTGTTCTGTGCACTTGCATAATCTGAATGTACCAAGCCTAGTAAGAACGTTTGTCTTGTCTTCCTTATGTCTTCCCCTCTCATGCATGGTTGCGCTTTGAAACACTTGTGTATAAGCGCATAATAAATAACCAATCAATCAATCACAGGCGGCCAGCCATTGCTTGCGTGGGACCTTCTACAAATTTGCAGGGGTGCAGCCGTTACTTACAGGGGACCTCACGCAGGATCACAGAAGTGCAGCCGTTACTTACAGGGGACCTTATGCAGATTCACAGTGGTGCAGCCGTTACTTAGGAGGGACCTCGGCCAGTGTCACCAGGGTGCTGGTTGCTGGGACAGAGGTGAACAAGGAGGACTGCGGAATGGCTGGTCTATGGCTATGGTTTTGGTTTGCAGGGGGTGAGTTGTGGACATTTCACGCGCAGCTCAACTTTGTTTGCGTATCAAGTTGCTTTGCGATTTTGAGTCCATGAATACGCATCCCCCGCATTTGAAACTTTTGATGTAGGGCTTCACAGAGCTGTTTTCGGCATGCAGACTTTGGGGGTCAATCTGCTTTTTCCATGAATGAGGCCCCAAGTATACTCAAGCTGTGGAAAATTGTTCGAGGAAGATTGAATTAATGCTTAAACAGCATGATGCAATGTGCACACCGCCCACAGCTACTCCTCCTCCTCAAACCAGTGTACCATCCTCGACTATACAGGGACTATACAAATTAAAGACTTGCTGCAGGGTATAACACATCCAAATATTTCCCCCAGAATATAGTGATGATGAGCGCATAAGGGGGGAGAAAGTAAACAAGCAAAGACCATTGTCACTGCAGGTAGAATATCACAGGTGGCATAGTTTGCAAGCAAAGTAAACAGAAGCGGAGGAAGATGGTCAAAGATCAAGAGGCATACAAGGAGAAAGAGGTGCGACAACTATTGTGTCAGATAAATGGATAGGAGGGAAAATAATATTTAAACTTGATGGAAAGGGCATAGACAATTCTAAAGAGAAAGCGTTAGAACACAGAAACAAGCAGGAGATAGAAGAAAAGAAAATAATGTGAAAATAGAGAGAAAGAGAAAACAAACAGGAAGAAGAGAGAGGAGAATGGGAAAGGAAACGAGAGGAAGAGAGAGAGAGGTAGGGACACCGAAAGGAAGTTGATAACATAATTAGCAGAAATACATTGACTGACAGAGAGAGAGAAGAGAGAGAAGACGTTACGAGTAGAATCATGCAGCCACTGGGAGTCCTTGGAGAGATTTCAGGGCTGGAGAGTTGCGGCCCCTGGGATTGAGACCAAGGATAAGTCTTGGAGTCCTGTTCTGGATTAGTTGCAGGGGACGATGAGTAAAGTTAGGCCAGTTTTTTCAGGAGTTTGCCCAGAAAAGGATTGGTAGAAATCGGGTAGTAGTTTGCCGAACAGGGAGGATCGGCAGAAGGCTTTTTTAGGCGAGGGTGTACAAGGGAGTGCTTGAGGAGAGAGGGGAAAAATACAGAGGTGAAAGAGTGATTACAGAAATTGGCCAAGGCTGGAGCGAGGGTGGAAATGTAGTCCTTAATAGTTCTTAAAGAGCAGGGGAGCACCTGTTTGGACTACACTTTCATAGAGCAGACTTGTCTAGAGTAATCATCAGGTGTTGTCAGTGAGAAGGAGGAGAAAGGAAGATGAGATGGAAAGGCGGCCAAAGGGGGCCTGAGAGAGGGAGAGAGAGAGAAGGAAAGTGAAGACAGGATGTCCTGAGTTTTAGTGGTGAAATGAGAAGCCATACAGAGGGCCTGGGAGTGAACATGAGGTGGATACTGCAGTAGGATTGGCCACAGAGACACAGGCTTGAATATGGACCCACTTCTTTGAGAAGACAGAGTCTGTATTGCCTTTGGAGCAGGCGGCAGGCCAGTTTGTCAGAGGATGCGTCCAGAGCCCTCCATGTCCTCTAAGCCACCCTGCACTTGTGTTTCAGGGCTGCGAGGTCTGAGTCATACCAAGAGTTGCACTTGGAGGTAGGCTTCAGACAGATTCTCATTACAGGGGCAAAGATGCCCTAGATGTTGGAGATAGAAAGATGCAGGAGTAGGAAGAGCAGAGAAGTTGAGACAAAGGCAGCCACTGACACTTGCTTCATGGGCCAGATGACCGAGAAGGAGGGTGGCAGTGCTGGGGATAGCTTTGCCTGGGGGACAAGAAGTTTCAGGTGGGAGGAGATCAAAAAGTGTCAGTCCAAGCAAGAGGAGTGGTGAGGGGGTTAGAGAGGGGGATGCCTGAGGAGATAAGAACATCTAAGGTGTGTCCGGCAGAGTGTGTCGGACCAGAGGGTAGAATGGAAAGGGAGAGAGAGTTGCAGAGGTTGCAGAAGAGCCTGGAGTAAAGATTAGAAGCATCCAGTTAGATGTTGAGGTCTTAGAGTTGGAGAATCAGCCCATTCCGAGAGGAAGAGGGTGACCTGCCCAGGTGGCCTGTAGGTGGTGGCCACAGTCAGAAAGAGGCCAGGAGAGCTAGGGAGCCTGCAGACCAGCCTTTAAAAGAAGGCAGAGGCCTGTGTATCAATGAAAGAAGTAGGGACCCATTCAGGAAATGTTAGAGCCACTCCACCTTCGGACCTGTTGGTTCTGGGCTCAGAGAGGATCTTGTAGCCCAGAAGGAGGAGAGTGTCAAAACTTGTGAAAGAGCTGGCCATGAAGCATGTCTCTGTGAGAGCGAGGCCATCCAGGTCAAGGTCTATGAGGAGGTTGCAGATGTCAGAGGAGTGTTTGACAGCCGAGCAAGAGTTGAGATTAGCAACATGGAGCAGGTTTCCACATTTGAAAGACTTCTGCGGTGGGGTAGAGGAGTGAGGTACACCCAGCAGAAGCAGCAGAGGGGCCCGAGAGTGAGCAGAGGCAGAAGACAGAGGTGGCATAGGGGCCAGAGAGGAAGATGAGGGGGGTGCCACAGTGGTGGTAGAAGGAGTAGCAGGAGAAGGGAAAAAGTTGATAAGACGCAGGAGATGCCTATCAAGAAGGAGAAGATTGGGCTGAGAGCCCTGGAACATGACGGTAACATTAAGATAGACATGATGGCTTTGGAGGAATGGAAGTAGGCCAAGAGTAACCCCTGTTGGGCACCACCATTAATGGGAGAGGAGGAGAAATGAGAGAGAGCAGAGACCATATGAGGGTCCATAGGTCTGGAGAGGGAACGAAAAAGAGGATGTTGGTGAGTCTGTCAGGAGGAAGCACTGGTGTGGGTATCAGCAATAGGAAGGTCTGGGTTGTAGACCATAATATCCCTCTTGAGCTTTTTCCTTCTATACTTAGAGCAATGTGATAGGAGATAAAGTATCAGTTGGAGAAGATGGGAGAATTTGAGCACCATAGAGGGTTAAAGGAGGAAAGTTGGAGGAAGTGAGAGAAGGAGAGGAGCATAGCCCAGCTCTACGCAACACAGCAACTCACAAGGAAATCAACAAGAATAAGCAGGCAGGTGACACAAAACAAGGGGATTACAATGACAATGTGGGGACAACAGAGATCAACCTAGAGGGGCGGGGGGACCAAGTGAATCATAACAGCAACCACCAGTAACCACAGTGGAGTGGGCACCTAGAGAGAGGGAGAGAGCCTAGTGGATACAGAAGAACCTAGAGAGAGGGAGAGAGCCTAATGGACAGAGCAGAACACAGTAGCCAACATTAACCAACAGTAGGGTAGTAGGTTCCTAGATGGGTGAAAAAACAGACCTAGAAATCACAGCAGTTAACCGTGCGGAGGCACAGCAGCCCCAGGACGCAGCAGAGGCTCACAAAACACAAAGTTTGGCTAAATACAGGAGGGGAAGACTAAGGTTGTGCATATATAGCGCAATGTGCTATGTTTAATCGGCCAACGTCTCTTCCATCCTGCGTCGCACAACACCACACCCCTTAGCCTACGCAGGCTTTATTGCATTTCTTTTCTTTGTTGACTACAGAAGATGTTTGTATATACCCTGCAAGGAATACCTTATGACAAAATAATCTGTTCAGTAACAGCAGAGTTTGTATTTTGGGGCATTAATGGGTATTGCTTGTTGGCAGGGGCCAAGTAACTAATTCTAGCCCAAAAGTATAGTATGCATGTATGCAATAACTGTGAGGGAAGACTGGGAAGTAGGAAAGCATTGCGTCCTAAAACATTTGCTCAGGTGTAGTGTGTAGCTCTTCCTCGTGTAACAGCATTCTGCTCCCATGGTGCTGTAGTTGCTTGTGCTGGAGCCTGTTGTGTGACATTCTGCGTAACATTCGGTGTTGGGTACTGTATCGGCTGTCCCTGTGTAGGTGGGATCATTTGTACTGGGCCTACATGCTGGGGTTGTGCAGATCTCGGGGGCATACATTGGTACTGGGACTGTGGCTTAGTTTGGGACATAAAATCCCTGTGTTGGCCCTTGTGCATAATACAGAGCTGGGGGTGCTCCTGGGTGATGTTGCATGGGGGGTCTGCTTCGACAATCCTCAGACATATGTCCAATCTTCTGCATATCCAACATGCTCCTCCAAATGAATGTCGTAATCCCCCAAATTCACCCCCTTATCCTTTTTGTGAATTACCCCTTTCCCCTTGGACCCCTCCCTTGTCTCTGCGCTTTCTGTCTGGATTATTTGTCAAGTCTTTTGATGGTCCTGACTTCTGTTACATATCTCTAGGGGGTTCCATGTCTTAAAATCGCGGCAAAAATGGCCACGAATACAAAATATCATCTGCAAAAATGCTGTGTTTTTTTGCGCCACAATCATGTAAAGGATGTGGGGGACACCCCCGCAACCCCTGGACCCATTATACCATTTAAGGGGAGCGGGGGACACGCTCCCCTTAAATGGTATAATAGGGTACACCTTTACCGGGTCAAACCACGGCAAAGACTTTTTTTGCCGGCGACATTTTTGCCACGATTTTATTGCCTGATACCCTCTATGGTTGGTTACTACTGCCCTCTCTATGTTAACCTTTGCTAGATTCTTTTTGCGCTAGTTGAACTTCTGCATGCTGCTCCTTTTCTTCTACCGGCCTTTCATCCTCACGATTGCACTTACAAAAATGCACTACGTGTGCTTGTATCTTGCCCCATCCATTCGCTTCCATACCTAATATTCTATCTATTTCTACTTGCAATTCAGTGGGAAGACCTTTTTGTAATACACGGTAGAAAAAGGCTATTTCTTGTTCAATGTTTCCCCTGTCCCTTTTCACCATCCCTGATCTCTGATTTCAACGAGGAAATCACTCAACAGTTAAATGACCTCAAGGGCCCGAACACTGCCACTCTACTGTTGGGAGATTTCAACAGATGGAGAGAAAATACCAAAGATTAGGAGGCAATCAAGTTGGAAAAAAATACTGAACACAATTGATTTTAAGGTGATCAACACAGAGCCTACTACACCTAATGGCAACCAATTAGATTGGATGGTCACATGTAATCTTGAGACCCATATGGAAGAGACCAAAAAATGTATATGGTCCGACCACTTCAAAGTGAACTTTGTATTATCAACAACTGAATGCCAGCCCAAAAGAAGTAAAGTGCACAAAATGACACAGAGCAGAACTTTGAAAAGCATCACCACAGTGCCGTTAGAACAGTGCCGAATTAAAATCATCTCTGAAAGCGCAGACGGAGATACCTACGAAGAAATAATCCACACTTACAGTTCAGGAATTACTTGAACAGTTGGCCCCTATAAAGAACAAATTAATCAGGGCAAATAAAGGTCACCAAACTTGGTTTAGTACCGAGTTGTCCCTATTGAAATGAGAAAAAAGGTGAAGGGAGAGAAGCTGGCTAAAGAAACCCTCAAAGTATAATCGGGACAAATGGAAGGAAACTGAGAAACTCTATAAAAAGAGCATTATCAAAGCAAAAAAAAATGTATATAACGATCAAATTGCTTTAGCAAGCAAAGTATTTGAAATCTTAAAGTCAGTGGAAAAACCTAAAGCCCCGACTCCACCATTCCAACCCTCAGAGGTAGACTGTGAAAAGGTACAGGAGGCCTTTTTTCATAAGATAGAAAATGTGTGACAAAACATGATCAAAATGGCCCCATAAGATCAG
Source organism: Ambystoma mexicanum (assembly GCF_040938575.1). Taxonomy (NCBI): domain Eukaryota; kingdom Metazoa; phylum Chordata; class Amphibia; order Caudata; family Ambystomatidae; genus Ambystoma; species Ambystoma mexicanum. Next base: position 202,969,169 of record NC_090937.1, on the reverse strand, counting down.
CCGTCCTACGGAATAACCAGTAAAGCTTTAAGTTTTATGCCAGCACAACGGAGGACATGGAAGGGATACTAGCATCCATGGAGCCAACTTCATGCGCAGAGAATCTATTTCCCACTAAAATGATACTGGATAACAGGAAACTATTTGCACCTCTGCTCACTAGGATGATGAACGCATCCTTTAGAGAGGGGAATATACCTGAGAGTATCAAGATAGTCACTGTTAAACCACTGGCTAAAAAAACAGGATTAGATCAGAAGGATCCAGGCAACCTCCGGTCATTAACAAATTGCAACTTCCTATTAAAAATCATGGATAAGGTGTCTACGGCCATACTTCAATCATTCGTAGAAGCAAAAGACATCTTACATAGACAACAGTCAGGACTCAGGGCAGCTCACAGCACAGAGACAGTGATGCTGGATTTACAATCCCATATGCTGAGCATTATGGATAAAGGTAAAACAGGTGTGCTGGTGCTATTAGACCTAAGCGCAGCATTTGATCTCCTTGATCACCAACAGCTACAGTGGGCACTGGAAAACTTGCGACACTGTTCAACTGTAGCAACCAGATGGTAGCTTCATTTCTAGCAGATAGGAGAACTACATTTCACTGGGGGACAAATTCTCAAGTGAAAAGCCCATCGACTTTGGTGTATCCCGGGGCGCAAGCTTATCATCACTGCTTTTCAACCTGTATCTGAGGTGTCGCTGTCTAGTGTTCGATAACATCAAAGCTTTTTTCACAAACTATGCAGATTACACCCAGTTGGTGGAGGAACTGAGTACCTGTTACACTAGCGACTGCACTAAAGTGGTCCCTTATACAGCATGATTGAAACCTGGATGGATAAACACTGGATGTGCCTTAACAGGAACAAAACAGAGCTTATGATCTTTGGCTCCCCAAAAGCTCGCTCCGAGCTAAGTGATGAATATCAGACACTTAACATCAAAGACACCCCCATCTCAGTAGTAGGGAAGGTGAAGACATTGGGGATCTTCCTGGAAGCCTCAATGGGTGCAGAAGCACACATTAGCTACCTAAATAAAAACTGGCAATACTATCTGTGGCTGCTTAAATCCATCAGACCATACCTGAGTGAGGGTAATAGTGCAACCATATCAAGGGCCACTATTTTGTCTAGGATCGTCTATGCAATGCAATCTTGCTCCGCGCAAGCAAGGCATGTATAGCAAAATGCCAGACTTTGCAAAATAGCACCGTGAGAATAATAAAGAAGAAAGCAAGGAGATATCACATCACAGAGGACAGAAAAGCTCTCCAATGGCTCACGGTGGAGGACAGAATTCACTTTCAGAGCATGACTAGGGTGCATAGATGCTTATTCGGGTGGGGTCCTGCCTACCTTAAAGAGAAAATCACCCTCTACGCACCAACACGATCACTAAGATCAGAGGCCTCGGGAAAGAAAATCTGCCCCCATCGAAAAGGTCCAACGGAATGGGCTGAGCCTTTTCTGTGAAAGCAGCCCAGAAATGGAATAGCCTCCCAAAACAGCTGAGACAAGAGAAGAAGTACTAAATGTTCAGAAAAGTGTTGTAAACATATCTGTTCAGATGAGAGCTCCTGACCCAGAGGTGGGCCCCACCAGTTAGGTAGGAAATGATGTCTAGTTTTACATGTAAGTTTCCATGTCTTCATGGATGCGCCCTGATGCCTGCAGGCTTTCGGTGCAATATAAATATACAAATAAAAAAATGTATGCTGCACGTAGTCTATCATTTAAAAGATTGGATTTTAAATCACTCAAAAAGCCCTGCTCAGCTGCAAACCAGGATTTGGTGAAAGAAAATGGCTGCCTTGTGGAAAAAAGCACATAATCTAGACCCAATCACATCATACTGACATCACTCTAACATACTGCACATCCAATCAGGTACTGCTTACATTTGAACACACTAGACCAACACCCACAAATAAGTACATGGACATTTTCAGAGACTTATTGCAACAAAACATATCTATAACAGTGACTTGTATATTTTTTTATATTAAATAAATAAAAATATATTGCATAATTTAAAAGCTCTAGTACAATTATTTAAGCATCAAACAAGTCAAGTAACTTTTTTATAAACATTTACATTTGGCGGCTGCCATTTTTGAAGTAAAAAAGGCTGCCAAATTCAGGGCACAATACAAATGCAGGAAAATAGTGTAAAAGGGGTAGGGTTTTGGGTGGGGATGGGTGAAAAATCATATAGATTTGACTTAGAGATTGGCATTTAATGGGTGGACACTAGCCAAAAAACTCAAAAAAGCCTATGTATCCATCCTCATATGTAATATCCATTGAAAAGCATTACAGACCCTCATTCAATTTTATTTTTAAATGTTTTTATTGGCATTTAAGGTCATACATAAATCAGTTAGGCATAGGTTATGGCTCGTGATATTGATTGTGTGACACATTCGCCAATTGAACAACAAATGACAACAAAACAACAATAACAACAACTTAGACTGTCCTCTCTCCTGCTGTTATAGTGCGGTCCACTCGGCACGTGTAGACTCAGTATCGGGGCGGTCGTTCTCCGTGCCAGTCTTCGGGGGGTGGCGCCAGGGCGTGCACAGGTTTGGTGGTCTCATCAGGATTCAGTTCATGCCATAACGCTCTGCTCAGGGGGGTTTGAAATTCGTCGAGAAGATCATGTCTCTCATGAGAGCCTTCCAGGACTCTAGTGTGGCACTCACATCTTCTCCGCCTCTGCTGTTCCCCTCCTCCCAGGCTCTGGTTTCTGCGGCAGTCCATCTCTCCATTTCCTTGATCCAGGGTCCAAATCGCGGGCCTGCAGGCGACTTCTAGGCCATCGCTATTGTTCTCTTCGCGAGTATGCACGCCATGCCCATAAGTTTGACTAGAGGCCTGATTTTACTGAGTCTCGGGTAGGTGCCCAAGAGGCATTCCTTGGGGTACCATTCGTACCTTACCAGTCCAGCTTTCTTGCAGGTCTGTTTGGCAGCTAGCCAGAGCTTCTGTGATCTGGGACAGGTCCAGAACATGTGAATCATGTCGGCGTGTTCAGAGGAGCACCATGGGCACTTCAAGGGAATGCTGCCGCTGAAGGTGGATATTCTGTGCGTTGTCATATAGGTCCTGTGGAGAACGTTCAGCTGAATCATCCTGAACCTGGCGTTCCGTGAAACCTCCTTCGGTTGCAGCAGGGCCCGTGCCCATTCGCCCTCTGTGATTTCAGTTCCAATGTCAGCTTCCCACTTCTCTTTCATGTGCGCACTTCTGGGGTTAGGTCGGGCGTTTATTTGGGCATATAGTCTCGATGTCGGCTTCCAGCCGTCGCTCAGGTTGCACATTTCCTGTACAAGAGGGTGTCTCTCCGGCTCCTCGGGCCATGTGTTCCATTTTGCCTTGGCTACATGCCTCACCCTCTGGTACCATAGGAACTGGCCAGGTGAGAGCCCGTGTTTTAATTGAAGCGAGTCAAAGTCTCAGAATGATCACTCGTCGAACAGGTCTCCCCATGTGTAGAGACCGCAGGTCTCCCAGCTCCTCATCATTGGCAGTTCAAGGGGGGTCTTGCAAACATCAGCTAGAATGGGGATTTCAGGCATGTAGGGGTGCTGAAGGCCAAACAGTGATTTAACCTTGTCCCAGACCTGTCTCCCCAGCGTCACTATCATGGGTGGGTCGGAGGGTCCCACCAGTGAACACTATAGTACCTCCTTGGGGTGCATTGGCGTGATCAGCCGGTACAGGAGGCCAGTCTCAGCCGAGGGCTCATCCGAAAGCCACTTGGTGACATGTGTTAGTTGTGCCGACAGATAGTATCTCTGGAATTCGGGCAGTTGGATGCCGCCCTCAGCATGGGGAAGCGTGAGGATGTGCAGGGCGAGTTTGTGTCTCTTCCGGCCCCATAGGAAGTCTCGAAGCAGGGATTCCAGTTTCCTGAAGAAGGGAGGGGGGATATAGTACGCAATGTTGGTGAAGTAATAGAGGAACCTTGGCAATATTATCATTTTGGATATTGCGGCTCTGCCCATCAACGAAAGGGGGAGTTTCGACCAAAATCTGATGGACCTGCGTACCCCGCACAATGCAGTTTCAGTATTGCGCTCGTGAGTGGAAAGTGGGGAGTGCGCGATGGTGAGGCCCAGGTATCGAAAGGCCTCCACCTGTCATTGAATCCCAATCTCGGGCAGATCTTCGATGTCTTTCCCTCTGAGTCTTGCAAGGGGAAAGGAACTTGATTTCTGTCTACTAAACTTTATCCCAGAGTATTTGGCGAAGTTGTCGAGGATGTCCAGCGCAGTGGGTGCGTTCTTTCTGGGGTTCCGTAGATATAGAAGGACATCGTCGGCGTACAAGGAGATGATGTTATCTATTCCGCCGATGTTGATGCCAGAGTCGAATAGCTGTCTCCTGAAATAAATTGCCACTGGTTCCAGGCCCAGAATGTACAGCATCGGCGATAGTGGGCACCCTTGCCTGGTTCCCCTTTGGATGGGCCAAGCCTCCGACACCATACTTCCAGTCTTAACCCTTGCCACCGGGTCGTTATAGAGGACCTCTACCCACCGGATGAATTGTTCTCCGAGTCCAAACTCCCTCAGCGTGGCAACGAGCCATTCCCAAAATATTGAATCAAAAGCCTTTATGGCATCTAGTGAGAGCACAGCTAGATCTTCCTGGCGCTCCACTGTTTGTGCCATAACGTGTTGTAGCCTTCTTAGGTTGGCAGTGGTGTTGCGTCCTGGGACGAAGCCGTTCTGGTCCTCGTGTATCAGGGATCCTATTACCTTCGAGAGCCTGTTGGCTAGTATAGTTGTGAGGATCTTGCCGTCATAGTTCAGCATCGCCAGGGGGCGATACGAGTCACATTCATCGGCAGGTTTACCTGGTTTAACCATCGGTATTATGAGGGTCTCTCTCATGCTGCTCGGCAGGGTCCCGGTCTCATATGCCTCCTTGTACACTCCATGCAGTATCGGGGTTAGGATCCCCTCATAGGCCTTGTAGAATTCCGGGATAAGGCCGTCAGTCCCAGGGGTCTTGTTTGTGGAGAGGGACCGGATCGCCTCCGATTTGTCCTCCAGTGTGATGGCTTCTCCCAGCGCATCTCGTTGTTCTTGGCTTAATCTGGGCAGCTCGATCTCAACCAGGGTATCTCTGATATCCGCTTCAGGGATCCGCTCGTTGTGAGCATAGAGTTTGGCGTAGAAGTTTGAGAAGACATTGTTAATTGCTTGTTGTGATCTTTGCGTTATACCATCCTCATCTTTGATCTCTCTGAGGGGCTGTCGTGGGTTCTCCTTCCTGCACAACCAGGCGAGTATCCTGCCTGGCTTATCTGCTTCCTTGTGTGCCATGAGAGTCCATGCAGAGAAGTCGAACTTGAAAAGTCTTTCCCATGCAGTCCTGGAGTCCTCTCTAAGCTCCTTCAGCCTGGCCTCACTCGCAATGGTCGGGGGTAGAGTTCCCTCTAAGTGCCTAATCTCTTCTTCCTTGTGCTCCAACTCCCTTCTCAGTTGCCTCCTGAACCCGCCAGCTTCAGCTATTATCACGCCCCTTATTACCACCTTCATAGCTTCCCACAGCGTGCTCCATTTCTCGACTGATCCTGTGTTGATTTCTATGTACTCTTCCAGTTTTTCTCCTAGGGTCTCCTTAAATGCGGAGTCCGTCAGGGTTTCCGTCGGCATGCGCCACATCGGGATGGGGGGCCTAGGGCCCTTCAGGCAGAGCTGCATTAACAGGGGGGAATGATCTGAGATCGACCTGCCCTGATAGGACGCCGACTCAACTTGGGGGATTAGTTCGCTGGGTATGAAGAAGTGGTCAATCCTGGTGTGCAGGCAGTGAGGTGCGGAGTAGAAAGAGTAAGCCCTGTCGGTGGGGTGTAGGTCTCGCCAAATATCGACCAAATGCAGATCTCCCACCGCGTTGCGTAGGGCACAGAAGGTAGGGTTATTGAGGGTGCGTGGGGTTGCAGTCCTGTCTAGTTCCTCATTCATCACGCAATTGAAGTCTCCCCCCCACAGGAAAGCGGCCTCCCTGTGGTGTGTGATTCTGGCATACAGCTGCTTGAGATGAGCAGGTATGCCATGTTGGGGGAAATATGAATTCACGATACATAATCAAAGGTTCTCCAGCATGCCCCAGACTATGACATACCTGCCCTCTTTGTCGGGCTCCATCCCCATCTGGCGAAATGGTGTGTCCGGGCTAACCCATGTGTATACGCCTCTTGCGTACTTCGAGTAGGAGGCACCATTGCCTTGGCCGCCCCAGTAGCCCACTAGTTTGTCGGTGACATCAGTTGTGAGGTGTGTTTCCTGCAGGAGGGCAATGGATACCCGCTTCCTTCTCAAGTATGAATGTATACGGTTCCTACGCAGATAGGATCCCATCCCTCTAACATTCCACGTGATTATCTTGAGTCGTGTCGCCATCGTTCAGCTTTGAGTATTGGTGTGGAAGGCTTCTCGCCCGTCTTGTAACTTGATCGTGCGTTACCAGGTGTTTTGACCCGATGCAACTGTATGGAGTGGTAGGCTCCAGCCTCTGGCCAGTGGTCCGCTATAGTCTGATTAGTGGTCTTCATGAGGAGGGCAGTCTTGACATTAACAACAACAACTACTAAACTGGAACTGGTGCGCCCAGCTACTGCATCATTCTTGCGGTGCTCGGGTGCTCTCGGGCCGTCGGAACCCGTCCGGGTGTCAGGCTCGAGCATGGTCGGTCAGGCAACTGGCCTGACCTGATCTATACGTGGGGGTCGGGTCCTGTGCCTGGTGTGAGGGCCAAGCGAGGGCCGCATCAAAGTTGTGTATGTTACTTTCTTGGTTGCTTGAGGTTGCAGGAAAGCTGCGTTCATGTTACTTATGTGCTGCGGGTTGGTTTCATTTTCAGCTGTCCTTGGGGTGGGCCTCAGATCCTTCAGAGAGGTTGTTATCCTCCATCCAGATGTTAGCGGCCGCAGGGGACTCCAGGAAGATTGTACAGCCCTTGTAGATGACTTTAAGCCTCGATGGATAGAGCAGCATGTATTTTAAGTTTAGTTGCCTGAGCCTAGCCTTAACGGGCACAAACGAGTTCCTTACCCTCTGTACCTTCGGGGTGTAATCTGGGTAAATGGTTATTTTGGCATTGCCACGTTCAATGGCGCCCATCTCCCTGGAGTACCGTAGGATGGTTTCCCGATCTTGGAAATTGAGCACTTTCGCAATTATCGGACGAGGATGCGAGCCCGGAGGGGGCCTTTTCTGGAGGGACCTATGTGCTCTCTCCACGGCGAATCCTTGTGTGAGTTTTCCCGCTCCTATCTCCTGTTGCAGCACGGATTCAATGTACGCTGTTGGGTTAGGACCTTCGTCGCCCTCCGGGATGCCCAATATTCAGATGTTGCCCCGTCTGGCCCGTCCCTCCGCCTCCTCGGCCCTCGCGTCAAGAATGGCGACTTTTCTCTCAAGGTCCATAACTTTAGCTTTCAGTTCGACATTGCCTTCTGCCGTTTCCTTTATGGTTGTTTCATTGTTGGTCACGCTCTCCGTTAGTTTCCTGGCATCGTGGCGCACCAGCTGGATGTCAGATCGGAATTCGTCTATTTTTGAGTCTATATGTGTGCGGAGTGACGCTATGGCTTCTAGCACTTGAGATTGGTTCGCTGTGGAGCCCGGTTCTTGTGCTTGTGGGGGATCTGGGACGGCAGAGGACGGAACGGCGGAGTCCTTAGCCTTAGTCGTGACATAGGTGTCCATTGTTGCAGGCCTAGTCTTGTTTCTGGAGCCCATGCTGAAGTCTCCACCCCAACCCTGGCCGTTGGTCTTGGTAGAGGGTTCCCACAATGGTTCTGGTGTTGCCCCAGCGCTGCGGCCCAGTTCTGGGGATGGCCAAGCCAGGGAAGCTGGGGTTTATAGTGCTCAGTGTGGGCCGGGGAGGAGGCACTCCCGGCACTCGTCCGTGGCGGGTCAGGGCACAGTGCGGGGTTGTGGCTGCCGGGGACCGCACACCCCCAGCCCCTCCTGTAAGGTCCGTGGTGTGTCTCCCCACGGGGTTCCGGGGTGTGGTATTTGGGCAATGCGGGTCGAGGGGGGAAGGGTCTCAGTGTCCGGGGCAGCCCGCTGGGGTGTGCTGGTGTTGCGCAATGCACGTGTTGCGTTGGGCACCCCCTCAATGCCACATCCCGGCCCAGATATCGTTCATGCTAGCTGGCGCCTTGTTGGGTGCTGGTGGGGCGGGGGACCAGGGTGCACCTCCTCTGGTTACACTACCCCCTGGTTTCCTCACCTCAGGCTTGTTGGGTCGCCACTCGGGGCCTGCCGCTGCGGTGCGCTCTCGTCTCGTGGGTCCTCCCCGAGGCCCCACGGCTCCTCCGCCGATGCAAACTCCTTCGGGGTCGGGCTGGGACAGCCGGATTCGTGGATGCTATCTGGCGTGTTGTCGGCGGCTCATCCGGCTCACGTGTCGGTGGGGTGTCGTCGCGCAGGCACCCGCCGTTGGGGGTATGGGAGCAGAGGCGGCCTTCTCTCGGGTCGCCGCGGCCTCACGTGGCGGCCGCTATCTTGGGCCCAGGCAGTTGCGGGAGGCAGGGGAAGTGCGGGCGGGCGTATGAGCGGTCCACCGCTCTGATTCCGCCAGCAATTCGGCACACCTTGTGGCAGGTCAGTTCCCACACCTACACAGCGACTTATAGTGTTAGAAGGTGTCTGCTTCGCACCAATACAGGATCGTGATGCGGCGTCTCGGTCGGAGCTCAGCACATCAGCGTCTGTCCGCCATCAGCTCCAGGCCATGCCCCGTACAGACCCTCATTCAAAGCACCTATTTGAAGCTCTGATTTTAAAGCTCTTATTTTAATGACAACTGTTTTGGCTTAAAGGTAACACTTTTAGCTACTCCTAATGGCCAACACTAATAACTTAATATACAAATTGCTGTCACTTACAGTGGGTGAAAGGAAGTGAATTTGTGAGTTAGAAAGGGAAACGGCAGGCATGACTTTGCAGTAGGAGACTTGAAAAGTGTGTTTGCTGCCATATTGAGTGAACAATCAGAAGACATTTGGAAACTGGCGGGATAACCTGGGTTGACAGACCAAAATACGACACATGATGGGGCACCTTATAAAAATTGGCGAGCAGACATTTGGAGGGCACTCAGAATGCAATTTACAGACACACCAGACATGAGTGCGATAATGAGAGGAAAAATGGGGCCAGATGAGGACCAAGCTCTTTACATACAAGACATAGAAGAAAAATGGTGCTTAGAAATTAGGGATGCTTATGGCAAAAATATAACAATTTCTCATAACATCCCAGAAGAAGTACAAAGGCAATTAAAGAAAATTGTGGGGATTGAGGAAAAACTATGGCCCAAGATACAATTGAACATTGTTCATCATTGTCGATTAAAACAAGAGAAAGACAGAAGGAAGGTTCAGTAAAGAAAGATAGAGGAAGTGAAGCTGGTACATAAGAAATTGTCAAAATTGGCAGAAAAAGGAGCAGTATTAACAAATGTCGAGGAGAGCCACAGTGTGAAGGAAGCACAATAAAGCCAGGTTTTAATGGAAATTTTGCAGGAAGAGGAGAAAATAATTATTATCCCCCGCCTGGCGGAGCGGATTTGGACTAAGGGGAAGAGGGTTTGGATTATTTTTTTATTTTATAAAAATATATTTATTAGGTTTGGATTCCAAGCACCACTGACAGCAGAGTTTAATGGTGGACAGCCACGATTTGAGGGATTTGGAGCAGTGTTGGGCATGTGGCAAGGAAGGACACATTGCTTGGGTTTGTAGAAGTAGGGGAAGAATGCTTCAAAATAGGCAGCAATTTGGCCCAAAAGGGGATCATCATATCCATTGCTCTATAGCGCCACACAGCAAGATTGCAATGCCCAAGATTTTATACCGTATCAACATCCTCAGACAGATGTGCAGCAAACAAAGCAGGTAATACAGCCACAAATACAGCAACCACAGCAGGCGGTGTAACCTCAGATACAGCAGGCACATATACTGCCATATGTATCACAGAATACAATAGCCCACTGGCATGCAAACATATTGGTGCAAGCACCGCAGGCATCTAGAGTAGGGGGTATGATAGTAGTGGGAGGGAATCCCTGTACTGGGACCCCAGACCCACAAGAGGAACTGAGGGTGGGGGTAAACATGGGAGGCAAAATGTTTTCCTTCTTGGTTGACAGTGGGTCAATGAGATCCTGTGTTAGAGAGGGAAACTCCCAATGTCAGGAATATCGATGGGATGCACAAGGATTCTCTGAGGCTATGACAGACAGTTGCTTTTACATATAACTTGCCCATAACCGTAGGAGAGCATGAGATGGCCATGCCATTATTATATTCTCAGAAATTGCTGGTTAACATATTGGGGAGACACTTGATGAGCAAGCTACACACAATGATTTCTTTTACTGAGGAGCAGATAATATGTTCAACCCCAGGTATTCATTACCTGAACGCTCAAAAGCCTGTGAGAGAATTCTGTGTCCAGAAAACACAAAGAGGGGTGCCACTAAACCCAAATGTTTTCCATGATGGGGTACTATTGGTATTAGCATGGCTTCGAAGAATACAGGACAAGTTGTTGAGATTAACCACAGAATTTCTGTTTAGACCAGAAGTACCCACAGACATGGTAGAAGGGCAGATTATCACAATTGCATTAGAAGCAGCAATAGTAAGAGTGGACAGATTGATACTGCATGTAGCTGATGGCAAAGGATTAACCTGGCTCACAGTAATAGCGCTTGACTCAGCACACAGACTTACTGACTAGACTGATGACAAACTGTTTGAAAATAATTATGATGATGATGTGATGTTCAGCATTTGTATCACCTATCATTTGCAAATAGAGTACAGAGCGGTTCCCAACCAATATTGCTGGTGCGAAACGTGCCATTATTTTTGCAGGAAGATTTGGCAAAGGTGCCAAGATCATTGTGGACTAGCAGTCCATATGATGTTGGCTTATTAAAAGGAGCAGGAGTGGTGAAACTAAAACTGAAAAGAAGCACCATTTTACCATGAGTAAAACAGTACTCCATGTCAAAAGAAGCTGGAAACAGTATCTATGAAACTATTGCTGCCCTAATGCGTTAGGTATGTTAGTGCTTTCAGAGTCAGCATGCAATATGGCAGCGCATCCTGTAAAAAAGGCAAAAGGGGGTCTTGGAGATTTATACAGGATTGACGCCATTTGAACAATATTGTTATGATATGATATGATAAGGCATTTATAACGCACCTGTACACAAGTGTTTCTAGGCGCGACTTGAGGCAGGTGCCTCTGTTGAGGCAGACTTTCCATTGGTGCCAAATCCAGCAATGATATTATGTAACACACTGCCTAAAGCCCAATATTTGACAGTGATTGACCTGAAAAATGTTTTCTTCTCCATTCCCCTGCATGAAGATTCACAATATTTGACCGTGTTTACCTGTCACAGAACCAGATTACAGCTCTGTCGGCCACCACATGGATACTTTGTGTCCCGCTCATGATTTCAATAGGGTGCTGCAGATGGAATTGGGCACAGTCATACAGTATGTGGATGATCTGCTAGTTTGCAGTACCACAGAGGAATAGTGCAGGAAGTACTCTGTGAAAGATTTGACATTATTGGCTGAAAAAATTACAAAGTGGAAAAGGAGAAATTGCAATATTGTCAGGAAGTAGTATTATATCTAGGCCATATATTATCAAAAGAGGGAACGGGGTGACACCTGAAATGGCAGAATCTATTACCAGAATGCCCCGGCCAGAGACAGTAAAAGATTTTTTTGGGACTCAGCAATTATTGTCGTGTATGGGTCTTTGTCTACAACACATATGTTCAGCACCTCCTAGAAGGACTGAAAGAAACACAGAAGGAGAAGAGTTACATTGCATGGACAGGTGAGATGATAGGTGCTTTTGATGAATTAAAAGAAGTAATAAGCACGGCTCTCATGTTAGGGAACCCAGATTACAGTAAGATTTCTTCCGGTTTTCCCATTCAACTGGAGATGTGATGACAGTTGTTCTTGCACAACACACTTCAATGGGATACAAACCACTGTTTTTTAGCAGCAGGATCTTAGTCCCAGTAATGAGAGGTCATTACCCATGTCAGCAAGCATTGGCTGCAGCAGATTTTGCAATTGAATATTTGGTATGACAATTGGCTATTCATTTAGTTTATATGTTGAACATATGCTTTTTGCCATCCTTGAAAAGCCCAAAAGCACATTGACTACAGAGAGAGCATCAGGCTATGAGGTCATAACATTGAATTCATCAATCAAAATTGGGAGGTGCCGCATTACTACCCCTGCAAGTTCAAAGCATAGCGCGCGAAGGAGGGAGATAATGTGCATGACTAAACTACCTATACTGATTATTATGATGACCTGCCCCATGTCAAGGAAAATGCCCTAGGAGGAGTGATCATTCCCTTCATTGATGGTTCATCAACGATAGATCAAAGCAGCGGAACGACAGTGGTGAAAGCAAAAGAGAATGCAAGGTTTGAGATACTGAAAAGTGCAAGATTTCCATCACATTTCTCAGTGCAAGCGGCAGAATTAGTAGCCATGATTTTAGCGCTTGAAGTGTATTCTGACTCCACCTACTTGGTGTCAACAGTACACTCAGGACTATCGCGTTGGATTTGGAGGGACTTTCCAGCGTGCAGACGGCACACCAGTACAGCATGTGCTATTGTTAGGGGGGTTATTAGATGCACTTGAATGCCCCTCTGCAATCACTGTGATGAAGTGTGCAGCGCACACGTGAGGTGTAGACATGATTTCCCATGGCAATTAAGCCACAGATGCAGAAGCCAAAATGGCAGCATATTTTACTGAGATATTAGACATTACAAAAGCCCCAAATAATTGTATATGTGCATGTAATATGTGATGAAAGAAAGTTTGAATACACTGTCAGTAACACAGATTGTACAGTTGGAGGGACGCTCGCCACAAGAAGAGCAGACATTGTTGAAGTAAAGGGGGTGCTCATTATCCCCCAGAGAGCTGATTTGGCAACAGGCTAGCACAGGGAAACCTGTCATACCTATTGAGTTACTAAGAGTAGCGATGGAACAACTCCACTACCCAGCACATACCACAAGGTAGTGTCTTGCAGCATCTATTTTCATCCTGAATTTGAACAAACATGTGACCAATTTTATTATTAACTGTATAATCTGTCAAAAATGTACTGATGGTAACACATTAAGAATGGTGAGAGGAGCAATACCCTCCCTTACTGGGCCATTTCAGCATTTACAAATCCATTATGTGAATAGGCTTCAGACTTGTAATGGCTATCAATACATGACAGTGGTAGTATGCCCCTTTTCTCACTGTGTAGGTGCTGGTCCCTGCACACATCCAAATGCAATATTGGCTGCAAAATTCCTCATACTAGAAGTATTTCCTAGATTGGGATTGTGCAAAGTACCCCGACAACGGTAAATTAGGTGTTTGAACACATTACATTGCTATTGGGAATACAACACACATTTTCATCTGCCCATCATGTCCAATTGAATGGAATTTGTGAATGCCTGAACGACCCTAAGAAGAAATGCATTGCCAAAATAAAAGACACTTTGCACAAATATTGGTTGCATTGCCTTCCCTAGACTCTTTTTGCCATACACAATCAGCCAGGCTCTGACCACCACCTGAGATGGTGACAGGATATAGAATTAATGTCCCAATTACTCCTCCCACATGTGCCCAGAAACATGCAGATAATTCAGTAATTCAGCAACAGTGCTTAGTAAAGAGATGCATGATTATTTGATGGCTATGTCTAAGGGCCTCATTACGAGTTTTGAGGTAGCCATGGTGCTATTAGCGCCATGGCTGCCTCCAAAATCGTGTCCGTGTCCGGGTTCTGTGAATGAGGAATTACCGGGTCATTCCAACCTTGGGAATGACCCCATTCCAATTGAGCTCCCTGGTCCCCTTGCGTCCTGACCAGATGTTCTGCGCAGGTCCCGTAAGGGAACCTTGTAATAGGGCGAAATGGGTTTACCGGCACTATTACCGGTGCCGGTAAACTCATTCCGCCAACCTCGTAATGAGGCCCTAAATCTGTGAAATGTGTCTCCAAACAGGGTCAGGCAAGACAGGTGGGCTCAGATAGAATCAATGAAGATTTAAATGGACATTTTGACCCAGTTAGTTCATTACCACCCCTCCCTTTATACTCCGGAGACCATGTCATGTGTCGAAACTTTACTAGAAAATGGCACAAGCCGTACACAGTCAAAATAGCAACACCTTTAGTAGTAAAAAATTGAGGGTAGGCAAGCTTGTTTACATCTTAGTGATATTAAAAGGTATGGTGGTGAGGCTTCCTTGTCAGAAGATACAGAGTCAGAATGGCAAGAAGAAGTCCAAAGACTGCAAACTATGACGATTACCAGAGCAAATCAGCAGCAGAAACAGCAGTAAAAGTAGAGACACTGTGTTGTTTCCAATTCCAAGAAGATCCTTAAACGTTCCCCAAAGAAGTTTGTTGAATAATAATATTTCAATGAAAATAAATATTGGTTGAGAAAAGATTTTCCTTTTTAAGTAATAGCGCATATTTCATCTTATTGCCCGAACGGGCTTATAGACTTAGATATCTGCAGAAGTTGAATTCATTGGCTATCATGATTTTCAGTTTCTTTTTATCATGTATATTGTATTACATTGCAGCGTTTTAACACTGATGTGATGGTAAAGCCAATATTTATTGAGGGTAATACAAATATGATTGCTGACATAACAGCAGTTGAAAGGAAAACAGAAATTCCTCCAATCGGAAGCACGCAAATTAAAAGATTAAAGAAAAGTGTGCAGGGTGACCAAAAACGCATTAAGCAGCATTTTGATAATTCTCTAAATGTCACCAATAACATGTGGGACAGACACATGCAGAGGGTGGGAAGAGAGAACTCTAATGAGAGTTGTTCTGTTTGTTCCCTCATTACATAAGCCATGAGTGCCTCCCGAGAGTTCATAGCAACAGAGGTAAGAACACACAGAGCACACTGCTTAACACAACTTGCACTAAGCAGCACACGCTGCCAATTTCAGGTTATATGGGTCACTATACAGTGGATAATCAAAGCAGATTCTGAATGCAGACAGTTTTATAACGCAAAAGCGCACGGTGACCAATGTCAAAACAGAACACAGCATAATGAAATACATGCATGGAAGCCCAAATAGGGGAGAAGTTAGAATAGAATATCACAAAATGTTGCAGTGCACTTATGCGTAAGAGAAAGAAATACACATTTTTCAGGACAGACACCAGTTGCACATAATAGGAGATGTTTGTACCTCAGAGGGATGTGTCGAGGGAATGATAGGTTGCAAAGTACAATCACTCATAATAGCATCAATAGAAGGTGTCCTGAAAACCAATAAAGTACACATTCAAGAATGGACTTAAGATTCTAAATGACTTACTTGAGTGGAAGATGAAGGAGGACCAGTACCCATAATACCATTAAGAAATGCAACCCTGTGTTTCAGAAACAATGGTTCGGTGAAAGTAGGAATGAACTAGTGCTGCCAACCTATCAGCTGTATTAATGGGCCACTATTGGGCTTTTGGTTCAAAGACCTATATGCAACTCCCTCCAAATTAAGGAGGCACATGCTCCATAGTAGTAATGAGTGCACTGGCTTTGGTGGTTACACAAAGTGAGGTGCAGATTGGCGATTGTCCCCTGATGAGCACAAACATCAGAAAGAAAAGGTCTCTTGTCCTAAGACGCACTCGAAGGCAGAATTATTTTTTCGGCAAAATCAATGCAAGCTTATGATGACGTACCAGACAAACATAAATTGTTTGGCAGGACGGCAATGTTCTTAACCTCCTACCTTGCCTCTGGCATGCAAGCATCAACAAATGCAAATGGTTACAAATAACCAGATAGGAGCTGTTGCAAACAATTAAAGCCACAATGAAGGCATTCAACGCAATTAAAGAGGAGTTGAGAGCAGTCAAATGAATGACTCTCCAAAATAGGTATGTTCTTGATCTTATCACAGCCATGGAGGAGGGTGTTTGTGTCTAGATAGCCTCATCTTGCTGTATGTACATATCAGCAAATGATCAGCAGAATGAATCCCTTACAGAGGACATACCCACCTCATAGGAGTTGTACACTGAGATTGTGCTAGAGGTGGAGGACATAAAAAATGATGACGGGTTTAATTACCTGTTTTCATGGGTACCCACCTGGTTGGAAAACATATTAAAAATATAACTGGCCATACTGGCACTGGTCGTGACAGCTTTCTGTATCTTGAAAATAGCCCTGCACCACTGTAAAAAGGGTAGAAATGAAGCATTGGAATTGACAATTATAGTGAATGTGGGTGATCAAATGCACAGATATACCCAAACAGATGAACTACCTCGTATGTACCCTATGGAACTTCCAATTGGACACCATGGGACAATGTTCGAATGTCCTGCTGACCCACACAATTACACTGAACATTGGGTGGATTGTGCAGGGGATGGAGACTGCTGTTGTACGACATGCAGCCTAGAAGAATATGTAGCAGAAGAGCCTGAGGGGGGTCAACAAAATGTATCTACCAAAGGATGGTTATACTGGGATGGGCAGAAGTGAGGGGCCATTTGATGATTCAACCAGAGGGGGAGGTTATGTGGCAGGTGAATATGCAAATATCACCTACTGCCCCAACTCAGGTAGCAATTCCTACCCCGACTCCTCACAATTACTGTACAGGTGCGAAAAGATACCAGCTCAGACAGCCCTACCGGCCCATGAATTGAGGGGTGAGAGACAAGACAAATTAAGGCATTTTCAAGAAACAATACTTTAAATAGTCAATGTGCAAGCCTTGCCATAATGAATTAGTTAGGTTATGCGACACTAGTCGGGATTACAGTTAGATAGCAGAAAGAACAAGTAGTGTGCAGTATATAGCACAGAAGGGAGGATGATTCCAGAATACCAAGAGAGGGACTCACTACTCTTGTAGGGTAGATGGAATTATAGGTAGGGTAGATGCAGCATACACAGGCATGGAAGCCAACGTATGACACATGCACCAGATGAATGTAAAATGAACAGACACATAAGGGTCACTAATACGGAGGCACGAGATGCAGAAGTACATACATTTTTCCTAGCACACAGCCGCAGCAAGTTAGCAAGGCCTCAAACAAGATTCTGAATTCATAAAATCACATTTATTTTAGATGCTTTGAAGCTGCACAGTCAGTAGTTTGTAGCAAGCGCCAAGGTCAGATGCATGGAAGGGAGTAGTGGATGTACAAAATGCATAACCATTCCCAGGACGTCAAGCAATAGACTCCCAAGTTAATTAAGTTACAGTCAGAGCACCAACAGCCGTATGCATGAGATCAGTATGCCAAAAGACATTCTCCCAGATAGATGAAGGATGTCTCAAGTGGTCACATGATTACAATATGCAAGTTAGAAATAGCTAAAAGCCCAGTAAATAGGAAGAAAATGCATTTTCCAACATGGTCCCCTAACACGTGATCAAGACATGAAGAACACTGGTTATTCATTAGGAGCCAAGTACAGATAAGACACCTGCTGAACTCACTAGTAAACACACAGGCACAAGATGATACACAAGGCCAAATACAAAGTAACAGACAGGTCACATGGCCCGGCAATGATGGGGAGAAATTTTAATTGGAATTAGTGCAGACCATAAACTTCTCTCTCCCCCTACCCTATGTGCCTCTCATATTTTGATGTGTCATCAAGGTATCCAAGGTTGGTGAGTAAGGCGCCAATGTAAGGAAATCCCACTTGCTACATCACCTATCATGAATAATGCCAGCCAATTGGTGGCCAATGTAATGATGTAGTCAAACTGTTATCTATGATGGGTTGAGCTCAGGAGGATCCATCAGAGATGTACAACCCTATGAGGAAGTTAACATTTATGTATCCTATATATCTTAGGATATTAACCAGTCCTAACCACTTACCTGTTTTATAACTGATATCGTATTATTATGTCATTGCATATGTATTTTTAGTACAAAATCTGCTCACACACATTGCAATGTTGGGAGCTGTTTGTATGGTGTCTCTGGCTGAGATTCTGTGTTTTGAATAATGTTTAC
Organism: Ambystoma mexicanum; assembly: GCF_040938575.1. Lineage (NCBI taxonomy): Eukaryota > Metazoa > Chordata > Amphibia > Caudata > Ambystomatidae > Ambystoma > Ambystoma mexicanum. The sequence continues at coordinate 202,951,013 of NC_090937.1, read as the reverse complement.
TGTGCACTCTAAGTGCTCCATTATTGAGTATTGTTTGACTGGTGCTGCAAATTGGGCCCATCTCTACAACCTTTTGGATAAAACCCAGAGGGCATTATTTGTATTGATCCACTCTCTTTAGCATAGACAGCCCACATCCCTCAGGCAGTGGGAAACCCCAATGAGCCCATTGGCCAGATGCTGATATACCACCAAGAAAAGCACACATCTGTTCCATCTCATTGTGGGGGTCTATTTGTTGCATTTTTGCAGCATTGTATTATGGGCCCCTATATCCTCTCCACTCACCGCCATCCTCTCTGCACCACCCACACCCCTAACAATCATATAAATTGAATTCTTAACCTGGCCCTCCCCCAAAATATGCCATAAAGATTCAACAAATCAGCAGTTTCACCAAATGTGATGAAAAGGCTGTGGTGAGGTGGGGTGTGTGGGGTACTGGAAAGCACTACTAAAAAGATGTCTTGCAAAACATGCCAGAGGCCCTGGCTTACAGATCTTCAAGGTACAGTCTAATGCTGAGAGAAATGCATGATGGGCAGTTATGGAGAATGAGGGGTAGAATGGTAAACTGTAAACGTGGTGGTGGGGCATAAAGGGTACTATTAATAGACATGTCATGCAATGCCTTGGAGTGTGTCTCAAAGTCACAATGTTCACTGAAAAAAACTTTGTTAAAGGGATGTTATGGTTAAGTTGGACTAATAAAAACCTATGAAATTCAAAGAAAAAACTTTGTTAAACGGACGTTATGGTTCCAAGTAAAACCGAAAAACCCCTGAAATTCACCAGTTATGGTAAGCTAAGCAACCATAACTCGCGCCACCACCGTGCACTGCTAAGACTAACACCCAGGACATCAAAGATGACATCACAAATGTCATTGATGAAATCACTGATGGCATCACACGTGAAATACATTTTGATGAAAAGTCTCTACAAGGAGTTGTCTTTATATTGTTGATAACAAGATCTCAGGAGTGATCGGAAGACCTATCATGAACTACTTAATCTATTAAAGAATGTACTCATCTAATATCATTTTATTGGAGTGTTGTTGTTAATCCAGAAACCTAATCATATATAAAGATAGGCAATGACTGCAGCATGCACCATAGAAGTACACTATTTATAATGTAATTTTGGATAGTACAATAATGAATGCTCTCTTATCAGAGTTTTGAGTACATTTCAAAGGTTTTTATTAGTGCAACTTAACCATAACGTCCCTTTAACAAAGCTTTTTCGTTTGAATTTCATAGGTTTTAATTAGTGCAACTTAACCATAACGTCCCTTTAACAAAGTTTTTTCATTGAATTTCATAGGTTTTTACCAGTGTATGCTATTTTCCTACAACTTACTAATATCATACTTACCCAATATAGCAATATTTGTGTCCAATTTCCACATTTTCACCTTAAAACTTAATTTTGAACACTTCTATACACTTCTTGCAACTAGTTTTGCATCCGTAGACATCTACGAACATCTGACTTCATAGCAGACCTTCCGGACAGTGCCACATGACCATACGCTGGCACGCGGCATGATGACGTGTCTGACAACCCGTTCGCACTTCACGATAAGATCTCTGCTTGGCGGACAGTTCGGAACTGCATTTCCTACTAATCCAGGAACTTCCAACTTCAAAATTTCCCTTGCACAGCTCCAACACCTATTCCTACTCATTATCCATTGACAATCTAGCACACAGTACATACTTTTAGCAAAACTGCTATTTATCTTAAAATGGCATCAGCTAATGCCATCCCTCCTCCCCAAGAGCCACCACCACTCCTGTAATCAAGGAGCATGAGAAACAGTGCCCCCTAACTTAGAAATAACACACACGCAACATTTTCCCTTGTCCACCTACCCCTCCATATTAGTGTTTGGTTGCTCTTCCCTCATTTCCCTCCCCACCTTTCGTTCTCAGCTCTCCTGCCAAAAAAAATACATCCAAAAACAACAAATGACAAATTCCTTTAGGAACCACCTTTCACAGTTACAAAATAGAACTAAAAAAAAAAATGTATAGACTCCATCTACTTTATATTTCTCAGTAAAGTACATAGACTAAATAACATTTTCCAACATTTCCCTTTGCATTTTGAGTTATGGTAATGGGAATATTGTGATGTTCATCTTCTGTTCCAGGGACTGGAACACTGGATACCGGCCCAGCAGCCCAAGTTATCAGCCCAAACGAAGCGAGGGTGGATAACGAGGTCTCTGGACCATTATCCCCTCATTCCAGCCCCTGAAATGGGGGATGAAGGCCATTAGCACCCTAGGTTTCCAAAGCGGGAACCCTGGGATGCTAATAAAATAGGATTTTTCTTCCAACAACGGGACGCCTGCGGCGTCCCGGTGTAGGAAGGAAAATCCTTTTCCAGGATGGCCACCATGATGGAAAGGGAAGGTGAGGGTTCCATACAGGGTCCCTCTTCACTTTCCATAGCGGCCTGCAGAAGGCAAAAAGAGAACCCTATGACCATATTACCACGAGCACATTTTTCTTCCCTTTCAAATCTATCCTAATTTCAAATAACTTTACCACAAAGCCAGACCCAGGTGGATATGGCCTCTTTAATCCTATGTTTTGTCCCTTGTGATCATGGCCAGTAGCCAGATTGTCCGGATCATGACCTAATTCCATGACCCGGACACGCTACATTATGACACTTGTCAAATAATAAAACACTGGCACATTTGCAAAACCATGCTTGTAGGTCCTTGCCAATGCTCCTTATGCAAGTTTGCTGGAAATCCACCCATGTTTTATTTTTTCAAAAGTGTCAAATGTATGCACATACAATCGTCACATAACCTAGCCCCCACTTCACAAAATCCATTCAGACTTTACAAAAACATCTAAATCTAGATCTGTAATCTTTTTGCAAACCTTTGTGTAGATTTGTCAAATGGCACCACATTTATAAGCCTTTACAATATTTTGGGACCCCCACTCTAATTTTGCCCCCTCTTGACAGAATCCCAATGAACTGCAAACTCGTTCAGAATCAGGTCAGGAATGAAATTGCAAAGTTTCATGCAGTTTCATTAAATGGCGCCAAAGTTATAAGCCATCCAAGAACTGCTTTTCACCAACCCTGTAATGCGGAGGTGTCTGTGAACTTCACAGGACTGTTTGCGAACATCTGGGCTGTTCGCAGACTTTTGCGTCAAAAAACACCCTTTTTTTGCTTCTTGCAGCCATATCCCATCCCATCCTCATCACCCCTCACTTACCCAGAGATTATTTGATAAGTTTGACAAGTGGAATGCTGTGTTTTTTCATATGTTTTTACCGCGATGTCCGCGGACATCGGCCGCTGTCCGCGAATCCAAGATGGCGGGCGTTTCCAAAAATCTGACGCACTTCACGCTCCTCACCATCCGACCAGCGAACACGTCACATGTCTGCGGACATGACGCAAGCCGATTAGCCAATCAGGACACTGTCCGCGGACCAAACAGGAAAGTGTGTCCTCGGACCGGACATAGATATCACTAATTTTTTGTGACCTACTTTTTGGTCATTTAAAAAAGAAAATACCAGACGGATTTTCACCAAATTTACAAAAGCACGCTTTTGGGACCAAGCTGCTGTTCCTGACGCAAATGAAAATCCATCCAGCGGTTTGGGCTGTAGGCGTGAGCAAAGTTTTTTCCCCATTCAGTATATGGGAAAAAAAGATATTTTGGGACCCCCCCTATAACTTTGCCCCCCCTGGACCAAACCTCACCAAACTTTGCAAAACAATTCAGTGTGGGCCATATACTTTTTTTTGCAAAGTTTGGTGAGGATTCGTCCAGGGAGAGCGAAGTTAGAAGCCGCCCAAAAAGTGCTCTTCCTATGGAAACAGCAACTTAACCATAACTACACAGCCACTACTGTGGCCGTGTAATAACACTTAGGTATGTTTCTGTACTCAGCTGATGTAATTCATCAGTGTCAGTTTGCCTTCTGCTGTCCAAATGGCAAAGTGCACCTATGTGTGCGCTTCCACTTCAAAAACAGCTATCATTTTAACAAACAAAATGAACACAGTTCTACGTGGTGACCTTGACCTTCCACTATCACAAATATTCGGAACAATTTCAAGCTACTTCTTTCCAACTCCCCTCTCTTCACACAGGGCACAGCGGTGCCAGTATCAATTAACAGTTAATTACCGGCTCAACATTACAGTCACTAAAGAGCGAAATGCAGTATGACGAATAACTCCTCACAAGCTAAAACTGAAAGTATGTGCTGTAATTATGCTACTACGCAATCTTATGCCATCACGGGTACTCTGAAATGGAACACGGTTGACAATTGCATGCCTACAAAGACACATCATAAAGGCCTGTGTAATCGATGGAATTTAGGTGCTATTCTTATACCTCTCAGTGCCATCGGATATAAATATGCCTTTCAAATTCAAAAGGAGACAGTTACCTATATGTTTAGCCTTTTCAATGACCATTAATAAGTCACAGGAACCTAAACCCCCTTCCTTGGAGCCATCAGTGGTAATTCCGATATTTAAAAAGGGGGACAGAAGTGACCCTGTGAATTATAAACCGATATTGACCTTTAAGATCTGCTAGAATGGCGTATGTTATGCCGGGAATGGCTAGTTTTCATATATGGAGCCATGGTGCTATTGTATCTTGTTTGATGTTGCAGTGCTCAGTGATGTTTTTGTCAAGGATTGTGGTGTTGGTGGTTTATTGACAAACACTGCAATTACTACACAGGAAATATCCTTGGATTGATGACAGGATCTGAAGTGTTGGCTTATTAGAATTTTGTGATATTTTCTTGACCATGATTTACACCCAAATGATTGTGTCTCATCTCCTGTATTTTGGCAAAAGGTGAACACAGATTACTTTGCTGGTTGTTCCGCACTGTTAAAGGTATGCCAGTTGTATGAGTGCACCTTACTGATATTGTGTGCGTAATTGCAGTAGGAATTCATACTATAGTGAGGGCCTGCATTTAAAGCAGGTGACACTAGGTGCCCTGGCTGACAGATACAATTGCAAACCTTCCCTAGACCTTCCATGAGGTGCCTGCTATAATTGAGCCTTACACGTCCAATTGATGTAATTGAGGGGAAACAACTTTATATCTAAAATATGGACCTTTTGCTGCAGGGAGTGCTTGATTTTGTATTTGTTTCTTCCAGAAGTGAAGAAGAGGATGGAAAGGATTGGAAGCCTACCTTCAGCCCTTGTGACGTTGGTGCTATTTGCTGCAGGGCCTGATTTCCTCCAGACTCCATGTGTCATGTGTGGTGTTCCACAGGGCTATTGTGTTCCCCCCTCTATACAATATATTCACCAAGCCCCTTTTTCGATGATCTGGACCTTCGTGGTATCACCTACACTAACTATGCAGATGATACTCAGATTCTCCTCCCACTTTCCGGGGATCATGTTGAGGACTCCGCCTTGGTGAATAGAGTGTATCTCATCATTAAGGCATGGATGGCGACCCATGGACTCTGACTGAATGATGATAAAACTGAGCTTATTATTTTGGGTACCCCAACCAACTTTAAGAAACTCGGCCAGGAGTATTCATCTTTCCTAAATGACGACAACCTCATCAAGGTGGCCAAGTAGGTGAAGACCTTGGGGATTTAACTTGATTCCACCCTTACCTTCGCCAAACAAGTGAACTCCATGGTGTCTGCCACCGCTTATACCTGTAAGCTCATCAGATCTGGCAAAGCATTCCTAACTGATGACAACTGCATGATCCTTGCCAGAGCCCTCATACTCTCCAGGCTAGACATTTGCAATGCCCTACACATTGGCACCAATAAATCAACTATCCAGAGGTTACAAATCCTCCAAAACAATGCCCTAAGAGCGGCACTCAGTGTGGCAAGAAGATCACACATATCTGCGATTAGGTGCCAGAACAACTGGCTCTCAACCCAGAACACAATTTTGCTTAAAGCGGCATCCCTTTCTAAAAAGCAGAGATTAAAGCTCTCCAAAGTTGGTGGCTGCAGTTTCTCTGCCAAAGCGGCCCAACTCCGGAACTCCATGCCACACCCCATCAGAGAAGACCAATCCTACCTGAATTTCAGACACAACTACATTAACTGGGTAAAATCTACAGATCAGTAAGACCTGTTTATACATGACTTACTATCCCTTACCGCAGGTGCCTGAACTAGACCTTGTATATAGTTTGTACATATTCTCCTTGTTATACTCATTGATGTATCCATCTCTTGTATCTGTACTATTCTTGCTTATATCTCATATTTAAGTTGCACATATTCACCTTGTTGTATTCATTGATATATCCATCTTCTGTATTTGTACCATTCTTGCTTATATCTTGTAACCTCTGTACCTAAGCCTCGCATATTTTTGTAACTGTTGCGCCCTGATACCCTTGGATCTCGAGCGCATCATACATGATTAAATAAGCAAACAAACAAACTTAAAAAAGAAAGGGCTCATTCCACATACCTAATCTCTCCTTATAGCGGGTGCCCAATGCACATGCTTCCCTTTAGCTGGCACTTCAAAGTGTGTTTCGACTACTCTGACAACATTGCTGCCAATATGCTAATGCCTCTGGGCATGATCTGGTCACCTCTGAATCTCTAAAGGGCTGGCATTACCACAGGCGCAAAAGATTCACGGAAAGGCCCTGCCCCAACTTTATTATCTTCCTCCATAATGTTTGTGAAAGGGATTTGAAGAGCCAGAAATTCCTGGATAGAGCATGGAGAAACCTGTCCATAATGCACCTTTGGGATTTTCTGCACATGGAGAGGAGTCACCTTAATGCTGCCCATTCCTTGTCACATCCTGAAGCCTTGAGGGCTGTGGCCATGTCATCTGTTGACATATATCTTGAGTGTTGCATCTCAAAATGATTTGGGTAGCATTTCTGGTCTCTCTCCCTCAGTTTTTGGCCCAGCTTAATTTGACCACATGAGAAGTCGTAACGTTGTAAAAAATCCTATCACTATTACAAAATGGCTAGCCTACACTGAAAACTGGGCTGATAGCTTTGCACATTGCTATTTATTTTCCTCCTGCAAGATACAAAACTTGCATTACTTGAACCCATCCTCCTCAATCATCTGCTTGTTGATTAGTGTCACTGAAGAGCTACTAATCGTGAGATAGTATGCATGAATAAACTCTTAAACAGCATTGTTAATTTAGGTATCTATAGACAAATCTCTCTGAGATCTACTAATATTGTCTGGTGTAGAGGTGAAAATGGCAGGTACATTTAGTATTAGAAATATGGGTGGTGAACAAAATAGTGGGATTAAACAGGATGCCGAGATTTCTAGCCAAAATAAAAAAGGGAATCGACAGGAGAGAAAATATTGGGAGGTGAAAAGATGACAGAAAGAGGCAGGACACTAGAGTTTTTCAGTTTTAGACGGATTTAAATGAAGAAAACAGAATTCATCTATGTGTGGACTTCCAAAAAACAGTTGGCGAGAGTGGAATGAATCTTGTCAAAAAGGATAAAGAGATCTGTGAATCATCTGCACAGAAATGAGAGGATAGATTAAAAGAAGGGATTACTGAAGAATGGGGAATAGTATAAAAAGAGAAAAGGAGAGGGCGGAGACCAGAACCTTGAGCAACACCACATTTTAATAGAAATGGAGAAGAAGATTCAACAGACCAGGACATAGAATAGCTCTGATCACATAAATAGGAATGGGACCTCATATATACAGAACCAGAGAATCCCAGAGTGAAGAGACCAGATAGAATAGTAGGTTGAGCAACAGTCTCAAAAGGCACATACCGATTGAGGAGATTAAGGATAGAAGAGTGCTTTGTGCCATGAGCAGAAAGGAGAGAATTTGAGACATAGAGAAGAGCAGTGGCAGGAGAGTGCAAAGACTGACACCAGATTGATGAAGAGGAAGCAAAGAGTATTGATGCAAATATTAAGATACCTGAGAATAGAACATGTGTCTATTTATTTTATTCTTTTTTTATACTGCACCTAATACCGTAACTGAGTTTAGTTTTTAAGAACAGATCCGGGATTCAAACCTCTGCTCCTCTGTGTGGTCTTGCTTCCAAGACCAGCACATTGCCTTAGTGCTATCCTCTGTTCACAGCCTTTTAAAGAGTTCCAGAAGAAGCAAGAAGGGATGGAAGTTAGCAGGGAGATGAGGGACAAGTGAGGGATTCTGTATATCCACAAATCCCCACAAAGGTCAGAGATATGAATCGACAAACTCTATTGACGACATCACAAACTAAACTTCTGGAAACTACGGACAAAGATACTATCAGACTAATACTGACCTTCGGGAGCCATTCTACTATTATAAGAAACATCATCCCTAAGTATTGGAAAGTCCTTAAGGTGGACAAAGACCTAGGAAACATGCTTAAAGCAGGGCCAGATATTACTTTTCGTAAAAGTCTCACCATAAAAGACTTAGTGGTTCAAAGCTACATGACTTCCGAAGATGTATCCACAGGAACTAATTGGCTTTCAGGGGAACAAAAAGGCTTTTTAAAGTGTTGCAAATGCAAAGCTTGCAAATATGCATCTAATTGCAAAAGCTATACACATCCTATTCTCCTGACACAAATACAAATAGCCAGTAGAATTACCTGCGAGTCTGAACTTGTAGTATATGTCCTGAAGTGTCCATGCTTAAAATGGTATGTTGGCAGCACTAAGTGCAAATTAAAAATACGCATTTTGCAACATATCAGAGCTATCGTCAATAAAGATCATACATATCCCATGGCCAAACACTTCACAGAGTGCCATAATGGAGATCCAAGCACCCTGAGGTTTTTTGGTGTCCACAAAGTCATTTGTGGCCCGAGAGGCGGCAACAATGAGAATCTGTTACGACAGGAGGAGACCAGATATATTATAGACTTTGAGAGCAAAAGCCCGATGGACCACAACGTGGATGAAGAGCTGTACACTTTTTTGGGAACTTAAAATGTGTCAGCCAGTTATTAAACTACCACCCTCCAGGTCTTATACATCATTGTTCAAATAGCCTGGTTCAAGTAGCTTGTATAACTGTCGGCCGTTCTGTCTATGCTAATGTTCATGTTTCCTTCTTCCTAACTATTTTCTTGTTTCTTTTGCCTTACTTCCCCTATGGCTTTTCTTGGGTTGATTTCTATTTTTAACCTTTCTTTACATGACACCCATGAACACAGTCGATATTTGAATATCAAATTAAGATGTATTTTTATTTTATGCATTACAGCTGTTTACTTATGTTTGGTATGTCGATCCGACTGCAGTCACCTAAGGCCTTTTAGAATCTCAATGGACTAAGAGTAATGTTGTGCTATGTAGAATTAATGGTTTTTTAGTAAAGCACTTGTACTTTAATTGATGATTTCTAGAAAATATTCTGGTCATCGATCTATGCTGCTATTATGTTGCACTATGCACTAGCACCTTACTATCAAATGCTGCTATGCACTTGCACTTTATTATAAAATGTTGTCCATACATATGAAACTACATATTGCCACACCGTTACCTTGTATCAAAGTATGTTGATTAGGCAGATGTTTAATAGAAAGTTAGATAAACTGTATTATACCTATTTGCATACTGCTATTAACAGCGTCACTATGATGCTTATTTAATGTCCATTGTTCGTATAAGACCGGGCTGACAAACCTGAAAAAAATATTCGAACTCACGTACCATTTTAAAATTACTATAGAATGTATATTGATATATATTTTGGTTGGTAAAATCCATTAGGTGTTCATTAGCTGTCGGAATGTACCATGCACATACAGACATGGTGAAATAATTGTATCTTACACTGTTTAAGATGGCAGCATGCAAAAACTACATCTTTGTAAGTCACCTCTTTTGTGTTCTCTGGTGTGCCATGAGTTAAATATGCTCCCACAACAGGGTGGAGCTACTGTGAACAAGCCACAGGTGTGTGGCGAAATGCGTCAGGTAGCCTCTCTCTGTTGCTGGGAAGTCGTTTTTTACTGCTACAATTTTTTTTAATTAAACTTGAAACTTTTTAAAGCAAACATTTTTGCCGTGCAGTTTGGGCGGCGTATAACTTGCTCTCCTGGACGAATCCTCACCAAACTTTGCAAAAAAAGTATATGGCCCACTCTGAATTTTTTTGCAAAGTTTAGTGAGGTTTGGTGAAGGGGGGCAAAGTTATAAGGGGGTCCCAAAATTTATTTTTTTCCCTTGCACCAAATTTGCGGCAGGAGCAGCGGCTTGGTCCCGAAAGCGTGCTTTTGTAAATTTGGTGGAAATCCGTCCAGTAGTTTTTTTTAAAACAACCAAAAAGTAGGTCTCAAAAAATGTGTGATATCTATGTCCGCTCCGTTGATTCATTTCCCTGTTCGCTCCGCGGACAGGACACTGATTGGGTAATCGGCTTGCATCATGTCTGCGAACATGCAACGTGTTTGCTGATTGACTGGGTTGAAGCGTGAGGTGCGTCGTATTGTTTTGATGCGTCCTCCAACTTGGATCCGCGGACATCCGCGGACAGCGCGGCGACGAACGGGGAAAAATACAACTTTGGGGAGTGTGTTGGTGTGTAAGAGTGCTTGGGGAGGGTGGGGGAGTAAGAGATGTGTCAAATGCTGTATTTGTTTAGGTGTCAGACGCCCGTGATGTGTTCGTCATGTCCGCGGTCACCGCGGCTGTCCGCAGATATAAAAAATGCAGTAGCCCATTTAGCACAGTTAAAATGTTTGATTCTTTGGGTGTGTCATGCTGCGGTGGTTGTGGCCAGGGCCTAGAGTCTTGGGTGCATGGCCGAAGGCCGTAGGCCACATTTCTTTCTTTGTTTTCAGTGTGTATTTGTTGTTTCTGGCTAATGCTCTATCTGTTGGCTTGTTGCAGATTGTTAGATACCTGATGGCTTATTCTAACTAGTTATAGTTTTTTATTTATATTTTCAAGTTTACTCATCTATCTGTTGGGTTGTTGCAGATTTTTGGGGTAGTTAGATAGCTGTTGGCATATTATAACAGTTTATTTCTTCTTATATTTTAGTGGTATTGATTAATCTGTTTGGTTGTTGCAAAATTTTGGGGCAGTTGGATACCTGTTGGCGTATTCTAACTGTTTATTTCTTCTTATAATTTAGTGGTATTGATTTATCTGTTTGGTTGTTGCAGAATCTTGGGGCAGTTAGATACCTGTTGGCGTATTCTAACTGTTTATAGTTTTCTAATTGAAATTTCATTAATGTTTATGCACAGATTAGTTATTCAATTTTGGTTTTAAGAATATTAAATAAGCGTTTATAAGCTTTGCTGGTAATCTCTGCTTTAGAGTAATGGTACTATAATTACATTCGAACCATCCACAATTCTTTTTTATATATTCAGTGTAGTGACCTGCATTGGTTGTGGCTCCTGTGTGGTCGATTATACCTATTGTTGTGAAGGTTTTCTTACCAAGTGATACTTGACCATGTGTGAATCCATTCAGCTTGCAGTTGTTTTTGGTACCATCTGCATTGTAACGTAGAAGCATTAGTATTAGGTATTTACTATGTGTTTGTATTTGTAAGGTGGAGCGATTATCTGAATTGCAGGTAGTACATAATCTGCCATAGTTTGCATTTTTTACAAGTTGCTGAAATAGAATGGATTCACAGTTAGGTATGGATACATACACGAAGCGTTCATTAGGGATTTGTTCCTGTACCTCATTGTTGCAGAGAGTGCATGTATGTTTCCACATGTATGAAATCTGGAAGATTTCATTTGTTTTCCAGTACTTGTAGTAAGTACATTAGAAATTCTTGTGGATCTTCTTGTGAGTTTATAGTGAATTTCACCATTCCAGCACAGTAGTCCAATTCTTGTTTTATTCCATGAACACTGTATGTGTTGTCAGGATTGTTGCTTGCATTTCTATGAAGGACTAACATTTGCAAACACAATTGGTCTGTATTGTGTTAGTAAATGCTGTCAACAATTGGTGGCAATTGGAATAGAATATTTATTGCTACATTTGCGTAGCAATTTACACCAGTTATATTTGAAAATTTGAATGGACCAGATAGTTCTGTGTCCAAGTCATTTCTTCGGAGTGTGTGTTCCTTCTTTGAAGGAGTACCTGAGTTACTTTGAGTAGTAGATTCTTCTTTGGTTGTAGTAATTGATGAAGTATTAGCTTCTTTTACTCTTTTTGGAGGATTTGGAGTGAGATCCTGTTGCATTTCAGTTTGAAGTAGTTTTATGTTACAATGTTTTGCTTTTTGTGGAACAGCATAGGTTTTTAGATGGGGTGTACAGTGAACATAGTCTATTGTATTCTAAAATGCAAGGAATATCAGTGTTTACTTTACTTGCATCAAAGTTGATTAGAAATAGACCGTCAAGTGTACATAAGCGTGATAGTGCTATGAAGCTCATGCCTTCTTTAAAGACTGTGTTCCCAATATCTATCAATGCTTTATCTAGGGTAAGACCTTGTGATTTGTGAATGGTAACTGCGTATGCTAGAGTTGGAGAAAATTGTTCTCTGCGTACATACATATCTTTGAAAAGAAGGATTCAAGCTGTTAAGAGTCCTATCCTTTTAACTTCTGATAATTTGTCAAAGAGAATATTGACAAACTGAATGTTGTTGTCATGTGGGTATGTCTGAAAGCTGACAACTGTACCAACTGCTCCATTAACTAGTCCTTACTCCACGTCAAGGTTACGTTTAAGCATTACTCTACAGTTTAAAGATAATTTTAATATTTTGGATGGAGTTTTCTAAGGTATTTAGTCTTGTTGTGGCTTGTTGACACATGGGTAGTGTCATACCATGTACGTCCAGTTTGTCTGTGGAGCAAATTTCAATTATTGGTTGCATTTCTTTTTTCAACATTGTTTCAATTAATTTTGAACAGCTTGCAAGAGTTGCCATCAAGGACAAACAATTGACATTTTTGTGTGCTAATTTTTCCATGACATCAGTAGCACATGCGTTATGGCCATATAGTGCATAGATGTGCTGGGTTTTTAATATTGATTGTGCTTCTTGATGTAGTACACCAACTCTAATACTTTTTAAAATAAAAAGCGTATGTGAGCACTGCAGACTGTGCATGTTTTCTGTTAATTCTCTGTATTGGAAATGTTGCCAAAGGTTGACATTTCCTATGCTGCCAACAGTTTTACGGCAGAAATTGTGTCCCAAGGTTTGAAATATAGGTTCACCTTTCACTGGTGTCAATTGAAGAAGATCTCCGAAAACAATAATGTGTTTTCCTCCAAAGAGCTATTCATAGTTTGTTTTGAGTACTTCTTGTAATCTGAGGTGAATCAAAGCCAACATTAGGTTGAAGACCATGCTCACTTCATCTATTAGTAGCATTTTCATTTGTTTTTACACTCTCTGTAGTTCCATTGCAGCTTCTGTAGAAAGTTTGTAATATTCTAATTTGTTTTGGTGTTCTACTGGAAGGAGTAGTAATCGGTGTAAAGTGACACCGCCTATGTTGTAGGCAGCTAAACCTATGGGGGCAGTTACAACAGCTGATAGTTTGTTGTTTGTCAATTGTTGAAGGAACTTGCTGATGATTTTGATTAAGAATGTTTTGCCTGAACCAGCTTGACCACTGACATATAGTAGTATAAGCTTGTAATTTTGGCAGGTACATTCTTTATTTTCATGTTGTACACCATGTGCAATTTCTTTTGTTACTTCTTGAAAAATGCTATGCTGCTCATTGTTCAGTTTTGATTGCAGTACAGTTAAGTCTTCTGTATCTTCTTCATAGTGACACATGGTGTTTTCTACTTCTGTCATAGCTAATTCTGCCTCATTTGCTATTAGTGGCTGTCCCAGTGGTTCTTGGCTTCCTGTTACAGAAGGTTGACTACTGTCAGGAGTGTCCTCATCTAGTTGGGCCTCAAGTTCTTCTTCATGTTGCTGTTCATTGTGAACATTGTTTTGTACTGTGTAAAGTTTACATCGATTATGGTGCTTTCATTTGCTTTGAAAGCATCTGCATAGGAGTCATAGATATCTAGTTACTCTTCTTCTTTTCTCCATGGTTTAAAAAGTTGTAGCAGGGACATGTAATATAGTTCTTTATGTTGAGGAGTTTTTAATGACAATTTGATATGATTTACTAAGCTTTCTTTGGTAAGTTTCACTAAGCTGCCTTCACAATGTGTCACTCTTTATCTACCTTTGTTTTCATCTGGTTTTATATTATTTTTGTATGTGAAGTTTTGGGCTATGTGGTATAGACACATGGTTTCCAAAGTGGTACTCCTGTTTGGGTAGTATGTGTCCACTAAATTGTTTTTCAAAATGACTTAGCTGTTGGTATCATTTTTAGCTATTGTTTCTATGTCGTCATATGATGTAAGAACTCTTTTTCTAGATTTAGCAGGACCAAGACTTAGCCATACTATATTTTCAGATTTTCAATACAAAGCAGTACCGGTTAAACGGTGTGCAGCTTCATAGCAGCCACATTCTCTATGAGAGAGCATTTTTATGCCTAAGCTATACCATTTCTGGACAGTGTTTTGTCCGATGATGGGTCATCCCAGAGGTCTTGAAGCTCTGTTTTTTCTGCTCTGGTTAAGTAGGCTGTAACATATTATGCAACTGCACTGCACATCTATGTTTGCATTACATAAGAGGGCAATGATTGCATTTTAATCATTGATGTATTTTGCTTCTTCTGTTCTTTTTATGTAATATGTGTTCTTAGGTGATTTACCTTTAACACTATGTCTAACTGAAGACATGAAGTTGTTTACTTGAACTGTTGCTGTAACTGGTCTAGGGAAACCAAAGCAGCATTTGGTGTAGTATTTCCCTTTGTTTTTATATTTGTGACAACAATATGTCCCACATTTGTGTCTTTGAAATTGTACAATTTGTGCATAAAGATCACTATTTGTTGTTTTACAAGTGACATATTTTTTGATAAACTGTAAAACAGTGGCATCACTGCCTTGACCAAATTTAGGAGCATCTTTAATCCATAAAAGCATGTGGATATGTGGTGCTCCTCTGGCTTGGTATTCTTTTCTCCAAAAGAAGTATTGCACTTCTTCGAGGGGAGGAACAGTTTTATTACAAATAAAGTGTAGCATAGCAATGAAGCGATGATGGAAATATCTTGAAACATTAACAGGATCTAGAGAGCAAAGTTCTCCAGGTGTTAGTATATCTATGTTTGTTTTGTTTTTGTTTGATATGCATAGGAAATCATGTAAATCTTCCCATGCATATTCTGGACAACTTAAAGTAACAAACCAAGTGGGTGGGCCAAGGTTTCTTATCATACAATGTACATCTCCGTGATGTTGGAACCAGTATTCTTTAGTACCACGCAAGTTTGCTAACAGATTTGTAATGCTTCATTGTAGAACCTCATCTTTTACTTGCACTTTTTGTAGCAATTGCGTAGCTGACATACTTTGAAAATGGGTACATGATTTCAATGTGTGTGCAACTCTGTAGCATAGAGTTGCTAGTTCACTTTCAAAGAGTAGGTGGAATATGTATTCCACATTTTGTCTAAATCTGGGATCTTCAGAATACATTTGTAATGAGCGGTATTCTGATGCTGTTATCTGAGTGGGTCTATCATCGTACCTTCCTCCTTTCCCAGTAGGAAAGAGTAGAGGAAAAGCATGTGCTTCTATACTTTGTTCCCATATGCTGATTGGTGATCCTTTGGTTTGTCGCATTTGGTATGTGTCTAGTGCATCAGCTATGGTGTCTTTAGAGTGTAATGAATGAATTGTATAATGGTCTAAAATATTGGATACTGTAGCAGGATCTAAAAGTTCAAATGTGCCAGTTTCCGGTGAATGTTGAATTATTTCAGTGGTTTCCCTCAGGTTTTCTTCAATATTAAATTATTTGTAGTATTCATTATTGTCTTTTAGATATTGCAAGGCTTGTCTAACTTTATGTAAGTCTACGAGTTGTTGGCAAGTTTTTTTGTCTTTTGTAGGTACACCATTTACTAAGACAATTTTTTTTTTTTTTTTTTTTTTCTTTTAGTTTATTAATAAACTTTTTGAAATACACAATTCTCTAATCAATTTCCTCATTCACAAAAAAAAGAATAACATAACCATTCTAATGTCCGGCACACAGGTTTAGATATCAAGCATGTCAATAAAGTTTATCACCGAGCAAGTTAGACTGACGGAACTCCCACTCAAGATTCTCATCCACCATTCCTCCATATTTCCATTTATCGGTGCATACTTGCTCAGATGTATCGATCTTTTCGAGTTCAGTTTGAGACAGCCGATTACCAAATGTTTTATGGTCTCGATTTCTTTAAAACAGAATCTGCACCAGTTATCACAAATCAAAGGATCTTTTCGTCTTAGTAGGACTTCTTTTGTTCGTAACGCATTCATTCTTAGGCGAAGAAATCGATCACGGTGGTGTCTTGAGGGAAACTGAACAAGATATCTTGGCATCGTATTTAATTTGTTAGAAGTTGGCCCCAATTTAGGCGCTGACACCATGATTTCCAAACGCTCCATGTTACGTACCCAGGCCCATTCTTTTAGTTTTTTCTTTGCGAGTTGAGGCCATTTTATCAATGTTTCTTTGCTTATACTGGCAGCTCGCATGATGTCGTGAATTTTTGTGGACCAGGAGGATATAATCTGCTCAGATGGTCGCACATCATCCATCGCCAAGATCTCATAGGCAGGTTCTTTCTTCGGGAGTATCATCTTTCTCAGTAATGCTAGTGACTTCCAAATTACTGTTGTATATAGATCATCTAGCGCGAGTTCATGCCTTATTATTGAGATTGGGAAGTGATTTGGTAGCTTCAGCACACGTCGCCAGAAGTGGCCTTCCAGTTTAGCCCACAGTTTGTAGTCAAGATTCCAACCTGCTTCTGTTCCATAGGTAACACATGGAATTACTTTTTGCAAATAGAATTGTCGAATCGGGCTTAAGGAAAATTTACCAAACAGGTTGTGGATTCGGGTTCCTTGAATAGCCAAGATATTCATACGGCAGCCTACATGTTTTGACCAACTCATCTCGCAAATAGACGCAGATATCATTATGCCTAAATATCTTATTTCCAGTACTTCCTCGAGTTTCGAGTTTCCAATTTGCCACTTGAAGGAGTTTTTCTTTATTCCTTTATGCGTTCCAATTTTCATAATTTTTGTTTTCGTCGCATTTATACTCAAGTGATTTGCATTCATATACTGATGTAGTTTATGTAATAAACGTTGTAGGCCAATCTGCGTGGTATCTGCTAAGATCATGTCGTCCGCGTAAACTAAGCAGTTTATGTGGGATCCATTTATTTTCGGCGGAAAACAACGCACGTCTTTCAGTGCTGATGGGATATCGGCGATGAATAGCTTAAACAGGCATGCTGCTATGGGACAGCCTTGTTTTACGCCTCTTTTGGTCCTCGTTTTCTCTGACAGAGTTCCGGCTTCATTCAATCTTATCTGGATGGACGTGTCTGTATGCAATGCAATGATCGTAAACAGAATTTCATCTGGGCACTTCCAATTGTTTAATTTTGTCCATAAGGTTTCCCGATCAATGCAGTCAAATGCTTGATGGAGATCAATGAATGCTATGAACAGATGAGTTTTTTTTTCTATGGCATTCAGCTTGAGTAAGTTTAACAGGGTCAAGTTGTTTTCCGTTCCGACGCCTTTTGTGAAACCAGTTTGTCTGGGATCTGTGATTCCTCTTTTATCGGCCCACTTAGTTAGTTTTTTTTGTAAAAAGTTCGCAAACACTTTGCCAATGGTGTCTAGTAGGGCGATCGGCCGATAGTTTTCCGGATTAGCTCGATCGCCCTTCTTAAATATGGGCACTATAATTGCCGAGGTCCACGAGGCCAGAATCTCTCTATGCTTTTTAATGTTGGCAAATAAGATCTCAATCAGTTTCGCCCATTCCAGTTTGTTCTGTTTAAGCATTACATTAGAAATGCCATCAGGTCCAGCGGCTCGGGAATTATTCAGTTTTCCAATGGCCGATAAGATGTCGTCCCTGGCTTCAGTGCAGTCCCAGTTTACAGACCTTAGATCACGCTGTTTGATATCAGTTTCCACATCCCCTGCAAAGACCTTAGTGAAATGTTTATTCCACTC
The DNA here is from genome assembly GCF_040938575.1 of Ambystoma mexicanum. Lineage (NCBI taxonomy): Eukaryota > Metazoa > Chordata > Amphibia > Caudata > Ambystomatidae > Ambystoma > Ambystoma mexicanum. The sequence goes on along the minus strand of NC_090937.1, from coordinate 202,932,898 downwards.
TGCCTCAGTGACCGCATTTGCCATTTTGATCACATTGTTGGTTGTGCAATTATTTAGAATTTGCCAGATATCTCTGCATTTGTGTGATTTCATCATGGTCAACATGACTTCGCCTCTTTCTTGGTCTCGTTGGAACTTAAAAGCTTTCGCCCAGTTGCGATATGTTTGAGACCTCTTTTTTATCAGGTTGACACTATTACTACCGCCTTGTGCTTTCAGCATACATATGTCACGTTTTAGACGCTTTTTTTCATCGTATACTCTTGTGCTCCATTCATGGGTATGTTTTTTCGCAGAGTTTTTTTTCCACAAGTTCGATGAACTTTTCGAAGGTAACAGTGACACATAATCCACGTTGCAAAGGGACATTGGGTCTACTGCCTCTAGTGTCGCCGTGATACAAGATATCTGAGCGGTAGATAGTCGTAACCTGTTTTTTCCATTATTTAGTTCCAAGACTTGAGTCATTGCTGACTTTTTAGTTCCTGATGTAATCCTCAGATGTAATACCAACGGATCATGGTCACTGTTTTTAGTGGGGATTATGTTCAGTTCATGAATTAGGTTCCATGCGTGTTTTGAGACCCATATATAGTCTAGTACCTTTGCAGTACCCATGTTGTGCCACGTATCTTTATGTGGCCTATCTCCATCCGTTTGACCATTCACCATGTCACAATCATAGGCCTCCATGATATTTTCCCAGATGATCTTTCTCTTCTGATTTAAGCGACTGTTGGAACCGCATTTGGTGAACGGCACGCCCTTTTCATTGAACCAGGTCAGGTTCATATCACCACATATTATAAGTATGATGTTAGACTTCTTATACATGTACTTTTCTAACAGGTTTATTACCGTAACTGTTAGTTTCTTAGTGGTGATCATTGCTGGATTCCAATATATATTCAGTATTAGTAGTTGTTGAGGCTGTTTCCCATCATGATCTTTTTGTTGTAATAGCGTACATTGCACAAACAAATTTGGATTTTCGCTGTTGAGCACCTTCCAATCACATCCGATTTTCAACATGGTTATCAGGCCGGCGAAAGGGCGTCCGTATAGATTTTTCCCTGCAGGATTCAGCAATGTAACATAGCCGTCTTTCACTGGTGGACATCTTAGCCATGTTTCTTGTAAGCAAATTATGAGATTATCATTCAACTCAATCGGAAAGCTTTCATAGAGATGTCGAAAGCCTCTCGTATTCCAAGAGATAAGGGAAATCAAGTTCTGTTCGTTTTCAGAGACTAGTTACTTGGAACCTTCATCAGGTTTGTTGATTTTTCCAGAGCGATGCAAAGGCAATTCAATTCTCATGTGTTTTCTTAATTCATTCCTTCGTTGTTCTTGAGGAGACTCCTTGTATCCAAACCTGTTCGACGGATTCTTGCTATCCAATGATCTTTGACTGGCCGAGTCGGACAGAACTTCCCTTGTCTCAAAGCCAAACTGCAGTATTTCGTCCTTTGCTGCCAGGATTACATTACGTACTGCTTTGGAAGGTATGTGCAGATAAACTTTGTCTGCATATTTCTCGGACATGTATTCAATTATGGCTATATCATTGGACGACACAATTCTCAGTGCCGGCACCGAGTGTAAGAGGCGCATTACATTCTTTCTGTTTAAATTCACGTCAGGATCATCTTTATGAATGTTCGTAATTGCGATTCGTGGATTTCTATCAGTTGGTGGCTCGTGGTCCCTAGATTTACTCTTCTCCACCTCATTTAGTCTTTGTCGGGCTGTGCATTTGGGGTTCAGGTTTCTGGTATTAGTACTGCCACCATGTTTGCCACAAGTCGATGGGTCTTCATTTGGCAGTTTAGCTGTTGTCCGTGCGTCATGCATGTTTCCCCTGGATATTTTTTGGGTTCCACAAACCGACTGGGCCCGGTGAGCAGAGTCCATAGAGCGAGATTTGGTTTTTAGGATCCAAGGGTTTCTCGCCCTTTTTTCCTTCGACGTCAAGGATTCATTTTCGGTCAGAATTAATGGACTCATTTGATTCTAGACTACTTGTTGAGCTATTCAAAATATTAGGATTAATTGTCACGCAATCATCCTCTATTGAATACGTTGATAAATCACAGAGATCAATTGATGGGGTTCTATTTAGGCTTTCTGCTGCTTCCGATTCTAACCTCTGACGTTTTTTTGGATTTCCCTTTTCATCTGCTACTTCTACGACATCTTTGCTTGTTCTTTCGCTCCCTTTAGAAGGTATTGGTGCATTGTTTTTTTGGATTCTTGTGAAAAGATTCGGTTTGACAGGAGACATCAGGTTACGTATACATTTTTTTGTTTTGTTGGTTTGTTGTCGAGGATCACAGTGATTTTTCTTTTCTTTTCGTTTCTTCGGAGTGTTGCTATTTGAGACTTGCATCTTTTTGGGTTTCTCGATATTTTCTTTCCCTGTAGTTGGGTTTTTTCCCAAACCATTGAAAGTTTTTGCAGCTCCATTGAAGATCCCGAAAGAAGCACTTGGTCGTGATTGGTTAGCACATTTCTTGGTGTCATGAGACTTAGATACGGGCTCCAACACTCCTGGCTTAAGTTTAGATGACATAGAAGCTGGCTCAGCAGCCCCCATTATTTCCGCCTCGTTATTGGACATGACTGACTCTTTTGACCTCAATTCAGTTCTATCAGAGTCAGCTGTTCCAATGGTGTCTTTTTCTTTTAGAAGTGGTATTAAGGGAGCAATTACCTGCATTATTTTGGTGCATTCATTAGTCGATGAATCCGCACATAAACTATTTGTTTTCTTTTTTTTTCTCTGATGACACCGGAGTAATGATTTCGAGATCATCTGTCTCTGGGGGGCGCATCATTCTCATTAGCGTGGTTGAATGCTTTAGGCAGGCAGCAATGGATGTTATCAAGTCTTTCTTTTCCTGATTTTCCTTTGCCATGCCTTCGTTTACTTGCTTTTGCATCTGTAACAGCGCGGTTTTTTCGGTTTCAAGATTATTTTGCAGCTGTATGATGAGATGTTCTTGTTTAGTTAGTTTATTCAAAATGTGGGAAAGCAGCCCTCCATTTGATTGAAGCGCCTCATGTAAATTTTCGTATAATTTGGTGAACGGGAGTAAAGCTACCGACGAGGCGGCTAGCACATTATTATGTATTTGAAGGGCAGCTGCAGCCGATAGGTTTGATTTGAAGGCTGCTGCTACATCGCAATCTGAGTTTCCATCAGCTGGTATTGGCAAATCCTTTTTCTTCCCTGTCATCGATTCTCCAGATCCCACCTTTTTATTAATCATTGGATTGAGATTTGTCGGGGTTCTCGGAGTCGAACCGGTAGATACAGACCTTGTCTGCGAGTTTTGGAAATTACTGTAAGCACTGTCCGCCCCTTGGGTCTCGAGCCGTGAATGCCTGTTTTTACGATAGCTTGAAGCTTCATTTACGTTTCTCTGCACCTCTCCTGGCGCTTGATGAAACGATTGTGGCGAAGAAGCCATTGTGGCGTTGTAAGGGCTGAAGGAGCGGGCTTTCATGTTATGATTGTCAGAGGTCTCCATTCCATTTCTTACGGAGCCTGTGGACAACCGTTCTTTCATTGTTTCAAAGTCGACTTTCAGTCGTTCTGCGAGTCTAGCTTCCCGTCCTGCTAAGTCTAATACCTGGGTCGAGAATGTGTTGTGTGCAGGGGAGTTTATGTAGGAGTTTTGCAACTCGGCTATAGCGCATTTCTCTTTCCGGATCGCTTTAGCTTTGTTTAGATTTTTCGCGATTTCTGCACTTGATCTTGACTTGATTTTCGGGTTGGCCGAGGTATCTTTGGTCGGAGATCGCCCAGATCTCTCTCTCTCAGGGTTAATGTATTTGCTTCTCATTTCTGTCTCAAGTTGTTGGATATCGCGATTATTTGTAGGTTTCTTAGTTTCACACATTGGAGTCTCAACGGAGACCAACGCCATTTCTCTCTCATGCTCGATGAGTTCTAGGTCTGTCACGTCGCACTCGTACATCGGTCTTGCCCTTTTTTCTTCAATCGTATGGTAAAAGACATTTATGAGAGGGGCAGAGACGTTTCTCTTCAATTCGATGTGCTCACTGATTATAGCGCTTGCACTGGTGGTTGCACTAGCTTCAACAGGCAAGATTTCCTCCTGACCGGTCACGGGATCAATCAGGACTGCCAGGGGCAACTCTATCGTTGATTGAGTGAGAAGTACATTCGACAGAGAAGTATCGCCTGCTTCCAAGTCTATTGATATTACTATGGGGTTGCTCACTAGCTCAGATGTTGGTTCGGGAGCTGAAGGCAGACCCCGTAGTGTCGAGGTGCAAGGATTACAAAAAGCACTGTCAATACTGCCTGGCAGCGGTGGTTTAGATGGCGAGTATGGGTATGATGGGTGTGTGGAGAGGGTGAATCTCGAGCTTGAGTTAGGAGTTGTTTTACCCTCAGTGTATGGCTCACACAGCCTCTGCTGGTTCCTTTTATGACTCTCAGGGAATCTATCTGATGACCCTTCTTTAAACATGCAATCTCTCGGAGAGGAAGTATCGGTCAATGAGTTGGAATCTAAAGATACAACCGCTTCCATTGGTTCAGGCTCGTCCAGACATAAGGACTGGGAACCTTCCACTCTCGATAAGTCCAACTTTCCGTTGGCTTGTAATGTTTGCCTGGACATGGCATGGGTCAAGGGCCCTGGTTCTGACATAATGTCAGCTTTCTTACCTTCTCTCCGGGAAGTCATTAACCGCTCGTTGATCAGCCTCGATTTTCAGCCTCAGCAGCGTTCAGCCGCGGACTGCCGCAGACTGAACTCTGCCCGAACTCCGCGCGCGCTCCGCGCTTCGGGCGAGTTTTTAAAGTCAATAGGGCTTCTTTTCCTTAAAGGAATAGTGGCTCGAAACACAGTACCTCCAGATCAAAGAGTGTGGCTGCAGCTCCTCACATCAACCAACCGCACCAGCGTCTGCCGCAGACTGAACTCTGCCCGAACTCCGCGCGCGCTCCGCGCTTCGGGTGAGTTTTTAAAGTCAATAGGGCTTCTTTTCCTTAAAGGAATAGTGGCTCGAAACACAGTACCTCCAGATCAAAGAGTGTGGCTGCAGCTCCTCACATCAACCAACCGCACCAGCGTCTGCCGCAGACTGAACTCTGCCCGAACTCCGCGCGCGCTCCGCGCTTCGGGCGAGTTTTTAAAGTCAATAGGGCTTCTTTTCCTTAAAGGAATAGTGGCTCGAAACACAGTACCTCCAGATCAAAGAGTGTGGCTGCAGCTCCTCACATCAACCAACCACACCAGCGTCTGCCGCAGACTGAACTCTGCCCGAACTCCGCGAAAGATTGATCTATTGGACGTTGCACTCTCAGAGTGTATACATTTTCTTTCAGATCTAATGGTAAATAAACTACTTTGCCACAAATGCCTTTCACTAATTCAGAGGGAGGTATTATTGCTTGAAATGGATGCATTGTTTGAATTATGATGCTCTCATATAAATTGAGTTGTTGCAAGGGTTATGGTAGTGGGAATAATTCCAAGTTATGTGTGATAGCACGTGAAGGAGTTTGGTTTTTGTCAAGTTTTGCAGTGCAGTAACTGTAAAGTATTAAGGGGTCATTTATTTCGTATTTGTGTTCTGCTATAAGGTAGAGAGCTAATTCAAATCATTAGGAATCTTCATTGTCTTCTATTTTGTATGTTATATCTACAGTTTTTGTGCTACTTTTATAAAAAGTTATGTGGCAACACACACACACACATGGTTTGGTACTTCAGCAGATGTACATTTAAATGTTAGTATTTCGTTTTTGTATGTGTGTAGGAGAAGGTTGCCATTTGCAGAATTGTTCCTAATCTGTTGTAAAGCTATTGCATTTTGTAAGTGGCTTTCACTTCCAAAATAATTTCTCTGGATATGCTCTATTTCTTCGAGTAGGTCTTTGGCTGTACCATGTAGAAGATTGTTATTTAAATTGCCTAATGGTAAAGCTGGACTTTTAGCATAGTGCAGTTTATGGACTAGATGTCTTATAGTTGAATGATGTGTTGCTTTCATTTTGATAAGATGGAAGGTGCTTTTGCAATTAGGTCCTGAAATGCAGGCTAATGAATGTCGTTGTAGTCCTGTGTATTTGCGCACTTGACAGGTATCCATATTTTGTAGTAGTTTCATTGTGAATTTGTCTTTGCTTTTCACATACTGAATGAGGAACTGGCATAAAGATTTGAAAGATTTTTTGTCAATGTTACACATTGACGTGCACGGCCATTTGTACACTGGACGTTTTGGTTCAGTCGGATGGAGAGGTGATATGGTATTAGTAAGTTGTTCATACCCTCATCCACTGCCATGTACGGCAATTGTGTTTGTTTGCTTTTGTTTGCATGCTTCTTCATTGAAATATGGTTCTGTGCTCGTGGTGCAACTCCATTCACCTCCACAGATATTTAAGAAGTTATTTTTATTGACATTACGTTTATTGAGAAGTCTTTTTTGTAGTTTAATAGTTAGTTTTGTTAGTGGTTTCATTCTGTTTAACACTAAAATAAATAACTTCCTTTTGAGAAGGATTGCACTGTCTATGAGAACTTCTAAGATTAATTTTCTACGGTAGGTTTTAAGGGCTGTGCATGATTTCTCTCCTGTTTTTATAAGATTCTGAAGGACTATGTGACAGAATATTCTTTGTAAAATACTTTTTTTGGTATGGTTACTTGCCACTACATCAGAATTTATAGGTGCAGTGTTAGCAGTAGTGGTAGCTGAATTATTGTTAATCACTTTCTGTTTTGTTTTACATTTTGAAAGAGGAGGCAAAGTTTTTGCATTGGAAGCTTGTTTTGTTTCACTTAATGACTCTATTAGATCTTTTGTTTGAACTTCTTGTACACATTCTGCTAGAGATGGATGCTTATTTGGGATACTTATTTTAATTTGCTCTACTTCTGCGTTTCTTTCTACGGACTTGATTTTTGGTAGGCATTCTTTGGGGTCTGTTGAAAAAAAAGAAGGTATGGGTTGGGCTGCTCTGCAATGTATGTGTGCTGTGTGCATGAGTGTCTGAGTATGATGGAAAGGATGTATGTGGAGGTGTGTGATTGTGCATTGGCAGCTACAACTAGTTGGGAAGGCTATTCTTGTATTTGTGTGTTACTGTACTGGGGTTCAGATGACAGTAGAAAGTAAGGTAGTGGTGAGAAGAAGCACTAATACTAAATCTAATGGTATGGAATTAAAACAGTTCTTTGTTTTGTAATACTAACATTCTAGGGGCCGATTTATGGAATTTGTGCGACAAAAATCAGGGATTTGTGTGCCATTCTGTCCATAAATCCCTGTTTAACAAATGGGAATTTGTGGGCAGAATGGCGCACAAATCCCCGTTTTTCGACGCACAAGTCCATGAATCAACCCCACAGTGAGTTTCAGTAACAGTTAGAATATTTTGGTAGTATTGTATTTACTTTCTTTGTTTGGAATGAGCAGGTTTCTTCTGAGTTGTTTGTACTTCAGATGCTGCTGCTTTTCAGGAGAGTGGTCCTCACTGCAATTGTAAAAGAAAGAAGTTAGTAATTTTGTGTGTTTATAGCACTGATGTTAATTTAGACGTTGATTTTTATGTTTTTGTAGTAGTATTATTGTTTGATAACTGAACATAGTGTGTGCATGCAGTTTCATTTGACTATGTGCAGCCTTTATATTTTACTTACAATCTGTTATTTCAACATACTTTGCAAATGAGTATAATATCAAGTGTATGAAACTCACTTGGTTTCTTAAGGCTGTGTTATTGGATGTTAGAAGAAATAATGATATACTTATTTTGCAATTTTTATAAGGTAAATGGCAGAAACTGTATAGAAACACATGGAATGTATGCATTTGTGAAGGTGTGGGTAATAAAACAGAAGGGTGTGATGTACAGGCAGAGGTGTTATTTCAGCTGGGAGCTTTTCAATGATAGTGTCTATCTTTTTGAGTGTATAACTATGTATAAACTTATCCTGGCTGTGTGTAATTCTTATAATACACTACTAAGTGTTTTTCTACAATTATACTGTTGTTTCACCCATCTTATAATATTATATTGTTTTAGATAGCTGTGTGTGTAAAAAAAGAATTTAGATAGCCGACAGGTTTAGAAGTGACAGTTGATATATCAGATGGGAAAAATAATAGTATGTTCATGTTATAGGTTATCCAGGTTAAGTGGCAGTTACTTTGTTTATATGCATTTATAAGAGTTGTACATGTACTGTGCATAAAATATGCATACCTGCAGTTTGCATTCATGCATGTGGATATGCATGCAGCTGCAAGTAGAAATCTTGCAGACTTGTACAGTAGTTTTTGTAGTAGGTGCTTTCCAATGATGTCAGACTTGTACTCAACAGTACATTTGAAGTGCTGAACTATGATGATGGACTTCGATGTAGAGGTCTTGGATGTGATTTGTGCATGGTTTACAGCAGTATGCTCAATGCAGGCATGTGGCAAACATTTTTATTGTTAAAGAAGTGGAGGTGGTGTGGAGCACTGTGCCTAATTGCAATGTACAGGGAATTGTACAAGTTTGTGAATATATGAGTAGGATGAACAGTCCACATGTGGTAGTTTTGCACTGTGGTGCTTTGCATTTGGGCTATGTCAGTGCCCCTACTTTGTTGGCAGATTTGGAACACTTGGTTCAAGCAGTAATGAATGTCCTTCCAAATGCCAACGTTATTTTTTCTGGATTAGTACCTATGGCAATATGGGACAATAGTTCTGTTTTTTGTCCTGAGCAAAACATTTCTAGGTGTGCAATCAACCGAGGTATGTTTGCTTTCATGCTTAGAGCTGGTATGTTCTTCTGTAATAATGAGAACATTGATTCCAGTAATGCTGTTTATTTTAAAGAAGATGGCATTTCTTTATCTTTTATGGGAAATGCCATGCTGTTTTGGAATGTAAGTGTTGCTTTGGAGAAAACTTATGTGAAGATTTTAGGAGTAAAGTAAGAAAAAAAGAAAAAAATAACAGGTGTCTGTCAAGCAACTGCAAAAAAACCCCCAAAAATCTGTCTATTCAGAGCCAACCTCAAAGGGGAAATGGGGCACACTATTTAAATTTAAATTCATCACGCTCAGATTTTCGATATGTCCGTGGACATGACGGTTGTCCGTGGACAGCACGTATTACATACAGGGATTTTGAGGTGGAGAGGCATGCAAATGAGAAAGAGTAGAGCAAGGGATTGGTCAATAAAGTGTTCTGGGTGTGTTGTGTAAGGAGAGAGTTTGTCAGAAAGTATTTTGCCTGAGAGAAGAACAGATAGCTATGGCTGTGTGTTTTAGAAAACAGATTATCTGGATTTTGGGAGTCTAATGGATACATTGGTTGGAGGTGCATGCAGAATGCTGTGGAGTAGCTGCAGATCTTGGATTCCCTCATGTGGAAGTGCACTGGCATGGAGTGCGTAGAATGAAGTGGCTGGACTTGGTACCTCTCTGTTCTACTTTGGAGACACAGCATCATCCAGACATAATTATAATTCATTGTGGAAGGAACAGTTTAGGACATGTGTCTGGATTTTCTCTGCAATTTGCAATGAAAGAAGGACTTGGGAAGGTTGTGGACATGTTTCCAAATTCCCAAGTAATTTTTTCTCTTATTATGCAGAGATAAATGTGGCTGCGTTCTTCTTCATTTGGTCCACAAATGGAGAAAGCGAGGCGCAATGTCAATAAGGCTGTTTGTGCCTTTTTAAGAGATGTTGGCATGTCCTCTTTCCACAATGAAAATATTATGTTTCGTAGCACATACATTTTTTGCAGAGATGGAGTCCATCTTACTTACGCTGGCAATCAGATTTTTCTGAGAAATGTACAAAATGCATTGCAACCTTTTCTGGAATTACAGCCATCCATTTTGCAATAGGTGTTGACCATTTGAGGTTTTTCAAACACAAAAAAACACCACCAAAAGGCTCTTTTCAAAGCCGCTACTTCCTCCCATAGAAAAGTGCAATGGTTATGATAGGGCAGCACCCCAAAAATTAAATGTCTGGAAACTGTCCATGGACTTCTAAAAAATGCACAGGGCCCTGCACTATTTATTTGTCACTTCTATTTTTAAACTGTGAAAGGTGGTTCTGAAAAGAGCCTTTTTTTACACTCAACACACAAGGAAAGCAGGGGAAAGGAGGGTAAGCAAGGGACACCAACCATGGGGATACGAAAGGGCAGGTGGAGAGAGGAAGATGTAGGGTGGCCTTATTCAGGTAGTGGGCAGACCTTCTCATGCTCCTTGACCGCAGTCTCGAAAGCAATCCGAAGATTCTCCCCCCTGCAGAGTACTGCATCAAAGTACATACACAATATTGTAACCCTTGAAAGGTAAGGTCAACAGCATCATGAATTGCCTGTGAGGCAGCTGGAGGGATGCGCTGTCCCACAGGAGTGTCTCTTGTGATGACAGGAGTGGAAACGGAGCATGTTGTAGAGGAACTCAACCTACTAAGTTTATCACAAGGAACAACCTTGCAAATAGCCCCACCGTGGAACAACCGTAGGTTTTGCTTCATTGATGTCATACCAAAGCTGTACGAAACAGGCCTCCCATAAATCAGCACCATGTGGCACTGATTGCAGGTGACCTTATTCGCATGTGCTTTTGGCACTCCACCAAGAGTGGTAAACAACCGCCACACCCAAGACTCACGGCTAGTGCTGGTAGTAGGGACTTCCATTACCTCATCTGCTTCATCCTCTTTATCCTCCTCTTCTACATTCTCATGCCTGTTCCCCTCTGCAGGACCTTGGGGAGGTGGTGGTGGTGGAGGGGAAAATAATAGGACTGAATTAAAACACACGTAATCATTTTTTTATTATATACAAATATACAATTTATGAAAGAGAGGGTGAAGCAGAAACTGACACAAATACAGGGGAATTAGGGGTTTGGAAAGGATAGATGGGAGGGGACGAAGGGATGGAAGTCTCATCATAAAGTTTTTCTAGGTTTGGGGATAGTTGACTGGGACATTGAGAGGGGGAACAGGTGCATGTGGGACAATGATATTTATTTTTTTCTTGTATGTGGTCCTCCACAAAATGTTTTAAAAGATTGAAATTGTCCATAAGCATATCCATTTTTTCCATGCAGAGCATTTTCTAATGTCTCTTTTGCCATATTATTTTCACTATTTGTATGGTCTGTTAAAAGAAATGTGTTAAGTACACATAAAGTAATGATTATTAATTTGCTTATATAGAGAAGTGTCTACCATAAGCATCACTGTCTTCAGTCATTTCCTTACGTGGGAAATTTTCTTCAAGCCATTCCAAAGTACTGGACATTTCTGTGTAAAAAAATATTTATTACTTTTAGTGTACCTAATACAGAAAGTTTAGAAATATATAAGAAAAATGAAGTTTACTTACTAGTTTCTGGTAAGTTTTGTTGTTACTGTTATGTAGGTCTACTGTTGCTTCTTGTTGTGCAGTTTCTGTGAGGTCATTATGTTGGAGGCATATCTTTTTTGTTTTAGTATATTTCATTTTAGTACATGTGCTATTTAAATGGACGTTTGATGTGTTACATATATAGGTTCCACTTCTTATTTATTATTACATATAATGTGTTTATGTGCTACTTTTTGAACCTGTCAGTGTTTATATGGCTTGATAGAACAATCTAAGATACCCCGTGAGTTTTTGGGTAGTGTTGATGTTGTCCGCGGACATAGGCACAGTCCGCGGACATCAAAATCACTAGCGAGGGGTTCAGTATATTCTATGTTACATGCATATAAAGTAAGGGAATCCTAGTAAACATCTATCAAATTCACACTATGCATGTGTATAGTCAGTAAACAAATCTTTCATAAAGGGAGGTTATGGTTAAGTTGTGCTATTAAAAACCTATGCAATTCCGTAAAAAAAAATGTGTGTACTGTGAAATATGTAATAAGTAGCTAATAAAACACATGTATTACATAATTGCATTACTATAGACAAAGCACAAAGACACAAGAACACATACCAATATGGGTATATACAGGGAAAGTGAAGTTAGCAAAAAAGCACAAGTAGTTGCAGAAACAATTTATAACTTAACTGATTATTTTCATGCAAATAAATGATTGCTCTGTTTCAAAGCTGCTATTTACCCTAAGTATATGTATCACTTGATGTGATTGGACCCTAAGGAAAGTAGTGTGAGTACAATGTATACAAATATGTCCATATACAGGGAAAGTACAGCCATAAAAAAAAAAAACAACAGAACTATCAGAAAGTGCTCATAAGTCTATTGATTATCTTTATGCATAAAAAGGATAGCTGTCTTTCAAGCTTGTGTCTTCCCGTATGTATATGTTTCATATGATGTGACTGGACTCTAAGGGAATTACTGTTACTGAAGAAAACCATGTGGCCTAAATATGTCAGCAAAAGAAAAAAGAGTAAGCCAGACATGTGATGTCATCAGTGATGTCATCAATGACATTTGTGATGTCATCGTTGATGTCCTGGGTGTTAGTCTTAGCAGTGCACGGTGGTGGCGCAAGTTATGGTTGCTTAGCTTACCATAACTGGCGAATTTCAAGGGTTTTTCGGTTTTACTTTGAACCATAACGTCTCTTTGACAAAGTTTTTTCACTGAATTTCATAGGTTTTTAGTAGCGCAACTTAACGATAACGTCCCTTTAACAAAGTTTTTTCATTGAATTTCATAGGTTTTTATTAGTGCAACTTAACTATAACGTCCCTGTAACATTTTTTTTTAACTAAATTTTAAAGGTTTTTATTAGTGCAATGTCACCATAACATCCTTTTCAATACATGAAGACCACTAACATCGGTGCAGGAAGGAAAGTCTTTTACCAAGATGGCCACCATGGAAAGGGAGGGCGGGGTGTATAAAGAGAACACAACAGGGCATGAGCGGGGTGGGGGGAACAGGGGAGACACATGGGCATGAGCGGGGGTGAGGGGGGTCAGGGTACAAACGGGGCATGAGCAGGGGGTGGGGGAAAAGGAAGGAAACACTGGGCATGAGCAGGTGTGGGGGGAACACGAGAGAGACACGGGCATGAGCAGCGGGTGGGGAGGAACATGAGGGAGATACGGGGTATGAGCGGGGGGTGGGGAGGAACACGAGGGTGACACAGGGCATGAGCGGGGGGATACAGGGCACACACGGGACATGAGCGGGTATAGTGGGGAAAGGAGAGAGACAAGGGGCATGAGCGGGGGTTGGGGGGAACACGAGGGAAACAGGGGGCATGAGCGGGGGTGGGGGGAACACGAGGGAGACACGGGGCAGGAGCGGGGGTTAGGGGGTACACGATGGAGACAGGGCATGAGTGGGGGGTGGGGGGAACACGAGGGAGACACGGGGCATGAGTGGGGGTTGGGGGGAACACGAGGGAGACACGGGGCATGAGCGGGGGTGGGGGCAACAGGAGACACGGGGCTTGAGCATGGGTTAGGGGGTACACGATGGCGACAGGGCATGAGTGGGGGGTGGGGGGAACACGAGGGGGACACGGGGCATGAGTGGGGGTTGGGGGGAACACGAGGGAGACACGGGGCATGAGCGGGGGTGGGGGCAACAGGAGACACACGGGGCATGAGCGGGGGTGGGGGAACAGGAGAGACACACGGGCATGAATGGGGGGTGGGGGGAAGGGGAGAGACACACGGGGCATGAGCGGGGGGTGGGGGAAAGGAGGGAGACATGGGGCATGAGCGGCGGGTGGAGGGGAAGGGGAGACACATGGGGCATGAGCGGGGGGTGGGGGGAAGGGGAGAGACACATGGGGCATGAGCGGGGGGTGGGGCGGAAGGGGAGAGACACACGGGGCATGCACGAGCAGGGGGTGGGGGAAGGGGAGAGAAACACGGGGCATGAGCGGGGGGAAGGGGAGAGACACACGGAGCATGAACGGGGGTGGGGGGAAAGGAGGGAGACACGGGGCATGAGCGGTGGGTGGGGGGAAGGGGAGAGACACACAGGGCATGAGCGGGGGCTGGGGGAAGGAGAGAGAGACACAGGACATGAGCAGGGGGTGGGGGCAAGGGGAGAGAGACACGGGGCATGAACAGGGGTTGGGGGAAGGGGAGAGAGACACGGGGCATGAGCGGGGTGGGGAGAAGGGGAGAGAGACACGGGGCATGAGCAGGGGAAGGGGAGACACACGGGGCATGAGCGGGGGGTGCGGGGAGGGGAGAGACACACGGGGCATGAGCAGGGGGTAGGGGGAAAGGAGGGAGACACGGGACTTGAGCGGGGGGTGGGGGGAACACGAGGGAGACACGGGGCATGAGTGGGGGTTGGGGGAACACAAGGAAGACACCGGGCATGAGCGGGGGTGGGGGCAACAGGAGACACACGGGGCATGAGCGGGGGGTGAGGGGGTACACGAGAGAGACACGGGGCATGAGCAGGGGGTGGGGGGGAACACGAGGGAGACATGGGGCATGAGCGGGGGTGGGGGGAACAGGGTGCACACGGGGCATGAGCAGGGGTGGGGAACAGGGCACACACAGGGCATGAGCGGGGGTGGGGGAACAGGGCGCACACACGAGGCATGAGCGGGGGGTGGGGGGAACAGGGGAGACACACGGGGCATGAACAGGGGGAGGGGGGAAGGGAAGAGGGGAGAGATACACGGGGCATGAGTGGGGTGTGGGGGGAAGGGGAGAGACACACGGGGCATGAGCGGGGGGTGTGGGGAAGGGGAGAGAGACACGGGGCATGACCGGGGTTGGGGGGAAGGGGAGAGACACGGGGCATGAGCGGGGGGTGGGGGGAAAGGAGGGAGACACAGTGGCATGAGCAGGGGGTGGGGGGGAAGGGGAGAGACACACAGGGCATGAGCGGGGGGTGGGGGGAAGGGGAGAGAGGCACAGGGCATGAGCGGGGGTTGGGGGGAAGGGGAGAGAGACACAGGGCATGAGCGGGGGGTGGGGGGAAGGGGAGAGAGACACGGGGCATGAGCGGGGGGTGGGGGGAAGGGAAGAGAGACACGGGGCATGGCGGGGGGTGAGAGGTAGGGGAGAGAGGCACAGGGCATGAGCAGGGGGTGGGGGGAGGGGAGAGACACACGGTGCATTAGTGGAGGATGGGGGGAAAGGAGGGAGACACGGGGCATGAGCGGGGGGTGGGGGGTAACACAAGGGAGACACGGGGCATGAGCTGGGGGTGGGGGGTAACACAAGGGAGACACGGGGCATGAGCAGGGGGTGGGGGGTAACAGGGGAGACAGGTCATGAGCAGGGGGTGGGGGGTAACAGGGGAGACACGTCATGAGCTGGGGTGGTGGGGAACAGGGGAGACACGGGGCATGAGCGGGGGTTGGGGGGAAGTGGATAGAGACACGGGGCATGAGCGGGGGGTGGGTGGCGGGAGGGATAGAGACACGGGGCATTAGCGGGGGAGGGATAGAGACACGGGGCATGAGCGGGGGAGGGATAGAGACACGGGCATGAGCGGGGGTGGGTGGCGGGAGGGATAGACACACGGGGCATGAGCGGGGGTTGGGCGGCGTGAGGGATAGACACACGGGGCATGAGCGGGGGGTGGGCGGCGGGAGGGATAGACACATGGGGCATGAGTGGGGGGTGGGCGGCAGGACAGATAGACACATGGGGCATGAGCAGGGGGTCGGGGTGGGGAGAGGGGAGAGACACACGGGGCATGAGCGGGGGTGGGGGGAGGGGAGAGACACACGGGGCATGAGCGGGGGGTGGGCGGCGGGAGGGATAGAGACACAGGGCATGAGCGGGGGGTGGGTGGCAGGAGGGATAGGGACACGGGGCATGAGCGGGGGGTGGGCGGCGGGAGGGATAGAGACACGGGGCATGAGCAGGGGGTGGGCGGCGTGAGGGATAGACACATGGGGCATGAGCGGGGGGTCGAGGGGTGGGGGGGAGGGGAGAGACACGGGGCATGAGCGGGGGTGGCGGGAGGGATAGAGACACGGGGCATTAGCGGGGGAGGGATAGAGACACGGGGGTGGGCGGCGCGAGGGATAGACACACGGGGCATGAGCGGGGGCTGGGCGGGAGGAATAGACACACGAGGCATGAGCGGGGGGGTGGGCGGCGGGAGGAATAGACACACGGGGCATGAGCGGGGGGTGGGCGGCAGGAGGGATAGACACATGGGGCATGAGCGGGGGGTCAGGGGGTCTGGGGGTGGGGGGAGATGAGAGACACGCGGGGAATGAGCGGGGGTGGGCGGCGGGAGGGATAAAGACACGGGGCATGAGCGGGGGGTGGGCGGCGGGAGGAATAGACACACAGGGCATGAGCGGGGGGTGGGCGGCAGGAGGGATAGACACATGGGGCATGAGCGGGGGATCCGGGGGTCGGGGGGTGGAGGGAGGGGAGAGACACACGGGGCATGAGCGGGGGGTGGGCGGCAGGAGGGATAAAGACACGGGGCATGAGCCGGGGGTGGGTGGTAGGAGGGATAGGGACACGGGGCATGAGCAGAGGGTGGGCGGCAGGAGGGATACAGACACGGGGCATGAGCAGGGGGTGGCCGCATGAGGGATAGACACACGGGGCATGAGCGGGAGATCGTGGGGTGGGGGGGAGGGGAGAGACACGGGGCATGAGCGGGGGTGGGGGGAGGGGAGAGACACACGGGGTATGAGCGGGGGTAGGCGGTGAGAAGGATAGAGACATGGGGCATGAGCGGGGGGTTGGCGGCGGGAGGGATAGAGACACGGGGCATGAGCGGGGGGTGGGCGGCGGGAGGGATAGAGACATGGGGCATGAGCGGGGGTGGGCGGCGTGAGGGATAGACACACGGGGCATGAGCGGGGGGTCGGGGGTGGGGGGAGAGACACACGGGGCATGAGCGGGGGTGGGGGTGAGGGGAGAGACACACGGGGCATAAGCGGGGGGTGGGCGGGAGGGGGAGAGACACACGGGGCATGAGCGGGGGTGGGGGGAGGGGAGAGACACATGGAGATATGAGCGTGGTGCGGGGGAGGGGAGAGACATGGGGCATGAGCGGGGGTTGGGCGGCGGGAGGGATAGAAACACGGGGCATGAGCAGGAGGGAGAGAGACACACGCACACGGGGCATGAGCGGGGGGTGGGTGGGAGAGACACACGGGGCATGAGCGGGGGGTGGGCGACGGGAGGGATAGACACACGGGGCATGAGCGGGGGGTGGCGGTGGGAGGGATAGACACACTGGGCATGAGCGGAGGGTTGGCGGCGGGAGGGATAGACACATGGGGCATGAGCGGGGGTGGGCGGCGGGAGGGATAGACACACGGGGCATGAGCGGGGGGTGGGCGGCGTGAGGGATAGAGACACGGGGCATGAGCGGGGGGTGGGCGGCAGGAGGGATAGAGACACGGGGCATGAGCGGGGGGTGGCCAGGAGGGAGGGGGCGGGAGGGAGGGATAGACACACGGGACATGAGTGGGAGGGAGAGAGACACAGGGGGCATGAGCGGGGGGTGGGCGGGAGGGGGAGAGACCCACGGAGCATGAGCGTGGTGGGGGAGGGGAGAGACACACGGGGCATGAGCGGGGGTTGGGCGGCGGGAAGGATAGAAACACGGGGCATGAGCGGGAGGGAGAGAGACACACGGGGCATGAGCGGGGGGGTGGGCGGGAGTGGGAGAGACACGCGGGGCATGAGCGGGGGGTGGGCGACGGGAGGGATAGACACATGGGGCATGAGTGGGGGCGGGCGGCGGGAGGGATAGAGACACGGGGCATGAGCAGGGGGTGGGCGGTGGGAGGGATAGAGACACGTGGCATGAGCGGGGGTGTCTGGCGGAAGGGATAGACTCACGGGGCATGAGCGGGGGGTGGGCAGCGGGAGGGGTAGACACACGGGGCATGAGCGGGGGGTGGGCAGCGGGAGGGATAGAGACACGGGGCATGAGCGGGGGGTGGGTGGCGGGAGGGATAGAGACACGGGGCATGAGCGGGGGGTGGCCGGCGGGAGAGATAGAGACACGGGGCATGAGCGGGGGGTGGGCGGCGGGAGGGATAGAGACACGGGGCATGAGCGGGGGGAGGCCAGGAGGCAGGGGGCGGGAGGGAGGGATAGACACATGGGGCAAGAGCGGGAGGGAGAGAGACACACGGGGCATGAGCGGGGGGTGGGCGGGAGGGGGAGAGACACACGGGGCATGAGCGGAGGGTGGGCGGGAGGGGGAGAGACACACGGGGCATGAGCGGGGGGTGGGCGGGAGGGGGAGAGACACACGGGGCATGAGCGGAGGGTGGGCGGGAGGGGGAGATACACACAGGGCATGAGCAGGGGTGGGGGAGAGGGGGAGAGACACACGGGGCATGAGCGGGGGGTGGGCCGGAGGGAGAGAGAAACATGGGGCATGAGCAGGGGATGGGCGGGAGGGGGAGAGACACACGGGGCATGAGCGGGGGGTGGGCAGGTAGGGGAGAGACACGCGGGGCATGAGCGGGGGTGGGGGGAGGGAGAGAGACACACGGGGCATGAGCGGGGGGTGGGCGGGAGGGGGAGAGACACACAGGGCATGAGCGGGGGGTGGGCGGGAGGGGGAGAGACACACAGGGCATGAGCGGGGGTGGGGGGGAGGTTCGAGAGACACGCGGGGGGTGGGCGGGAGGGAGAGAGACACACGGGGCATGAGCAGGGGGTGGGCGGGAGGGTGAGAGACACACGGGGCATGAGAATGGGGTGGGTGGGAGCGTGAGAGACACACGGGGCATGAGCGGGGGGGGCGGGAGGGGGAGAGACACACGGGGCATGAGCGGGGGTGGGGGGAGGGAGAGAGACACGCGGGGCATGAGCGGGGGTGGGGGGAGGAAGAGAGACACACGGGGCATGAGCGGGGGAGTGGGCGGGAGGGGGAGAGACACACAGGGCATGAGCGGGGGGTGGGCGGGAGGGGGAGAGACACACGGGGCATGAGCGGGGGGTGGGCGGGGGAGAGACACATGGGGCATGAGCAGGGGGTGGGCGGGAGGGGGAGAGACACACGGGGCATGAGCGGTGGCGGGGGAGGGGTAGAGACACACCGGGCATGAGCGGGGGGTGGGCGGGAGGGGGAGAGACACACGGGGCATGAGCGGGGGTGGGGGGAGGGATAGACACACACGGGGTATGAGCGGGGGGTGGGCTGGAGGGGGAGAGACACACGGGGCATGAGCCGGGGGAGAGACACACGGGGCATGAGCGGGGGGTGGGCGGGAGGGGGAGAGACACATGGGGCATGAGCGGGGGTCGGGGGGAGGGGGAGAGACACACGGGGCATGAGCAGGGGGTGGGCGTGAGGGGTAGAGACACACAGGGCATGAGCGGGGGTGGGCGGGAGGGGGAGAGACACACGGGGCATGAGCGGGGGTGGGGGGGAGGGAGAGAGACACACGGGGCATGAGCGGGGGTGGGGAGGAGGGAGAGAGACACACGGGCATGAGCGGGGGTGGGCGGGAGGGGGAGAGACACACGGGGCATGAGCGGGGGGGGCGGGAGGGGGAGAGACACATGGGGCATGAGCGGGGGTGGGAGGGAGAGAGACACACGGGGCATGAGCGGGGGGTGGGGGGGAGGGAGAGAGACACACAGGGCATGAGCGGGGGTGGGGGGGAGAGAGACACACGGGGCATGAGCGGGGGGTGGGTGGAGGGAGAGAGACACACGGGGCATGAGCGGGGGATGGGCGGGAGGGGGAGAGACACATGGGGCATGAGCAGGGGTTGGGCGGGAGGGGGAGAGACACACGGGGCATGAGCAGGGGTGGAGGGAGGTAGAGAGACACACGGGGCATGAGCGGGGGGTGGGCGGTAGGGGGAGAGACACACGGGGCATGAGCGGGGGTGGGAGGAGGGAGAGAGACACACAGGGCATGAGCGGGGGGTGGGGGGGAGGGAGAGAGACACACGGGGCATGAGCAGGGGGTGGGCGGGAGGGGGAGAGACGCATGGGGCATGAGCGGGGGGTGGGTGGGAGGGGGAGAGACACACGGGGCATGAGCGGGGGTGGGGGGGAGGGAGAGAGACACACGGAGCATGAGCGGGGAGTGGGGGGAGGGAGGGAGGGAGAGAGACACACGGGGCATGAGCGGGGGTGGGGGGGAGGGGGAGAGACACACGGGGCATGAGTGTGGGGCGGGGCGGGAGGGAGAGAGACACACGGGGCATGAGCGGGGGGTGGGCGGGAGGGGAGAGACACACGGGGCATTAGCGGGGGCGGGGGGGAGGGAGAGAGACACACGGGGCATGAGCGGGGGTGGGGGGGAGGGAGAGAGACACACAGGGCATGAGCGGGGGGTGGGCGGGAGGGGGAGAGACACACGGGGCATGAGCGGGGGGTGGGCGGGATGGTGAGAGACACACGGGGCATGAGCAGGGGTGGGGGGAGGGAGAGAGACACACTGGGCATGAGCGGGGGGTGGGCGTCAGGGGGGAGAGACACACGGGGCATGAGCGGGGGGTGGGCGGGAGGGGGAGAGGCACACGGGGCATGAGCGGGGGTGGGGGGGAGGGAGGGAGACACACGGGCATGAGCGGGGGGAGGGAGAGAGACACATGGGGCATGAGCAGGGGGTGGGGGGAGGGAGAGAGACACACGCGTTCGTGTGCAGGCGGAAGATCCTGCTCCTCGGCCCTCCGCTGGCCACCATGTGCCAGTTGGGGTGGGGGGGACATGAGTCCCCCCTCTGGAGCATGAGTTGGGGTGGGGGGGACAAGAAGGACACACGGGGCATGAGCGGGGGTGGGAGGAACAGGAGACAGACACGAAAGACTTACCTGCTGACAAAGCCTCTCATGCGAGGAACAAAGATGGCGGGCATCTCTGAAGCCAGACGCACTGCACGCTTTCACCACATCCAATGAGAGAGCACCTCAGATGTCCGCGGACATCACTCAAGCTGCTTGCCCAATCACCGTCCTGTCCGCCGAGAGAACAGGGAAGTGTGTCCGCGAAGCAAACACAGATATCACTAATTTTTTTCACTTACATTTTTGTCATTTTTTTAAAAACTACTGGACAGATTTACACCAAATAAAGCAAAGCACGCTTTCGGGACCAAGCCGCCGCTCCTGCCACAAATTTGGTGTAAATCCGTCCAGTGGTTTGGGCTGTAGGCGTGAGCAAAGTTTTTTCCCATTATGTCTATGGGAAAAAACAAAAGTTTTGGGACCTCCCCTATAACTTTTCCCCCCCTGGACGAATCCTCACCAAACTTTGCAAAACAATTCAGAGTGGGCCATATACTTTTTTTGCAACGTTTGGTGAGGATTCATCCAGGGGGAGTGAAGTTATAAACCGCCCAAAAAGTGCTCTTCCTATGGAAACACCAACTTAACCATAACCATAACTATATATATATATATATATATATATATATATATATATATATATATATATATATATATATATATATTCAGGAAGTGGGTAGGTTCCATGGTGTAGACAATTTAAAAAGTATAAAATATACATTTTTCAAAATGTCTTTTTTTGGAGCTGTTTTTTGAGCGGTCTGCAATGCTTCTAAAATGTGTGTGTGTATGTTCGAAATGTTCGACATACTTACCAACATGCTACACACCTGATATTTGGCATGTGGGTAGGTTGTATGCTGTAGACAATGTAAAAAGTATAAAATATAAACATACCTATGTCTAATTTTTTATTTTTTTTAAGGAAATGTTGGGATATGTGTGTGTGTCAGTTTCTAATGTTCAGTACACTTCCCAACATTCCACAAACCCGAAATGTGGCATGTGGGTAGGTTCTATGTCGTAGAAAATGCAAAATGTGTAACATATGAATATACATTTGTCTAATTGTTTTTTTAGGAAATTTGTGGATATGTGTGTGTGTCTGTTCGAAATGTTCAGCATACTTCCCAACATGCTACAAACCTGAAATTTGGCATGTGGGTATGTTCAATGTAAAAAGGTATAAAATATCATTGTACCTTTGTCTTTTTTTTTTTAAGTTGGAGTTACTGTGCGAAGCACAGGTACAACTGCTAGCACAATACAATCCACTTCTCGCTAATGCTCAACAATTCAAAATATCCAGTCAGTAACCATTACTATAAAGCCTCTCCTATGCAATCTCTAAATGTAATAATCCTGTCAATCACTTTGACTTAATATTCAGTGCTGTGGAAATTAAAGTCACAGACTCCCAGGTCTGCATTAGCCCACAATAAATAAAGGCAGGTAAACCTATTAGTTGACTTTATCATTTCAGAAGATTCACGGTGGTTTTCATAAAGTCATAGGAGAGCCAAAGGAGACCAATCATTAGTGGTTAGGTCAGGTGCTCATGATTCTTTAGTATATCAAGAGTGTTTAGCACAACACGTTTGATTTTCTCCAATGTAATCCAGCAAACTGACTTGCTCTATCACTATTTCATTTGCCAGTTAATATTTTCTAAGTCAAAATCACTTTAGTTTGCCCACATTTTCAATCAGAATTCTACAAAACGTACCTTTACAGCATTTTCAAGATACGCAAGGCCATATCCTCTGTGGAAGGATTTTTAAGGGTTGTACTCTGTAACCCTAATAGTAATTTGCACTCTCTCTCTCCCTATTGCATGCCGCTTATTGCTGAACTGTTTATGGTGACAGATCTCACCTTGGTTTTGTAGGCACATAGCATTAATTCAAGGGACCACCAATGATTTGTGACATACAAGCAACTTGTTTTTCAAGAGCGCATTTTCCCATTAGGGCTACATCAAATCACATGCCCGTGACTTTGTGCTTAGCTGATGAGGCTCACAAGAATGTGTATGACGAAGTTAGATGCCCTAACATCACATTGGTTATAGTTCAGGAAGATGTTTCCATTGGGAAATGGTGAACACATATTTCATAACAATTAAACTTCACATGAATGTCCTAATTGAGGCAATAAATGAGCTAGTAATAATCCTCTACTGATAGTAAATATCAAATGCTTATGCTTGAGGAGATACACACCTCAGCATGGAGCCCTTTTTTGAACAGGTCCACATTACTGCAATTATGGGCAACTATTCCCTGTTTGGCCACAATTACATCTGCAGATATCATAGAAGTGGCTTTGCCTAAGTGGGATACTAGTTGTAATTGGGTCTTGTTACGAATCACCTCCACTGTGGTGGCTGGTCTGCTTTGCACTAATGTTGATGCTCTTGGCGGCCTGGGGTTGAAATTACTTGTGTGTGGTTCGAAGCTTGAAACTCCTGAGAAAAACATCTTGGATCTTCTAGGGCAGTATGGTAGAGGGTTGACACCTGTGGGTGAAAAAGAGGGCTTGCCAGCTCGTTTCATCCCACCCCGGCAAGTGGGCAATACCCTTGTCACCCATTGGCTCGGCGGGGGTTTATTGGGTTCCCCACAAACCTAGTATCGTGAGCCAAAACTACCTGATAGGTTAAAAATGACCAATTAGGGTTGCTAGTTGCAATACAAGGGGCCATAGACATCTCCTGAAAATTGATGGATCTCTATAAATCCTGTCTAATTATGATGTGTTCTTGCTGCAGGAGACATGGCTCAATTGTACAGTACAGATCGAGGGTTATCAACTTTAGCAACTCCTGGCCAATAAAGGCCTCAAAGGTAGGACTTTTGGCAGATTCATTATTGGAATAAGTCCGCGGTTTAGCTCTCCTGAAGTATGGAAGTCAGTTGACGGTGGGTAAGCAGCCCTCCTAAAGTTGGAGGAGATGCTATCTATTAATACCTCTCGATATGGGGATACTATTGGGAGGTGATTTAAATACAAGATGTCAGGATGATCAGCAGTGCCCATCCTATTGCAAAGTGGTCTCACATTGTGAAATGCTACAAGGAGGCAGTAACCACAAAGGGAAAAGATTGGTGAACCACCTACGCCAACGGGATCTTACCATGTTAAATGGCAGAATGGAGGGAGACATACCGGGACAATACACGTGGGAGGGGAACAACTCTAAGGCTACCCTAGACTATTTTTGGGGAAATAATGCCTGTCTCTTAGCTGTTGGTGAGCTCAGAGTTATGGCCTGTGATTACAGTGATCATAAATGATTTACCCTTACTGTTCACCTCGGGGATAGAATAAAGGATCAGGGGGAAGCTCGTGGGTGCTCAGGGTTATCTTCCAACCATGCCGAGAATAGTATAAGATGGACCAGTAGGAACTTACACCAAATTTGGATATTAGTTAATGCTTTAAAGTGGGCAGAGATAGATTTGCTTGTGCCCTAAATTGTAACGAGATGGAAGTTTGGCTGAAGAACCTGGCCACTTAAACAGGTAAATGCCCAAAGATGCAAATAATGATTAGTAATAAAGCCAACAATAAATATGACCAGGTGATCGGGGATGCCAAACGTACTATGCACAGTGAAATTAGACTGGTGCTAGTGTCCACTGTGCTTATGGAGGTGAAGCATAGACGGATAAGACAGATAAAAATAATTACAGGGGCTGGCCAAAATGCTGGAACTATTCTACAAAAAACATACATTGACAAAACATGATTATGGCGTTGGGGAAGGGTAACATTAAGAACATTTGGACACTGCTGAATAAAGCTAAAAGTGACAGTAGGGAAATGTCACGAATCCCATCCAGGAATTGCAGTGGCTTGATTTTATTAAGGGAGAAAGTGGGACATCCCAGAGGGACCCCATTAAATATTAGTGTAAAAGAAACTCAAAAAAAAAATTCCATGGCCTTGGGACCTTATGGCCTGGCTAATGCTGTCCTTAAGCAAAATACCAAGAAGTGGGCAGTCATAATGAAGATATTGTTTGACAAAGTGTGTTACCACCAGGTGATCCCGACCTTGTGGCAACAGGCGGTGTTGGTTCCAGTTTATAAAAAAGGAGACCTTTATATGCCTGCTAATTATAGGTTGCTTTCCCTTTTGGACTTCACTAGGAAATTATTTGTATCTGTTGTACTAGGTGCCCTGCAACATTGGGTGGACGATAATAATATTTTAAGCGTTGCACAGACAGGTTTTCGCCCGCAATGTGTCAACTCTCACTATATAAGACTAATGGATACCATTTATAGGGAAGTATTGTCTCCCGGGGGTGGGGTGCTGCATTGCACTCTATCTTTGTGGATTTCCGGGCAGCCTTTGATGTTGTGTGCTGTGAGAAGCTGTGGGGTAAAATGGAACAATGGGTGTGCCCTGCTTGGTTATTGAGTATCCTTAAGGGTCTACACTATGATACAATGGTGAGGATAAGGCTGGACGACCAGGGTGGTTTAACATCCATAGTGCAGACAAATATGGGAGTTAAGCAGGGATGCACCCTGGCACCTTCGTTGTATTTTTTTTATTTATTCATAGATTTATACAGCACCGAAAACCCACATGCATCGGGCGCAAAACAAAAACATATTACAAACGTACATATAAACATGAGACAGTGAGATCCTACCTAAAGAAGCAGCAAGCTAACCTAGAAAGTCCTTCTCTCACTTAAAAAGGAATGTTTTCAGATTTTTTTTCTGAACGTGACATAGTTGGGCTCAAGCCTGAGCTGTCGAGGGAGGTAATTCCATTCATGTGCTGCTAGCACAGGGAATGCTCTCTCAATCCATTCGCACGTCTGTGGGGTAGAACTGAGATATGGCCGAGGGTTTCTGATCTGAGGGCGCACCTAGGCACATAGTGGGTGATCTTTTCCTTCAGGTATGCCGGTGCTTTCCCGTAGAGGCACCTGTGGACCAGCGTCATAGATATGAACTGTATCCTGTCCTTGGCAGTCAGTCAGTGTAATGCCTTCTGTCGGCGGTGATGTGTTTGCTTTTAGTTTTCCTTTTTGAGATTCTCACTGCATAGTTTTCAATCACTTGGTATTTTCCTATGCAACGCTTATTTGCTCCCAGTAATAAAGCATTACTGTAGTCAAGTCTAGAGAGAATGGTACCCCTGGCAATGATTGCAGCTTTCTCTTCACTAAGATAGGGTTGGATGGCTCTGAGGAGATGTAGGTTGTAAAGACAGTTCTTGTTGAGATTCTGAACCTGGGCATCTGCACCCGTTGAAGCCTCCAACACAAGTCCAAGGGTCTTCACCATCCCTGAGACCTGAATAAAAGTGTCTTTGATGAGTAATGATTCGTATTCAGGTCCCAGTTTGGCCTGAGCCTGCTGTACAGCATATACACGGCTGACCTCCCACTACTCTATAATCAGGCTGCAGGTTGTTGCCCTAATGTAGGCTCGCACACTGTCTCATGTATGTTGTACGCAGACAACCGTGTATTGTTTAATCATACATTTAGTGGCGCAAGGGCAATGTTTGAGAAGAGTACACTGTGGTCAACGATGTACAAATAAATATGGAAAAAACCAAGGTCATGGTCGTTGCCCCAAAGATGATAAAATGCCCAGTGTTTAATACCAGTGTTGGTGTACTAGAAAAGGTGGGAAAGTACCTGTATCGTGACTTGAAAATGAGCCCTTCTAGATCCTATTATTATATAAAGGTATCTAAAAGTACAAGAGCTAAACTTCTGAACCACTTGATAGGCAAGTTCGCAAATCATACGGCAGGCTTTTCTCTTGAGGGGGTACACACCCTTTATACCCAATGCCTATGTTCGATGGTCCTCTATGGCCTTGATGCCCTTGCTATGATAAATGTACGGTGGCTCGATAGTATCGAGGGCTATTTCTGGAAAAGGATCCTTAAACTGCCATCATTGACACCAATTAGGTATATTAGGTTGGAGCTTGGCCTGTTAACCCTAAAAGGTCAGGCTATGGGCAGACAGGGGATGCTATATTTAAAATGCTAGCTACTTGCCCGATGATGACACCAAAAGGCTCGGGAAGGCCAACTAAAGGTAAATAACTTGATTGACAAGCGTTGTGTAAATATGGCTTGGTCCCCAGATTTTAAATGTGGAACCAGTTTTACCACTCTGAAACATATATTTAAAAGAAAACTAAAGCAGTGGGACTGGACCAATAATTATACTCACCTTTCAACCTTAAAAACTTACGTTGATTTTGCAAATGTAACACATTTGTACCTTAGGGCACCAAGGATATTTGATACAATGTCCAAGCCCAGCTGTTAGGTGGTTTCTATTGAAATTAAGGATTAACCAACTTCCTTTTTTGGCAACTTGTGGGGCAAGGTATAAGATCCCGCATCAGGAACGGACCTGCTGCATCTGTAATAGCTGGGTCTTGTTAGAGACAGCAAAACATCTGTTCACGGAGGGTTCTTATCTAGGTCCGGCTATTATGACCACGCCAGGTGGATTCGTGCACAGTTAAGAATCTATAAAACTGGACTCTTTCTAGACTTATTGTCTTAACACAGAGAACTAAAGGGTACAGCTAGCTCTGTGAGGTTTGTCCGGTATCATCAATTATGGATTACCTAAGGGTTAAAGTATGGTTGATTATTGAGTGTTATGTAATATTCTGATGCTTTGATTCCCTTAGTTGACAATTGTTATCTTAATTGATTTTAATTGTACAAGTCTAAGATGGCTGGTATTTTTAGTATTTATAATATTAAAGATCTTAAATATTTTGTATTCATTAGGAATGTCACCTGATGGAATCCACCTATGATTCATTTATGGTCATAAAGCTCACGGTTACTAAATGTCCTGATTGCCGATTACAACCTTATGTCTAATGTATGTTTGGGATTGTTTGTGCCAAGAGGAAAGGAGGGTTGCTGTTGATTAATTAAATTGGTTCTGCCTCATATGTTAATGTATTACAAGACAATTTAATACATTTAGGGGCCGATTCATGGAACAAACGTGCGCCGAAAATCTACGCGCAAGCAGGCGCAAGGAGGCGCAAGCAGGCGCAAGCGGAAAAAAAGAGGCGCACGCGCACGCGTGCGATACATGGAAGTCCCTGCGCG
The DNA here is from genome assembly GCF_040938575.1 of Ambystoma mexicanum. Lineage (NCBI taxonomy): Eukaryota > Metazoa > Chordata > Amphibia > Caudata > Ambystomatidae > Ambystoma > Ambystoma mexicanum. The sequence goes on along the minus strand of NC_090937.1, from coordinate 202,905,069 downwards.
TGTCTTCCTCGGGATGTGCGCCAAACCCGTGCATGGCGCACACGTCACTGCAACATCCCGAAAGACGTGCGCGACGCGCACAGTGAAAGCGCACAACCTCTGCGCATACACTAGAAAGTGGGCGGAACACGGGGCGTAACGCGCGGAATGGGGAACAACTTGCGAAAACAAGGGCGTAACTGGGGATGTACTGCAGGGAAGCAGAGGGAACGCCCACACGCACCCGAACCACACGTATTCATGGAACCGAATAGGGCAAAGCCACGCACAGTGAAAGACACGCACAAGCCGATACACGTCCGCCACACGAAGGCAGGCGGTAGCGTCCCTGCGCATTACAAAAGTGGCAACATACAGCAATTGTGCGAGCGGGGCATGTGTATTTCGGGGTTGCGCGGGAAGTCACACACGCGATTGAGCGGGATACGTGTATTTCAGGGGTTCGCGTGAACTTCCTCACGCGATCGGGCCTGGGGGAGCGGGCTACGTGTATTTCAGGGGTTCGCGTGAACTTTCTCACGCGATCGGGCCTGGGGGAGCGGGCTACGTGTATTTCAGGGGTTCGCGTGAACTTTCTCACGCGATCGGGCCTGGGGGAGCGGGCTACGTGTATTTCAGGGGTTCGCGTGAACTTTCTCTCGCGATCGGGCCTGGGGGAGCGGGCTACGTGTATTTCAGGGGTTCGCGTGAACTTTCTCACGCGATCGGGCCTGGGGGAGCGGGCTACGTGTATTTCAGGGGTGCGCGTGAACTTTCTCACGCGATCGGGCCTGGGGGAGCGGGCTACGTGTATTTCAGGGGTGCGCGTGAACTTCTTCACGCGATCGGGCCTGGGGGAGCGGGCTACGTGTATTTCAGGGGTTCGCGTGAACTTTCTCACGCGATCGGGCCTGGGGGAGCGGTCTACGTGTATTTCAGGGGTTCGCGTGAACTTTCTCACGCGATCGGGCCTGGGGGAGCGGGCTACGTGTATTTCAGGGGTTCGCGTGAACTTTCTCACGCGATCGGGCCTGGGGGAGCGGGCTACGTGTATTTCAGGGGTGCGCGTGAACTTCTTCACGCGATCGGGCCTGGGGGAGCGGGCTACGTGTATTTCAGGGGTTCGCGTGAACTTTTTCACGCGATCGGGCCTGGGGGAGCGGGCTACGTGTATTTCAGGGGTGCGCGTGAACTTCTTCACGCGATCGGGCCTGGGGGAGCGGGCTACGTGTATTTCAGGGGTTCGTGTGAAGTCTCTCACGCGATCGGGCCTGGGGGAGCGGGCTACGTGTATTTCATGGGTTCGCGTGAACTTTCCCACGCGATCGGGCCTGGGGGAGCGGGCTACGTGTATTTCAGGGGTTCGCGTGAACTTACCCACGCAATCGGGCCTGGGGGAGCGGGCTACGTGTATTTCAGGGGTGCGCGTGAAGTTTCTCACGCGATCGGGCCTGGGGGAGCGGGCTACGCTTATTTCTGGGGAGCGCGGGAAGTGACACACGCGATTGAGCGGGGTACGTGTATCTCGGGGGTGCGCGGGAAGTTACACACGCAATTCCATCAGGGTACGTGTATTACAGGTGTGCGCATATCAACAGGGTACGTGTATTACAGGGGTGCGCGGGGAGCAGCACACTTGAATTGCACGTGTGGGTCCTCCCAGGTGTACCCTCTACACCCTCCACGGCCCCTGCAGGTGGCTCACACCACAGGGGCCTACCCAGCACATGTCATGCAGGCACCCCACCCACCATGCCCATGCCCACCAGCCAACCCACATGTCAACTTGCACTACTCCCCCCCACTGCATGTGACCCTGCACCCCCAGCCACCAGGGGCAGCCTCCACCAGGTCCTCACAATCCCCAACACACATGCACGTCAGCGTGTAATACGAGGAAAGGGCCATGCGCGTAAGCGCGCATACGAGGAAAGCCCATGCGCGTAAGCGCGCATGGAAACTGCACGTCCGCGTGTAATACGAGGAAAGAGCCTATGCGCGTAAGTGACGTGACGCGCGCGTGCGTTACCCTCAGCACGGGTTAAAGGTGAGCGGGCCCAGCAGTTCGCTGTACGTGCCTTTCGTGGAGACCGACGTGTGTTGCTGCTTCCTGTTGTTTCGCGCGCCATCACAACTTCACAGCTCTCAAGGACGTATCTCTTCTTTTGGCGGGGGTATTGGCTACGCGTGTTTTTCTGCATCGCGCTAGTCAGACGGTGAGTCACACACGCTCTTTTTCCCACTGCGGGTGCCCCTGTGTATCGCACCCATTTTTGATGTCATAGTAGCCTGCGTGTCCCACGCGTACGCGTTATTCGTGTTACTGGGTGCCACCGCGTACTGCGGGAGGTCCAATCCACGCACGTAGGCTGCAGGGTTGCGTGCACGGTTTTACTGCAGTTTTGGGGTGCCTGAGCGTTGCGTGACCCGTCACCACATCACCGGGGTCACATACAGCCTTGCAGGTGCAGGGGGGCTTTTAACATCTTGCTTCCCACCCCCTTCACCCCAATTGCCCAGGTCAATTGTGGTGTACACCTCCCATTGGCACCACTCCATCTGTGCCAGCACTACTACATCTGTGCCATGGTTGGGAGGCCACCAAAGGTGAGGGGCGCCTCAGCTGGGCGTACTCCTCGTGGCGGGCGTGGTCGGGGACGTGGCCGTGGTGACCAGGGAGTAGGGGGACTCCAGGGTGTCCAGGGCAGCCACAGAGGGGGAAGAGGCAGGGGTGCGCCACTTGAGCACAATGTTGTGCCATGTGTCGGTGCAGCCATGCCACCACCTCCTGTGGTTCCGGGGGATGCAGCTCCTGCATCTGGCACTGGCACCCATATGACCCGGCAGTCCGTTCCATCGACTGCCACGGGCCCAAGGGTGGTGGTAGCTGCAGGTGCAGCTGTGGACACCACCACCCAGGCTCAGGGTCTGCCAGCGCAGGCTGCGTTGGCACTTGAAGAGCCCTTGGTAGATCTCCAACAGGCCAGGGGGGAAACCATAGGGGCACGCTGGGCTGCTCAGACCAAGACACGTGTCCCTGGGGCAGTCATGTCATCTGCTGCCCCGAACAGCCGGGTGTTGGCAAGTGCAGGGGCAGATGCACCCAACAGCACCCCGGTTGTGAGCCTGCCAACCAGGACCGTTGCGGCCAAGCACCCTGCCACAGCTGATGTTGCTGCGCAGGGTCCATTAGTGGGCACCCAGCTGCCACTGACACAAGTCAGGCCTCTGGTCATCCCTCCACCTGCCACTCCCTTGGCTCAATCCACCGAACCCACTGGCCATGCTGGTCAGGGCGGCATTAGCCAGCCAGGGTCTGCGCCACAGTCCAAGAGGAGGAAGGTTGCACCTGCAGCACAGGCTGCGACCCCACACACAGCCACGACCTCCTGCACGTCGAGGAAGAAGCCTTTCTGTAAGCAGGAACTGGACTTCCTCGTGGACTACGTGCGGGGACACAGCCGTGACATGCTAGTGGGTGCCAATAGTCAGACCACGGCTGCCCAACGTGACACCCACTGGAAGCATGTTGCGGAACATGTCAGTTCATTCGGCCATGAGGTGCGCACGGCGCAGGAGTGCAAAAAGCGTTGGAATGACATCAAGCGCAGCACTAAGGCCAAGCGTGCCTCAAATTACAACTTGACTCTGGTGACTGGCGGTGGGCCTGCACCAGAGGAGGAAGAACTCACTCCGCATGAGGCTCTCGTTGCGGAGTTCATACCACCTGAATTGGTCGAAGGAGTGGGAGAGAAGCTGGACTTCGATGCCCAGTCCAGTGAGTGTTGATGCGTGTTTGTTGAGGACGTGTGTGGTTCACTTGTGGGATGTGTTGTGCATGATTGCTGCTACATGTGACGTGTACATGGTTCTGATGTGTAATTAATGCAATGCTAACGTCATGCATGTCACCTCTGCCTGCATGCGGGACTCCATGTAGGCATGCTCCCTTGCCCCTCCTCCGCCACTCTGCACCCCAGTTCCACCTTTGCACTGGTCTGATCCAATCTTGCCAATGTGTAGTTTCTTGTCCATGTGTCCTGTGTAGATGCTAACTTCCAGCGTAGAATCTGCCAGACATATGCCATGTCGTACAGCCTTAGTACTCGATGCAGGGTATCTCACTTGTACTGTGCATGGGTCAGATGTCCCGCAGGGACATGAGTGCCCATTCATGCTCCATGTGCATTGCACGCATGCCCCTATGTGTCCTTGACAGGATGATCACTGTAATATCAGTCCTTGGTTACATACATTGCCTGCCATCTCATCAGCCTTCCCATGTCAACTGTGCCTCAGTCCTGCGTTGCACACATGTTTAGGCTCTGACAATCTGTGTGGCTCACAGGCCTCAGCCTGTTCAATGGCCAATGACTCTGTCCAACTCTTGTTGTGTCTTCTTCACACGTGGGCGGCCTCCGGAGTTTCCATCATGTGTCCTGCCCACTGTCCCAGCATCATTTGCAGTGTTGTCATTTGAATCACATGAAGCTGTTGATGCCAGTCAACACTGCCTGTCAATACACAGGTGTATGGTCAGCCTTTTGATACCATGATAGGCATCCCTGCTTTGGTACTGGGGTGGAGGGGTGCTTGGCTACTGGACATGGTACACATTGAATGCACAATGCACGTGATGTCTGATTTTGACATTGCACTGCCTTCACATTTCCTGGCACACACCATGTAGTGCTTGTACATGTAGGTAGTGAGTGGCGTACACATTTTCTGCACTGCATAGACCCACTTCCATGGAAACTGCCACCTTTCAACAGGTCTGATCACAGAAGCTATTCAAAGTAGACCCAGCATGCATGCCAGGTCATATGTTGTGTGTCACATGTCTGCCTGATGCCTTTGCTGTCGGTGTGTGTGTGTGTCGTGTGCTTCTGACATGTGTATTGACCTTTTCCCCTCTATTTTTCAGGTGATGACGCAATGGAGGCAGAGGATGGTGTTGTCATGCCAGACACAGGGTTGGTAACGCCACATCAACCCGGCACTAGTGTGGGTCGTGGGGTGGTAGGCCACGAAAACCCCCAAGTGCTGCAGTCCATCTTGTCTCTGGCTGCCTATGAGTCCAGCCTTGATGACGACTCTGACGTCCATGTTGAGTTGGATGACCATCAAGTCCATGTGTCAGGGGTGAGTGATTCTGATGTGGACACTCCTCTGTCTGCGACACCTGCACTGAGGGATCAGACAGTCTTGGTTCCTCCGCCCGTGGTGGATCGGGACGCAGGGTCACCCTCCACACCAGTCACTGATGTGCCTGGGACATCACGTCGACGGGGGCATGTAGTCGTGCAGCCGCAGGCGGTGCCAACACAGCGAGGACCCCCGGTCCTTGGGTCCCGCAGGGGTCAAGCCCGGCAACGCGGTCGCCGCGCGCAACCGCTGTATACTGAGTGGGAGCAAGACATGACTGCCAATTCCGAACGGCAGGGGGCAGCAATGGAGAACATCGCTGAGAGCATGGAGCGTGTGGCCCGATCTGTGCTCCCCCCTGCTAGGCAGGTGCTTCTCCAGCAGCAGGCGGCACGGTCCACGGCCCGCTCGCTCAGGCTGGGCATGGCGGCCTCAGACAGGGCACGCCAGGCTGAAATGTCGTCTCTGCATCAAGCAATTGCTGCTCACGCAGAGGCGCACATGGATGCCTTGAGGGAGGAGTATGCTTCCCTCAGATCCACTCTGGGTGTCCTTATGATGTCCCAGAGGCAGCGGGCAGAGGAGCGGTTTGCACAGCTTGAGTGTACCATCTCGGCTGAGCTACAGGCTTGCCGGGAGGTGCAGCGGTTGTCAAGCCAGGCCTTGCAGGAGGAACTCCGTGTTACACGTGCTACCTTGCAAGAGGAAGCACGTGTATCACGGGAGGTTCTGCATGCAGACCTACGTCACATCGCCACACAGAACCAGGCTCACCCGTCCGGCAGACTTGCTGCCGACGAGGGGCAAGCTGCGGCTAGGCGTGGCCAGGCTACTGTGCCACGTCCTCCTTTCCAGGATGAGCCAGACTCGGACGACCATCTATCTCCCACATAGGTCGTGCTGTGCAGGCGTTGAGCCCATGGAGGTATTTTTTTTTGGCTCAGCATCATCGCATGTGGATGTTGAGCAGCACCCTGTACCTCCCCCCTCCTGGGTGCCTCCCCTCCCCCCCGGGTCGTATGTGGCCATTTTTGATTTTTCTTCTAGTTTAGTTAGTTAAGTTTCTGTTTGATAGTTAGTTTAAATAGGTAATGTAGGTTTTCCATAGTTAGTGTAATTAGTTAATAGTTGAGTTAGTTTAAAATTGCTAGTCTATTGTGCTTTCATGTGACGGTGCGGTGCTTTGTGGCTTTTGAAGGCATCCACTGTCTGTTCCAGCTGGGCCCTTCATGGTTGTCTTGTGTATGTGTTTGCTGCTTGGGTTCCTTGACTCACATATGCCACTCCTGCCTCCCTTATCCATGGGCTCGCAAGGATGGTTCGGTGTTACAGCATTTTACACAAGGGCATTGGACTGTCATATCTGTGGCATGTCTGGTGCTGTGTGACTTGTGTTGACACCCCTAGTGGGGATGATTTAGGTGTCATTGTCCACTGTTCAGCTTTTGCTAGATGGGGTGTATCATGATTAATGTGGACATTGATTGCTATGCATTGTGTAGTATGTTTAATTTCTTTCCTGTACATGTGCGTGTTGCTATTCATGCTGTAGATAGTGTTCCACACTTTGTAGGTGAAAGACGGACTGATGGTGTGATTTGTGATGTGACTCTCTGACATGGTCAAGTAATGAGATGCCTGATGAGACACACACAGATTACTTTGAAGCATTAATCATGTGTTACATGCCCTTTCTGCAGGGGGATGAGCCTCCAGAGCACCTTTGCCAGCAGACATGTCCCATTGGACGACGGAATTCTGGACCCGTTTGTTGGTGCCCACATGCACATGTGTGCAGGAGCAGAGGCACAGTGATTGCAGACCCACATCCTAGTACTGCTGACATGTTCCAAGGAACTCCAGGCAAGGTGAGCATCACAGGGGGGCCACGACACAGCAAAGCTTGCACCAGGCGAGTTGCACATGCAGGCTTAGTCACAGCACTGAGGGTGAGCTTAGACGAATATTGGTGTTGAAGCACACAATGCAGCTCAGATGTGTTTGTGGACTGATGGCTGCTGATAGTAGGGTTGTCTGGGACACACGCAGGGGCAGTGGCACATACCCTCCGGTACACCAAGGTCCATTGAGCCACTTGTATCAACCATGTAGCCTTCCGAGACATGGAAAGGGGCAGCTCACAGGGACATGCAGCAAGGGACATACTCGGGTGCAGTGCATGTCTTTTCCACGTACTTCATGAGAAATGCACTGCCAACTTTGTTTCGGTCATGGTGGTACACAACTTGCTCTGTAGTCATGGCTTGCAATATGGGTCTGTCTGCTTACCCAGGGAACATTGCATGTTGTGTGAATTGTGACACATTGGTGTTCCATTTTCCACGCACCCAGCAGCGGCTGCCTTACTGCATTGACTGTGTATGACCCGTCACAGGGGTGATGTTATATATGGGTACGAAGCATCAACCACAGATTGTCTGTTTGTAGAGTAATCTGTTGCTATGGGGCATGTTTGGTGTTGTGTTTTTGTGCAATTGGCACGTACAGGTTGTTGACTGTGTCTCTCTTTGCAGCATTGCAGTGCTCCTGTAACCGGACCTGAGAGTGCGCAGGCAGGAGGCCAGCACTCAAAACCAGAGCTAAGTGTCTTGTTGTTTTTCTTACAAACTGCTCTGCATAGGCTTGCTGGGGAGTGTACTGATGCATGGATGTATGTGTGGTTCTATTTGGTATGTTATTTTCTCCCTAATCACCCGTGATCCTATGCAATTTTGAAACCTGTACCCTCTACCCGGTGTTCCTGCTTCCCGTGCCTATCCAAGCAACGTTCCCTGACCCTCTTTCCCCACTGGGGTTGCGGATGCCTGTGTAAGCCCCGAACTTGCAGGCGCCAAAACCCTAGAGGGGGTGGTGGGTTCGTACCACTCCTGAGCCTGGACTACAGAAGGCCATGACAATGATGTCCAAGTCTGTTTGGATTGTGTATGTGTTCATGCAGGTTGTACATTTTCGTGCATTCCCTAGTTTCATGTGTCATTCCACCTCCCCTCTCCTGCCGCTCATTCCAGTCATCCAGTGTGTCAACACCTGTCCCGACTGCATATCCCTGAACCTCCTTCCCCACCAGGGTCTCAGGGGCCTGTGTGAGTTTGACCTTGCAGGCACCCGGGACATGGTGGGGGTGGTTGTTTCGTGGCACTCCCGCGCCTGTACAGGGGACCTGTGACAGTACACATCCATTCATGGTGCATCATCCGATGTCATGTACCACACATGTCTCACATCCTGTCGTGACATTGTTTTGCTGTGCTACCTTGGTTGTTGCATCATTGTGGTAGTACTTGGCCTTTGTGAGGTACTGCTACGTCAAGTCATCTACTGGAGGGTGTTTGGGTTCGTTTTTATGCCTTGGATTTTGTGTTTCGGAAATGAGTGTGTATTCAGGGGGTTCAGGCATCTTTTTACACACAAGGTGGGAGATGATGACGAAGGGTAAAGGTGATCCTGTGGCCAGGTGGAATTGAGGTTTGGGGGCTCCATGACCCAGGTGCAGTTGTTCAGTGGGTCATGGTCATTTGTGAGGGAGGGGGGGGTTGTTGTTGATTCTTGCCTTGCCCTGCAGTGTGATGGGAACTCTGACATAGTAATGGTGGTATCCCATGTACATGTTGTGTTCTGCTGATCAATGCCTGTTCATGTGTTGTGTTTTCCTTTCAGGTGCGAGGGGATAGTTGAGGTTTGACATGCTGGGGTGTACACATGTTGGATGTTCACATGTGATGTGTAGGGAACACTGATGGTCACTTGAGTGCACATGCATATGTGGAGTGCATGTCCTTGCAGAACCACACACTTGCACTCTGATGCACTACATGTACTCCCACCCTTGCATATACACATGTACACTGTTTGCCTTCTGGTGCCCACTGTGTCCCGGCAGCACATGTTCTGTGACCGATCATGGATCCAGTACATGCCTGATTTGATGTTTGACGTGGTCTGTCACTTAGATTTGATGCTCAGGGTGTGCATCACACACAATGGCTGTTCACTGTGCTGTGCGCTGAGCAGTGTGATGCAGGAGTAGGACACTGCACACATGAGCTGCAGTGTTGATTTTGCAATGCATGATGTGCATGTAGACAGGCATTCATTGTGATATTACGTCTACGACTGTTGTAATGCATTTTGAAATGACTTATTTTGGGTGGGAGGTTGTTGGTCTGTCATTTCATCTGATTCCGGGTCAGGCAGCAGTGTCCGATGCCACTGTGCATTTAGGACATGGCAATGTGTACCTTATCGTTACTGCATTGGTGTATGGGTATTGCGTGCCATGACATGTTGATGTTTGGGAGGGTTTGTGTGACATGACAGTGATGGCCATGGCCTGGTGTGCAGGTGTGTGTGTGATGCACACCTTGCATGTCCGTGTCATCCGCTTCTCAGAGCAACTAGCTGGGGGTAGATTTCTCTCCGCAGCAGGGCCCTCCCCCTGGAACAGACTTCCGGCCTGGCTTGAACTTGAGGGGAATCATCTCCAGTTCTGGAAGCACCTCATGTCCTTCCTCTTTGCTTCTGCTTACTCTCTGCCTCTCCCTTGCAGAATTCTCCACTGGAACTGCACAGGAGCTGCAACTGGGCCACTCTCACCGACCTTGGTCCCTGGCCCAGCCACTCTCCACTTGCACTGCCTCCCTGGCAACCCCTGCACTGCAGTACTGTCTCTCTATCCCTACAGCCCTCCCTTCCCAGCACTTGACTGCACTCACCTTTGTAGTTGCCACCAGGTGACCTATGTATTATTTTTTTGGGCTACTTCCCCTGTACTGGACTCCCCCCCACCCTTCCCCTTGCACTTTTCCCATTCCCCCTACCCCTGCACTTGCACGATCCCAATGACACCTGGCCTAGTAGTACCGTTCTCTGTGTTCCCTTGTTCCCCCCTCCCTGCCTCATTGCGCCTTGGAATACTTGTGTATGGCCCATATCATGTCATATGTCATATGTGTGCCTTTTGGTCACACAGGATAGCTTGTGTTTAAGTAGCTAGGGATGCAGACGATGTGGCACTTCCATGGCAACTATCTCAGGGTGGTAAGGTTGTGACAGTTGACTGTCTCTTTGTCATCATCGATTGTCACCTGGTATGTGCCAGGCCTGTGTGCACTCCGCAGGGGTGGGAGATTAGGTGAAAAATGTGGCCACAAGCTGGGTCCGGGCTTCCTCGCCACGTGCCCTGTCCCCTCCCATGGGCAGAGCCTGTGGTTGGGGATGTGGGGGCACCACCATGTCCACCGGGACGCCCTGCCGTGTTGCAACATTGTGCAGGACACATGCTGCCACAATGATCCTGCACACTACTGGTGGTGCATAGAGTAGTTGCCCGCCAGAGCGGTCAAGGGAGCGGAAACGTGACTTGAGCACTCCGAATGTGCGCTCCACTATGCCCCTGGTTGCAATATGGGCGGCGTTGTATCTTACCTGGGGTGGTGTGGTGGGGTTCCGGATTGGCGTCATCATGTGGTTGCTCAGAGGGTAGGCACTGTCCCCTGGGGAGATGATAATAGTTGAGATTATTAGGGTTTGGATATTTGTCTGTGTGTGACTTGCATGCATGTGCAAGGGCATTTGTACTGACCTAGGAGCCATGTGTCGCCATGCTGCCCAGCTTCCAGGGCCCGGCTCAGGGCGGACATTCTGTATATGAAACTGTCATGGGTGGAGCCAGGGTAGTTTGCATAGACAGAGGTGATGATTCCCTTTGCATCACATACCACCTGTACATTGATGGAATGCCAGTGCTTGCGGTTTCGGTAGATGTGCTCAATGGCCCTAGGTGGACGTAGGGCCACATGGGTGCAATCTATGGCACCGAGCACTTTGGGGAAGTGTGCCACCCTGAAAAAATCCAGGACAACGGCCTGCCTTTCTGCGGGTGTTCTGGGCATGTATATGTGCCTGCGGACTGAGGGGCGCGCTGTCATGATTGCCAGTACCTGGTGTAGGCAGCGTGACTGCGTGGCCTGTGAGACCCCCCCCACTATGGCAGTGGTCCGCTGAAATGACCCAGTGGCCAGAAAATGCAGGACATTGAGCACCTTCTCCAAGGGGCTCAATGCTTGGGAGCAAAGGGTGGGGGATGTGAGGTCATCTTCCCACTCCATGACCAGGTCTAGGATGATATGGGGTGGAAACCTATACCTGCCATAGACCTGGTCGTCAGGCATCCCAAAAAGGCTTGTCCGTGTTGCGAAAATGCGTGCCCTGGCTATTCTCCTCCTCCTGCGGTGTCCCACGATCAGTGCAGCGACAAATGGGGCATTCATCGTAGCTGTATATACGCGTTTGTTGTTTGCGCGCACTTTTATGCTGTGCGCGGGGACGCTTCCGCCTGCCTTCGTGTGGCAGACGCGTTGACGCCTGTGCACGTCTTTTGCCGTGCGCGTGTTTCCCGTGTTCGGATACGGTCCGAGTGTCATCGCGTGTGATTGGAGGGGAGTGTGCGTACACGCAAGTGGCCTGGGTACGTGTGTTCCGGGGTGCCGGGAACTTTCACACGCGATTGGTGGAAATCCACGTGTGTTCTGTCATCACGTGCAATGAGGGTAACACCTGCGTGCGTCACGTCACTTACGCGCATAGGCCCTTTCCTCGTATTACACGCGGACGTGCAGTTTCCACTACGCGCATGGCCCTTTCCTCGTATTACACGCTGACGTGCATGTGTGTTGGGGATTGTGAGGACCTGGTGGAGGCTGGCCATGGTGACTGGGGGGGGTGGGGGTGGTGGGAGACATGGGTGGGGGCCTGGTGGAGGCTGCCCCTGGTGACTGGGGGGGTGGGGGTGGTGGGAGACATGGGTGGGGGCCTGGTGGTGGGTGCCCCTGCACTGCTGGGGGGTGGGGGTGGTGGGGGACATGAGTTGGACATGGGTGGGGGCCTGGTGGCAGGTGCCCCACAGTGCTGGGGGGTGGGGGGGTGGGGGACATGAGTTGGACATGGGTGGGCTATTCGCGTGTGGAACTTCCCGCGCACCCCTGAAATACACGCGCCCAGGCTATTCGCGTGTGGAACTTCCCGCGCACCCCTTGAATACACGCGCCCAGGCTATTCGCGTGTGGAACTTCCCGCGCACCCCTGAAATACACGCGCCCAGGCTATTCGCGTATGGAACTTCCCGCGCACCCCTGAAATACACGCGCCCAGGCTATTCGCGTGTGGAACTTCCCGCGCACCCCTGAAATACACGCGCCCAGGCTATTCGCGTGTGGAACTTCCCGCGCACCCCTGAAATACACGCGCCCAGGCTATTCGCGTGTGGAACTTCCCGCGCACCCCTGAAATACACGCGCCCAGGCTATTCGCGTGTGGAACTTCCCGCGCACCCCTGAAATACACGCGCCCAGGCTATTCGCGTGTGGAACTTCCCGCGCACCCCTGAAATACACGTACCCTGCTGAAATCGCGTGTGAAACTTCCCGCGAACCCCTGAAATACACGCGCCCAGGCTATTCGCGTGTGGAACTTCCCGCGCACCCCTGAAATACACGCGCCCAGGCTATTCGCGTGTGGAACTTCCCGCGCACCCCTGAAATACACGCGCCCAGGCTATTCGCGTGTGGAACTTCCCGCGCACCCCTGAAATACACGCGCCCAGGCTATTCGCGTGTGGAACTTCCCGCGCACCCCTGAAATACACGCGCCCAGGCTATTCGCGTGTGGAACTTCCCGCGCACCCCTGAAATACACGCGCCCAGGCTATTCGCGTGTGGCACTTCCCGCGCACCCCTGAAATACATGTACCCTGCTGAAATCGCGTGTGAAACTTCACGTGAACCCCTGTAATACACGTAGCCCGCTTGCCGTGCTGGTACAGGGTTAGCGCAGCCCTTTGCGCTGGATTGGGGATTTTGATGGCTTTTCCCTGCGCGGAAGGCGTTCTTGGGGGCGTAACTGGCGCTGCTGCAAGGTCGCTGCGCCACTGTGCGCCACGGCTGGTTTTGGTGGCTGGAATCCATGAATACGCTGTGCACGGAAATGTGTTTCGGCGCACGCGGCTGGCGCAGACTACCGCACGCGCACACTGTGCGCCAGCCGCGTGCGCCACTTGTGCGCCGAATTCTATGAATTGGCCCCTTAGAATTTTAGTTTGCTTTGATGTTTTATCTGATAGATGTGTAGTTATGATTAATATGATGTTTCAAATGTGTAAACGTTTAGGTACTAAAAACAAATAAAAAAATATACAAATTACTTTTATACAAAATAGATAACTATACATAAGAGGTACATTTGCAGTAGAATAAACTAAAGCAAATAACAAAATGCTCATATGTAAACTAACAACAAATAAACACTAATGAAAATAATTCAGACAAAAAAACAAAAGAACAAGCATACAAAAACATCAGAAATCAATGAAAGCAAATAAAAATAAAACTTGTACAATGAATTATACACAGGCTCAGATTGGCTTGTAGGGCAAGGCCCATGGCCGAACCAAAAACACAAAATGCTGGTATGGGCCTGTTTTTTTTCGATCAAAGTGAGAGGCTTTTTTTGGACAATTTGGGACAGTTTGAGGAGTTAACTCACCCTGCGGCTAGTAGCTTTGGCCAGTGTTGCTGAATAAATATTCTTTAAAATGCACAATTTTCATCACACGTTATCAAAAGACTCCCTTTGAGTACTACTCAAACAGTCTTTCCCAAAGGAATGAAATGACATTTGCAACTGTGGGCCACTTTTTCATTGCTGCCTGAGACAAGTTCATGCCCCAGTCTGACCCCGATTATACGGAACAACACTATTTGCGATGAAACTTGTCAGTCAATAAATCCATAGTGGATTCAATGAGATATAGTGAAGGAAGTAGATTAACATTTCTCATGGTAAGCATGCTTCAGCATCTCAAGAGATTCCTCTTAGTCTTACACACGGACCTATAGTATCCACAAACATCCACTTCTACATTATATACTTGTTCATAGCCTAATAGGCAACTATAAATCCTTCTGTAATATATGCATAAAAATAAGGGGACCAAAGCTTTGTTCAGTTTTAAGCTATGGAATTCAACTTGAGGCTGATAGTTATTGTTAATGTTTAGGCAACGTTAATTCTCAGTGTTAGAATATCAGAGACAAGTAAATATTCATTTTGTTCGAGTCTTGTTTCACAATCTTAACTGGTCTGTTTGTTGACATATAAATAATAGTCTGCAATTTTCAAACCTCAAGTAGCATTGATTTGACATGGGATATATATCCTTACCAGCCACTCAATGCACCAGCGATTTTAGTGTTGTAGAATAACTTCAGCAGAACCAACATTCATTTCCTCGACCGCTGCTGCCAGGCACTAGAGCTAATTAGGCCAGCCAGAGATCTTCACTGCTGGAGAATAAGTGAAGTCTTTGCTATATTCCCTGTTATACTATTTTATTGAGACTTTTATGACACAACGTCTTCCATTTTCTTTTTTGGGGTCTCCTAGACTAGGTTTAGGGACCTAATGTAGGACCAGTGGGAGCGGGCCAAGGGTGCTTTGTCACACGGTTGTGTGTAGACTCGAAAATATAGGGTTCTCCATCATGTGTGCATTTCTGATCATTTGTAAATTATGTAAATTATGTGGGGCAGTAGTTATTCTGCACTAAAGGGTATACATTGTAATGTGTAAACAATACAAATTGTCTGCGTGGTTTACCATGATTCCTGGCAGAGTTGTGTTAAAGGAGAGTGCAGAGATCTCTGTTGATATATCTGTGGTGGGTTAGTGTGATGTTTTGGGAAATGTACTATAGATACATGTGTCGTTTTGTAGTTTATGTTTAATTTTGCTTATGTTAATCTGTGCTGATTTGGTGCTGGAGTTGTGTTTTGAGGTGTGTTGTCGGTTAGGGAGAAAGGTAGAATCATTTTTAGGTGATTGATGTTACTATATCTTCCACTGAAGACCACCCAAAACAACTAGGAGGATAGCTTGGTTAATTTAGAAACATCATAGTGGTTCACATGCCTGTGTTTTTATCCATCAAAAACTTTAATTTATCAGCTTGTATGCCTGGTTCTGCTGTACTATGTGATGTTAGGCTATGTCAGGTTGTACTTTGCAACAGTACCAATTCAAGATCTACAAAATATCTAAATAAGCCATGTCTGGTTTTAAAATGGTGGCTACTAGGATTACACAATGATACAGGCACAAACAATTAAGGTAATTGTATTGTCAGCTTGGTGTTTAGTAGCTCAGTTATTACAGCCTGATGTGTATTTAGTTGTCTGGGCTGGTTTCACTTAAAGCAGCACTTGGGGTACCACCCAGGAAACCCTCTTGTTGACCCCCCTGAGTAGGCTTGTCAGTGTCTTCAGTACAAATGAGCTCTCCCTGGGTTGATGGGAATGAGAAGGCAGCCCTGTCTTTTCAATGGTCAGCTCTCCCCCCAGGGTGCATATTATTGGATACTCTTTCATGTAGTCAGATAGAAGAAGGGGTGTAAGCAGAGTAGCCCAGGAAAGGACTCCCAGAGTAAGAACACTTCCACCAGCTTGGGATTTCTTAGAGCTCCCCCACTTCCTGTCCCCCTTCCCACTTCTTGCAGACAGAACACTCTTGGTATGACACCACAAAGCAAAACTCTTGTTACAGCAGGAAGGATTAACGCTTCCTTCAAAGCTAGCATAGTACCTAATAACCTGAAAGATACTTGGGTACTCCCGCTCTTAAAAAAAAAAAACCTTCTCTAGATCTGAACAACCCAGCTGATTACAGACCTATTACGACAGTTCCATTCTTATTAAAAATACTTGACCGAGCTGCATACCTGCAGATACAACAACACCTTGAATCCAATAACCTACTAGGACTGAGGCAATCTGGATTCAGACCCAGACACAGAACTGAAACCGCCCTCATCGACCTCAAGACCCAAATCCAGGCCATGAAAGACAAAGGCAAGCTAGCCTTGCTTCTCTTACTGGACCTATCAGCAGCTTTTGATTTAGTGAACCATAAAATTCTATGCAAACACCTCTCATCAGCTGCACACCTCTCAGACCAAGTGCATGCCGGGATTTGTCCTTCCTCAACAACAGATCTATGAGAGTCGTTTCACCCTCTGCCTCTGCTACACTAACCCCGTCACCTGTGCGGTGCCCCAAGGTTCTTGTGTGTCCCCTACCCTCTACAATGTATTTACCAAGCCACTCTTTGACGAACTTGACTATCTGGGTGTCACCTACACTAACTATGCGGACGACCCCCAGATACTCATCCCTATTACTGGTGATTACATTGTAGACAGTGGGACCCTCAACAACATTTATCTCATCATACAAGCCTGGATGGCGAAGCGTGGACTCTGTCTTAATGATGATAAGTTGCTCCTTCTGGGCTCGCCTGCCAACTTGAAAAATCTGGATGTGTCATTGTCCTCCTTCAACATTGACGGCAACATCAATAAAGTCGCTAATGTGGTGAAAACATTAGGTAACTACATAGACTCTGCACTAAACCTGACCAGACAAACAAACGCACTGGCTTCTTCATCCGCCTACACATGCAAGCTTATCACAGCATGCCGACCTTACCTATCCCCAGCGAACTGCATCACAATAGCTAGAGCCTTAGTGCTCTCCAAGCTAGAATATTGTAATGCACTCTGCCTGGGCACTTCGCAACAAAATATCAATAAAATGCAAGTTCTGCAAAACAATGGCATCCGAGCAGCGTTAAATATCCCAAGAAATCAACACATCTCCGAAACTAGACTATCATTAAAATGGCTCAACATCAACCAGAAAATAGCCTTCAAAACGTTGTTGCTTTCGCACAAAGGCCTCTCCAACCAGGCACCCATTTACTTGGCCAACACTATCTCTCGTTACACATTATCACAGCCCATCAGAACTGCCTTAAGGGACAGTGTCAACATACCCAGATTCAGGCAACAACGTGCAAGCGGAGCTAGTTTCCCTGTCCTAGCAGCCAGAAAATGGAATGCCCTCCCCCTCTCCTTAAGAGAGGAACCTTCCTACCACCTATTCCTGGAAAAAGACCAAAGCCTGGCTCCACGGGCAAGATTCTATATATAACTGCTAGCCTGTGCAACACATTTCGCCTTGCACACACCTGTACAATGTAGATTTTTAGTTCTCTGCTTGTATATTTTAAATCTGTGCTTTTGCTGCTTATCTCAGTGATGTCTGTAAATGCTGTATTCATTGCTGTTATTCCTTATAAATGTCTGTATTATCGCAACATGTAAGCTTAGTGCCCAGTTGCCTAAGGGCTCGGTGCGCTCTATAGATAAACTAAACTAAACTAAACTAAACCCCTTACAGAAGGCTAGAATGGAACCAATCCACGGAGGTCTTTTGTCTGTATACTGGGGGCACTCCGATTAGTGCATTCATCTTTGGACAGTTGAAGAAGAATTCATCTTGAATCTGCTTGGGAGTACATCCTCTTAAAAAGTCCTTTGCTGCAGAGGGTTAAATCAAGATCTGAACAGGAGAGGAAAGCATGTACCCCAAACAATCCAATGGGAATATTTGAGATGATCATCTGGCCGGACAAGACCTATTGCAACTGAGACCACTCTTACCCAGGAGCCTGTTCACTTGGAGGTGATAGAACCCTGCAAGTGCTCTCTGCCTACATTCCTGGTTATGAAGAGCAGAACTAATGATTGCCTTTGGAGACTCTGGATTGGGTCCCCCAGGATGCAGATTTCAAGTACAATCTCTGGATCCTGTTTTCCACCTTTGATCCATCTTCAGGCTGGCTCGACCACTTCAAGGTACTTTTCAAGCCACTGCAAGCCCTCAGAGCTGCTCTTGACAACCACCACTTTTTTGATCTGCTGAACCCTCAAGTCACTCACTAAACCTATCGCCTGCCTTTGCACCAGTGTTTTTTAACCAATCACGTTGAATATCTGAATTGTGAAGTGCCACACTTTAGGGCCAACTTGACAGACTCAAAATGCCAGTTCGACCCCTTCACCGCCTATCTTTCTCATCCCGATTCAAGCAGATCACCACTGAAGAACCGCATCCTATCGTGGGAGAGTCTCAAGCCGACTCGCAATCTTGACACCCAGATCCAGTGGGAATCAGTGACTCGAAATCTGTAAACGGCAATTTTAAAGCACCCAGAACACTGACTTGATGCTGTTAAATGTATATGAACTGTTTCTGTCCCCCGGCTCTCTTTAAAGGGCAATGGTGACTTGGATAGCCCCAATCTCTTCCATTTTGAAGACACCTCCCATAGCTTTGAAAGCATTGCCGTTGTAGCACGTTCTTTAAAACTAGAGTGCCACCTTAATTCCATAGTTGGCATTCTCTGCCTGCACTACCCTAAAAGGCAATGGAGGTATACCTGCCATGCTCTACCTGGTCCACCTATATGATTGGGGTCACTGGTGATTTAGTATTAGTGTGGGGCTAAGTGCGGGGCTAAGTAGGAGTTTTATTCACAACCCCATCCCTGTACTTCTGCAGAGCAGTCGACTTTCTATCACAAAATGCTCAATGAACTAGCAGTTGACAAAGCCAGCCACACACCACATCACAACCACAGCTGCGCATTCACATGATGGCAACTGCCAAGAGAAAGAGCAATGTTGTCCTAAAACCCTGTCATGTTTAAAAGCAATGTTAGTGGACCAACATGCTTTAAATGCACCATTTGCCTCTAACTTGGCACTTGTTCCCACAAATATTCCTTTAGGGAGAACAACCCCTACCAGTACGTTTGCCACATCACCATAAAAAAAAGACTCTGAAGGTAGCCCCTTCTCCACCATTTGAAGCGTTACCACCCCTCTGCCCCCGGAAATGTCCGTCTATGGACACCTCTGCACCATGGGCAACCAGAACTGAGCTGCCAGTGGAGGTCCTTTGGCTCTAAAAACACCTGACAGAGAAAATGCACAGGGTTCTGTGTGTGGCTACACACCAATGATACGGTTTAAAGGCAGGCAATCCAGGAGCAGGACTTTCGGAATTCCGCCAGGAGAGGTGCAAGTTCATGTGCAGCTTCCCGTCTGGTTAGTGACTCAATTAAAATCCTAGTGTGGGAGCCGAAATCTTGTTTGAGAACTAAGTTAAACATTAAGATGTTGTACCATTAATGTTGCAATGCTTCACTGCTCTGCATTACCAATCTCATTGTGCCTGAACGGGTTAATTTGGGAATCATGGGATTAGCGGAAATAGATAACACCAGGAACCATGCAGCACACACTGAAATCAAGGCGAACTTGATCGAGCAATGGATGGGTTTACCATCTGCTTCTGTTTCGGAAGCTGGCATCTGCTGGTGCCACGAGGGAGTCATCCTGTTATGGATGCTGAAAACTTAGAAATGGGCCCACGGACCACAGAATGTGGCTGGCTCCCGTTACTCGCCTGGCATCTGCAATTCCTGGAAAAGGAGCCATTACGCAATGCCAACATGCTTAAAGTAGCTCACACAGGTGTAATTACTGTTTTAATTTAAAATCACTGCTGATTGCAAGCTTACACTAATTAAAGTGCACTGATGGCGGGAGGGCATCTTTCAGCTGTACTCGTTATTGGAATGTCCTTTCTCTCCTGGGTGGCATCAAGTGCTGACTAGTGTCAGGAGGGAAGAGGTAAGAGGGTTCAAGCTGACAATAACATGAATATTGTTTCTGCCGAGTCTCACCTAGCTTCCTGGCGACAGCTGGCACTGGTCTCTGCCCTGCGATTAAGGCGTAGCATTTGTCGCCAAGAGGAGAGCATTATATACCGTGTATTGAATAACAAATGCATGCATTTATTCTTTGTAATGTCTGTCTCATTCCAGGCCTATTGTACCAATTCATTTTTTATTTGAATAAGAAAAGTGTGTACCTTGTATGATGTGCGCATACTTCCTCTCTGACAAATATGCAATTTTCGATGTGCATGCCAATTATTTTATTTCTCTATCAATGAAGTTCACATTGTTTTTACTTTTGCAAATACTTAGTAGATATTAATATACAAGTTTACCAAGTTATAACATATGCCTAACGAACAGATCCATCTCTATTATATGTGTGGTGTGTGGGATGTTTGCGCAAGGCTGTGGCTGGGGAGGGGCAATGGTGAATGAGCATTTTATGACAGGGGCATGGCATGTTTGATTGGCGTTTTTGGGCAAAGCAACACCAACTTGAATGTTCCTATGTGAAGAAGGGGCTGGGTTGGGGGTTACTACCATGTGGCTGGCAGGGCCCTAATATGGCATCAAATTGTGTATTTGCATTAAGGGGAAAGGCAATACAATGAGTGTTCTTGCATGGGGGAGAGGAGGGCATGTTTCCTTACTGTGGCATGGCTTTTTTTTTTACTGGTGTTAAGGTTAAAGGCAACAGGATAAGTGTTCTTTCATTGGAGACTGGGGGGGGGGCATTTATGCAGCCCACATGGCAATGCTTTCTAACTGTGCCATTACATGTTTTGCAGCGCTGTTGGTCAAATACTACATGTGTGTTCTTGTATGGGGGAGGTGGGGAATTTGTGTAGCCAGCAAGGGCATGTTTTCTTACTGTGGCATGGCTTTTTTCTCACTGATATTAAGACAAAGCCAACAGGATCATGTTCTTATGCAGCAGAACCAGCATAAACATGTTGTGTGATAGTATAATTACTGGTGTGTTGGGAAAAGCGAACATGAATGTTTTCTTATGTGGGAATGCTGGCACGAATAGGTGCACCAGAATGGACATAGGTGTACACAATCAGCATGAATATATTTTTTACACTTACAAAGTACTGAGATTGTGGGCAAAAGCATTATTAAATCCATTAGAAAAATGCTCCTGTGCATTATTGGTGACTTGGCAACAAATGGACTTTTTTCATACTTTATCTTACAAAACTGAATGTAAACTGTTTGGATTTCTGCCTAATTTATCACAGAAAGTGTCCTGTAAAATGCAACATTTTAACCCATTGCATTAAAACATAAGTTGGGTTAGATACCCTAGCCCTATTACATTAGCTCCAATACAAAAAGGTTGACCTGGGGAGATCCAGAACAGCACCATATTTGATGAAACAGGTGCAGTGGGAGGAGTACTAGAAGGAGGATGAACATGACACATTTATGAGATTGGATTACAAGTTTTCCTTCTCTGGAAGAACGATTGCTGATGGGATTGTTTTCTGACCAGCAACCTATTGCCTTAGCCAGACCTGCTAGAGCCTGGCACCCAGCTTCGCATTGGCAAATTCTGTAGACCCTAGCCACCTGATTCTCCATCATGATATTCATTGCCTGATTCTGAATCAGGGGTGCACAAGCCAGAAGAGCTCGCTAAATGGCTGATATCTCCCTCCAGTTTGAGCAGTGGAACGCCTCCAAAGGAGAACATGATTGCTGGTCTGTGTGTTTCTCCAAGGTCACACCCAAATACGCAACTCTTGTATACATAGTCGCTACTTACTGGGTGGAGGGGATCTAGGGGAACTCCCCGTATAGATTTTCCTTGGAGGACCACCACTGAAGACTGACTCCTACATAGGGGGCACTAGAATCTGAAACGTGGAGTCCTGGGATGCAGGGACCCAAAGGCTGAAAAGGTGATGAGCCATTGACTTCAGTGAAGACAAGCCCAAGGAACAACCTGTGTGCAAGTAGCCCCACCCCTGTAATCATCCCCTGGTCGTGGCTGTGGAAATTGTAAGTTGGAGAGCTATCCAATGCTGTAACATGGAGATCCTTCAATGAGTGAGCAAACCCAAGCCCTGACGGGTGGATTAGTATCCTCCATTAAATGTCAGATCCTGTGTTTGAAGTAGATGCCATTTGGAGGACTCCATGTTGTAGCAGGAATCATATGATGAGTGCATCATCTTCCTGGGACTTCAAAGACAAAGACACAGGAATTATTCAGTCATTGATACCGGAAAAGACAAATTCCCTCATCACAAAAAGCACCTAACAGGGGACCCAAAAGCTTGGTAAATACCTTGGGGTGAAAACCAGTCAAAATGGAAGAACGGCAAATTTGAAGTGGTGACTGCAGGTAAGCTATTAACATAGGGAAGTACAAGTAGGCATCCTTGAGATCCAATGAAGTTCAGTCCAGCCCAGCCCAGCCTGTAGTCATGCTTTTGAAGGCAGCGGCTGTGGCAGGGGAGATGAGGATGATGGTTAGAAAGCTGAAGGAGTGTCATGATCTTCGAAAGAGACTTGCCCACCCTGTGCACTTCCAGGAAAGGCCTACCTGCCCTGCTGTGCTGTGAATGCTGAAGTGGACCTACGGTAACAGAAATGCTTGATGTGCATAAAAGATCTTGTGGTCTTCTGCTGAACTCTTCATAAGGTTGTCCATCCGGCTACCACAGTGATTAAAACCTTTATATTTCAGAAGCAGGATGACATCATTCTGCAGCATTAAGCTTCCACACATCACAATCTTCCTTCTGGTATCAAATGTAGATCTACATTAGCAGCTGGAGCACAAAGGCTGTCACACGCAAGGCATACAATGAGTAGTGTTGCATATCATTTTGCTATGCAATTCTGTAGGTTTGCTAATTAAATTGACACTTGTATAGAACAGCTAGCTATTTAAGTGTCCTTCTTCAATAAAAGCACAGCTTACCCAGCATTCCTCCCTTGCCATTGGAGCTCCCACCACCCTCGTGTATATGTTCACTGCAAGTTCAAAGAGGCTAATGGGGAGAGAGTGCATCAGTAATAATAACCTCCACTCTGGAAATTAGCCCCTGCGTGTGTGGGATTGCTAGGAAAACATTCTCTTTTTGAAATAACTGAAAAACGGAAGTAATCAGGATGTTCTTTTTTATCATACTATATATATCTTGTGCGACAAAGACCAGTATGTGTTCACTTTATTGTTTTTAAAAGACAGTATGCAATTCCTTTCCTAAAAATGTATGTTACATAATGCATTCTTACAGCATTTCTATTGTAAAACACTGCATTGTTTCCATGTTTTTCAGTAAAGTTTAGGTTAGTACATCTAAATCTCATAGTGTCAACTATATTTCATTTTGTTGGGGAAGGCACCTCATTTTGACGGGTGAACACTTTTGAAAATGTGCATGCTCATGCAGCCAAATGCCTTTGGTCAAAAAATTAGTTGTGAGACACAATAGTTGCGTGCATCTGTGCAACTGGTGCGCAACTCATGAGCTGATCTCAAACTTCTTGACATTCTCTTATCACACTGTTGCTTTATAACAGCAACCCTTAAAGTGAAATGGACTCAAAACTATAATATTCCACCAAGGTTTCCAAGTTCTCTGTCGACTATGCCATCCACTATGCTTAGTCGCTTACTTTGTATCCTCTTACATAATGAATGCTCAAAGCTTACTAGATGTTTATGCAAAGTAGTGATACATTTTTCCATCCACTCTGTACATCTACAGATATACTGCAATACCAAACACTTTAGTTAGTGTCCAGAGGTCGTTTTCCTCCACAATTATGTTTGCATTGTGTTTTGGCCCCTGCAGGAGAGAGCTGGCCAATCTGGAGGCTGGGAACGCAGGCGGGATCTGCAAGTAGCTGCTCACATTTCATGCCAGCCGCTGCACTTCGCCCAGATTCACCCTGTCCTTGGAAGCAGTTCCCCAGTCCAAGTCTCCACTGCAGTGACACGCCTGGACTCACTTTTCGCGCCACTGCACACCACCCTGCACATATGCAGGTTCTGCAGATATATATTTACAAACTTGTACATATGGGTCATTTCTTTTTTAAGGGAAGAATGAATTACATCAAGCCTGGTTCCCTTAAAAACAAACAAAAAATGTAGCAGCACCCCCATTGGAGGCTCTGAGCGCAATAATGATTAAAACTGCTTGCGTGGATGCACAGGGCTGGAATGCTCCACTTGTGCTTACCTGACTCAGGCTTGAAGATCATTAGTGGCTCTGCCCTCCCGAAAGTGGCAATAATGCTGCATTTAAAACAGTTGATATCAATGACCGGCAATTACCCTGCTCGCCGCAAATCCATGCTAGTCTCATGCTATGGCCTTTCTTTAACATTGTGAACTTTTTCATTTTATGAAACTTCTGAACGTCTCCGTACTCAGCAAATGATGGGTTCAGCGTACAATATACAGGACCTTGGCCTGTGCAACAATGACTGCACCCAGCTACACTGAAAACAAATTTCAGATCATTTTATCATATCTATTTATTTATGTCTGTTCATGCAGCTAATATTTTACAGGCACTACGCTTACTAATGCCTTGTTTCAGTAGTACACTAAAATGCTATATTGTTGCTAATTTAATTTCTTGGGTGCAAATAACTTCTGGTGACATTTTAAATATTAGCACCAAATTGCTAATCAAATAAGTTTGTTTGCTAATCACGAACATTGGCAAATTCTGCTAATCCATTTTTGAAAACGAATGTATGCCTTGACACGTAACATCAAAACACAAACAGGCCTGCAGTTCCATATTTAATCTCCCTTCCGACCCTTATATCTGGCTATACAACTGGTTAAAATGCCTTAGGAGGTATGGGCAACATAGACAGCTTAGGCACAGAACAATTGCCTGTTGAACAATCCCTCATAACTGACGTCTCAATCATTTTATCCACTGCATTGCTCAGAGAGCCGCACTCTGAGAGCACAGAAATTCCACCAAAGCGTTAACACTTTACTAACCCTGCTCCCTGCTAGCACTCGCTCCATCCGACACCATCTATCCACGTAACTTTGAGCACGCAGGGACCCCAATGACAACCAAAGTGGCTGGGAGTTGACACATGGAGTTGACACTACTTAATGCGTGGTCTCTCACGGCCCATGAGCTACTCTCTAAACAAGCACTGCATATATTATGTCCTACTGAAACTTTTTTTGCTGAGTAATCAGCTTTCACACTTAACTCTGCACTCCCCGACAATTACAGCATCATACTGTACTCCGGGACCCCAATTGGCCCATAGAGTCAGGGTTTGCCTAGAAGCACTTTAAGAAAAGATAGCAGCACCCGTGAGATGGATGGAGGTGCAGATTAATACTCCAACACCAAATCAATAATGACAACTCAACATTTGGCAAAGGGAGTCTGTTTAATGACAAGTACAAAAACGGGGAGTCTCATGAATATCAGCGGATGCACGATCTTCTCTCTATCTTCACAACTCCAAAGAAACTTCATAAAAAACATATCTTTATACTGAAAACTTATCATCATTGACGTTTAACGCTTAAAAGTTGGCATGCAATTCTATTGGTTCATGAAAGGTAACTTTGATATAGGTACTATATCTGGATATGGTAGCGGAGTAAGGGGATTGGATAAACATTGTCAGGGGGGATATTTATGCCCTACTTTCAAAATTGCTACAGTAGACGTCACTAAAAGTACGACATCTCATTGGTTCTACTAACTATATGACCCTAGATTACTTGGTCCACTATGATTGGGTTGGCACCAACCCCACTCATACTTTCCCACTTTGCTTAGCAGCACGCAGAATGGTCAGCCAGGTGCAGGGTGCCCCTTAGTTCCTCCGGGCCTTCCTCCAATTATTGTTACAATCAATCATCACTTTAATGGCCATGTGTCAATTACTTCATTGTGGTTGGCCTCGAGACTGCAGCTCCTGTCTGGAAAATTTCTGATATCTTTGCCTTGCCTGCTGCCATTCGTAGGTGTGAAAGTCTCACTTCTTTTTGCTCGGCTGGTCACGTGATTAAGACACCGTGAATTTGCCTCTTCTATATGTAATTCATGTATTTGATTTTCGTTTCACCCACCACCTGCCTTCAGTTTCTTATCTTGACCTTTCTGAAGCAGGATATTCTGTTCTTAGCTTCAATTAATTGTAGCTACTGTTCATCTATTCTACTGATACGACCGTGGCTTTCTTGGCACGATTTGCCTCTGCTGAGTTTCGTTTCTGCCGCTTATTCTTGATTTTGCCAAATATGAAGCTCTCCTTGTGTGGCCTTTAGTAACCTTTGGTTAATTCTGCTTCTTGTGCAAAGTGCAAGTATACTTATATAACGTGCTTCCTTTGATGTAGATACGTATAGGTGGCGCTTGCCACACTATCTTTCTACTAAGCATAGCAAGCAGCACGATTTTCTTAGCTTTCTTGCGGTTCCATGAATATGTACATGCGTAAACTGGTCGAATATCTTCATCATGCTTACAGCTTAAGCTTCTTATATTTGACATCGTCCTTTCACTTTAGTTTCACGATGTCCCTTGTTCATGGTGTTTTGTCTCTTTACGTTATTCTCTGGTCGTCATCTCTTCTATAGGTGAGTCAGTCCGGGTTCTTGTGACGTCACCATTCGTCTTCCATTAAGACCTTCTTGGCCTCTTCAGGGACTGTACTTAGACAATCTTCATTTCGTTTAATTTGTTGATTTGGTTTTCTCAATGGGTACCTTACTGTCCATGGTTTCCTTGATATCGGTACTTCAATAGGCATTGTTCTTCTGATGGGTACTGGACAGAGCCCCACTGTGGCTCTCTGCTGGTTTATTTGCTCATCATATGTCACATATTTCGGCGTGAACGTTCCTGGTACTTCAAAATGGGCGGTTGGAGTGCGGGCTGTACTTGGGACCTCCTCTACAATACACATAGACAGAATAGCTCAACATCCAGGGGGTGGGGTTGTGGTTAATTTTGAAATCTCCCATGACTCTCACACAAATTCCCATTTCGCACTCCATCAAAATGGAAGCCTTGTGGTAGGTGTTGAGGATGGAGACATGTCTACATTACATCTCCTCACTGTATATGGCCCCACTGGTTCTCACTCAGAGTTCTGAGATACTTTCCCAGAGTTTGTGGCAGCACTTCAATTGAAATACCCTAATATTCTGGTCGTAGGTGACTTTAGTGTCATGTTTAACCTCCCTTTGGCCAGCAGCCCAGCCCATCTCTGCAACTCTATGGCAGAATTGTGCCTCAACTAGCTGGTGGTGGAGCCCACCCACAAGCTAGGCAGGATTCTCGATCTTATCTTTTTTGCAAATGAACATCTGCAAAGGGACACCCCATGCCCGGTGATATGGTCCGATCACTATTTTCTTTCATTTCATATTCTGCAAACCTCTGGCCCTTAAATGCCTGGTCGTACTGCGACAACGCACCAGAATTACCAACAGGTGGATCAATTGGCATTGGCCACTCTGATGGCCGACAAATGTAACCTGTTGGCTACACCTGAATTATCTACCCTAACGCAAACTCTAATCGGAGTAGCAGACGCTGTAGCACCACTCAACCTCATACATCCACGTAAAACTCCCTCTGCACCTTGGTTTTCAGCAGACCGGAAAACAGCCCACCTACAGGTAAGGCAGGCAGAACGGATATGGCAACCGAATTACGGCATACAGGAAAAGTTGCAGTTTCAGAAGCTGACCTATTATTGCCACATTGCAATTAAAACCACTAAGCAGTCCTTCTTCACCGGGAGAGTTAAGATGACACTTAATCAGTTAAAAGAGCTCTTCTGGGTGGTTAAATCATTGAATTCTACTATCGCCTTTGCATGTAAAATACCTCCTTCGCAGGCTTTGTGTGACTCCCTGGCGAAATTCTTTATCACTAAGGTGGTGGGTATCCATGACCTCATTCAGAGCAACTGCTCGGTGTTGCCACCTATGGAAACAGTGTAATCAAACATCATAACGTCCCATTTCTGGTCAGAATTCTCTATTTTCTCAATGGAGGATATGCTGAAAGTAATCTCTCATTTGAAATCGGCAGCCCCTTCTTATCCCATACCCTTGGCATTACTGAAGGAAATATTCCCCTGTGTTAGTACTCTGGTGACTTCCGCCATCAATCACCCTTTTCAGCAGGGAATTATCCCGGCAGAGTTGAAACAAGCCATTGTTCTGCCCCTCCTAAAGAAACCTCTGCTTGACCCCGAGGTTTTAACTAACTACCGCCCTGTTGTGGCTGAATAGAATGTGGAATGTTTGGGGAATAGAACTTGGGAAGGAATGGACTGGGGAAGGGCATTTATGTTGGAGGAATAAAGGAGTTCAGACATGCAGGCTGGCTCCTGTTATTATTTAATGAAGACATGGTAACCAAGATGGTGTTCGTAACACATACAACAATTGGCGACGAGGTAACGACCGACCCACACTGCTAACAGGAAAGGAAACAAGCAAGATAACGGTAGCCCATGGAAGTAAACAAAGAAAGCAGCCCATGTAAAGCTGAATGAAGATACTGGAAGAAATGATGAATGGTGAGAAACTGGATAACATGAGGAGGAAAATGAACTGCAAAATTGACTAAAGGAATCAGAAAGAGATGTTGCCAGCCTGAAGTGGAGGTTGGGGAAAAACAGCCCGAGGAGGTGGCTGACTGATGCACAACAAAAAAAAATGAAAAATTGAGAAGAGAAAGGCAAACAAAACTGCTTGAAGACTGTGCAGTGAGGACGGGAGCCACCGAAAGATGTGCGTGAGTGATGAACATCCAAGAAAGGCCGACATACAAGGGCAAAGAAGAATGATAATTCTATGGAGCTAGCTAAAGACATAAATAGTGCAGGACTATAAAGGACACGTTGATGTCAGAGGAACAAAATAACGGATTCAGGCCTGTTAGAGCACCAAAGTGGATATGAAACAGGTGGCTGGAGAAGGACAAGGAAACCGGAATATGGAAGCAATTGACAGCAAATAAACCGAGGGAACAGTTAAGTGAGCAGAAAAGAAATCAAAATGGAAATGATGTAATGAAGAGGCAAGATTTGTGGTAAATGGATAAGCCCGTGCAATGCAGCTAGTAGTTTGTGCAGTGCTGTTATCATTTTACGAGTGCAAACTGTAAATTGTGAGTGACAAGACTGGGTCATATATATATATAAATGCGAAAAGTATAAATTGGGACACTATACAGGGAAAGCATTTTTTGAATAACAAGGTTTGAAGCGGTAGAACTTACATAGCGCGAGGCACTGCTCTCCTGCTGACAAATACAAAGCCATTGTGTAGTCGGGGGATTTAAAGGAACGGACCTGTGGTGCTGGCCCTTTAAGGGCGTGCACGCGACGGGGTGACGTTCACTCCGTGGCGTGCTCTGTATAAATAAACAGGACGTTCCCCGGTGGCGTCAGAACCACCGTGGAGCCCACACGAGCAACATCTCTGCCTCGGTGTCTTATGTCACGGGGGTGGGAGGCTCATGGAAGGCGGTGTCGGAACACCGCTAACAGTGGCGACGAGGACTGGACAACTCCCTGGGACAGGCGGTGAAATTCGTTCGTTGCGCGAATGATCGTATGTGAGCGCATCGGCGATATCTGACCGCGGAGAGGGGAGAGACACACGCGGCCGGCGGCCATTTTGTTGAATAGGCCTCAGATGTTCACAGCCTCGTAACGAGGCATCCGTGAGCCATCCGGACCCAATTTTTGGATATTCTAGTGGCAAATAGTCACTGGATGCAGCGCGTGTCATTTTCACAATGACCTATTGACGGTTTCACTGTTTTTCACCGAGTTTGTGGGTGTGACCCCTCTGGAAGCCTGCTGGACGCAAGTTGGGGCCTACCCTGCTCAATTTTTGGACACTCCATTGTCTGTCGGCTGGCCAAGGCTGTGCTTCGTGGATCTGCATGTGCCTGGCCACAGCGGAAAAGGGGTGCCATCGGTGTTGGCTGTGTCTGGTGGTGAGTTGCGGCTCCATCATTTCGATACATTTGGGGTGCCTGTGCGCTTGCCACCATGAGCCAAGCTGCAGCGGCCGCAGCTGCTGCCAAACAACAGGCTGCTCCCGCAGTTCAGCCTCCGTCTGTCCTGCCGCCAAGACCTCTGCTGAAGCCACCTGGTTCCCTGCAGCCAATGCCTGAGTTTGATATCTCGGGCACACCTTCAAGTCTGGGACAGAGGTGGAAGATGTGGATGGACAGACTTGAGATGTACTTCAGGGCCAAGATGGAGATGAGCGACGACAGTAAGTTGGCCACCCTCCTATATTCTGCTGGCCCGGTAGTGCATGAGATATTTCTGTCCCTGCAACCTGTGGATGGGTCGTTTGCGGCAGTGAAGGATGCACTCCACAACCATTTTCTGCCGCTGGCGAATGCAGATTATGAACGTTTCCTTATGGGGACTGCTCGGCAAAAGGATGATGAGACTCTTGATGTCTTCTATGGGCGGCTGCGCAGACTGGCGGCGCCATGTGCGTGGAACGACCCGGACGTGATGATCCGTAACCAACTCATACAAGGGTGTGCATCTGGCAAACTGCGGCGCCAAATACTTCGGGAGCCTGGCATCACCCTTCCCCGCATACTGGAACTTGGAAGATGCCATGAGGTGTCCGAGTTGCGGGCAACCAGAATGGAAGCGGGCGTGTGCCCCGGCAAGGTGGAGGAGGTCTGCGCAGTCAGCAGGAGCCGTGGATCTAGACGCCCCATGAACACCCAGGGTACACGACCACAAGTAGCGCAATCCTCATGCCAAAAATGCGGATACGACCTCCCGCACCCAGCGGAATGCCCAGCCACGGGAGTGAAGTGTGGTCGGTGCGGGGGTGCAGACCATTTTGCCAGGATGTGCAGAACAAAAGCTCCGTAGATAGTTCCCAGGGGGCCTGTCCGGGCTGGTTTCTTCTGCCCCCAGAGGGCGTCAAACATTGCCAGGTGGACCAAGGGGACGAAGTGGTCTCTCAAGAGGGTGAAGAGGAAGAAGAGGATGAAGAAAACATTTTCTTCGTGTCAAGTGTGAGCATGCTGAGAAATCGCTCCAAGAGACAGCCCAGGTGCAACGTGCTGGTCAATGGGGACTCGATACCAATGCTGGTAGACACCGGTGCATCAGTAAATGTGATGGCCAGACAGCATTACGACGCGATGCAGGCCCCGCCAACACTGACTGCTCCGAGGGCACGCATCTTTACTTTTGGAGGCGACCAGCCCATTCCCCTGGGTGGTGTGTTTGTGGCAGAAGTTCAGTACGGCGAGTCATTCATCCGTGCTAGATTTTACGTCACACCGGTAAGCAACAACACGCTGCTGTGCTATGCGGCTGCAGAAGCCCTTGGCATTGTGACATTCGCCTATTTGGTGTACCTGGAAGACATACAGGTGCTCCTTGCCAAGCACATCTCCCTGTTTGAAGGCATTGGACAGTTGGTGGGTGAGCCGGTGCAGCTACACATTGATGAATCGATCCAATCAGTGGTGCTGAAGCACCAGAGAGTACCGTTTCACCTCAGGGACCTGGTGGATCAAGAGCTCGACAACCTCGTAGGTTTGGACATTATTGAAAAGGTGGAGGGCCCCACTCCATGGGTCTCGCCCATCATCATCGCACGGAAGCCCAAACAGCCCGATGCCGTGAGAATCTGCGTGGACATGCGCCTCCCCAATAAGGCAATAAAGAGAGAGCGGCATTTGACCCCCACCATCGATGACATTATAGCGAAATTGCAGGGGGGGGAGTTCTTCTCTAAACTGGACCTAAGAGCAGGGTATCATCAGGTGGTCCTGCACCCCGAGTCCCGCTACATCACAACTTTCACCACCCATCAGGGTCTTTACAGATATAAGAGACTGAGTTTTGGGGTGTCTTCTGCGGCGGAGGTGTTCCAGAGCATCATAAGGGGGGCATTGGTGGATCTGAATGGAGTCCTTAACATCAGCGATGATATCCTGGTGTACGCCAAGTCTGAAACGGAACACCTAGCACGCCTGGCCAAGACCTTCGAGCGCCTTCGCTCGCTCGGACTCACTTTGCACAAGGATAAGTGCGAATTCCTCAAAACAACTATTGAGTTTTTCGGGTTTGTCTTCAAGGCGGATGGGGTGTCGCCTGATCCCCGCAAAGTGGAGGACATAAGAGAGGCTCGACCGCCAGAAAATGTCACAGAGGTGAGGAGTTTCCTGGGCATGGTCACTTATTGTGACCGTTTCATCCGGAACTTGGCGTCCCGCTCAGAGCCGTTAAGATAAAATAAATAAAATAAATAAATAAAAGATCTTTGACAAAGAAGGACACCGTGTGGCAGTGGGGGCCCCTTGAGCAAGCGGCATTCGAGGACATCAAGAATGCTCTGGCGGCCGAGGACACCATGGCGTTTTTCGATCCGAGCCTGCAGACAGAGATCGTCGTGGATGCCAGCCCCTATGGCCTGGGGGCGGTGCTCACTCAGGTGGGGAGTGACCAGGAGGTTCGGCCCATAGCCTATGCAAGTAAGGCACTCTCTGATACCGAACAAAGGTATTCTCAGATCGAGAGGGTGGCTTTGGCGGTTTTTTGGGGCTTTAGACATTTTCGCCTGTACATTCTGGGGCGACCTGTGACTGTCGTCACGGACCACAAACCTCTGTTGCCAATCATGGCTGGCTCTTCCTCCAGGCCACCGGTGAGAATTGAGCGTTGGATGCTGGCATTGCTCGAGTATGGAGTATCCTTAATATATCGTCCCGGGGCCAACAATGCTGCAGACTACCTCTCTCGTCATCCAAGGGGGGACTCTCATGCATCCACGTCAGCAGAAGAGGCCGACGAACACGTTCGCTTGGTCTTAGAAACGGCCACCCCTAACTCAATGCAGGTGAAGGAGCTGGAGATAGCGTCAAAAAACGACGAGTGCTTTGCCGTTCTAAAGACAGCCATGCAACAGGGTGCCTGGAAAACGGTGTTGGAGGCTTTGGACCACAGAACGTGTGGGGCCAGAGTGGCTCTGGAGCAACTGTGGCGGGTGCGTGAAGAACTGACATTCTCGGAGTCGGGGCCCTTACTGAGAGGTGGAAGGATCGTGGTGCCCCAGACCAAAATCCCACAGGTTATCGCCCTGGCACACCAAGGTCATCAAGGAGCCCCCAAGACAAAAGCTTGTCTCCGCCCGAAGGTGTGGTTCCCTGAGCTCGAGTGGCGAGTGGAGGAGTTTGTGGCATCATGCGTGTGGTGCCAGGCCGCATCACTGGCCCAGAGGGAGCCGTCCATAGAGACAATGCCGAGAGGGACAAGACCATGGGAGGTGGTACACGCAGACTCTGGGTCTATGTCAAGGGGCACTCATTTCCCAGTGGTGGTGGACGAGTGGTCTTGATATCCTGAGGTTGAATTCATAGAGTCGGTGGCGTTTGACAACGTAGTGATAGCACTGGAGAAAATTTTCCCCACTCATGGCCTACCCTCTATTCTGTGTTCCGACAACGGGGCACCATTCAAAGGTGAGAGCTTCGCTGAACTCATGAGGGTCTATGGCATTCAACACAGAACGGTCACCCCGCTCTGGCCTAGGGCCAACGGAGAGGCAGAGCGCATGATGCGTACACTGAACAAAGTGTTCAGGATCGCCCAAGGGAAGGGCGAGTGCCTACAGAGGGCGCTGTATGTATTTCTGCGGGGATATCGGACCACACCCCATTCATCAACTGGTGTGGCACTTGCAGAGGCTCTATTCCAACAATGCCCGAGAGACATAATTCCTGAGGTGGGGGTTCAAGAGCCGGCTGTCATTGACAACGAACAGGTGGAGGCGGACAGACTGGCAAGAACACGGACGGAAAACATCAGAAGAGGGCTGAGACCACCCACTATTGCCCTGGGGGATGAGGTGCTAGTGAAGAATCGCCACCCACAGGGCAAACTCTCCCTCACGTATGAACCCGCTCCCCTGGATTTTGTGGCGGTGAAGGGGTCTATGGTGACCGCCTCTGACGGGACTTCATCAGTGACCAGGAATGCCAGTTTCTTCAAGAGGTTGGGTGAGCCGAGAGTGGACAGCACTGACGACCGAGAGCGCGAAGAGGCACTGGATGAGGGTTGGGGTGAGGCCCCCGCCGTGGACTCTCTCGCTCGGAGTGGACCAGGTCAGGGCACACTGACCAGAGACGTCAGCAGGAGGTACCCCCTGAGAACAGGGCGTGGGAAACCTGCCCGTCTCACTGACTATGTGACAGACTGAACCGGGGAAAGCACCACTGAGGGATCCAGGGTGGCTGTTAATAAATGGGGGTTATTAGGTTTTGTATTGTGTGCTGTGAAATGTTTGGTAGTTAGATTCTCTCCTTTTTCGAGTGTTGTTGTTATGGAAAAGGAGAAGTGTGGCGCTGGCCCTTTAAGGGCGCGCACGCGACGGGGTGACGTTCACTCCGTCGCGTGCTCTGTATAAATAAACAGGGCATTCCCCGGTGGCGTCAGAACCACCGTGGAGCCCACACGGGCAACATCTCTGCCTCTGTGTCTTATGTCACGGGGGTGGGGGACTAACAGGACCCATCGGCGAAGGAAAACATGCAGCCATACTTGTTTGCCCGAGAGAAGCGATAAAGTTGTCATAGCAACGCCTCTAAAATAAACACACAGGCATGAGAGGTGTTTCCTAATAGCGTGAGGGGAGGGAACTAAAGTGAATAGAACGAGTGAAAACAGAATGATTGAAGAAATTGCTGCTGACCCATTTGCAGCTCCTCAGTCAAAAAACAAAAACGTAACGAGTGAAGTAACACCATGCACTTAGAGTTATTGGCACAAACATTTTGCCACAAAATTACTCGAGCAGAGCTGTCAAGATCACATAACAAATGAACATTTGAGTAACCATATAGACAATTTTGATGAAATAGTGGATGGTTACCGTGACCTTCTTGCATCAACAGCAAGCCACGAACAAAAGCAATAGCATTTAAATGTACACATCTAATGGAAAGCTACAACACGCATCATTCAACACAGCATGGCAACGCTTTAATGACAGCATTTTTTTATTGAGCTTTAAACAGTAAAGTGTGTCAACACAAATACAAACTAAAGAGGTAAATAAGATAAAAAAACAGACTAAAGTGGCTTAACAAATAAAAACCCAGAGACACTGAAAATAGTGAAACTGCTGTATTCGCGTTTGAATGTAAGAGTGGAGCATATATCTGAACAAGTGAACTGCTGCAGTTCTGAACTCTTGACACAAGGTTTGGTCACAGGATTATTGCATTCAGCAAAACTGCCACTACGTAATAAAGAAACATTCAAGCGAATATGCAAACAATCTTGATATGCCACAGAACATAATGATTTCCCTGTATTTAGATGCAATTTAACTAAAGATTTTGCGCCACAGGTGAACCAGCAAAGGATCAACATTCAAAGATTAGAGTTCTAAGGCGGTAGTGAGTATACACGCCAACCCTCTCGATTTAGGCGGGAGAGTCCCGATTTTTCAGTGAAAAATATTGCTATTTTTCGCACTCTCCCGCCTAAAATAACCGCAGCCCCCAATGCATTCCTATGAGAAAATGCATGTCTCCCGATTTCCTTGGGGAAATCTCCCTCCCAGGTACGTCACAATGTTGGCATGTATGAGTGAGTCTTAAGGTGGGTTCCAGTTGCATTAACACACTGATGCATACAGTAACCTTGCACTGAATTTCTGTTTGAAGGAGGTCATAGTTCTATGTAACAGTGGGCGTGATTAGGTGGTTGCTGATATAGGAAAAGAGTGAAGCAACTGCTAGATGTGAGTAACCATGTCCCTGAATAACACAAGTGAGGGTACAAGATCAGTCCAGAATGATGGGATTCTGGTGAACTATTTGCACTGCCCGGACCCATTTATGCTTCAGCCACAGGAAGATCAGGGGCAACGGTGGCAGGAATGGATGGAGGAATTCGAGGACTTTTTGAAAGCAGCAGGAAACCAGTATGCCTCAAACAAAATGGACATATTTGTAAATCTGGTAGGAAAGGAGGTGAAAAATTTGATAATGGGCATTCCGGCTCAGGAAAGAATGACGTATCAACAATTGGTCTCTGCTATTGGTTAACATTTGGTGGTCCCTCCCAATCTGGTCTATGAACGGTACGCATTTAACCAGTGCACACAGAGTCCACATGAAACAATTGCCGAATTTGCGTTACGGTTAAAAGAAAATGCAACATATTGTGAGTTTGCAAGCTTCAGTGATGAGGAGGTGATTAGGCTGAGAATAATTGAAGGGTGTACGTCATCACAACTTCAGAGACATCTTTTACGAGTGCCTCTCCCATTGAAGGAAGTCCTGGAATTGGCCCGAGTGTATGAAAGAACTGAAGAGCAAGTGGCCAAGATGGAAAACAAAAGTGAATTGACTGCCATTACCGGTATCAGGTCTGACGAACAGAGGCAATCCAGATGTTCAAACTTGTTCAACTGACAAAGCGCATGGGATGGCAAAGGCAGGGGTCGACCGGTGAAGAAGTGTTATAGGTGTGGATTTCCCAAACAGAGGTAGATGTCCAGCTTCTTGTTGGATGTGTAAGAGATGTGGACAAAGAAATCCCTTCTGGATCATTTGCAAGTAGGCGGTCTCATCGTGGGGACCCAGCGCACAGTTGCTACCAAAGAGTAGGTGTGGCACAGTGAGTTTTTCTGATGCAAGATCGTACTGGGAGAGAGGGAACAGATAACCTAGTGCTAGTAGCTATGCGGCAATGTGTCAGTCTCAGCTGGGACGTGTCCAAGCAATAAAACCAAACCAAAGAAAAGATCTAGCCACAAAGCATGTTGAAAATGGGGGAGAGGACATGGACATGGATATGAACATGGAAGGAAGAAGGCTGCAGGCCGATGTAGATTGGATGACTCGCAAGAGGAGAGTTGAAGAAAATCAGATGTCAGTGAGTGAAATCGAACCTGTACTAAGCAGGCATAAACAACGAAGGAAGATGGGATCTAGCCATGCACCAGAGTCACTAGTAGACATGGCTGTCAAAAGGCCCATTGCCACGGTTGTGAAAGGTGATGGAGTAGCAACAGGAAATGCTTCGCTTTCTCATGCAGGATGAGTTGGAGGAAGAAACATCTGAGGAAAGGAGAAATGAGGAACCTGGTGGTCTAATGTCACAGAATGACTCACATGGAGAACTGTATGGGGGAAGGATGAGTGGAGATCCTGTTGGTCTCCTGTCACTTAAAGACTCTGTATATTTGCCACCTTGTTTGCTTGACAATGGTCGCCCTCAAAGGACTATATGCAAACCCTTGCGTCTCATTGAACAAATGTAGATGTGGTCCGGCCAAGCTGACAGAGAGACTGAACTTCTATGATAAGCAAGGGTGAGGTGTTGTGGCTGAATAGAATGTGGAATGTTTGGGGAATAGAACTTGGGAAGGAATGGAATGGGGAAGGTCAGTTATGTTGGAAGAATAAAGGAGTTCAGACATGCAGGCTGTCTCCTGTTATTATTTAATGAAGACATGGTAACCAAAATGGTGTTTGTAACACATACAACACGCCCTATCTCAGTCCTCCCCTTCTTTATGAAAGTATTGGGATCTCTGGTGTCCCCTCTTCTTTCTTCCTATATTGAACACACAAATGGCCTTCATCCCTTCCAGGCCAGGTTCCGTCCAGGATGGGGAACTGAGAGTGTCCTAGTGTCAGCAGTAGAAGACCTTACTATGCTAGCCGATCAAGGTGGAGTTGGTGTGCTGATTCATCTCAATCTGTCAGCGGCATTTGAAACGGTTGACCACTTCATCTTGCTCTCCCGCCTGGCCATTGCTGGGCTCTTTGGAAAATGTTCTGGCCTGGTTCTCTTCCTTTTTGTCCGGACGTGGTCATGCACTTTCTCTCTCTCCATTTCTTTCCCACTCTCACATGCTATCCTGTGGTGTCCTGCAAGGCTCTGCCTTGTCCCCAAAACTATTCAATCGTTGCATGCAGTCGCTAGTTGCTCTAATCTGCTCCCACAGCTTCAGATGCTAAGCAAATGCTGACGACACCCAGATTTTGGTATGATTAGATCTTGACAAAACTGAGGTGTCGTTGAGACTGTGAAAGTGTCTGTTGGCCGTGAATAGTTGGATGGACAATAACTGGCTTAAACTGAATGGAGATAAAAACAGAGGTGATGGTGGTGGGTTCTTCTTCTGGGACCTCCTTGTGGACCCTGGCGTTCTGGCCAGCTGCCCTGAGTATCCCCCCCCTGCCCAGTTAAGTTGGTCAAAAACTTAGGAGTGGTACTGTCATCATCACTGTCGATGGCCAGACAAGTTAGTTCGGTCTGGAAAACAGGCTTCTATTTGTTCAAGCTACTGCGTAAGATCATGCCTTTTCTTCCAGAGTACTTACGTCCTCACGTGGTGGCTTCACTCATTTCTCGCTGCATCGACTATTGTAATGCCCTCTACCTGGTGCAACCTAAGGGTTTGATTCAGCGGCTGCAGCGATTGCAGAATATGGCAGCTAGAGTAGCGACGGGATCGCCAAATGGTGCCCATATCAGTCCAGTAATTCGGCCAATTCACTGACTCACTGTGGCAAAAAGAATCAAGTTTGAAGCCTTGTGTCTTGTTCACCGGACATATTATGGGCTTGGGGCTGAATTCCTCCAGGCCAAATTTAGGCCATAGATCCCCTCAAGGTCTCTACGATCACAAACGCCAAACATGGTAATTATTCCAAATTTCCGGAGTGTCTGTTGGGTGGGCGGGCCTTTTCAGTCACGGCCAGCATGCTATGGAATGAGCTTCCTGGGAGCACGCGCAATCCAACAAATCATCTGCAGTTCCCGATGTGCGCTTAAAACCCTGGAGTCAAATGCCTCAGCTGAGCTTCCGAGCGCCAAGGTGCCCTTTGGTGGATGTGCGCTTCCTAAATGTTTGTGACATAACATAACATAACATAAGAAGCGAGGAAGTCCTGGTTTGTCCATCTCACTCCACTCCTTGAAAAATAACCGCCTCCAAGCCTTATTCAAGGGAAATCCTGCAGGTTCAGTTACTTCATATGGCTCAAATAATCCCCATGCACTTTGTCTGCGAGGGGCCTAGTCCATTAGATAGAGGACGTCCCTAAGATGTTGAAAAGTCTCGACATTTGCACCCCCTGCAGTTAGTGGCCCTTCTTCTGGGGCAGACTATACACAGAGGGTTCCGGATCTACACCGTCCCAACTGTCAAGTTTCTAGTTCCCTTAAAAAAATACAGTAACAATTGCTGCAGCCTCTCCTCTTTCACCAGTACTTGTCATGAACCGTCGGACATGCCCCTTCTGGACCTCCTGGTCCTTGACACATCGGGGCTTACACTCCGTGGTACTTCCAACATGGCCGTTAAGCACCAAACGCTGCCTCCCAGCCTTTACGTCCGATGCAGCACGCCCTATAAAGTAGCCACGCCCCGTGGCCCTGCGCGTCTCAACGCTACTGATTGATGTGGCTAGACGTGTGCTCCGTAGTTCGCCTTCGCGGAACTCTGTTGTTTCCTGGTTCCCGGACCCTCCCCTTTCTCCTACTAACCTCCTTCCTTCTTATCCTGCTTTCTTCCGGACTCCGTGTACCCGCCTATGAGTACACTTCTTCTTATTCTGGACTTCCTGGAAGCTTCCTATTGATCCCGGACATAGAAGCCGAACGAAGGCTGGAAGCCAAAGACGGCCGAGCGGGGTTGTACAAAACCCGAACCGTAAAGAAGAAAACTCCTCCCAA
Source organism: Ambystoma mexicanum (assembly GCF_040938575.1). Lineage (NCBI taxonomy): Eukaryota > Metazoa > Chordata > Amphibia > Caudata > Ambystomatidae > Ambystoma > Ambystoma mexicanum. Next base: position 202,865,547 of record NC_090937.1, on the reverse strand, counting down.
GGATTCGAGGAAGCAGTGAAAACAGGTGAGAAAAGGGGAAACCTGTGACAGTACTGGTGAAAGAGCGGGTCTAGAGGATGAAAAACTGCAGTCTATGGAGAAGTAGGTACTGCCTGCTTCCCAGGATCCACAGTATCCAGGCATTTGCAGTTCTGCAAGCATTTTGCTGCTGGATGTTGAGTACCCATTTCATTCCTCACACTGGATGAACACTTGATTCACTATCAGAAACAGACATGCTGTTATGGAAACCCCTCAGAGGTCTTGCGAGAGAGCTGCCATGTAGGATTCAGATGCACTCGCCAATTCTGCCCCATCTGCCATAACAAAGCTTCCTGTGACAGAGACCTTTGATTGGGCAGTGTCTTAACAGCAATACGTTGCACTGTAATGGCGTACATCATGTAGTAGATCAGTGAAACGCACCTACCTTGAGGGTGCATAGCCTATCAATCTTTCGAATGCTCTGCTGTGAAGATGGACTTTGCTAGCTCCGGCTCCTACTTTACCCCCAGCCTAAATACAAAGATACCTTCTGGGATGCCTTGTTCAAACGCCTACGAAATGTGGCATGCCATAGATGCATGCATGAAAGAAAATAATTTATGTGAATAAAAAATCAGCATTGATATAATAAATTCATGTATCTGTGAAGGATGGAAGTGTTACCTGCAGTCCAGCTGCAACGGACATAAAAAACAGGATGAGCAAGGAAGCTGTAGGGAATTATGTCTTCAAGAATGTGAGGTGCCAGGCAGTGACGCAACACCATTGAGCTGATCGGGCTCTAGCCCCCCCACCCCCGAACGTTTTGGCTATGTTGACAAGACCTATCTGACCTACCAAGGTGTGGTCGTACAGACCAGGACACAGATATTAAACAGTGCCTTGGCTTCGCTGTTAACAAAGGCCCTGCAATTACTAACCTAAAGCATTTCACTGTCAGCACCTGCATTCATATGCATACATTTGTAGGTAATTGAAATTGTGATGTGGTGTTACGACTTGCATGCCAGGGGAGGGGAGTGACTGGAAGGGTAGTGAGGGGACAGGAGACCACTCCTCCCCCAGCAGTCCTGAAGTGGCTGCTTTCAGAGGTAAAGGGCAGAGTTTGCTGCTTTTAATACTGAAGTTTCACCTATAGTCTCATTGGAATGTGTAAAGAAGTTAGATGCCCCACACAAGTAGGTTAGCCCCTTCCCCACATTCTCTTAAGTTAGCACCTAACCCAACATTTGAAGGATTAGCCCCTCCACCCCGAAATCTGAACCTAGATGCATCCCAGGAAGAAGTTGATGTTCGCACATGCTATTGGCAGAGAGGTGAGGAGGGGAGCATTTTAGGAAACTGGCGGTATTAAAGTTGTATGGTGTTTGTGCAGAATCAGAAAAATGTACTTGCACAAACGCATTGAAACTTTAAATCTGCTACTTTCAAGACTTCAATCGCCCATCCGCCTCAGCAATATTAAATGCTCACATCAGCCCCCTCCCCACGGATGCGAGCCAATTTATAACCACATGATGTGTACTTTAAGATACGAGGGTAGGGGGCTTATATGCACACTTTCTTTTTCTTTGGCATATGTGTTATGTGGGTATACTAGCATTTTGGTACAGTGAGTCTATCACTTGTAACTGTGGCATAACCTTATATATTTTAAAGTAGGCATGGCACCTGTTATAACATGTCTGCACTGCCATTTTGGTGAAGCCAGTCTAGTCATTTATCTCTGTGGCATGACCAAATATGTACAAGTGTTATGGTGTAAAATCTACTTTTTTTCTCAAGAATATTTTTCACACGTTGCAGTCGATTCCATATAAAAATTATCAAAGCAACTGAATGTGTATGTTGTCTTTAAATCCAATAACCCTGTCATGCTTAGTGACATATTGTACTTTAAAAGGTACCATATGAAATTTGGGTACGATTCAAGGAATTATATGTGCGGAAAATAGGGTACATGTACGTGCAACTGTGTGCAAATCCGCCTTCGTCGATTCATGGAATCAAATGCGCTGCACTTTGCCTGGACGTGCGTGGAGCCTATCCTGGCTCCGCATGTCTGTTCGAGCTGCCGAGGGGCCTGCGAGATACTCCCCGCAGAGCATTTGCGTGGCTTGCGCAGAGGGCTGGGAAAGGGGCGGAACACCAAAAATGGGGAAGAACTTCCAAAAAAGTGGGCATTCCGAGTGACGGGTTGCAGGCAGTCCCTCGCACACCTACTATTGCCTGGCAAGATACGTATTCATGAGGTCAATCACGCAACCTCTCAGCCGGGAAATGGCCACGCAAGTCCTTCAGATGATCTGCCACCTGAAGGCAGGTGTAAGTACACTTGAGCTTCGGATTTACAGCGTGGAGGTGGGGTTGCATGTCAGATTTTGGGGTAAGTGTACTCAACAGGGGTTCTGATGTAACTTACGGGTGCGCATAAGCAGTGTAGCGAGGTGCAGGGACCGTTCACAGGGGATCGCACACAGATTTTCGGAGTTTAGACCGAGTTCTGATTTTTCATACGCAGGTTGTCGGGGTGCCGGGAACAGTTACGGGATTCCCTGCGCAGGGTCCCAGAGATGCAGGTCTATTTGCAGGGGACCCCACAAACTGTTTGAAGGGTGCACGTATTTGTTCCCTGGGGAGAGCGCAAAGGTAGCTGATCTGGCTTCTTATGCTTTGCATGTGGGGTGTGTTGGGGGCGTTCCGGCAGCAACTTTCAAATATGGTTCTTTGCACAAACAATTTCATGAATATGTGGGGCACACATTTATATTCTGCGTGCAAGCTCACGCAATGTCCTTCTCGGCAGGCGGCCCTTGCAGGATTTCTGTGCACATTTCCATGAATTGGGCCCTTGGTCCCCACCCCAGACGACCCTTGGGGGTAGAACAGAGGGAGAGGAGCCATCTAGTTAGCCCTGCCCAGTTTTTGATGTGGCCCTTCCCATCACAATTTAGCACCCCTACCCCCCGAAATGTAGGTTTCGCTGCGCCCCTGGTGCCAGGAGCGGAAGTTGGAATAGAAATAGGACTACACATTGTTTGGGCAGTCTTTCTTCTACCCCAGGTTGAGATGGTGATAGTATCTGTATGGAGGTGGATGCCTGCCGTATGTAAGTAAGAACTATGACAAGAAACCTGGATGAGTATTCAAGGGACCATTCCTGATGTAAAAAAGGTCAGACCATCCAAATGCATGTAGGTGAGCCCGCAGGAGAGAAAATCTGAGGCTCATTTGGAGTACACTGCTGTGAAGTGCAAAATGAGGTTTTTCTGCTGTGGAAGATAAAAGGCCCGATTCATGGAATAATTTGCACAGAAAATTGGGTACTTGCATGCCAAACTGCAAGGAAATACGCATTTATCGATTCATGGAATCGAATGTGCAATACTTTTCCTGGACTTGTGTGGAGTTCGCACAGGCTCATCACATCTGTGCGAGCCGTCAAGGGCCTTGCACAAGACTCCATGCAGAGCGTGGGCGTGGCTTGCGCAGAGGGCTGGAAAAGGGGGGAACACCAAAAATGTGGAGGAACGTGCATAAAAGTGGGCATTCCAAGGGATGGCATGAAGGCAGTCCCTCACACGCTCACAATTATGCAGCACAGGACTTATTGATGAATTTGATTGCGCAACCTCTAAGCTGGGAAATGGCCACTCAAGTCCTTCACATGATCCGCCACCCGAATGCAGGCATAAGTATACTTGCATGTAGGATTTGCAGCATGGAGGTGTGGATGCATGTTGGATTTCGGGGTGCGTGTACTCAACCGTGGTTCCGATGTAATTTAGGGGTGCGCGTTATTGGTGTAGCGGGGTGCAGGAATGGTTTACAGGGGTTTACATGCAGCTTTTCCGAGTTTAGACCGAGTTACGATTTTTTCAGGATGTCGGGGTGCTAGGAACAGCTACGGGAGACCCTGCGCAGGGTCCCTGAGATGCAGGTCTGCTTGCGGAGGACCCCACAAACTGTTTGAAGGGTGCATGTATTCGCGCCTGGGGGAGCGCGCAAAGGAGGCTGGTCTGGTTTTTTATGCTTTGCATGTGGGTGTGTCATGCGTTCCGGCTGCGATTTGCGAATACGGTTACTTTGCGTGAACAATTCCATGAATAATTGTGTCCCATGCATTTTTTTATCTGCGAGTGGGCTTGTGCATTGTCCTTCTCGTTGCGCTGCCCTTGCAGGATTTCTGCGCACATTTCCATGAATCGGGCCGAAAGGCAGATTTCTGTGTGTCGCACTACTAAAGACTTCGGTGTCGAGATTTAGGTGCGTTAGTATTATTGTGATGCCAGTGCAGATGAAGGACAATGTCAGTGAGGAGTGCAGGTTATGATAAATGTTAGGGAGGGAATGAAGTGACAATTTCTGGGGTGCAGATAAGGGAGTGTACAGATAGACACTTCTGTGTCAGGATTATACATGATATGATCACTGTGCGGAGAAGGCGCAAGTGGTCTCTGCTAGGAGAGAGTGCAGCTGAGAGAACACTTCTGTTTGCAGGGTGCAGATAGTCATGACTAGGGGCTAACAGGAGGAGGCCTCCTGGGGAATGGCTGCACACAATGCTGTGGCAGGGATATCGGCAGCACATCTGGGATAACTGTGTTTGCTGGACACAGTAAATAACCTTCAATACCACACAAAATGTTCATTGGCTTAAAGAGTATTAGCAGTCATGATGAATTGGCATGGAGTTAGATAAGCAGAGCATTGCATTATGTGACATTTCTCAAGAACAACACCAAATGCGGATAGGCCTGCGAAAATACAACACCTACAATAATTACTAGAAAGTTAAATAAAGCACAATTGCAGTACTGTCAGAAATCAATAATAGGTGGAATTTTATAGATATTTCAGACAATATTGGTTCATGCAGATGTCTGTAACACAGGTATGCACACTAATTTTCTTTTATGTGTGAATGAACTCTCGGAGTTACAACCATCATTTTATCCAAATGTACTTCACTGATATCTATGAACATGTTGAAATAACAGCAACGGGTGCGTGGAGAAGGAAGGCAGGCTACAGGCTGTGGGAAGCTTCTGCCTGAGAGCAAGAGCAACAACCTTGGATGGTAGAGGTGATCGTGGATGGTGCACAATGGAAAAGACCCTTAATGCAAAGAGGCTCAGTGGTATAGCCATAGAGCGTGGAGACTCTACTGCGAACAAGTCCTGCTACTTTGCAAAGACGTTCTTCCATTTGACGCAGGCCATGCTATTGGTTGCTGCGAACCTCATTATGTAAAACCCCATAAAGCTCTGAGGATTTTCTGCTCGGGGGCCTCTTTTCTGGGCTGGGGATACGCTGCCAGTTTCTATGTCCGTTTCTGCACAGATGTAAGGAAATAATCCTGACTTCGTCTCAACGTGCTTGCGCTAGGAATGCCCTTGGGGTCACAGTCCAGAGTATGGGAAATTCTCATAGAGGTTTAGAATGTGTGTGTGTTTGGCCAAGAATAAGACTTAGGTGGGCTGGCTATTCTCCAGCAAACAAGTCGAGAGGTCAGGCATTGACATGGGTGCTGATGGAGATCACAAGAGTATGTCAGTACAAGAGGCACGTTATGTGTCCAGCTAGACCGAATTTGTCTTAAATTGTCACTGTATACTAATGACAGAGTTGTTGAAGTCTGGTGTAAGGAGGTGAAGACGTAGGTGTCCATAGAGACCAAATTTGTCGTAGTCGTAGCTGCCATCTAATGTGTGGATGGATAGCCGTGTCTGTGGCAGGTGTCCATCGAAGTGGTTTGTTATATGTACCTTAAGCTCAGATGAACCTTATCTTTGATCTCGCTGTGTGATCCAATCATCTCCTTTTCTTTGGCACAAGCAGTATGGACTTGGACTTGCTTCTTACAGTAGCATTACTGTTATTATGGCCAAGGCCAAAATGAATGTGCTTGTAAGTAGAAATACTGGCATGTATTGGCATAGCCAGCATGAAATGGTATTCTTAAACTGGCAGAATGCTGGTATATGCTGCTGGCAAAGGCATAATGAAACTGCAATGAGAAATGCTCCTGTGTTCCCCTACAAACATTATCATCTAGCTATATATAAAAGTGAAAATGCATTTGTTTGTGGCGGGATTTGTGATGAAGCGTTGTTCCTTATACAATTCCACACCATTTCACCAATATGCACCAATCTTTGCATAGTTGCCTGTTAGGACCCTCCGGACATTACTAGCTACATGAAATTTGGGCACCCCGCCCCTTTCCCTGGATTTCAGCAAATGTCCAAATGTGTTTGTGGGTTTGTGGCAAAGCTTTGTTGCTTATACAATTCCACACTGTTTCACCAATCTGCACAGAATGTTGCATAGTTACCTGTTGGGACCCTCCAGACATTACCGGCTACATCACATTTGGACACCCCACTCCTTTCCCCAGATTTCAATAAAAGTCAACATTAGTTTGTGGGTGTGTGGCATTGTTCCTTATCCAATTCCATATTGTTTCACCAATCTGCACCAAAATGTGTATAGTTACCTTTTGCGACTCTCTGGACATTACTGGCTACATGACATTTGGACATCCCTCCCCATTCCCCAGATTTCAGCACAAGTCAAAATGTATTTGTGGGTTTGTGGCTTGGCGAAGCGTTGTTCTTTATGCAATTCCACACCGTTTCACCAATCTGCACATAATTTTGAATAGTTACATGTTAGGACCCTCTGGACATTACTAGCTACATGACATTTGGACACGCCACTCCTACCCCCAGATTTCAGCATCTTCACACGTGAGACGGTTGCCTGAATTTGGCAAAACATCAATGTGGTTGTAGAATGACTAGTCTCGACACAAGGAACAAAACTCGAGGTCCAGTCCCTAGGATGCACAGTATCCAAGATATTTGCACTGCAATGCACCATTACAAACTGCACCACGCCAGGGTGAGGTGACAGGTGGGGAGAGAGCACAGAAGTTCCCAGTATGCAGCAGCACACTAACTCTCGCCTCCGCCCAACGTCTGCTCTGGTGTATGTCCACCAGCCACACACAGCCATTCTCAGAGCAGTTTACGTCAGGGTGTAAACCAAATCTACTAATAAGCAAATCGGAACACCGAACTACAGGATCAGTGTCATCATGTCTGTCTACACAACACTTTCGGAGAGCAGGTATTTCTGCTTGTAAATTATATGGCTGTATAACCAAATGAAAGAGAATTTTGGGGAGAGAGAATTCCCCAGCTGCCACTGGTCCTGTGGCACAACAACTAACCCATCAACAAGGTGTACTGCCAGAGCTCTTCTGCAGGTGGTGGGCAAGGGAGGACAAACCAGGGTTACTGGCTCTGTTAGCATCTGCAGGGAAACAATATAAGCACCGGCCTACTAGAAGCCCAGCAGGGTCCAGTGCCACAGATAATGAATGTGTTGAAACCAGCAGCCTTGAACACCTGCATTGCTTGTCATTTTTGTTTTTATCTTTATTTTTGAAGTCATAACACGAAACATAAGAAAAAAAGAACCATAGAGACAAGTGCAAATGAGGTAGGGGTGACTCAATATACAAGGACAGTGGTATATATCTTCTGTCTCTTGGGGGAAATAGTTATAGAGCATACACTTTCCACATTCTGTTAAAGAGGCAGTCACAAACCACTTCTACACTGTAAGTCGAGATTTGGGCCCTCTCCAGTCCCATCCCTCCAGCATCCAAAACAGTCCCTAACTGTCTAGTAAATTATGACCATACATCCGATGGTCGTGACGTGGAGACAAATGGTTCCAATAGTTGATCTCCTGGTCAGTGGCTCAGACAAGGTCCCTCAGCCATTCGTCCACCATTGGAGGCACATGATGTGCACAAGACAACAAAATACGTATCTTGGCCATAATAAGACACATCGCCAGCAGCTTCTTGGAAGACATTGGCAAATCAAAAATTCCCCCCAGGACACACACCATAGGTTGAGGAGTGACCAACTTCTCCATTGCCTTGGTAGTGACTTCCAAGACGCCATCCCAGTAAACCTGTATCAGCGGGCATGACTACAACAGATGGAAAAACCCTACACGACCTGCCCGCAATTCTCACGAGCAATCTCATGCTCAGGATTATTCTTAGCCTGTATTGCCAGGACATGTAAGCGGATGCAATATCTTGTATTGTATAAGCTTATACCTACCATTTACTGCCACTTTGTGGGTATATGTGCATAACCGGTTTCACAGCTTATCACCCAAAGAGACCCCAAATCCCCCTCCCACTTAAATTTAGCACTAATACAGCACTTAGGCTTATGGTCCACTACTAACTTGTGGAGCCTAGATACCACATGCCCACACACTGACGATAACCCTATATACTTCAGCAAAGGGGACGTTACAGGTTCAGCTCGGAAACCATGGTCCCATGTAAGGAAGGTCTCCCTCATTTGACGGTATTGAAAAATGGGACCCAGACCCCCTCCAACTCTATCACTAAATTGCAGATGTGAAATAAACCTTCCCTCAGGATAAAAATCCTCCAAACACGTAATGTCCGGCCTCCTCCAGCTGTCAGCTATCCATCAATAGCGCATGGGTTTAAGGGCCGAGATCCCCCACCGCCCAAATTCTGGTGCATATGGTGTCTTAGTGTCAACACAGTGAACATTCTCTCCCAGGCATCTAGCGCACAACTCACTGGATCATACTTACATTCATCCCATCTAATCCAGGATATCAACAAGGACTCTAATGCATAGGGATATACAGATGTGCACTCTGCATATAGGTGGGGGTGCAGAGGGTTACCTGGTATCCAATAGGACGCAAAGTGTGCCTAGGCTGCTAAGTAATATCATTCCATATCAGGAGCTGAGAGGTTACCATGCTCAAACGGCCTAGTGAGAATCTTCCATCAAATGCGGGGGTCTTTAGGGTGGCAGACCATCTGAATCAACATGGACCGAAGCTGCTTGAAGAATGCACCGCCTGGGTACATCTGAATATTTTAGAGAAAGTATTACATTTTAGGGAGGATAAGCATTTTTGTGAGGGAGACCCTTTCCCAAAACGAGAGGTGCAGCAGTTCCACTGCACCACCTTATGCTGCAGCACTGTCAACACGGTCCAATGATTCTCTGCCAGGAGACGCAGATGATCAAGACTAACGTCTATACCCAAATATCTAATGAATGACTCTTCCCATCTATATTCTGTAATGTTCTGTGGTCACACTGTATTACCATTTAATGGATACAAACTCGACTTGGACCAGTTTACGGTCAGCCCTGAATGTGTTCCAAATGGAATCACCTCTTTGTGTTAGTGGCAGAAAGCTACTCCTGGGGTTCCTGATATACAACAGGATATGTCCTCATAGAGGAAGACGACCTACCACCTGCAGCCCAGTGCCAAACCCCAATCCACATGGAGCACCTCAGCCTGATAGCAAATTAGTAGCAGTTACAATGGGCAACCCTGCCTGGTCCCCGTTTACAGAGTAAAGGACACACGTGTAGCCCCCAGCGTAATTATTTCAGCTGTTGGGCTAGCAGAGAACAGCTGGACACACTTCAGAAAATACGCTGATAACCCCATTGCTTCCAGAACCAGGAACAGGTACCGCCACAACAGGGAATCAACTGCCTTTTCAGCACTAAGCAGGGTGGCCACTGCCTGTTTCTGGGGGGGGTTGATCTGTGCCATGACTGCGAACAATCTGCACAAATTCAAGGCTGTCGACCTACCCAGGAGAAATCCTGACTGGTCCAAATGTATGTAAGAGACAGCATGCTTGATGAGCCGCATGGCCAGCACTATAGCAAACATCTTTGTATCTAGATTGAGAAGTGAGACAGGCCTATAGGAGGCACACTAGTCTGAATCTTCATCTGGCTTCAGGATTAAAGTAATCAGGGCTTCGTTCATCAATGGGGACGGGCACACCTCACATATGCCCCTGCCCAGAACCTCACCAGGTGTGGCGCCAGCCGGTGCGCAAACTCCTTATAGAACTCCACACTCAGACCGTCCGATCCCAGAGATTTGGCCGAGAGGAGGTCTCTAATGGCTGCCATAGTTTCTTCCGCTGTGATTGGCGAATCCAGCTCCTTCAGGGCTTCTCCACCCAACCTCCCAGGATGGTACCCCTGTACATAATCCGGTAGGTCTGACAGTGCCATCGTCTCATTTTGCGAGTACAATCCGGCATAGTACGCTCGCAGTATCAACATAATTTTAACTGGAGAAGTGTGCAACAGCCCACCCTCGCCTGCAAGAGTGGATATGTTGACTCCACCTCTTTTATCTCTTACCAACTAGGCAAGTGCTTGCCCAGGTCTATCTATTTCCCCATAGTTGCGGTCTAGTTCGGGGCTCCTAAGCAACCACATTTTTTTACGGTCCTACATTTCCCTCATCGGTACCAAGCCCCCCCGTTGCGGCGTATTAGCTACCATAAGTTCCAGGATTTGTATGTCTTTCTCAAGGTTCGTCATCTCACGGCACACTGTTCAAAATATCCCCATTTCTGTACCCATTCATGCTTCCTGCACGTATAATTTAAAGGCTTCCCAAACCGAGGCCATCCGCGGCATAGAGCCCACACAAACGTAAAGATATATTGAGAGGGCCCACTCTAGCTCCCTCCAGAATGCTACATCAAGCAGTGCCTGTGGCTTAAATCTCAAAGGGGCCTCCCAGGTGCCTGAGCATCAAAGGCCATAGTCCAGCACACAGGGGATTAGTCCAGCATTGTCCTTGGAAGCATGGTACACGACCGAGTCCTCCTATTCAATGCTGGGCTTGCTAACTCTAGATCAATGCATGAGTACATGTCATGCATCGAAGAATAAAAGGAGAAGTCCGACTTGCCACTTTTGAGCATACACCAGACATCTTGGATGTTAAAAAATGACATAGCTGCCCTGAACTCTCCTGCCACGGCCATCAATGACCTAGACCTGAACAAAATGACCCAGACAACGCTATTCTACAACCAATGCAGTGATAACCGAGGAGAGATCCGTGCAAACCTGAACGGATCCCTGGTGGGCCTGCCCCCCTCCGCTGCCTAGCTATCCCCTCCCGCTGGGAAATATAGAACTGATATACATGGACAAAACATGGAGACAGTTAATGTTGTTTCATTTAGAATGTTACTGTTTTATTATAAAGACACTGATAATTTCACAATTAATGGCACACTTAAATGTCATGGAAAAGCTGCAAAATAATAAATGCCAATAAACAAATTTAAAAAAATAAAATAAATCCATTAAAAAAAATCAATGACCTATACCTGGTGCCTGACCTATCTTTACACAACAAAAAAGGCTCACGCACCTAGGATAGGTTTAAACACACAATTCACCGGATGGTAGGAAATTGTCACACTGAAAAGTTCTAGACAGTAATGTGCAGAAGTTCATGGAAAATACAACCTGACTTCAATATTAATACTGTTAAAATGATATTTAATGTAAAACAAAACAATGTTAAAAACCTATACCTAAAAGCTAATACAAACAAAACTGACAAAGTGACTAGTGCTTCCTCAAAAGTGCTATGTGCTAGTCACCAGAAGGCTAATAAAGTGCAAAATACGCAATTAGACTGTATCTCTTCCTTGGATACAAAAAAGTATTCAAGTATGCATGTGAACAAATATACAATAGTACAATCTTCAAGTAAATTCAACCTTAAACTTTTAGTAGGCAAAAACCACACAAAATATAGAGAATGAGACCTTCATTATTATTAAATGTCTCTAAGCAGGGTGTCTTGGTCAGAACATACCTAAAAGGTACACCAAAGGAGTTTTCAATCCTTAATCAAATACTTTACATTAGTATCTGTAGTAGCCCTACATGTTTCATTCGTATAGTCCTGTGAGTTGTTGTGAGGAACTTCTTCAGGGGAGTGTGGGGACTGGGGCAGCAAAAACCGACTTGTGATGGTAACTTGGCAGATTTTTAACTAGTTGAACTTATCGTAACAGTGTTCAGTCCTTGATAACGTTTTCCTACTGGGCAATTCAGAGGAGTGTATGCCCACACAATCTTGTGCTTGATACAAGAGAGTAGATCCAGGCCAAACCTAATAAAAAAAATCAAAACCACATCTCAATTAGTATGGTTGTTCAATCAGATACATCATTAATCAGTGTTATTTGAGGATACGCTTATTGAGGAGCTTACCGTCTCTTAATGTCTGTAAATAATTCTCAGGTACTGTATAAATTCATAGTGTTTGAGTGCCTGGAGGAATCCCTGTAGACATACAAAAACATAACACAACCTCCTATAATCACTGTATGATAAAACACTTCCTTGCAGAAGTATAGAAAATGCTAGTTAATAGTATCTAAACTTAAGAGTCAAGCGTAAGGTCTTAAATAGACTTACTTAGGATGTCATACTGGTTTGGGTTGGCGCTTCATTTGTCGTGACAAATAGTCATGATTTCAGTACTGATGTTGCTGGTCTGGAGTATAAATCAAACCCTGCAATTAGAATGTTGAAGATTTAATCAATATAGACCCGGTAAGGATGGTAATGGTAGGCTCAAAACTAATCACTAGATCATAGACTATAGTGGCAGATAGATATTGTAGTCTATGTAATCAGACTACAAAGGAAAAAAAATAATAACCCTTGCTAAGATAGGTTCTCTGAGGAGGAGTGCTGGCTACTACTTAGAAGCCAGTCTAATAAGTGGACACTCGTGACAAAGCTGTGTAAGTCGAGAGGTATTGTACAAGATCAAACATAAATAAGCTATCGTAACTGCTATCTGATAGTAATATTGGGTTAAAAAGAACAAAGGTAAAAGGAATCTCCACCAGAAATACCTTCAGTTCGAGAATCGAGCAAACGCCGGAGCGGCGAGGTTTCTCCTTCGCTCTGCACAACAGAAATCAGGCAGGCGTTGCTAAGGCGACCATGTATACTCTGTGCTGGTGTCCAGTTAAAGTACAGAATGCAAAAGGATCGAATGCCAAAGGTGAGAGTCAATTTGACTCAAAACAAAAGAGTTGATTTTTTTTTTTTGAAAACATTTTTTTGGGGGGTTTCCGTTTTTTAAAAAATTTGATTTTTACCACAAAAAAAGGAGTTTGGGGGGGAACCCCCCAAAAAAAAATTTTAAAAAAAATTAAAAGTTCGACGCTTTTTGGTCGTTTTGATTCAACCATTTGGTAATTCGATCCTTTGTATTCGAAACTTTGACCTACAACCCTGTGTGCTGTATGTAAAGGTACACTGCACATGTCAATTAGACAGGAATACTACCTAGTACGGCAGTGAATGCTCCAAGTAATTTGTTCAGCAACAGTAGTGTGGATGGTACACATGAAGCGTGGCAATAGCTAATAATAATATTTACGCAGCGGGATAATGCATTGTGTAAAATGATGAATCCCAAAGCGAAATGGAAACAAAACGGGCACTTCCATAAATTGAATCCTAAGAGCGCATGAGTCAGGGATCCGTTGTCAATGAAACCTAACACTTTGAGGAAAATGATCTAACACGACACTGCGCATGTGTGCTAATGGATAAACTGGTTCCAAGTGCTGCACGTGTTGCTCATCAAAGTCATATGAGATACAGATTCAAAAGAGACTTTGTAAATATGGCTAAGGTTAGAATAAAGCCTAGGCTGAAGCGATAGAGATAAGTATAACATATGCATACCGAAGTCTCTAGATATAAAGGCGGAACAAAAGCCGAACAGTGAGTAAATTGGATACTACTTTAAACTTCAGGGTGTCTCACTAAATAGAATATTGCATCGGAGTAGTAATGAAAAATGCCCATCAGGACACCAAATCGAAGGTGGTAGTACGAGGTATGAACTAAGGATGGAGAGTGACCTCTGGGGAACAGAATATAAATAGTAGGTTAACCACTGTGTGTATATATGTGCATGTACCCATTGTCAGTAGGTGTAAGCTGTCCACTTTAGGGAGTTACGCTAAGTTTGTAAAAAGACTATATAAATTAAGGAGCATCTCAAGAAGCCCTGATAGATGACAGCTTAGTTGTGGGTGTGGCCTGTCCACGTAATTTGTATTATTTAATAAATACACTCCAGTCAATATTCTCATTTAGTCCTTGTGGATAGCTTTTCGTTAAAAAAAATCATTTTTTGATATTGTACACTCAACACATGTCTATCTTAATTGAGATCTTGGGTTTGTTCAATTTTCATGACTACTGTCCACCTTAGGTCTTCAGGTTTGTGTCCTTGGATTGTAAAATGGCCCACTAATGGTGCATTAATCGTGTTGATCCTAATACAACTTTTGTGCTCGCCTATTCTGACCTTTCCTTTCCTTTAGGTCTTGCCAATATACAGTCTATTACAGGGCACCAGATGGCATACACCACCATCTTTGAATTACAATTTGTCAACACTCTTTGTTCCCATCTCTTTTTGAAACCCAGCTAAATATCTTTGGAACTAACTGTTTGTGCACAACAATTACAGTGGCCACATGGACTATGTCCTGTCATTTTAGGTAGCTCCCAATTCTCTGTTAGTGTAGTTTGAGTGCTTAACTTTGTAGCAACATAATTTCTGGTTACTAGTTCTTTCAGATTTTTGCTCCTTCGGAAGGCGCACTTCGGTATAGACAATGGGCAGTCTCCCTTTTCCAATATATGCCAGTTGTTCCTTACAATCTTCGTTATGGCATTAGAGAGTGGATTGTATGTGCTAACAAACACAATGTCATCATCATTCAATTTTTTCTCTCTGTATTCCAGAATAGTATCTCTGTTATTGTTGGATGCTCTCTTGTATGCTGTCTTGACAATTTTTTAGTGGTAACCTCTTTGCATCAGATCTTGTTTCAAATTCTCAGCTTATTTCACAAAATCCCTTTTGGTGCTACTATTACGCTTCATACGTAAAAACTAGCCAAAAGGTAAATTTTGTCTTGTGTGTCTCGGGTGAAAACTAGAATAGAGTAATGTGGGGTTTTTATCTGTTTCTTTGTGAAAAGGTTTGACTTGAAGTATTGACAGTTCTTTATCTATGTAAATGGTCACATCCAGAAAAATTAACTGCTTCAGAGCTCACAGTTTTAGTGAATTGCAAAAAGAGATTGTGAATTCAGCCAGAGTACAAATGCATCAAAATTGAGCATATCGCCTGTCCAGAGCATAAAAATATCATCAATAAACCGTTTCCAAAGTTGGATATATTTTCTGTATGGGTTGAGATCAGTCATAATGATATGCTCTTCAATGGTTTCTACATACAAATATGCAAGCGTTGGTGCCACTGCTGAACCCATGGCAGTGCCATGTGTCTGTTTGTAAAACAAATTATTGAACATGAAGTAATTTTCACACAATGCCATCTCTGTGCACCAGTTAGGAGTTTTACCTGTCGTTCTAGAAGATAACTGTTTCTCTTTTACCATGCTCAATGTAGCTGCTTGGGGAATCTTGGTATATAATGAGACAATATCTAGGGTGACAAGTAAGTCATTGTTGTTAATCTTTAACCCTTCCACTAGTCTATTAACTTCTGTAGTGTCTTGAATATAAGATATCATTAATTTTACATAGGGACTCAGGAATCGATCTGCGAATTTTGAAAGTGGTTCTAAAAGGGAGCCACAACCGGACACTATTGGTCTACCTGGAGGGTTCATGATGGTTTAATGGATCTTGGACAAAGTGTAGAGCTTGACCTATCTTTGCCAACATCCAAAATAGTGTTAAAGTCACCCACCCATACCAGCTGCATATCCACATACATTAAACTTGTATTTGCCAATGATGAAACAAATTGGGGATCATCAATGTTGGGGGCATAGGTATTCACAAATGTAGCCTGGACCCCGAACACTCAAGAAGATGTAGTGGCCCTCAGGGCCCACTTCTGAGGACTCTCCAGTAAACAGAAGGGTCTTATGGACCAGTGTTAGCACCCATGTCGAATTAGAGGAGTACGATGTATAGTAGCGTGAAGGAGCCCATGCTCTAGCAAACGGTATGTGCCCAGGGCACGTATAGTGAGATTCCTGAATGAAATGAATTGGTTCCATGTAATAATGTCACCACAAAAATCTTGCCTTGCAAAAATATCACCGAAAAATTGCTGTTTTTTGTGGCAACATTATTGCATGGAACATGCGGGGGGGACCCCCGCAACCCCCAAATTTTTTTTCTTCTTTTCTTAATTTTTAATTTTATTTTTTTTTTGCCCGTCCCCATATATATGGTCACCCATATAATATGGCTGCGACCTTTTCCCAGCGATATTATTTACGGCGACCATATATATGGGGATAATATTACCTGATACCAATGAATTGTAGCCTGCTGTCTCTCACAATATGCTTGGATCTTCCTGGCCTTGATGACATTATTTATTCCTCAGACATTCCACCAAATAACATCCAGGTCACAAGGACCCACTCCACAAAACTCAAACCTCATCCTCAAATATGTGCTGTGACCATTTTAATGACAACCCACAACCATCCCACAACATCAACTTCCCAACCATGATCCCCGAAGCCACCCCTCCACCCATACCATCACTACTTTCCCCAACCAGCAGTGTAACCCCACACACCCAAACCATCTTGGCAAACACCCGGGGGTATCGAAAGAGCCAAACCCATTACCCCTAACAAAAGGCTGAGGAACCCACATCAATAATACAACCGTTACTAAAACACAGTCTGGTACATTACATTCCTAATATGGTATGAGAAACAATTAGCCTGCAGCAGCGACAGCATCATACTTTTCATACAGGGATCTAATAGCTGTTTTACAAAGCCGCAAATGCAGAGTCCTGTTGACCTCCACCGTTGAGGCTTTGAACAGAGATTCTAGGTATGTATGCACCTCTTCAGGCTTAAAAAAATAGTGTGTTTTGTTGTTCCAAGCCACTCAAAGTTGTGCAGGGAATAACATGGCATAGTTAATACCCTTGTCCCTAAGTCTTTTCTTGGCAGAGAGAATGGTCTGACAAGCTTTTGAGTGACCTCTGTTAAATCCAGATAGACTGAAATTCTCGCCTCTTGGTATCTCAGAGCCCCTATCTCACGCACCCTGTGCAATATTGTATTCCTGTTAGGGTAATTTTATAGGCACTGTGAGAGGTCAGAAATGTGAGGCAGACAAATAAAGGTTTTTCACAAGAAGCCATTTTATTAACTCATAAGGGTTTGACAAATGCCGCACTATCCCTAACCTTACAAGGATTCCCCTCCCTGAAAGGAAACTAAAGGAAAACACTTGAATCAAAGGAATCTCTCCTCATACTTGTACATACATCAAAATCATAAAGGTAATCAATGGCAATTCAAACGCAACAGAAATAAAAGTTATATTCAACTAAAACCCAATAACTGTATATCCTTGTAACCTGGGTTGGATCACCTTGCCCAGATTCAAAGCAGAAATCTCAATCAAACGTTCAAATGTTAAGAAAGGAAGAAGGCAATGAATATGGCAAGGGAAATGTGCACGGAATCGCACATTGAACAACTTTGAATCTAACAACGTGCATACAATACCCAAGACCGGTGTATACTAAAACCCAGGAGTGCAAATAGAGTGAAACAATAATACCAATATATGAAAAGGGATGTGGGGTAAGCACTTAGAACCTCCTTATGACTGAAAGGAAAGTCGGCAAACTCCTTACCCACTATGCTATTACAGATACTGACAGCGCCAAGCCCACATAGAGGGCAAGCAAGGAAAGGATCTGTGAGCTGACACTCTGGAAGATACTGAATGAGGAACTTAGAAACAGTACTCACGAGGACCGGAAAGACCACTTGAATGTCAGTAAACCCACGAACCC
This sequence comes from Ambystoma mexicanum, assembly GCF_040938575.1. Taxonomy (NCBI): domain Eukaryota; kingdom Metazoa; phylum Chordata; class Amphibia; order Caudata; family Ambystomatidae; genus Ambystoma; species Ambystoma mexicanum. The sequence goes on along the minus strand of NC_090937.1, from coordinate 202,847,754 downwards.
AGTTGATCAAACAGGGACCCAGAAGGCTATAACAGCAATGGGTGGAGGATAACTAAATACATAAAACCCAAGTCAAGGGGCAAGTAGGAATTGTGATTATAGAATAGTGAGGAAAACAAAAGGCATTCACACAGGGACTAGTTACAACAGCACCCCACACCTAATAATTAATGGGAAATAAATGCAGAAGTGCAATGGAAAACATGGAATGGATCCCAATAGAAAGTAAGGATCAGGAGCAGGGAAAATGATATCACAAAAGGAAACCTTTCCCACCCATCCAAGGAGAAAAGGCAGGAAGCTAAATCTATAAAGGGAAAGACTAATGCATCAAGTTTTTCAGTAGCAAAGGACAGCATCAAAGAAACAGAGAACACAGGCAAATTGGGCAGCATCAAAGGATAAAGCACAGAGAAAGGCTGCCTGCAGACAGAGGAAGACAGAAAGGGAAATCCAGAAAGCAGAAATCAATTAAGCACATAAATCCGAAATCCAGGGCAGAGGAACAAGAAACAGGAATTAGGAACTAGGCACAAAAGCTAGGAACAAGGAACAAGGGACCAGTCACAACAGGAACACTGCAACAATGACCAGCGCTGGACTGAAGCAAACCGAGGCTTTTAAAGCTGCTTAACGAGCACACCCCTCAGGTGTGCCGCCTGCTGCACCTGCAGCTACAGGTGTTGCCTTTCCTCCGCCCAACCTTGTCCTGCAAGGGAGGAGGTGAAGCAGTGAGCCAGGCATTCTGGGAAGCATAGTCATTAGATTAAAGTAGCATGCTGGCTGCCAAAAACCTGGAATGGATCCGTAAGGGAAGTAACTTGGAAAATAAGGTTTTAGCACTCCCAATTCATCACAGCACTGTAGCATAAGGTTCGGAGGAAATGTTCAGTAGGGAATAAACCCCAAAACATGCCCCTAAGTGACGGGAACGGGAGCGAAGGGAGCGAGCCATGACATCAAATAAGAACGTTTATTTTTGTACTCTCGTTTTGTTCATAAAGTTCGTGTTCCTCCAAAAGTCTTTCACTTGGACTTTTGACAAAAGTTCAATCAGCTGAAAAGACTTCAGGCCTGATTCATGGAATGCTTTCCTAAGGGAATTGTGCCATTATAAAACACTTCCATGAATCAGGCCCTTGATCTCTACACATATAATGACAAAAAGTTCAACTTAACTTCTTCTTTCTCAGGAAAAGAAATATATGTTCACAATTCTTCTGTATCACCAATAATGCTTTTGTCAGGATGATTCCACAACCATTTAGTGAATACTTTAATGGCCTTGCTACTTCTTCTTCTTCTTCACAACCTTCGACCACAACTCTTTATCAACAATGATTTCATCCTGGTCCACTAACCTGCCAGGACTACTACTAGAAAGTCCCTTTTTTGGTATACTCATGGTATACTCACCTGCCAGAACGAAAAGCTCCTAACACGACTACAAATATTATGTGCTAAGGTTTACTTCATGCCTTTTTAGGAAAAGACTTGAAAAAGAAAAAAACATCAAACTTGAAAAAACATCAAAATTCACAACTTCTTCTGCAAAAACATGGTTCACATTGGTGCTCTTTGTTCCACTGTTGTATTTGCCCTGGGCAATGCAGGTTATACTTCTGTCCTCCTGGATACCTTCTACCAGAAGTGCCTCTCGCCTGCCACTCTTCGTTTCACACTTTCAAAACACATAATGTTTGACAATGTCCTTTGCTAACACTTGCCCCTCTTTGGCTTTGGCAATGTTTGTTGATATCTTGTTCGACAATTACCTCTTTCTCACTCTGGTTATAATCTCTCTGTGACAATATTCTCTTGTTATTTGGCCAATAAGTTTGATATGATTTGTAAAATATTGTCCACTCTTTACTTTGGCAATGCTGGTTATGGCCAACTGATTCCAGTATTGTCCCCTCTTTGTTTTGGCAACAATATGGGCTTTGATGATAATTATTGTAACCTTTCTTTATAAAGTTCTTATGCCATTCAATGTGATTTCTTTATGTTAGTTCCGTATTAAAACATTTTTATGAGTGACCAACGGTCAAAAACGGAGCATACCGGGATTACCTGTCAATGGTAAACCCACCAGTGTATGTAAACATATCCGCTTGATCTGCTGCCCCGCTTCAGTCTGCTTCAGCTGCTGCCTCTCACACAGCAGTCTCTTTCAGGTTTCCTGTGGCTCGTGCTGAACGTCCTAGTGCACAGCAGTCTACTTTGGGTTTCCTGCGGCTTGGGCTGACCAGGAAAGGAGCTTTTACTTGCTCCCAGTGTCCTCTGGTGCTCGCCTGCCAATGGGACATAGCACATCAGTGCACTCCGGTGCTCACCAGCCACTGGAACACTGCACACAATTAGGAGAGCCTCTCTCATGAGGCATGAAGCCTGTTACCACACTGCTTCCCACTGTGCAGCCTCTGCAGTTAAAGCCATCAGGCTGGAGGCCCTCACAGGAGCGAAATAAGCATCACAAGTAGCATCTCCTTTCTGACTCTGCAACTGTTGCCGACAGCCTCTGCAACAACTCCAGCTCCTTCTCCTTCTACTTGTAATGGACTGCACCCGAGGGGGCCTTATATATTGAAAGGTCTTGCTCAGGTGTGGGTCATTAGAAACACTAGACTGAATCTTGCAGTTCAGTGCCTCTGAGTCCCTCTTCCCCGTCCCAGTACTTAGAGCATTGTGGGACTTGAAGTCCCCAATGTTCTGATTATCTTCTCTTTCAAAGATTTCAAGTCCACAATAGGCCATTAAGATTTTAGGGTCTCCGGGGAAATTAGCAAAGGGTTTATCCCATCTTTCCTGACCCGATTTCCATCTCATGTGATCCTCCCAAAGAACACCACCCCAGGGTCAGAATCAGGAAGCGTCTGCCTGTCCCTTTCCACATGAGAAGGGTCCCAGGCCAGGGTTTCACAGATAATCTCCTCTGGTTCATCACAGTGCACTGTTACCCGGCTAGGGTTTTGACCCGGCTTCGGGACTGGACGTAGTGACCTGTGAGCTCTCCACTGGGAACTGGGGGGTTTGGGGATGTACCTGTGGTATGTCTCTGATAAATGATTCAATGAACATTTCCATATCTGTATATACAACTCCAGCACACCCACCACTCTCACATTATTCCTGCAAAGCCCACTTCTAAGTCCTCATCCCTGGCCTGCAACTCCTTCATCTCCATTTGTAGCCTATGGAATCTTGTTTTGTATGCTCTTCCCGGTCCTCCAGCTGACTGATCCTGGTTTCCGTCTCCATTATATGGCCACTCTCCTTTTGATTCTTGTGCTGCATGAGGTCTACTTTGTACTCCAGGCTGTGTAGTTTGACGTTTACTGAGCCAAAGCCTGCCTTAATTTGTGCTAGAATCACCCCCATGTCTGCCGAGCCAGCTCCCGAGGGTCTCCGGTCTGAGGGTCCAGGACTAGAAACAGTCACTGCCACTGCAGCTCCACCTGCATCTGGCTGAGCCCCACTCATCTTCTGGTGCTCACCCACCAGGCCGTCATGCTCCAAGATTTCCTAGCACAGGTCAGATGGCCATGGCATTTATTTCACTCGCCATAGACTGAGATTCTCTCTAGGCTTATGTTCCAGTCTTTGCGAACTCCCAGCAGTATCCAAGCAGAAGATGTCAAGCCCCTCCAACTCTATGCATCTCTCAGCAACCAGTATACACAACAGGTCAATCCACATTTTCTGTTACCATGGGGCGACTGGTATATAGCAGGGAAAAGTAAATTTAAAAAAAGATATAAACCACAGACTATCCCCTCCTCCTGTTTCACTAATATATAGCTTGTAATTGCCTTAGCGAGCAGTTATATAATGTACTCTTCTTGGTACTGCAACACCTTTGATACAAAACATTTTCAAAAACATCTCTTTTTAAGTAAAATACATAATTATTTTTTATTGCAAATCCCTAAAACATTATTAAAAACACAACATACCATGTGTCATATCGTAAAGTGTGATAAGTGTAATTGTGCAAAATGTTAAAGTGGCAAAAAATTGCGCAAATAAGCAAAATGCAATACAATGTTCAACCAATTCCCAAACATTGGTCTCGGGAAGTATCGATGTCCTTCCAAGCGCCATCTTATTGTACTCTTCAAACAGTACAATGAGTTCCCAAAAACAACTCACTCCATATCACTTCTGATTATACATGACTCTCACTATCTTTTCATTGCTTCATATGACATACATTGATTTCCCTGGCGGTTTCCTGTTGTTTAATATCCTTTATCTTACTACCACAGGATGCAGTTATAACATAATGGCGACACACAGCGTTTTAGCCTTTTCATATGAGGTTGCCCCATCCGTTGCAATCTCTAAAAAATGTCTCTTTTTGTTCTTCCTCAGGACAAATAACATAGTTCTTGTGAGATCATGGCTGTTCTCTAACTCACTAAAATGTGTTCTCCATAAAAAAAAGCTTACTACTAATCTTATAGCGTAGTTACACAGGGGAGCACATACCATGTCTTCTAGCTGCATCACAATCACACAGAGTCATCTAGAAACAATTATGGGTGTTTTATATGTTTTTACCACATTTTATTTCTTGATTCACAAATAATCCTAGGCCGTGATCAGATGATATACTGACCTTTCATTTACTGTCATCATACAGGGGGTGGAATGTCTTCCATCTTGAAAATTGCACAGAAATATCATTGTCCTATGGTCCCTACAAAAAGGGGATATTTCTCATAATTTTTATATTTGCTGTGTGGTTAATCCAAGTCTATACCTCACTTCCGGACAACAACTCAAAGGGTAGTTAAGTCCATTAAAAATTAAAAATTAGAGACTAAAGCAAAGGTGGAGGTTCATGGTACATATCCCACTACAGATTCATTTCTATAAATACCAACCTTAAGTAACCCTGCATGCATTTAACAGTAGCTATGTGCTCACAAACAGCCCTTACCCGCCAAACCGCGTGTTACAGTTATAGTACCGAATCCCAAAAAGGAGATTTTAGGAGAGCATACACTAACCTGATCGGATGACAACTTTTTCGGAGCAGCAACTGCTGAGGAGAAGGATCACCCCGGAATCCCTGTTCCCCCCAAGCACCAGACATAAAAGAACCGGTGAGGGGAAACACGAACCCCAGGGAAACCCTCTGGGGGAAAAAACACTGGAGATCTTGACTTTGTCTTCTTGGATGACTGTCTCAGGACATCAGGACTTGCTTTCTCAAAGGATGGCCCTTCTCTAGATGGTGCAGTGGGAATAGGTCTACAGGACGAGAGAACAACAGGTAAGTTGTAGGAAGAGCAGAAGGAAAGGGTAAATTGATGTGGTGAGTACGGAAACTAACTTTGATGTGACTGGAGTTAGGTCCTTCGAATGGGTCTTTCCTGGCAGTGGAAAGTGTTGTAATCCGGAGAGGAGGAGAACAACTGGCAAGAGAAGAATGGTTAGTATGTTTCTCAACCAGAAGGAAAAGATAAGTCAAACGTAGGAGCGGGACTTACTTCTGCAAGGCGGATTTGTTGTCTAGAGCGGGATATCAAATTGAGAGCCCCGCTTGAAGGAACAGGAGAATCCCATGGACTGATCGAGGGGGGGGGGGGGTGAGCAGCCCACGACGGGACACAATTCTATAACAAAAGGAACGTTACTCAGAAAAAAGAGGGTTAGATAGTTTTCAATAGATAGACTACGAAGGTAGATTCTCTGCGAACTTACGGAGCATCACATTCAACAGGAGCGACGCGCGGGAGCGGAGTTCCGGGTTCCTTAAGAGGAATCAGATGATCGGTCACGTGTTCTTGACGGCAACGTGAGACAACTAGATGGCTGACACGGGTTTCTCTTGCTGTACCGGAATTTCCTTGTATCATAGCTCCACACAGAGACCAATGACGCCTAATCTGCCATAGGCGAAATGGTGTAACCCCGCAGTGCTCATCACCTGAGCATATATGTAGCAACCTCCTCCCATTTTGAAAAACACAGGTTAAGCTGGCCACGATCTCGCGATCCGCTCATTAAGGAAATGCTGAGCCCGGCACACAGTTAGTTACACTTGTCCCACTCAGCCACCATGTTGAGGTCAGTCCGTGGGCAAACATTTTTCAAACCAAATAAACTAAAGCCATTTGCAACTCGTCATGGTGTAGATCACTCTTGAAAATGTATGCACTTTGGTTGGTACAGTTCGCTCATTACGCCAAAGACCAGGACATGCCGGAGCGTTATACTAATGACTCATGATGCTTGTGTTATAGGCATGTGGTTGGGCACCATATTTGGATGTCTATTTTAACCATAAACTAAGGGATGTTGCCTCCAACAGAGGCTCACTTCTTGGTAGATCTAGTCTTTTACTGGATTAAATCAGTATGTTATTCATTCAAAAAATAATTTTGAGATTGGGATGCAAATTTACATTGTATAATGCTCCCCACTCACACTTATAGCAGATGTAATGCGTAGCCTCCAACATCACAGGCACCTTAATGGTTTAAGGCCTATGTCTAACCATTCTGACCATCTGCGGTATGTTCCTCTAATATCTCGACTGCATGTACTATAGCTACACCTTTTTCAGCATTGGCACAAGAGATGATGTTTCTAATCTCTACAGAGACACTTAGTAGAATAGACCTAATTCTATACTTGTGTTGAGGCTGGTCTTCATACTAACCAACTTCTAGATCCATCTCTGATCTAACTTACGTAGTGTCAAGTCTCTATCTCCTCCTCTCTGAGTGGCTTTTACTATCTGTAACGCAAACCATAATAAATTGTTCTGGCTGTGTTTCTTTGTGGAGAAATGCTCTACCATCGACTTATCAGGTACCTTAATTTTGAGACACAACCTATGTTCACAGATACGTTGCCGTAACTCTCTTTTGGTTTTTCCAATATAGATCGATACTCATGGGCATTGTATCCCATATACGGCCCACGTTGTTTTACAATTGATAAATTCTTTCATTTCCTAGTTGATGTCCTTCAGTATGATATTCTTCTTGTTTCTAGTAAGACCACAAACAGAACACTGGCCACATTTAAAGTGTCCTCTCACCGGACCACTTCTCTGTGGTTTTTACTCATAGGTGTGAACCAACATTTGTTTAAAATGTTTTGTCTTTTTAAATGCAAACTGTGGCTTGCTACGTTGGAAATCGGGTAACTGAATGATGGACCAGTTCTTAAGCACAGCTTTCTTAAGGGCATTACTTATAGGGCTGTATCTAGTGACACATGATATCCTTTCTTCTGTTGATTTCCTTTGTTTTGTTGGACATATTTCTTGCTGGGTGTTTTTGTCTCTTTTCCTAGCATTTTTTATGGCTCCACTGAGACCCTATTTGTTTAAGTCGAGACTAAAGTTCATCTGCATGTACATAATAATGTTCTATAGTAGAACAATTCCTTCGAATATGCAGAAATTGACCACAAGGCAAATTTATCCTCAGACTGACTGGATGGTAACTATTAAAATGAGACAGGGTATTTTTATCTGTAAGTTTACAGTAAAGGGTGCTCTTTGACTTACCCTGCCAATTTTTATGTATGGTCAAATCTAGGAATGCCACAGAGACCATATCGTGTGCCATTGTGAATTTGATAAAAGGTTCCAGAATGTTCAACCATACTTTAAACAGCTCCAACTCATCTAGAGTGCTTGTCCATATGAGGAAAACTTCATCAATGTATCGATGGCATTTCTTAATGTATCTCTTCAACAGGTTTTGTTCATTGTACAGAAATTGTACTATGAAATTGTCTATATAAAGGTTGGCAATGTCTGGCGTGAATGCCGCGTCCAAACTAGTCCCATGGATCTGTTGTTACATTTTGTTCTCAAACAGAAAGGCATTTTCAGTTAATGCCAAATGTATACATTTGAGTATGAATTCTGTAGGTACTCTACCTACTGGGTCTGGTCTCTTGTCAAGGTACCTCCTCCGCACCTCAATTCTCACATGCTGAGGTATTCTTATATAGAGCGCCTCCACATCAATGCTTACCATGATATCATTTTGTGCTATATTAAAATCAGCAGGATGTTAATAATTTCTGTCGTGTCTCTTATGTATGACTTCTTACCACTAATAAATGGCCTTAGAAAAAAGTCTGCAAATTTTGGCAATCGGTCTACCTGGGGGACGGGCACTGTTCTTAAGCACCTTTGTGAGAATATAGAATGCTGCCAACGTCATATGTGTTGTATTGAGAAATCTTTTCTACTCCTCCTCTAGCGATCCTTCTATCACAGCATGTTGAGTCAAACTACATATTCCTTCCTGTAGTCTAGACCTGAGGTCAATTTCTAGAGGCCGATAGTGTTCTTGAGTATCTAACAGTCTTAGGGCCTCTTTGCGTATTCTTATTTTCCCCACAGAACAATACCTCCCCCTTTGTCTGCTGGTTTAATAAGGAAGTCTGGGTGGTTGTTCAAAGCTTTTATTGCTTCCCTTTGATCTTGACATAGATTGTCTCTAGTGTGGTTAGTGTTCTTCAAAGGTTTCTTTGCCTCATCCATTATTTTATTGTCAAATGCAAGAATCTCAGGACAAATAGTTGCGGTGGGATAATAAAAGTCAAAGGAGGTTTCAATCCTGTCACACTTCCTTCTTTCTCCATACCTAGTGACTCACCAACTTTTTTATGAAAAAATACTTCAATATCAACACTATAAAGAACCGTCTGAGTTCCATCTCTGTCTGGAAATCATCTGCTTTAGTGTTGGGTACATAGCTCAAACCTTTATTAAGGACCTCGCTCTCCTCTGGGGTAAGTGTATGTTGTGGTGTATGTTGTGTCAAATAAGAAATGGGTGCTACCAGTTCTGCTCCGGTCTGTTGTTCTGTTGTCATGTGCGCATCCTATTTTTTCCTTTGGGATACTGTTTCCTGATTCTGCCTCTCCAGCCTCCTCTGCCCCAAAAATTTTGTTGGGCTAGTGGATTCAGTAAGCCCCATGCTGAGGGAGTTTCCTCTCTCGCTGTGTCAGATTCACTGCCACTCGTTATGTTGGAGGCATCAGAGAAGATGACGCATTTCCTTCTTTGTCCCCCATTTCTCTGTCATATCCTTTGTTTTGTTCTTGACAGACATCTGGTGTGAGATACAGATATTTTCTTTCTTCTTTATATAACTTGACATCTTTTTTTTAATTTCCATATCTTTTTGTCTAATGAGAACTGTCTAAATGTCTGAGTTTCCTCATTCATTTGCTCTAGTTGACTTTTTACCTCCTGCATCACCAACTCATGTATCAATTTTTATCTCCAGGGCCTCAAGTTCTTCCGCCTTTCTTTTGCTTTCTACCTCTTCTGTCTCTATTACCAAAATGATCCAGTGCCAGCTGCATCGGTTGCCAACTCACTAAAATTCAATTTGAATTTAGGATTATCTATGAATACCCTGGGTGTATTATGGACTTGCAGTCCCTCCAGAATCACTCCTCCCTTGAGCTATTCAAGCATAAGCTTAGGATGTAGGTCTGTTCATAATAGTTCTTTCTTTTTCTGTGCTAAAAGCTATAGATCATTCATATTGGAGTGTGCAACAGATGGGCGTGAGAACCCGTTTTTAGAAGAGACAGGGCATTCAAAAGATGGTGCAAAGTTTTATCAGAAAATGAGCAGATATTTCTGTTCTCCACTTTTTCATATATGGCGTGCACTGGGATATTCAGAGGCATCTACCTGCCTGTCAATTTCCTATTGTGCTTAATTCACCACACTTTTGTATATTTAGACAAGGGACATAACAACCAACGGTTGTCCTAACCAGTATACACTACAGGTCAATCCACATTTTTTGTTACCAGGGGGCTCACCAACCATACAGCACTCCGGGCCAGGAGGACACTGCTTGGCTAGTTCTCAAAGCTGAGATAAGATTAGCCCAATTCCAGACTGATAAACAATGTCAAAGTCTCTACAGGTTAGCAGATTCCATTGGCCAGGCTATCACCAGTCAAGCGAATGCCTCACCTCCAGGTTAGCAGTGCTCTCCATGCAGCCCAAGACCCAGACCCATGTCTCCAGGAACCCATGCCCCACTCTTCAGCTGCTCCTTGCAAGCCTCACCGGAGCAACCAACACGCCATCGGCTCCTCAGCATAGTACTGGCATGCAGCGCCAGACCCCAGTCCCTCCTGCAGCAGGGAGAAAAGGTGGACCACTCCCTCCCCCATCTGGGTAGAGGGTACAGGTCTCCTGCTATGGTGCTGCTGCCGCGAGCCCTCTCCCAGGTACCGGTGCCACGACAGGGAGTTGCTGTCCACTCCTCAGCCCAAGGTTCATCTCCGCCTCTGTGAAACCCCAACAGCAGCCTGCTGCTTGACCAGTCACCCCCTGAGGGACCCTCCTTCACTTTCCCCATTCCCCTCCTCACACGGGCGAGCAGGCCCCCCAGGCAGAATCCAATGAGGCATGCCAGCCCTCCAATTTAGTAGCCATGGTTCTCTGTCTCTGCCCTGATTCTGCCTCAACCCACTGTTAAGGGCTTGGGTGGGGTTCAGGGCCGTGTTCCTTCTGCCGCCCACCGGCGTATAGCTGTGTTTTGGCTTTTTTTTATTTTTATTTTTTTTTATTTGATTTAGCTGAAATCAATCAACTTTTCAAACTTACATGTTGATACAAAATAAAAACAATAAACAATTCAAACTTCAATAAACAATTCAAAGAGGGTCATGAGAGCAACTTAAAAATGACATATATATGCGTAAGATACACAAGTGGGGTCATTACGACCCAGGCGGTAAGTACACCAACTTTACCACCATGGTGTAAACTATGTTTACACCATGGTGGATGGCGGATTTACCGCCCCATTCCAAGGTGAGTGGGGCGGTAAATCCCCATTTCCCATTTACCCTTCCCCATTCCCATTTTTGCCCCATAGGACATAATGGGAGTGGGGAAGGCGCTAATTACGGCACCGTAAATTACGGTGCCGCAATTAGCACCAAGGCGGTTTAGCGCCATGGATTTTAACGCCTGCTGAAAGCAGCCGTTAAAATTGGAATCAGCCGTTAAGGGTTAACGACGGCGTTAACCCTTAACGCTTGAGTTGTAATGAGGCCCAAGGACACATATGCATATGAAAACATCTCGAAGGAAACCAAAAAAACGGTTCATCCATATTAGATAAAAGCCCATATCAAGTGGGAAACAAACATACGTATATGGACTTGTAATATAACAATAACACATTTTAAAAATGGATTTCCGTTGGTAAAATGGTTTCCAAGAAGTGTACCATGGACTTTAAGATCGAAAATCTAGGACTATTTACTAAAATGCTCCATGTCTCACCTTCGTCCTGTGCCAAATGCAAGTTTGTTAGATTGATGAATTGTTTGAAGCGTAAGGCATTTAAATGAGGACATGTTACTATTAAGTGCTGCAGTGTTTCTATGACAGTAGCAGATTCACAAAATCGACAGTATTTTTGATTAGCGGGTATCATTTTTCGCCTCACCAGGACTTCCCTCATGGGCCATAAATTCAATCTTACGAGTAAAAACTGATTCCTAATTTTTGCCGAAGGACACTTTACAAGATAGCCGGCCATTTGCCCCAGACGTTTAATGCCAAAGATCTTTATATTGAAGTCTCTGTACTTTGCACAGTTTTCATAGTTGTGGATCCACGCCCTTTGAAAGTATTTAATTTTGGCTCTCGCTGGGTTCTCTATTAAATGCTGTAGAGAAATATCAGCTTCCAATAAAGTGTTCAAGACTGAACTGCGCCATTTGACGGGAAAGTACAGATTGGAGGAGATCAGATAACTGGCAACCGTGCTTAATATGTTGTTATTGGTGACCCCAAGCAGACACTTACGAAAGAACGCACACATGCTCCATTTGACTCTGCTGGGTAAAGGTTTAATACCCAGTTCGAGACGTAGGAGCGGCATGGGCACACAGTTTGGCAAATGGAGCACCTTTCTCCAAAAAGTCGCCTCTAGCTTGTCCCAAATATGATCATTAATGTATAATTTTGATTCAGCACCATACGTAAGTATGGGAATTACTTTTTGCTCGTAAAACAGGAGCAGATGATTTAGAGAAAATTTGCCGTACTTGTAAACAAGAATTTTGGCCTGAGATGTGAGAGGCATGAGTTTTACTCGCAGTTTGTTTGGGTAACATGAGTCACCCACACTATTTTGGATGAACAAACCCAAATACTTGTATTCTGAGACCATGTCCATCGGTTTTTGTTGCAGGTGCCATACAGCATTTTGTAGTTTGGCTCTCCCCGGGACCCTACAGACCATAATTTGCGACTTCTCAGTGTTTATAATTAATTGATTCTCCGAGGCATATTTGGATAAGGCAGATAACAAATTCTGCAGGCCCATGGGGGTTTGAGAAATTAATACCAAGTCATCAGTGTAAAGCAGCCACGGAATACGCTGACCACCTATTTCAGGGGCGTCTGAAAGTACTTGAAGGAAAGAAAAGCCCATATCAAAAATAAACAAATTAAACAGAAACGATGCCAAAATACAACCCTGTTTTAATCCGAGAAAGGTAGTAAATGATGCAGAAAGAAGACCCTCAATAGATAGTCTAACACGCATAGAGGTCTCAGTGTGTAGCTGGATAATAATTGCCAACAAGGAGGAGGGACAACCAAGAATCTTTAACTTATGAAATAATAAGTTACGATTTATGGAATCAAACGCTGAACGAAAATCAATAAAAGCAAAACATAAAACTTGGTTCCTGATAGCATATTTAGACTTAAGCATATTTAGTGTTATGATGTTAGGGAGGGTGCCCAAGCCACTGACAAAGCCTGATTGCAGGGGATCTACTTTGGAATCTCAGAGTGCCCAATCTTTCAACTTCTTTAATATTATTCGAGAGTAGATCTTCCCAGGCACGTCAAGGAGTGAGATGGGCCGATAGCTTGCTGGATTAGCTCGCTCACCCCTTTTGTAGATGGGAACAACAATCGACTGTTTCCAAGACAAAGGAATCTTCTGTGTGACATTAATGGTTTCAAATACGAGGAAAAGAATGTCTGCCCAAATGTCTGGGAAACATTTAAGATGTTTGTTCGAAAGACTGTCTGGCCAGGGGCTCCCGACTTACTTGCTTTCTTTTTTTTTTCCTGTTTTATTTTCATTTTACTTTTAACAACAAAACATGAAATAACAAAGAAATTCGTAGCAAAAACTATATACATAATTTCAAACACATAAATACCCCCTCCCCCCCTTACAGATGCCAGGTACACATCATATAATATGAAATTGTCAGAATCAATACAATGTCAGAAATGTGCCCCAAATTTTCATAAACAACCCATTCTTGCCTTGTTTCCTATATGTACATTTTTCCACATCCGCCAGATCAAGCATTTCTATCAACCAGTCCTCTTTTTTTAAAGAAATGTCGGATTTCCAATTCCTAAGGATGATTTTTTTTCCCATCATGGCTCCCCTAAATAACCACTTCTTTTGGCTTTGAGTGAGTATGTCTAAGGTAGCATCATTTCCCAGTATTAATGTCTCAAAATCAAGACTTACTTGCTTTCGATATACATTGGAGGATGTCATCTCTATCAAAAGCAATATGAAAAGGAAGTAAAGAACCAGGACTAGCTATATCCAACCGATCGGGCGGAACAGCGAATGCGGCAGAATAGTGTTGAATCCACCTGTCCTCCTTAACATCATTCATCTGAATAGCCACTTGATGTCCTGTTGTGGCTTGATTTATGATGTTCCATGCCTGTGCTAAGTTCTTAGTAGCCAGGGCTTTCAGCATGTTATTCCAATCAATTTGGTAAAGCTTGGCTCTTAAACCTCTTACCCAATTTGTGTATTTGGTTTTAATATTAGTTACGGTAAGGATACGCAAAGATGGTGGAAGCTTGGCAATGACTCTTTTGTCAGCCCGGAATTTGGCTTTTCTCATTCTTATTTCATGGTCATAAGTGTGAAAATGAGGAGTTTGCCTGTGCTTATGTGCAGTTGACCCAGGTTGAAATAGTTGCATTAGACCATAGTAGAATAGATTATCATGGCCGAAGCCCCCATTTCTAGTTCTCAACTCGGCTTGATAGTGATTTCTAAAGGCTGCCAGGGAAGACTCAGTCCATGTCAATCTATTCCGAGTAGAATTTACGTTATAGAAGCCCGGAATGAATACAGAAGTAGACTGATTTGTATCAGAGGTTGAGGTCCAAATCATATGTAGAATATTATGACCACTTACTTCTGTTTGAATAACTTGAAAGGCTGTAACATTATTTAGCATGCGAGCAGTAGCATACATAAAGTCTATGATTCCCATGGACCCGTCTCGATGCCAAGTTGGCCTCGGAGGAACGTCCTGTGGAAGAACTCCATTCAGCATAAGCAAACTCCTTGACTTCACAAAGGATGACCATTTATCAAGTCGAACCCTTTCAGATTTGCGTGGAGGACCCAAACAATGAAGATTTAGGTCACCAGCTACAAGTATTTGTTCCGTGATTCCTTCAAGTGTGACAATATCAAGGGCCTTAGCCATACAATCCAAAAAACAGTCATCCAAGATACCCGCGGGGTTCCAATAAACATTTATAATGGCACATGAGAACATTCCCCCACAGATTCTTGTCATTTGTAAGAACGGATTAGGAGAATACCATGGTTCAATTTTTAATGCTGAGGACTGCTTAACCGCTGTCAACAAACCCGATGTGGGCCGACCCCACGGACCTTTTACTGCTGGAGTTAAAAGAACATCAAAATTGTTCCATGAGGGCACATCAGTGAACCATGTTTCTTGCAACATGATGACATTGTGATCGATCAAACACACATTCTTATTATTTAACAAATGACTATGACCTCTAGAGTTCCAACTAATGCAAGACACAACCGATTTTCCCAAAACCTTATTCTAACATTGATTTATTTTGGCATCACACTTACATGTTTTAGGAGTTAATAGTTGGTTTTGTTTTGAAGTATGATTTGAATTAGGAGTCTGGGTACAATTTGGTTGAGAGTCTGTGGGGTTCACCATGGTCTGGAGCTTAAAGCCCAGCTCAAACAATTGAGTTTTCACAGCCCATATGGTGTTCACCACTATCCTCGAATTAAACCAAAGATTGACAGATGTGCGGTTTGATTGATTAACAAATTCAACAAGTTTGATGTCAATCGTTCCAATGTCATCCAATTCTGGAATTTCCCCAAAGATTGCAAGGAAAGAGGCTCGATTAAGATTGTATTGTTTTGCTGGTGAGGGCAAACAGGTAAGTGTCAAAGCATGAACCGCCGGACGCTTAAATCCTACGGTTGTTTTCTTCTTATTTCCTGTTGGTGGCAGAGATTTGAGGTTTTGCTGATTTTCTGGACAAGCTTTGGTTTGGGAAAAACCGAAGTTCTCAAAGAACTTAATCAAAGAAGACTGAATCAGCAAATCCATGTCTCCCGCAACAACAGGTTCACGAGGGGATGTAGTTGGAATAGTTAGAGAAGGCACTTGTGCGGGCACATGGGGGTCGGGTTTTCCAGATACAGTGTTCGAGGCATTCTGTGAGACTGTTTGCGGTTGATGTACATCAGATACAGCAGTTTTTGGAGCTGTTGTTATGTCGTTTGTGTTAAAAATCAAGCTTTTGGGGGCTGGTTTAAGTGCCATATACTCATTAATGGCGTGCCTCAATTGTTTGAGTCGTGTTTCTTTGTTTACGCAAGGCATCGATGGTGCCGCATTAAGTGGAGATGTGTTAGAAACCTGTTTTTGTTGAAAGTTTTTAGACATGTCAGAAGCAGCACGAATCAAGTCATTTAATGGACTATGATCAGGAGCTGGAGTTGCCGACACCGGGAGGGCGCTAGCTTTTCGGCTTTGCGATTGAGAGGAATACTTTTTAGCAATCGCTTTGGCCGCAACTACAGAGTATACAGCCAGAATGGAAATGTTTTTAACAAAGAGTTTGGTTTGCGAGGGACGTTTGGCCATAGCTTTGATGTTTTTAGATTTTTTTGCAGAGGGAGTCTTTTTGAATCCCAATTTGCTGTTATCAACGTGGTTTGAATTTGTGTCAAACAAGGGATATATAGCTTTTTGAGGGTGTTCCACAGCTGTGTCAATTGGGCCAGACGGATGATCAGTTATGGGATTCAGGAAACAAGGAATAGTCTGGTAAACGTGTGAAGAAGCAGGAGCTGGAAAGTAGGTCTGGGTTGCTATTGACCTTCTGCTATTTGAAAGAGTATCGGCTTTCGACAAGCTTTCCAATTTGTTGGCAAGTGTGAGATGCTCTGCCAGTAGTTGATTCAATCGAGTGGAATGCAAATCTGCCTTTGTTACTAGAGCCTCAAACAATTTAGCTAAGGCTAAAATGGCCGTATTCATAGACATGAGGGCAATTCCTGTGTTTACACTAGGAGGATCAACCAGCCCTGCTTCTTTGTCATTCTGGGTGGGAATATTACGCGGGGTAGGGGCTATAAAGGACAGATTAGCAACCGACTGAGCCACACTGACATTTGTAAACAAGATAGGAGATTTGGACAAGTTTTCTGAACGGGTGTAAGAAGAAAAAGCTGTAGCATTATAGTCCAGGTCAATGACGGGCACAGCCCCGGTATTTGGAGTGAAATTTGGACTATGAAATGTTTTTGACTTCGAAGAATCACTTAAGGATATGATAGCAGGCTCAAGTATTTCAACAGGTGGAGCAGTGGTGCCTGTCAACACATTTTTTAGCAAAATGCTATCTGTGAGGGACACGTTTTCTTTGGCAAAGGTCACAGCGCCGACTGCAACAACGTCGGCTTCCACCGCCTTTTTTATTGTGCCTTCCTCCGCTACCATCTTGATTTCAGGTACCTCTGAGTCAATTTTATGGTCCAGCGAAAGAACAGACATAGGGTCAGGAGATGGGAGTATGTTGTTAACTTTAACATGTAGTAACGGGGTCGGAAAAGTTGAGTCACAGCAAAAGGGGCGAATGTCCATGCCTGCCAATATCTCCGCTTTTGTTCTAGATTTTGAGCTCACGTTAATCACGCGAGGAGTGGAACTCAAACGTGGTTTCTTGTGTTTTGCAGCTGACAATTTTCCAGCAGGGTTTTCATCATTTGAGAAATGTGAGACCGATGCTGGGGGCATACCTGCTTTTAAGGAAGCAATGCTGCGTTTCATTTTAGTTCCAAGGTAACAGTGCTAAACAAGATAAATAAACCTCATCCAAATAATCAAATTAAATAATTTCGCCAGACGCTACGACAAGCGTGGCAAAGCGGGTAAGCGGGACTTGACCGAGACTTTGCTACCGTGTGCGCGCGGTGCACGCGCTCAAAGTGCTTTATAGCACCGCCCACACAAAGAGTAATAAAGCCTAAAAAAAGGAAAGGCGCATTAGTTAAAGTCCAAATATGCTCATGTATGCTCTTGTTGAAGATGGTAGTTCGACAATAATTCACCTTCTGGGCGTTGTAGTATACGCCGTCCAAAGTTTAAAAGTTTATCAAGGGAAGTCCAGAGCGATCAGCAGGGAGCTGCGGGTAAGCAGGACTTGACCGGGACTTTGCTCCGGTGCGAGCGCGCGGTGCGCGTGCTCAAAGTGCTTTATAGCACCGCCCACACAAAGAGTAACAAAGCCTTCTGGGCGTTGTAGTATACTCCGTCCAAAGTTTAAAAGTTCATCAAGGTAAGTCCAGAGCGATCAGCAGGGAGCTGCGGGTAAGCAGGACTTGACCGGGACTTTGCTCCGGTGTGCGTGTTTTGTTTGCGCGTGTTTGTTTTGGCTTTGGGTGTCCCTCACCTCCCCCGAAGCTCAACATCTTGCAGCCATCTTCATTGGAGGCTCTCTAGCGCTCCTCCCACCTTGTAGTTTTTAATGTAATAAATGTAATTTAATATACGTGCCTATTGTGTGAGATTTGGAATTCAGTGACAGCTTTGTTTGCTTAGGTTATAACCTTTGTCAGTCTGTGATGTCATTAAGAACAGCATGTTATGTTCCCTTGTTTGTCACACTCTATCTATTTAGGCTTTTGTTTTTAGGCGGCTGGGAGACTGTACAATAAAGGTTTAGACATCTGTGAAATGTATGGAGAAAATACATTATAGGTTTCAAGTGACCTCCCAGTGGGACTTGTCCCTGCTTGCTTTATCCTTGAATCCCTGTTACATCTTCCCTTTGTCTGAAATCCTGACTGTTTTGGCTTCATCCAGATTGGAGATGCCTGGGTATCAAATGGGCCTAATAGTAGGAATGGAAGGAACTACCCACAGCTGCCACCATCTCCCAACATCTTTGATGCCCCCACAAGGTTGTGAATTCTTTGCTGAAAGGCATCTTGCAGGCTATGATCCTCCTTCCTCTATGAGTGTAGCAGGGTTGCATCAACCATTGCACTAGTAGAGGCATTCTGAAAATTGTAGTAATAATATTACTGTTCTGCAAAGTGCTTTGTTGTGTATTCCTCCTGCTTCCAAGTGCTTTTACAGTAATTACAAGCCACTGTGTGTTAACCTTTACCACACCGAAAGATTAGAGAGGCTTATGGGTCTCACTGTTGTCTGACAGAAGCAGTCCCTATCAAGTGGGGACCGCTGGATCCCAAATGCAGAAATGACACTCTTACCTTGTCTTCAAACGGACCCGCTGAGATTAAAGATCTACCTGACCCCTCCTCGCCCCGCCTCCCAAACAAGGCGTGTAGAGAAGGCGCCAGTGAAACCCTTTGAAGGGAAAAAACCCTGTGTAGCTGGGGTGCGCTGTGAAGCTCAGGAAGGTGCTGTTGTAGCTAGTGAGCGCAGATGGATGACAGCTGGGATGTGCTCGAAGGATTCTGGTGTCGGGTGTTTAGGATTCCGACTGTTGATATAAATGAAAGTGGTTAAAGGAAAATGAATTACGTGTGAAACTTTGTTTATGGAATTGTAAGCGCGGATACCTTGGATGCAGTTTTTATCTATAGAACAGGGCAACTGAGGAGGCTGGAGCTCGGTCTCGTAGTAGGAGAAGGTGGGAAATGACGGACCCTGTACAGAGTTCGTATGCTACGCAGGTAGTGTTTGAGTGTGTTCGGAAGAATGGCTTAATCTTCCCGATCTGCGAGAATGATGGGAAACGTAGTCCGTGTTCTAACGGGTTCGGACCCTCACTTAAAGGAGAAAGGAAGGAGGTTATTTACTCCGGGAAACCAAAAGACAGAAAATGAT
Source organism: Ambystoma mexicanum (assembly GCF_040938575.1). NCBI lineage: Eukaryota > Metazoa > Chordata > Amphibia > Caudata > Ambystomatidae > Ambystoma > Ambystoma mexicanum. The sequence continues at coordinate 202,828,572 of NC_090937.1, read as the reverse complement.
GAAATAGGGAAATGGAAGTTAGGCACTTACTCCCATGAGGCACAGGACGGGCTTCCGATAGGTGTGAGGACCCGAGGGTACAGAAGGAGGAGTTCGAAGCCGGCGGATCTGCTAAGAATAAGAAGTGTGAACAGGGGGTGGTTAGATAGGGAGTAAGACGGGTAATAGAGATAAGGAAACTTGACGGTGAATCTTGTGAACTCACAAAGCGTGGCTGAAGAAAGTCATAGCAACGCACTGCCTTGTCGGCGTTGCCTCCGGAAATACTCTTTCGTGAGGAAGGGGCGGAGTCACTGTCTCCTCTTGCTGCAGGAGGGCTGGAATGACACTCGAAGTCTGAGACTCCATCTTAGTAAGGGGAATTTGGATTGCATGTAAATAGCGCCAGCGGCGCCAGAATGACCAGCCCCGAGTCGTACCCATGACCCTGTGAGTGACAGATAGGCGAGGCGAGCTCAGGAGTACAATCTGACTGTATTCATACAATAAGTCAATTCTCCGCCTATGAATTTTCACGTGTAAGAAGTGTGAATGAATGAGGTGCTGAGATGGGCACTGTCCAGTCTAAGTTTAAAATGTGACACTGTGTCGATGGAACCATGGATTCAGTCATGGATGGGAATTCGATAAGATGAAAGATGCAGGCTCATACTTGGGAGAACCATTGTGATTGGACTGAGGCTGTTCCTTGTCAGATGAGACCACCCATACAACTCACCCTGAGGAATCCTTCTCCCTACTCACACACTATTTACTAAATCCCAGCACAGACTCTTTTGCACTCTCCATTCCCCCATCACTTACACACACTAACGTCCCCGAAGGATTGCAATAATCAATCACTTACCTGCCAGCCAAAGTGTGCATGATGCCTCCAAGCAATTTTCACCCTCAATGACCAGTCTATCTCCCAACATGTTTCTTCAAAAACAGATGAACCACGTGTACATGTAAAATAGAATGAACCACAGGAAATGCCATAGCCCTTGGCTTCGCCAATGCTTGTGTGTTCCATGTAGGTTTTACAGAAAAATCATACCCTCTACATTACAAAGTCAGACCTATTGGATTTGCCAATGCTTTTCAAGATTAAGGTGCACTTTATGAAACATCATTCCATCTTGTCTCACTTTCTTTCTTTTAAATACACTGAGCATTTTGGACTGGGTTTCTTTAGCAGCACAATGCATTTCCCATCAACTGAGATCATATCATATGCACTCACCATATTCGGGTCCATAAATTGAACGTGGGTGTTAAAGCTCAAACCTCTGGTAACGCTTCCAAACTTATAAATAGGTTGGGGTAATCTGAGCTAGGCATCCAGTAAAGGTCTTAAGAACTCTACAATCATGGAATGATTATGATTTTCACATTTCTGGTGAGGAAGGTTACTACTCCAGGGTCCTTCATCTGGAATTCCATGTCATGTGGAGAGGGCAAAAACAGCGGGTGGCCTACACCACCCTGATACAGCCAATGGACAGGGGGGGAGTGGGGCTGTCGGACATGTACACTTAATATAGAGCCGCACAGTTTCAGGCAATAGTTCTGCGCTTGCGTGTCGATAAGGACAAGCAATGCGTGGCATTGGACAATCCTTTACTGTGTCCTGTCATGGCAGGGGAATGGTTATGGGCTACACCCAAGGTCAAACTGCTGAGGGTCCAGGGGCATAGGATACTTGGCCCTTTCTGTAAACTGGGCGCTAAAGAGAGGGAGATGCAAGGGGTCCCCACATGGCCGTCACCATTAAGTCATATATAGGCCTCCCCAATACGAGAAACGATCGTAGAGCCACTTTGCTTCCAGGCATGGTTTGAAGCAAGACTGGAAAGGGTAGGGCAGTTGGTGAAGGGAATAAAATGTGTCCCACTGGAGGTGATTGAAGAAGGACTGCACCTGGGGAAACTGCTTTTATGTATTAATAATTAAATGGGATCCTGATGTCAGAAAAATGGAAGGCGGTATTGCAAAGAGAGTTGACGGAGAGCATCCTCTGTAATGCCTCAAAGACAAAGGGATAAATCGCGGGCATGAACAGGTCACAGCTATTAGCAATGGTTGGAGGTGCTGAAGTCTATAAGAAGAGATGGGAAAGGCATTTAGTTAGGGAGTTAGACGATGACCAGTGGAGGACATCAAATGCATGCCAATACAAACTTCATGGTCTGAAATTCTTATACAGGGTGTCAATATGACCAGTCCGCCTCTCTAAAATGTTCCATGGGTTGGACCCTGCTTGATGGTGTTGGTGCGGTAAAAGGGCCACATATTGGCACATGTGGTAGGCATGTCCTAGGGTACAAAGCTTTTTGAAGGAAGTCTTGAGCTGGATCAAAGAGCTAGATGGAATAGAGTGAAGCCTCGATCCATTGCTGTTACTATTTGGAGTAGAGGTTGTGGAGGAGGAATGGAAGTGACTGCCTCATATGATACATTTTTCTCGCGGCAAGGGCGTTTATTGTAATAGGCTGGAAGCGACCCACCTTACCAGGTGAATGAACATGGGTGCTAAAAGCGAGAGAAATATTTGAAATGGAAAATATTACTGGAGCCCTACACGACCTAGAGCCATCTAGGGAAATGGAGTGGATGGCCTTTATAAGGGTGGAGAAGTAAGGCTCAGACACAATACTCGTACATTTTTGGAAAAATACTTGTATTAATAAAAAGAGGGTTGGAAAAATCCTCACTATCGCTAAAGCTAAGAGGGGGTTTCCTTACCCCAAAAGAAACTAATGAAATTGTCAGGAAGTCCAAAACTAAAAAGTCTGTCACTGTTGTGTCCCATAACCTACTTCTATCCCTAATACTAATGATCTAAGATAACTGTGCAAGGATGGTCTCTATTCAAAGCAAAAAGTATTTGTTGTGCTTTCAAACAACAGAAAGGTTCCCAGTTTAACTGGTAGTAAAAGAGTGATGCAAAATAATGTTCCAAAATGTAAAACTCCAATGATAGGGTTGTGCTCCTTTCCCCTAGACTTCTTCTCATCGGTGTTGCTAGGTCTGGAAAAGATCTGGAGCTACGCTAATGTCTGGACTGTCGGTTGTCATTTGGTTGTAGATCCTGAGCTTCTATCTGGGACGACAGCAAACATCCCAGGGCTATAGCCCCGTCAGCCCCCCGCCACTCCCTAGCCACACCTGTGCTTCCTCTTATCTTAAATCTTTGAATAACTCACGGATAACTGTTGCTTGTTTTCACAGTTCTTGTATCCTATCCTATCAGCTTGGCATGTTCCACTACCAAGCGTAGGATTCCTTTTGATCTGTTCTAGGGTTCTTGACCCTCTTGTTCTTAACATATTATGTGGGTGCGAGTCCCAGACTCCCAACACTTTACCAGACTTGGTTTGCTACTCTGCCAAGCAAATGTTTTCTCTTGTACTGTCTCTTTTCTTCTCTAAGGGTCCCAGGCCATCTTTGCTTGAAACGTTGGCTTCACATATGGTTGCAGGTCTCAGACTTGCAATGTTGTGTTGTTTCCATTTGGTACACTCTCCCGCCAAGTACACAACTTTCTCTCATTTGCTTCATGGTCCCAGAGCTTCTCTTTCATCAGGGTCCCAAACCCTCTTGCTTTTGGGTGCGGGTCCCAGACTCACATGGTTGCTTCCTATCCATTTGATTCACTCTCCTGCCCAGTATATAACTTTCTCTTATTTACTTCAGGCCTTCAGACCCTCTCTTTCGCTAGGGTTCCAGACCCTCTTACTCTTGGGTGCAGGTCCCAGACTCACACTTTTGTGTAGTATCGGCTGAGTTTACTCTCCTGCCTACAACTGTCTCTTATTTGATTCAGGGTCCCAGACGCTCACTCTCCAGTTCCTGAGCACACCCCGATGCTTCCCCAGAGCTCTCACAGCTCCCGGACAACACACTTAACCTTGTGCTTCCTTCTTGGCGGTACCAGCAGTTCCCGGGCAGATGTTTCCTCCCTGAAGGCTCTGGTACAGTTCAGGAATCCAGCAGGGTCTGCAGCGTCCCTAAAGACTGAGGCTTTTCTCCGGCTGCGCGTTCTGTCTCTTCTGCACTTCACTTTGTGTCCATATATGGCTCCTGCTATTCCTCTTCAGGGTACGGCTCTCTTTTGTGTCTCACCAGAGCTTTCATTTGAGCCTGAGCTTGAACTCTGTTGGAACCCCCGCATTGGACTGATCCATTCCTTATAGCATATTACTTGTATGTGGAAACTAGCTTGCTCGCTCGGTTTCTCGCAAGTGATCCTTGTATTCCTGGCCACCTTCTTCGTCACAGTACCAGCCATAAAGCTACATGCATAATACTTTGTACTATCTGTATTTTCAGTGTTGCCATGTAGGTTAGTTTGGTTAACTTGACAGCAATAGATATAAGCCCTATCCAGGGAGTGGGCTGGAGGTTTTGAAAGAGGAGTTGGCTATGGCAAAGCAGGGTGATACCACATTCTCTGAAGATGACCATACCCAATCCCATAGGGGAATTCCCTAAGCATGTGATCCTCCCTTAGTGCACCACCTCCATGGGGACTATTATTCTGTGAATGTACCACCCTGGCCCCATGATAAAGGTCTCCCCCTAGGGAAGAAGGGACAACATCCTCACACCTTTCTTAAAATACATGCACCATAATCTGCCTCTGGTTTGCTAGGTAGAGCATGAGTGCCAGTAAAGGTGAGATAAGTTATGGGTATAGGTCAAACAGATGGAATGATTTCACTGGACATGTCCTCGGAATGATGAGAGTATTGTCCCTAATTTGATGTTCTATCCTGATGAACATAAATGGAAGAATGTAGTTGGAAGAGTTAATGTCATGCTTCCTGTTACCTTGGGATGTGGGAGGAGGGCTTAGACAGGTGAGGGAGTGGGGGATAGATGTTTGATTAGGAACATTGATTGTAATGTTATGTGTTGTGAGTTGAAATCAGTAGGGAGATGAGAAGTGTTATTCCAAAAGAAAATAAAGAATTCAAAACATAATACTAAAAGCACTGCTTGACTCATAAGTATAATTGAGTTGACACACACATAGACCAGTGTGGAGGTTTGAACTTTGAAACCAGTTTACTCTATTTTTTTTATTTATCCAATATGAGCACAAGATGAAGTGCTTTCTTTGTGAATAGTCTGCAGATACATGTCTCATAACTCATGACAAGAATTAAGTAACACAAGGCAAAGTTTATACTATGCAACCATTAGTCCTCTGATTGTATTAATATAAGATTCTGCTTGGTTGTCCCCCGTCAGAGAGATACAGCAGCAGAGAGCTATCCTGGGGTCTAAACAATGAAACCGCTCTTACACCTTAGATGGACGATATGGAAGGTAGAAAACAGTAAGCTGAATTTTGTGTGAGAGCTCGAAATAGGGCATGACTGGGGAGGGAACGTCAGTCTCACTCGCAGTGTCACTTTCCCCTTAAAAAAAGCAAAGTACAGAGGCTTTACAGACAGATCCTGCAGCTCACTCACCCACCAAGTGAATGGGATTGTGAAGGGGAAAATCAACATTAGGGGGGTACAACTTCAAGGACTAAGAATGTAAGTGTTCAAATTGTGTTTGTTGTGGGAGGAGAAAAGTACTTACACTACCTGGTGTCTGCGGAGCAGAACGCGGAGTGGGAGCACAGTGAAGCAGTCCTGCAGTTGGCAGACTATCCACAGTGTTTTTTGTGGGAGGAGAAAGAACTTACACTGCCTGGCGCCCGCGGAGCAGTACGCGGAGTGGGAGCAGAATGAAGCAGTCCTGCAGTCATGCCTGGCAGGCCTGACAGGACGACACTTGGAAACTCTGCGCTTGAAGAGGAGGAATGCCGGCGTTTGAGGAGTTCGCATCCCCGTTTGGGGGCAGAGAGTCTGCAGCCTACAGTCCTCAAGTCTGTCATCGCAAAAAAAGGTGAGCAGAAACTGCAGAACCCTAAAGAAACCTCGCTTTCCCCAAGTTCCACACTTATCGTTCATCTACCCACGTCAGATAATTGCTCAGCTCCTAATCATTCTTTAATCTCAGCACCGCCATTAGGAGTCCAGGAGGCCATTTACTCGACCTTGGCCTCGGTGACCGCTAGCACAGTAACTGAGAACCCCCACCATCTTTGCCAACCCCCTGTGAGTGCCCCTGCTTTACTAACCTTGCGAAACGCTCTTGCCAAGAAGCAGCGGGACTGCGTGGCGGCCGACGTAGAGCGGGCCGTTGTTGGGGCCGAGGGTCATGCAGAGGGGGGTGCGGTGCCCACGAGTCGGGACACATGTGGAGGGGGAGACGTGGCAGCTCCTGTGGAACAAGGGGGAGTGAGGGAGTCCCCCAGTGAAGAGTTGGTTACTTCCACCGTGGACGAGACCGCGGAGGACCAGGCAGGGGAGCAGCAACCACCGAGGGCCCCGCCTATCATCAACAAAGAGGCACGGCCAGGCTGCGCTGTGACGGTGAAAGCCCTGGTTCATTCTTCGCATCAGTACAATGATGAAATTCAATGTCAAGAGAGCCCGGAGAGGCTCGAGCTGGAACTAGGTCCACCAAAGTCTCCAGCTATAGTAACGCTGAAAGGCATAAAGAGAAAAAGACAAAAGAATGACTGAACCCACAACCAGAAAAACGCGAGTTGCCTTAACAGTTCAGAGCAAAAAGAAATGTAATCAGGGAAATTTATTAAAAAAAGCCTAACCTCAGATGGAGTGAGAAATGCACTTATGAAGTCAAATACAAAAAAAAGTCCAAAAGTGCACAGATGAGGGAAACAGCTTAAAAAATTACTTTCAATGTCGATTAAAGAACTCTAATACACATAGAGAAGAACTCTCCGATGCGGAAATCCTCCAGGCCTTTAAGGAATGCTGGCCGCTTTCTTAATGTCACAGATATGAAGAGCCATCTATACTCGTTCTGCCACAACCACTTTCTGAATCCCCAAAAAAAACACTTGCCAAAGAGCAGACCGAGGTGTCCGGGTCAAAAGAGCGTCTTAAGGCCAAGACTGAGAGAGAAATTACAACAGGGAGAGTCCTTGGAACTATGCTGTCCCCTTCACCTCTTAATGAAAAAGAAACGGTCTCAGTGATAATAAACCTTCAGACATCTAAAAACGGGGAGCAGCTCATCCTAGATGCCGAGGCAAGTGACAATGATTAAATACCACCCAGCGAAGTAGCACCTATGCACGAGGAATCCTGCGGCCCCAGACACACGAGCCCCCTCCTCAAACAACTATAAGTGGAAGTTGCGCACGAAACTCAATGAAAGATACAGGAGATCTTTTTCCGAGAGGTAATCCAAATAAGTTACGAAACAGAGGACAAGTAAACGAAATCCTCCAGCCCTCCTCTCTGGGGTACATACTAACAGCAACTGCCAACCGGAGAAATTCACTGGGCTCTCCGCAAACACAGAACAGTCAACGTCTATCAAAACAACCTTTGCTTATGGAGACGCCACAGAAAGACAGATTTTCCACCTCTTTAAATTAAACACCTATGGAAACATTGTCAAAGAAAGGAGACATGCTTTCCATAATGTCGGCGGTCACAATAGCTTTAGAGCCTTTTATGAAGCTTTACGAAACTATTAGTGACAATCTAAAAGATCATACGACAATACAAGCAATGATGAACAGAAAACTGATCTTTCTGGAAGCATATATTATGGCGAGGGGAAAAACAGGTGTCTCCCAACCACTATCGGGGAGTGACTCCTGTTCTTCCTCAGCACCACTGATAACCTCACCAATTGTCGCGGAGGAGAGAAAGTCTATCAGTACACAAACAGAAACCACGATTGACCTGACCATGGACAATCCAAACAAGGGGGGAAGAGTAAACACCCCACCAGGTCCTTGTGTCCAAAATGCAATGGATCTTGTTACATCTGATCTAACAACAATCAATGCAGAGGGCTCCCCGGCGGCAAAATTGGCTAAAGGCCATAACAAGCAAAATCCGGGAGAGAAATTAATAAGAGAGAAACCTAAGTCAAAATCAGTGTCGATCTTGATGTCGGAAAACAAAAAATTCTTAGAACCAATCTTTAGAAAAATCCCTCTTACAAAGGGACCAGTAACTTCATCCAATAGGCAGGAGTTAAAATTGGTGCTAGGGGAACAGAAGGTGTCAGTCAAGTCGAATTGGGTTACGTCTGACATCCTGCAAACTGCCTCCTCACCAACATCTGTAGAAGTCTTCCTTGAAGACAAAGAAATGATGAATTTGAGCCAACATATGTCTGAAAACAAAAGATGCGATGAGAAACTTTCAACCTTACTCGCACCACCTGCTAAGACACCACCTCAGACTAGTTGCACTAGTAATGAGATTAGCGAGGAGCTAGAAGTTTGTGGATTTATGACTTTGCAGGAGCGGCGTAAGAAACTATCAAAGAAAGTAAGGTGGTGCGACTCTAATTCAACGGAGACGCGCCAAGACAAAGACAGCTGGCCTCTGAAAACTAACAGTAGGGAAAACGAGAAGAAAATGCCGGTACAACAAAAACATGGAAATATTTCAAAGAAAGAAAGTAAAAGTACTGACAACTTGAGACCCCGTTCTCTTCACAAATCAGTAATTCAACATCCAATTTCTTCTAAACATCATGAAAAAGTTCATTATGTAACAAGAACTGACCAATATAATAGGGCGGAGAAGAACCAAGAGAAGAAGAGATGGATCCTCAAGTTGGAACAGATCCCAGGGAATGAAGACAACGTTATCCTAAACCGTGCATCCATATTGAAATTATTTGACTTCATCCCAAACTTGAGGTACATCAAAACAGAGGATATACTTATTGTTGACCCCAGTCAGAGACATCGAAAGTCCATAGCTCATCTCTACATTGCCTCTAAACCAGTCGCTTCTCTACTAAAAGAAGAAACGAAGTCCTTGCTGAAAATGGGATACGACATTACTGAATCCTCCAGATCAACAGGGTTCAGTCTCAAGAGCAAGAGGCCTCAATCTGACACGCTTGGAGAAGGATTGGTTAATAGGACCATCACTCCCATCGATCGGATGGAATGACCCCGCAAGAAATCTACAAGCCTTTCTTAAAAGAACATCGGCCATTAGAAAGGCGACGGACGGATCATAGAAGCTGTGAAGAAGCAGAGCCTTCGACAAGATCAATTTAAAAACACAGAAGAAAATGACACGAGGCACTCAAACCTTGCCAGTTCGGCTGGAGGAGATTTTAGGGAGTTCAATCATGCCAGTAGAGATACTACAATATCGAGAACCATCATGAAGTCGGTGCCAGAAGATAAGTCAAGTTCTGAGCCAACGACCAAGATGCCTCAGAGCATATAGTCCTGGTTACCAAAAGCTCTAATGAGAGAGACAATAAAATAGCAACGCAAGGACTGTGAGTCCAGTGTTAACTCCATTACTTCGGAGACGACAGCAAGGTCCCACGTTAGGCTGGGCTCATGGAACACCACGGGCCATTTGCACTTGTCGGCACAACGAGAGATAAAGCTATCAGACTATGACATCTTGTGTTTACAGGAGACCTGGCTCACACGAGCCCCGACGCTAGAGGGCTATGAAATCGCCTTATCACCAGCAAAAAAGGGGTAGATGGGGCGTCCATCTTCCTGCATTTTGACAGCTTGCCACCAAGGAAGTGGTGTCTCATTAGAAGCAACGCTCATCAGCAATCCTTCACTTCGTATGGTCAAAGCCATATGGTCCAGCTGCGATGCTAAGGATGAAAAAGGAAAGTCCACAGCAGTCATCATAGCAAACACCTACTGGAACCCAGCGGTGATCAGCGACTCCTCTTACCTGGAAATGCTGGAAGCGGCTATCGACGCAGCTTTAGCAGTTCATCTAGCTCCTTATCTTTTGATATGTAGCAACATTAACGCAACGTGCCAACTGGCTTCTAACTCTCAAAATCCACATGGCACGTTAAGTCCAGCGGCTCGAAGAGGAGTGGAATGGTTAAAGTTGATGAATACTCGCGACATGCACAATTTAGACATGGTGTTTCCAGATCCTAAGCGTTTGCCTACATGGGAGCGAGAATCTGTAAGTGATACAATAGATTACATCTTCGTGTCCATGATGTTACTCCCGGTGATGACATCATTTGAAGTAATAGGTACATCAGCTAGTGACCATAACCTCCTCTCAACGACTTGGCCAACAAAATTGACTTCAAAGGCGAACTCCAATCCCCAACTGAGCATTAACAATTAGCGCTCAAAATTAAACTTGTCTGCTTCAGCAAAAAGAGATCTCATGTCCAAGTACCAAATACAGACCCACGTTGACTCAGATAAACAGATTGATTACTTGCCACTATTGACGACGTATAAACACCAAGTTCATAAAAAGGGCTTCCAGAGTACCAAAAGCCACGTATATGATAAGACTATGTTCACAAAAAGAAAGGAGATGAGAAAACTGAAACGACGGGCAAAATTGTTGGGGACTCCAGTTGCAATCGTGGCTGCATTCGAAGGATGTCGCCAATATAAAGCCTGGCTCCATAACTATCACTTGACCTTATACCAAAGGATGCAAAGAACATACTAAAAGCGATAACTTCTAATAATAGCCGAGAGTTTTGGTCACTATTAAAATCATCTAACTCAAACACAGAGTCAGCTTTTATCTCAAATTTCAGAGAAACTACATGGGTCAACTTTTTTCAGACCTTATTTCAGAAGACACTAAGCCCGCGCTGATTGACTTCTGGTGTGGAATCCACAAACTGGGTATGCCTCGATGATATAGAAGAAATAACGACCCAGATAATGAAATTGAAAAACTCCAGAGTGCCAGGCATGGATGGCATAACTAATGTAGACTTGAAGGCTTACCTGTGATATCTCCCAGGTTTAGATGGTCCCTGTGGCACCGATGGACTAACAGACGTGTGTTGTCCATCTTTACCTCCAAGATGGCGTCACACATCTGCTGCTACGGTGCAGTCTTTTCATCCTCTGAAGGCAGGAGAGCACCGGCCTTTCCGCAGTGTACAGAATATCACCCCTCCATTACAACGCGAGGGCGCGTTGCTACTCTGTTACACCGGCGCTTCGTAAGTTCGACAAACTAGGCTTACTTACTTTCTCTGCATTCCCCTTTCTACAGCATTATAATTCTTGCGTATCTAATTACAGCTGAGCCCAACCCCCGGACCAACGTGTCGGGAACCGTTTCACTTCCCGCCAAACTCTGCTTGCTTTTGTCCACAAACACAGACCCGCGAAGCATTCTCGCGAGCCGACTCCTCTTTTCAAAGAAAGATAACCAATCTGGTGGGTAGAAACGCACTTAGACTCGTCATCTCTAGTTTCATTTCTTTGTTGAACCCCTCGTCTGAAATCTCGATTCTGATTCACAGCCGACAGCTAACGGGCAAACTACGAGATCGTCCGATGCTGTGCTAATTAAGCAGAGAGTCTCTCATCGTCCTCCCTCCCAGGTACTCACCCGTAAATTCTATTTCCTTGTCCTCAAGCTACGTTCTGTACTTACTTTCCTTCTTACCTTATTTAGTACCGTTGCTCGAGACAACATCCGCCTGAAGACAGACTCCACTGCTAGATTCCATTTCCTCTCACATGGTATGCTAGTCACTTCCGCCTATCCTTTTAATACTCTCTCCTTTCCTCCTTTAGAAGATTCTTACATTCTTCTTGTCTTTATTTGTTCTACTAGAACATTTCCGGATGACTCCCGAAAGAACTCCCTTTACGGATTACCACTTTTGAAGTAGACGTCCTCCGGATCCTACAGGGTTTTCTTCCCCAGAGGGTTTCCCTGGGTCTTCTCTCTCCTTTTGACTAATTGGTCATTGAAGTGGAAGAGGGGATTAAGGGGGGTTCTCATAGTCTTCCTCACGCTCCTCATCCCAATACCCAGACTAGTACAGACAGACCCAGCTGTTGGTGAGTACCTTGGAAAGGTATCCAGTCATAATGTCGAATACAATAATGTCGAAAGACAAAATGTCGAAAATATTTAATCGAAAATAAAAATGTCGAATTACAAAAATGTTGAATTTTTTTCGATTTTTTTTCGAATTAATGTTTAAATAAATAATTAATTAATTATAGTTTATAAAACATAATTTTTTTAAATGGTTAAAGGTATATCCATGGTGGGTGGGGGGGATGGGGAGGAGGGGGGGTTGGAGGTAGGGGTTTGGGATGGGTTTCTTAAATAATTAATTAATTATTTAATATTATATTAAAGATTTTTTAAAAATAATTAAAGGTATATCTATGGGGGGTGGGGGGGATGGGGAGGAGGGGGGGGGTTGGGGTAGGGGTTTGGGATGGGGGGGTTGGGGGGGGACCCCCCCCCATAAAAAATGTTAGTATTTGTGTAAAAAAAAAAAAAAAAAGTGTTTTGGGTTTTCGATTTTTTTTTCGACATTTTTTTTTCGAAATTATGACTTTTCCTATTATATGTATGTGTTTTCGACTTTTTTGCATTCGACATTTTTTTTTCGACATTTTTGCTTTTCGACATTAAGTTTTCGACTTTTTGTCTATGAACCCCTTGGAAATGGTATGCTGGTGAACGTATTCTGATGTTAATAATTATTATATTACCCGTCAGAGTGGGCGAGGTTTCTGAGCAAAATCTTCTGCATATGAGCAACTTTAAAGTCAATTCTGCCGTCTTGGAAATCTGCCATCATGGTGGCATTCTGTAAGAAAGGAAATAAGGAAAATACAGGCCGAAGGTGTTTGGGTCTTTACTGCTTCGACAATTCAATGAATGGGCAAAAATGGCTCCTTGTAAGGATTACTTGCAAACTGGCTTTAAGAAAAATCTGGGAACATCTGCTAATATTTGGATGATAAATGCATTAAAGAGCAGAGTGCTGGAGGGAGGTCCAAGACTTTTCATCACCTTCATTGACCTAACCCAGGCCTTTAATAGACTAGATCATACCTTATTGTGGGCTAAACTCGAGGCTTGGAAATGCCTGCAACCTCTTCTGGAACCAATCAAAACGCTCTACACAGGAACCAGCATGAGGGTAAGGTTAAACCAACAAGGGCTGCTTTCTCCGGACATACCAACGGCTAGAGGAGTTAAGTAGGGGTGCCCCCTGGCCCCGGCTCTATTCCTGGCATTTATTGGAGATCTGCAAGAAATGAGTCCAACAGTTCGATGCTTTCCTCCTAAAATGGGCAACAGCCATATAAACAGATTACTTTATGCAGATGATCTATTACTCTTGGATCATACTCCTATAGGCCTGCAGCACCAATTGAGCAACCTTCAGGAGTTTACATCTAAAAACAACTTAGAGATAAATGAATAAAAAACAAAATTCATGATTATCTCTGCATCTACCAAGAAAAAAGAAAAAATCATTTTACATTCGGCCAGTCAATCTATAGAAAAAGTGAAGGAATTTAGATACCTTGGAGTGATTTTGGATAGCTCAAGACATGAAACGGCCATGCAAGAACATCTGATACTAACTACTAAAAAGTTGGCCGCACAAGGTAAGGCGATGAACAGAAAATTTGGCCGCTTCTCCTTGATTCCCGTCTTGGACTTCGATAAAAAAAAAGGTGGTACCGACACTAACCTACGGCGCGGACGCCATGCCTAATCTACCTGCCACACTCTGGCCGAAATTGAGGCGCTGTTCTGGAGATCAGTACTGGGCCTGCCAAATTCCACTTCAGTGGTGGTAATAAGACAAGAACTTAGCCTGATGTTGTTGGGAGGAACAGTGAAAATAAATACCCTTATGCTATTTCGTAAGTGTAGAATGTCCAACGAGCTGTCGATTTATAACCTGATACTCAGAGAAAGCAACAGCACAAACAACAAGATGCTTAACTCCTGGTCTAAACTAAACTTAGACTCACTAAGCTTGGTTGAATGTGACGAAGAGACCCTGATTACAAACCCCACAAAAATTCAGAAAAAACTAAAAGAGCTTGATTGGATACGGACTAAAGAAGCAGCACTTAATAACAAATTGATAGTTCATCTTCCTCCTAACACCAGGAAACTAAATGAACTGCAACCCTACATCAAAAAGTTTCCATCCAGTTCAGCGCATGACCTTTTAACAGAGCAAGATTAAATCTCTTGCAAACATATGAAATATTGGCAATTAGAGGTTTATCAACGACAAATGAGTGTCGCTTCTGTAGCCAGCCTGCAGCAATAGAGTCTATTTGCCATCTGTTTCTCTCTTGCACTAGCACACGAGGAATAAGAACTTCTTACCTAAAAGATATTTTTTCAGACCACGTATTAAGTGAGCAAGACAATTTCTGGGCAAACATGATAGCGGGTGACAGAACCTTGTGGCAGCTGGCAACTTTTAACATTCTGAGATATGTGAATACTGCTCTACTTGTGCCACACTTTTTAACTACAACAACATTATGATGTTTATATAATCACTTTTCTGTTTGTCTTTTCTACGTGTTTGGATTTTGTAAAAATCGAAATGATTAACATAAATGTAAAAAAAATGTAAGAAAATGTGTTACCATGTGAAACATTAAAATAAGGTTAAAATCCCTTGCAATACTGGAAACTGTTTAGACAATCCTAATAATAACTGCATAAGAGAGGGGATGGAAAAGAACAAGTCCTGCTCTTGGGTCCTGTAAAGAAAAGAAATACCATCCAAGTACCCCTTCACCGTACCATTCTGAATACCCTGGATTTCCAAGAATAGCAGGTAAGAATGGTAAAGAATGATTGGATCAAAGTGCGCAGAGCTCTCCCTCAACACCAAGACAAAACGTGCGCCACCTGTAGGCATAGACAGTCATGATGGCAAGTCGCATGGAAGAAAATAGAACATCCAGGACAACAGACAGATATCACTCTAACTGTAGCATCGAAGCAGTGAAATATTATGGTTGAGGCTGCTGCAGTTTGGGTGTGGACTTGGCCCTCTGACTGGGAAAACAGATCCACCCTTGCAGGGAGGCAAAAGGTCCACATTGTACGTATTACACACCTTCAAGGCAATCAATATCGTGGTTGAGTCAAACTTAGGCAGTTTACTAAGAACCAGCAGAATGACTGCAATGATCAGGTATGCATAGACGATAGCAGTGTTCTCCTCTACAATCTATGCAACTCCCCAGAACTGCCTGCTGGGAAATTCTCTGTAGCAGAAAAAACATGCACTTCCTGTTGACATTCGAGACAAAGAGGTCAATTTGAAGGGCCCACCCAAAGGGTGACCGCCTCGTACAGAAGAACCAGGCAGAGCATCTACTAGAGGGAGACTGAAATCTGCCTGCAGATGACATCCAAAACTAAGTTTCTTCCTCAGCAAAATGAAAAATCCACATATACGACATTCTCAAGAGCACAGCACCACAGTTTCATCACTTGCCTTCACAGAGGCAGTGACCACATACCATCTTGCTTGTTGAAGTAATGCAATATCACAGTGTTGTCCCTCAGAATCAGGTAGCACTTGCCCTGCGTGGAAGGAAGGTACCTCAATGCGGCTACCCTGAAAGTCCATGAAGTTTCAGCATTTTATTGTGTTTCCTTGTCATTGCAAGGGATCAAAGACTCCTTACCGCTGGGTTGAGGTGAGTGCTCCAACCCTTCAGGGAGGCACCTGTCCAAATTGTTAAGCGAAGCCCAGGTTGCCAAAAATTCTCCCACCTTAGCACATTGTGCTCCAGGGCCCACTAGAGGAGGTCCTGTGATGTGTTAATCTATTGAAGACCTATTTTAGGAAAGATTTTCTTTTTGCTGATTTCCTCCCATAGACTTCTATGGAACACCCTTCTTTTTGCTTTGTTTTGACTCCTGACTTGACTTTTGGAGGCAAGTTTAGCCTTCCCTTGCTTTGTGCTCATTTCTATGGGGAGACTGATCAGTCCATAAGACAATCAAAGCTGACAGACTAAGCCACTCTTTATGGATTTCTTGTATTTTCCGAATACACAAATCAGCCTCTACAGAAGTGTGGTTAGGGCTTCCCTTTTGATCCTTGGTGATGTCCATCTGATGAAAGATCTGTCATTTGCACACAAGACTTGGCTATTGCGCGGCTGCATGCTTGCTGGAAGAATGTTTTTGTGTGCATGGAAGTCTGCCGACTCTTTCTGGATTGATGAGGGGTGGAGGAATTTCTAACTTTATCAACCTATGAGAAGCCATTTACAATTTCAAATGTGACTTGGACAAATTCACTTAGAACTGGGGGCTGTTCCTAGATATGTATGGCTGATGAGCATATAGGATGAAGACTCTGTAGCTGTTTCTAATGAATGACACTCTTGCTCTTCTGTTCTTATTGTAATGTCCTGCTGGAAGATCATTTGCTTGTTCTTTACCTTCTGTGTAGTTTTGTTCTACCTATCGCAATCCTGATGGAGCACAGATGTTGTTATACCATTGGTTTATACGTGTTGCAGTGATTCTTTTTTCATGAACTGCTTATATGTATCATTTTGTCTTTAGGCTGTTGGTGTGTTCAAAATAAAAAATAAAAATATCAAGAATTGTGGTTTTGTAACTTTTGGTTTAAAAATGCAATGTGTCCATGGGTTTATAGTGAAAAGACCGAAAAAAAATATCGAAAAAAAAGGTCGAACCAGAAAATCTCGAAAAAAAAAATCAAATTTTTTTTAAATCGTTTTTTTTTCGAAATGGGGGGTTTCCCCCAACCCCCCTTTTTTCATTTTTTTATTTTACCCCTTTTTTTTACTTACCTGACCCCAACAATACATATAAATAAATAAATAAAAAATTCTAATTCTTTTTTTCGAGATTTTCTTTTCGATATTTTTGTCATTCGATATTTTTTTTTTCAGCCTTTTGACTGACCACCGTGTCCATGACGGGATGATGGCAGCAGAAATATTCCTACTGTTTTTAAACGTGTTACTTGTGCACGTTTGCATTTACTGCTATTGACTACTAAGAGTGGCTAGCACTCTAAGATGGCCATGCTATAATATTTTTGAGAGTCCTTTGGCTATATTTTTCTTTGGCCTTTTTCCTGCCCTCTCTGGGCAGGAACTGCCTTATATGGAATGCACTTTGCGGGTAAAGATCCTCCTTTCGCAGGCTAAGGGATGGTCTGTGTGTGTGGCAGGATGTGGGGCTGGGACTGTCTGGTCCATAATTAGATAGCCACTGCCAGTTTGAAGGGTGCACATCCTTATTATTGGTGGACCTGGGCGATCTTCCAGTCCAAATCTTGGATATACGTAGGACTCCTGCAGCGATTCCACAGATCATCGTTTGAGCCAAATCCCCTAGGAATAATTGCTGCCGTTGACAACCCAAGCATGAAGTTTGGAGCTGACCAGCATCAATTTCCCTGAAGACCCAGTGAAGCCCAGCTCCTCTGCCTGATCTCAAGAGACCTGTGTTGGTGCTTCGACCCCTGGACCAGTCCTGATCTCTGCTTGAGGATCAGTGCCTTCCGAGCCTTCGGATGTTTTTCCTGGACCAACCGGTGGACTGACCAGCTCTTTCTTGGGCTACCTTGCTGCAGCGTTGCCCTTCTGGGTGAATACTTGAAGCATGGTAGGATCTGCAGCTTATACTACAAGACACCTGCTACGACATTTTCAGAATTCTTGCACCAATGGAAGCCATGCAGGACCTGCTCCTTTGCTCATCCACTGAAGATAGCTTGTTGCTGCATGATCATGGCAAGTCCTGTGCAGTCAGTCTTCTTCACTCCCTTGAGGTTGCCTGCTCTACAGAAGTCTTCTTAAATTGTCCCAGCGGTGTTAAAATGGATGGTGCCTGGTACCGAGATTCAAGTACCAAGACAAGTCGAATCTAAATCCTGTGTCCAAAACTGGCCTCTGCACTCACGACCCCTGGGCCTCACTGAACCAGACTAAGCACAGAAGAATGTGCCCTCAACAGATTCTGGAACCTTAGCAGTGGTGTCTGGAAAAGTAAGGGGGTATGTTAGCACACCTATTCCCTTCTACCTCCCATCCTCCATAGGTTTACATGGGCATCAAGTCCTATGTCCATCTCTCCCTTTCCTGACCTAGATCAGTGGTGATCTGATCAAGGCTCCCCTCCTGGGTCTACCCTAGTGTAGTGTGATTGGCAGATCTGCTTACCTGAGTTTTCCTTAACTTTTGCCACACTTCAATCACATCCACTGGCATCGTCCAATCACATGGAACCAATGTCTTTACAGCACCAGGTCTCAAACCACCTCAGGCTTGGATTTGAACTTGCTGAGGGCTAGGGTACTATTTTAGTGTTGTTCTAAAGTGTGTCTACTTACTTGTACACATCTGAGTACTTACCTGTACTGCACTGGATTTGAATTATATACTTTTCTAGCTTCTCCTAATGGTAAATGTATATGTAAGCTATATAGTAGGTTTATGACAATATTTGCATAAAGCTTCCATTGCTTGGTGAGTATTATGAAGGCCTAATACATCATTATATATTTGTGTACATACCTTTCTAACTGGAATTATTGGTATTGCTGTGTGTGGACTCATGGTAGCCCTAGACCACTCTCCCTCTCCTTCCTAAGTCTAAGCCTCACCCCTCTGCTATCTACCATGATTGGGTTTGGCTAGACATTAGCATCTTACCTGTTTACCATAAGAGCTAGTGCTCCCCAAATCCACCCCCCTGGGTTGATTTTGAAAATCCATCATGACAACCTGTAACAGGTCAGTTGTGTCACCCAGAAACTGAGACCACTAACATTGAAGCAGCCCCTGGGGTGACCTCATGAGCATCTGGTGGGCACAGCGATACAGTGTTTAGTTCTACAACTCTAGTTTTCTTACTACGTGCCTGGGAAAGGGGCACCCATATATTTAGCTTTCATGGATCTTACATTTGCTTTCTACTTTGTAAATCGGTTGAAGCCTTGGCTCACATTACAGGATATGTTGCCCCCCTATCATTACAGAGTATTTTGGTCTCTCTTCATTAGGATAAACCAGCTACAATGGATGCATTCCACTCATTAAGGGCGTGCACCAAGGATGTGTCGAGGTTCCGTTGCTGCATACCAAGCGCCGTCAAGAAGCTCCCCGATATTGCCATTTTTGAGGTACTACGACTATTTAACATTGGTTCTCACATATGCAGAAAATGCGCAGCCCAATAGCACTATAAGAAATGTACAAAATAAATAAATCACATGTCATGGTGGTATCAAAGTTTACGACTAAACGTAAAGAAATATATGCTAAGGGCTTAAAGCTAGACAAAAAGACATCTGATTACTTGATTTTAAAATATAATTCCACATGGACATGGGATAATCATCAAGTTACAACTAGGGAGAAAATGCAGAAGATTCATGTGGGTATAATTAGCTCCACCCACTCTCTTTCCCAACAGCTGTTAGAAGAAATGCTCGACATCTATAAGACAAAAAACATTGGGGGTGGAGAGGTATGGACTTGTGTCTGGGGGTTTTCGTAGAAAAATATGTTGCAGCAGGTGCAAAACAAATGTCTTTGCAAATAATTGGGCATCTCTACCTGCACATGTACATATATTATATATACACGTAGAAACAGGCTTATCCGATCTGTCTGAACTACTGGAAGCTCGGCACTTAGTTTTGTGGTCACACTTTTGCAAAGGATTGTGAAGGATTTGGCGCAGGAAATCATGTCAAATAAACCAAATGGTTGATATGTGAAAACCAACGTGAAAAAGCTGCGGCTTGTCATTTGCTATGTTCATCCTCTTGTACGCCCACACTGGGGGGCCACCAAATTGAATCCGCCAAATAAAATGCAGGAAAGAATTGCAAACATCCTCTATGATCAACAAGATAACAGTGAACGCTCATTTCTCTCTCTCTCAACCGGTATTATTACATTTCTGGCCAATATACCTTGGAGGAAAAAGATAACTCCTACCCAGTTTTCAATTTCATCTCCTGCCATCCCGACTAACTACAATATGGATGAAAAAGGAGATTGTGAGAGAGATGAAATGTTATTGTGGGTCAGGGGACTTTGAGATGGCAGCACACATAGTTTTACTTTGTTCTATTTGTGAAATATGGTGTGGAGGTAATGTATTCGAGTTGGACGGACTTATAAGTGTGCAGCGCAGCACACCTAATGAATTTATAGCACTAGATTGCGCTTAGATTGATTCCTGAGGGCAGGAAATGTGTTACACCAGGATGGATTTTGTGGGTGGAATATGTGTTGCATTTGGACTGTTGAGGGGTGGGCAATGCATTACTCTTGAATGCACTCTAAGGGTGGGCTTTCTCTCTGTACCTGGACTGTCTGATGGGGGTAATGCATTGCAGTTGGACGGAGTTGCGAGTGGGCAGCGTATCGCACTCAGATGAACACGGAGGGTGGGCAATATATTGCACATAGGATGCTACTGAGAGTGGGCAGTGTTTTCCACTGAGACACAGTCTCTGGTGATAGCCTCTGTATAGCGCCTGGAAGGGTTGTGCAGTGGACCAGGGTGCTGCACTTAGACGAGTCCATGAGAGCCACCAAGTTATGGTTTCTAGATGTTTATAGAATGTGCTCCACTAGATATAATGCAGATTTTGGCAGATTGATGCTTGTGCAGTTAATGTGGTCTTGCATGTAGCCACCTAATGACAGCAGGATGCATGCATAATGCGCCCACCATAATTTTCAACCCAGATGTATTATATATAACCTTTTGCCGAATGTGCCAATTCTGGGCTTTCACATGATTATAACCAATGCATGTTCTCCCCTCGCACTCTGCACCTTTAGAATTACTTAAAGGCATCTGCTTTCACGTAGAACTCAATGACAATCTGCACAACACTGCTGACATAAGAATGTAGCTACCTTTTTATGACAAAAATTCGAACTGTAGCTACACACATAATTGACTATCCTCTTACACATCCCCTCCAGCTTATTTCCCTGGTGTGCCTCTCTCTACCCATGCACATGCCAATTAGACATGGGTGGCTAGCAGGCACTCGGCTAAACCCTCATAACCTTTGATGGCCATTATTCACACAGGCATAGTAGCACCTCCCAACTTTCCCATACACCGGACTCCCAGGGCGTTCAACCTACAGCGCCTTGGGACCATAGCCATGGTGAAAGGCGCTATACAAATCAAATTAAATGAAATGTCGCCTTTTGGCACTGCCTCATTGTCATTCCGCTATACAGGGACAGGAAGCAAGGCACCAAAATGATTTGTTATTCAGGAAAGACTTTCGCACATTTGATTAAAACTTTCGGCATTTGGGATAAAGTTTAGTTACCTATTGAATTTAATTAAATTCAGAATTGTTATACTCATGTGATACATTTTGCGTTCTCACGAATGTTCAAGATTAGTTCAGTGGGAGAAGGGCGTATTCATTTTCAGTGCAATCAAAATGAAACTTAATATAACCTGCAGATATGCGTATTCCTAAAGCACTCCCGATCAGTCTGCATAGAGGACTGCAACATGTGCTGCCCCCCTGGAGTCTGTGGAACCTCTACAGGAATAACTCTGTTCTACTCCTATGACTTGCTAGAAATGTCTCAAAAAGCAACACCACTGTGTGATATCTGGAACCAATACTAATGATTGTTTCTTGTCTCTTCCTTTTCCCTCCTTTCCCCTCCTTTTCCTTCCTTTGACTCCTTATCCTTTTCTGCTGCTTTACCTATTTCCCTGTGTAGGCCTTTAAACTGCCTCTATGTTCATATGGCTGGTTGTGATCTAATGCTGTGGTTGGAGCGGTCAGATCAAAGCACCCTGACAAACAAGGTCTTTCTTCCAGACCATTTGTTCTGCTGGCCTCACAGTTTGGCAGAATAGGTGGAGATTACTTTCTCCATCTGCCTGGCCTGGAGACTGACCCAAAGGACCCATCGCATCACTGCCAACTCACCCTTAGGGCCTGCATGTAGCATACACAGTGAGCACTCGCTTTCTGCTTCTGCCCACCATCGTGCCTGCTGCCTACAATAGAAATTGAGCTGTGAGGACATTTGACCCCAAAAGAATAGACCAGGGCGTACGACCTAACAATTTACATCTTCTGGGCAGTAAGCCTGACCAAGCCCTGTGTGCTGATTGGTCCTCCCAAGCCGTGTGCGCTGGGCTACACAGGTGGTCTGTAGACCGAAGTGTGCTGCGCAGCAGCCAACTTGCGGTCGAGCAGGGAACAGCGTAAAGGATACCAGCCCCACCCTGGGCCTGCATTCTAATTAGGTGCAATTGACAGTGCCCAGAAGGTCGCTGCTCTTAGCTGAAGTGCTTGTGCACCTTCCATCAAAAACATCTAACCCAACATATCAGGGGATATTTATCCCGTCCACACCCACGCCCAGAAATCTAGGGGCCTTGTGTGGTGGTGAGTGGTACATGTGGTACCACTAATGAGAGGAGATTACTTGGCCTTTCCCTATTAGCAGACCATGATAGATGAAGCAGCGGGTGGGCTCACATGCGGCAGGATGATGTGCCAGCAGGGATCCTTCGCCCCATTACAGGAGTTTGATGCGTCTTGGGCCCTGTCGACTCTAGGACCACGATGGTCTGTCTGGATTGAGCAACTGGAGATGTGCCTTGACACCACAGGGGAAACAAGCAACAACGCAATGAAGTTGATCCTACTCTACTCAGCCGGCCCACCATCCATAAAGTATGCAGTTTGGCAGTAAAACAGATAAACACAGGGTCTCTGGATCTGCTCTCCTAGGAAGTTACTATCTGCAGTTGTTGTAGTCTGATTTTATTTTAATGTCTATAATAGACCCAATATCAAGGCCAAGACCAATGCAGTGTTGGCATTTTGTGACTTCCTAGACCAGCGAGTGCCCGCTGACAGTGGGAAGAACTGTGTCACTGTAATGGGGGACTTTAACCCCCAGGTAGAACCACCTAAATTGTTGGAAGGCCTTTAGGATGATCAGGATGATGCCTCGGGTAGCCCAGAAATAATTGCTGATACATGTGTAAGATTACACCAGGCCTCTCTAGAGACTGGTAGGAGAATGTATAATGCAGGGTTGAAATGTTGCAATGGCTGGTTAGCTACTGACCAACCAGCAGGATATACCTTTAGCGGCCCCAAAGGCCGTTCAAGGATAGACTATGCTTTTATGTCAGGATCGGAGTGGTAATTAGTTGAAGTGTTTGAGGTCCTCAGGTGAATGGAGAGTGACCACAGGTCAATGTTTTTGCAGGTAAAAAACCTCACCCCAGCCATGCTTTGCCGTAGACAGGGCAGTTGCTGTGATGGTTCATGGCCATGCCAGGCGCACTGTGAAGTGGGCGAGTGTGAACTTGGGGGATCTTGCTCCGTCCTTGTGCAGAGATCAGTTATTAATTTGTAAAATCATCTGAATGCAAGGGGTTATTTTTTAGAAGCGGATGGATTAGTCCTATGCTTACGGTGCTTATGAAGCCGCCTTGAGGCATTTACTATTTCGAGAAAGTGTTTTAATTTGCTTTAGGATGGTAGCAGGGAGAGTGTGATCTTTTCATATGGTCGGTTAAAGTGATGTCAGGGTGTCAGAAAGATTTTTAAGGACGAGGGGAGTGAAAATGTTCCATGCCCGTGTTATGTTCTGTGGGATCGAGTGGAGGGTGACCAATTTTGCAGTATCAATCTGTTGGTGTGTGTTATCTAGTGTGTAAAAGAAAAAGTTTATAATAGCAGTGGATTTTCTGTAGACTGAAGGATTACTTGGTTCAGCAGTGGGTAATAGCAGTGATGGGCTGCTATGAAGAGAGCTTTACTGTTTCTGGTAGCTGCTGAGATACTTTATGTTTAATGCATGGTTTTTGCTTCTCTGATGAGCCACACATACTGCTTGAGGCCCTGAGGGTGAGGAGGGCTTTATTGCAATGCATTTTATGCAAGAATGTGTTGAGTGACTGGATGGGGTGCTTATTGAGGTGATATGACTGGAGGCAGTAGGCTGATCCTGTCGGTTACGGCCTGCCGCCAAAGTCAAGGGCCTGAGCGAACTGAGTTTCCCTTAATGTCGGCACGCTGCTTAGGGTCATATCGCCATTAGCACCAACAAGTAACTACACATGGGTACTAATGGCTTAGAAAATTTGTAAAAAGGGAAAATCCTACCTTTTCCTGTCCTGCAAAGCTCATTGGCAACAGGAGTCTGTGCAGTAGCGCCTTTGGCGTTCTTATGCGCAGAATGGGATTACCATAATAAACGATCTCGGGCGCAAATAAGTAGACAGGCTCAAACAATATGGCAAAATACTACTTTATTATCAGCTCAATAAAGTAGGGAAACCTGGCGAACAACCAATTGTAGCCCACACACTCTCAGTTACACAAATGCTTTAGACCTCAAAGTGCATCAGTTATCACATCATTCTACGTGACAAATAATAAAACCTATCGGACAGAGGAATTGGTTAGGGGAACATATATACTTCTAGTTTATGTAGGTGTTAGTAAAATTATTGGCTGCCCCTCATCTGTCAGCCATACCTTGAAACTCCCTCTAACTACTTATAATACAGATCATAGAAGCATAACGACAGCAGATTGGCCCCTGCAACAATGTATGCTCACCATTCCAAAGGTTCTCATGATTGGTTGGCATTCTCTCCCAACCTTGGACAGTCAGCTCATTAGCAGCACATAAGCAAAACGAAACCCAGGTGCAGAGAACAACATCAGACTACTGTCCACTTGACCAATTAGTCTCTCATCTCTCATCAGCCAAGCTTTGAGCTAAGGCGTCTTATTTGTACTTGACCTTGCTGAATGTTCTCTTCCCTGGAACTTTAAGGGGACTTAAGGTACATCCTTATCTTCATCTGGGACTTATGAATAGGACTTGTTTTCTGGTCTTGCACCAGGTGTGAAGAGACCGGGATTTTGTCCATCTCGCCTTTCTATTTAGTGCTATTTGATTCAATTAAGTCAGGTGTCATTATCCTCTTTGGCCTCTGGAGACTTGGTTGCTCCATCTCACATATGCTTTCTGCATCTTTAATTGTTCAATATTTGGCATTCACTAATGTTCGTTCATTTACTTAATCTAAGAGAAATATGTCCTGCCTATATTGCTTATCCTGGTTGACTCCCTTTGTAACCTGCTATTGCTTCTTGCTGTGGCATCCTTGACCTCTGGCCAACAGCTATCCTTTGTTGGTGTCTGAATCAATTTTTCCTGGTCTTTATCCTTCAAGCTTTTCACTTACTTTTATTTAGAGCTGACGGCCATCTTTTCAACATGGCTGCCTTACCCCTGTTACATTTTCTATTGCAGCCTGCTTGCTACCTTGCATTTCTGAGTATATACATTTACTACTCATCTGGTTACTTATCTTCTATGTATATATGGTTTCTTCTCACTCGTGTATATATATATATTTACTTTGCTTCTTCAGTTACATCTTCAATCTTTAAGTATTCTTATTTCGTTTCTGTGCATCATCGTGTCTTCTCCTTATGACATCAATTGGCACCTGTCATATTTGTGATGTCATCTTGCATGTACTGGGTGTCTGTGTTAGCAGTGCACAGTGGTGGCCCAAGTTATGGTTGCTTAGCTTACCATAACTGATTAATTTCTGGGGGTTTTTGGTTATACTTGTAACAATAACATCCCTTTAACAATGTTTTTTCATTGAATTTCATAGCTTTTTATTAATGCAACTTAACCATAACGTCCCTTTAACAATGTTTCTTCATTGAATTTTCTGGGGTTTTATTAGTGTAACTTAACCATAACAACCCTTTAACAAAGTATTTTCAGTGATTTTACCAGTGAACCTCAATTTGCTACAACTTAATAATATCATACTTACCCCAATATAACAACATTTTTCTCCAGTTTAGAAAATGTCACCTTAAAACTCTGCCATTCCCCACCGTCTAGCATCATTTTTAACACTTCTATACACTTTTTGCAACTTTATCCACTTTTTTTGCATTCACCGATGTTCACGAAAGTCTAACGTCCTTGCAGACTTTTCGGACGGTGTCACGTGACCACGCGGCATGATGACGTGTCCGTGAACGCGTCTGCACTTCACAAATGGGTCCGTGCTTCAGAGACAGTTTGGAACTGCATTTCCATCTGGTCTAAAAAGTTTATAGCTCAAAATATACCCTTGCACAGCTCCTACACCTATTCCAACTCATTATACATTAACAATCTAGCACACAGCACATACTTGGAAGAACATTTGAAAAACTGCTATTTATCTTATAAAAGGCATCAGCTATTGCCATCTCTCCTCCCTAAGAGCCACCACCACCACCACAACGAAAGAACCCCAATTCCTCAAAAGACAATCAAGAAGACAAAGAAGATGAGGTAGAGGAAGTGCCTACCTCTAGCACCCAGAGAGAATCATGGGTGGGGCAGTTCTTTACCACTGTTGAAAATCGACCAAAAGCTAAAGCTACCAAAGTGAAATATACTGAGTGCAACTTTGGACTCAGTCACGGACAACCGGCGCCACACCAAATCCAACCACAGAAAGGCTCTTCCTTTCTTAGGAACTAGTAGGCTGTCTTCCTTTACCTCATCTTCATCAAGCAATGCTGTAACCACACAACACAGCCTACTTCTGTGGGACACAAAAGCCCACCAGCTACCTTGCATGCAATAATAAGAGGCTACTGATCCATATCTTTTAAAAACAACAGTACTCTCTATGTATTGCAACTCACCACTCTGCAGCGGGGGAGCAATTTCGAAGTGCTTTTGAAGCTGTAATCAAGGAGCATGAGAAACACTGCCTTAGATTTAACACATGTGCAACATCTTCCCCTGTACACCTGCCCATCCATATGTGTGGTTGTTGCCCCTTCCCTCATTTCCCTCCCCACCTTACTTTCTGGCCTCGCCTGGAAAATTAAAAAATAATAATAAGTTTTGTTTAGGTACCACCTCTCACAGTTAAAACATAGAACTACAAAAATAAGCTTATAGACTCTATCAACTTTACATTTTATAATAAAGTAGTTTGATTCAATAAGATTCTATACTATGCTAATGGAAATAACAGACAATTGTGTAATAGAGGAAAAAAAGCACAGACATTCTTCTCTCTAGTATACAATAAACACCATAATCCATTGCCGTTTATAACTATCCACAGTCTCTGCATTCTCCTATCTAGCCCATGCTTTGTTAGAACACCATCACACAAAAAGGCCCTTCTACTCCTTTTACTGGTATGTTTGTAACACTCCCTCGTTGCCTGCTTTAAACCATTCACACTTGTATCCATCAATCAATTAAAAAAATCTAAATATAGCCTATGCACCCTCCAACTGCCACTTAACAATGTTCTACAAATCTTTTGCATCTACATTTACAATACGTATACCAAATAATTGTACATACTACTTCTATAAATGCACATATGCACTGATCGTGCAGTGACATAAGTGCATAAATAAAAGGGGAATACGGATGCACAAGTGTTAATGGGAGCCCAGGAGGAAAGTGCCAAAGGATGCCAAGGTGGGAGGCCACTAGCTCACTGCTGTGGCAGAGGAGTTCCATGGGTGGGGTACATCTTAACCATAACGTCCCTTTAACAAAGTTTTTTCTGTTAATTGAATATGTTTTCATGAGTGAAAATGTTTCATAATGTTACATCACTGTATACACGTTATTAATAATTCCTCTTTTAACATATATGAAAGAACTATAGACCTTCTTTAATAGACATATTTTCTGCAATGCATACTTATGCGAGGCGTTATCAGCAGAGAATACCCCAATAGGTAAAACAAAGTAGACATTTGTCCTTGCAGAAGTCCAGGCCCTCTGCCCACGGCAGTAAAGTTATATCACTATTTTCTGTACTTACATTTCGACAATTTCAAAAAGTAAAACACAGGATAGATTTACAAAAACCTTGCTGATGCTCCTCGCACAACTTTGCTGCAATCCCCTCCAGTACTTTGTTTTTCCCATTTAAACCTACAGCTTTGACCATGCCACGTGTCCCAATAAGTAAATCATAAAAGGCACTTGTCCTTACCGATGGCCAGGCCTATTGTCCATGCACCAAACTCATATCACTATTTTTCCCCAGCCCACAGCACAAAAATTATATCACTATTTTTTGTACTTGTGTTTCCACACTTTAAAAAAAATAAAACACAGGACAGATTTGCAAAAGCATTCTTTCAGGTCCTTGCTGATGTTCCATGCCCAGGTTTGTTATCATTCAGTACAGCACTTCATGCTGTAGCCACAAGCAAAATATGTCTTCCCATTCAAGCCTAGGGTTCAGCCATGCTGCATGAGTACAAGATTATCAAGTAAT
Source organism: Ambystoma mexicanum (assembly GCF_040938575.1). Taxonomy (NCBI): domain Eukaryota; kingdom Metazoa; phylum Chordata; class Amphibia; order Caudata; family Ambystomatidae; genus Ambystoma; species Ambystoma mexicanum. Next base: position 202,800,370 of record NC_090937.1, on the reverse strand, counting down.
TGCAGGGAGGTAGTATGGGTTGATCACTAGATTTCATCTAGTACTTTAAACAGATCACCCTGCTGCTGGTGATGGGGTTCTTTTATTAAGGTGTCCTTCCTTCTTCAAGTGTTAGGTTTGGAATAGAAGAGTGAACCCTGTTCACCTCAGCACTGGGCTATTCAATAAGTAACTGTTGTCGTAATAAAGCAGTCTTCAAAACCATTCTTGATGCTATATTTATTGTTAGAACTCAGCCAACACGTATTTCAACTCTATAGAGTCTTTCCCAAGGCATGTGGATTGTGGGCCAGTCACTGCTGTGAGCCTGTGGAAATGAGTCAAGCATCCAATCCCAATATCTTGTCCCACTATACTCGCAAATAAGGGTGGGTAATGATTTCAAGGGGTGGCCTGGCAACCACGTGGGCACCTGGTCCGGTGTGCTTGCTAATTATCTGCTGATTAGCATTGTTGCAGAGCCTGTGCAGAGATAGCCATGCCGATCTGTTGATGCAATACTGTGCAGCACTCCAAGCTGTAGCCACAGACAGAATTTTAGCGAAGGGCAGAATTTATTTTCCCATTCAAAACTATCACGATTTTGAAAAACTTCATCACATAGCCAGTCCCTCATGGCCATGCCCACTTTAACCCCATTGCCAGTCTCTTGTGGTCATGACCAGTAGCCAGATTATCCAAATCATGGCCTTTGACAAAGACTTGCACAGTCTGGCCACTGCCCATGGCCACAGGCCATGACTCAGACAATCTGGCCACTGACCATGGCCCCCAGGTATACCTCAGTCACCAATGGTATATCACAATTTTTTCTACCTACATATGACACTTTTCAAAAAATAAGACACAGACACATTTGCAAAACCATGCTTTCAAGTCCTTGCCAATGCTCCTTGCACAATTTTCCTGCAAATCCATAAATGTTTTATTTTTTGAAAAGTGTCAGAATTTACGTACATAAAATAGTCATGTATCTTAGCTCCCAGTTGACAAAATCCATTCAGACTTTGCAGGAAAATTCAAGGGTTGGTCTACAAACTTTCAAAAAATCATTTGTGCACACTCGTAAAATGGCAATCAAGTTATAACCCATCTATAAATGTTAAAACCCCCCACTCTAATGTTTCCCCCTATTCACATAATACCACCAAACTGTGCAAAAACATTCAAATCTGCGTTTTAAATCTTTTTGCAAACTTTTGCGTAGATTTGTGAAGCGGCACCAAATTTATAAGCCTTTCAAATATTTTGGGACCCCCCTCTAATTGTGTTCCCTCTTGGCAAAAAAAGCACCAAACTTTGTAGAACCATTCAAGGGCACGTCTAGAATGATATCACATAATGTCACACAGTTTCATTGAGTGGCGCCAAAGTTATACGCCATTTAAAAACTGCTTTTCACCAACCCTGTAATGCAAAAATATGTATGGATGCCCCGGAATATCTGAGATGTTCTGAACATCACAAGGCTGTCCCGAACTGTTCATAGAGAGTTCAAAAGTCCAGTTTTTTGGCTTTTCATGGCTATATCCCATCCCATCCTCATCACCCCTCACCTACCCAGCGATTGTTTCATTAGTTTGATAAGTGCAATGTTGTGGTTTTTAATATGTTTTTACTGTGATGTTCGCGGAATAGGGGCAAAGTCTGCAAATCCAATATTATGGGCGTTCCCCAAAAATATGTCGCACCTCACTCTTTTCACCATCCAATCAGCGGGCGCGTCTGATGTGTGTGGACCTCATGCCGCCCTATGGGCCAATCGGAGGCCAGTCTGAAGACCGAACAGGGAAGTGAGTCCACTGACTGAACCCAGATATCCCTCATTTGTTTTTACCTACTTTTTGGCCGTTTAAAAAAAAACTACTGGACGGATTTACAACAAATTTACAAACGCATGCTTTTGGGACCAGCTGCTGCTTGTGCCGCAAATGTTGTGACAATCCGTCCAGCGATTTGGGCTGTAGGCGTGAGGAAAAATCTTTTTCCATTGCATCTATGAGAAAACCACACATTTTGGGTTTCCCCTACAACTTATTTGCCCACCCTGCACAAAATCTCACCAAACTTCGGAGAATAGATCTGACCGAGCCATATACTTTTTTTGTGCAAAGTTTTGTCAGGATTCGTCCAGGGGGGGCAAAGTTATAAGCCGCCCAAAAATGCTCTTCCTATGGGTTGAGCAACTTAACCATTACTACAGGGGTTGCTCTCCCTTTAAACCCAGTTTCCCTCCTGTTTTAGAAGCATGATCTAAAGGCAAGTGCCTGTCCCATAATTCATGCAGGACGCACCTTGCATAACTCATTGTGTGCACCAAACATTGGGCCTCATTACAAGTTCGGCAGTAACCTTGTCGGTAAAACCGGCAGGCTGCCACCGAACTGTCGATTTTTTTCTGATGCCTGGCAATGGGGAAGTACAGGGCCATTAGAGCCCTGGTGGACCCTGTATTTCCCCATTGCCAGGCGCCGAAACGCATTACTCCCCATTCCCATTTGAGCCCCATAGGGCTCAATGGGAAGGCCGGATGCACCGCCACCATTCGTGAATGGTGCCGGTGCATCCAACATGGTCTGCTCGCGGGTGCCGTTCCGCCCACCAAGTCTGAACTGCTGGGAGAAAAGGCACCCACGAGTAGAACTCATAGTTTGCCGCTTTGGTAACAACGGTACCAGCACGCTTATCGGTACCATTGTTACCGGACCAGCAAACTTGGAATGAGGCCCATTGTCTAGAAGCATCGAGGTCTTCACTTACTTTGCTTAGATGTTAAGGGATAGGATTTGCCGTAATTGCATTTTCAATTTAGCCTCACTTAAATTGTGCTGGAGATACTGTTTGTCCTTTTCTGTCTGATTTTTCTAGGCTTGCAATTCTTGATGGGGTTGTGAGACAGTTTCCTTATCCTCACACTGACATTCGTTTATCTGTAGCAGGCAGAATATGCCCTGACAAATTGTATGCTTTGTTGATGTACTTCTTGTGATAACTTGTATTTTTCTCCATTCATGTTTGTGGCAGTTCTGTGCAAATCTCAATGTGGCTAAGGGTTTACTTTGTTTTTCATTATCTTTATTTACATTTTCAAGAATCACATGGAATACATCTCTAAGAGCAATCCATTTTGTCCCGAGTTATGCATTAAATAAGACACATTTATATTCAATACTGCTTGTCGTGCTGGGAAAAATCCATATCAAACACACATAGGTATAACAAAAAGGATATATTGCAGAGATGGGGGAGAGGAGAATGTTGGGGGATGGGCAAGTGGAAAATTCCTAACAAGAGAGTCCACCCACAGAGCCATTCCAACAGTAGGACATCTTCATAGCAACAAGTCAATCGACTTTGAAGCAGCAGGGGACAGTTTCAAGAATTTAGACCACATCTGTTTGTGTTTCTGGTCTGCCCAACAGATGTGTTTCTGTCATCAAATCAGCCAATAGGAGCTAGGTGTCACTCTTCCGAACACATAGTATTGCCTTCTTACCTACCCTGATCGCCCTTGCAAAGAACTCTTTCCCCCGCCCAGTCTTTGCTCACATCACTGACATCCAACATTAATTTAGGCTTCAGTCATAGGTTGGGGAAGGGTCATTATATGAATCGATAATGACCACTCCCGATGCCTATGAGGCTAGTAGCACATATTGGTTGTAGCAAGGTATATTTTGAAGCTTTGGTGGTAAAGTAAATAATGTTGCATTAATAGTGAGTAAAGTAGAAAAACTAAGTTTGAAAATTAAATGTGGCTTTATCTTATAGTAGTTAAATAGAAAGGTTGTCTTCGTCATTTGAGAAATGTAATTGTAAACTTGGTAAGACTGGAGAGGGTTTAACATAAGTATTCATTATGTGTCATGTAAAAGTAAACAGTTTCTCTTTACAAAAGTGAAAGCATGTTTGCATAGTTTAGCTTCTCTTTGGTGTTTTAAATATGATGCTGCAGCTAAACAAGGTACTAATGAACAAGGCATCTTGTTGTAAGACATATTGCAGGACCAATTGCATTGATGTCTCTCTGTATGGTTTTTAAGACAGAATGTACAGAATGCTGTCAATACCAGATGTTATTGACTGTATTCTAAACATTCTGATTGGCTGGAAGGAGGTCAATAACGATCTGCATGTGCTAATAGAACAAATGGTGGAAACAGCACTTCCCTTGGTCAAAACTCCATTCCACTTCAGTCCAAAACAGCCTGACTCTGGTACAATACTAAAACATGGGAGTCAAAGTAGCATCACCATTTCAGCATGCCCAACATCTAGCATTTCCATTTAATCCTTGTAGGCACAATCTATAGAATCACCAATAATTCAGGTACAAGATATGCGGCATATAAACTTGCATCTGGCGCCAATAACTATGTTTATGTCATCTTCTCGTCTGGTAACCTGCCTCCTTACATCTTCTACCAGGGAATCTAGTCCCACCTCTGTATAAAGCACTACATTTTCCATAATCACTTTCCAAAGTTAGTTCATCTTTACATTTTCTCATTAAGTACCTTATAACGACCGTCTTCATGAAGGTACAAACGTTTAGGAAATGAAACTTAGCATTGAGCCATCAAGCCACGCCTGTTCGACCCTCAATATATTCCTTTTAAGACAAGAAATCAATTTCAATATATTACCTTAAACGTTAAAGCGGCAGTCAGCCATATTGTCTCCCCGACATTATATTTAAGTTCATGTTCCATGTCCACTATGTTCTTGTGCCCAATCAGGTCTTACATGCTCTGAAGAGTTGATTTCCCAACCTCTGATCACCAGCCATAAGGTGGCCTTTCACTTCCATTGGGATCAGGGTGCCACTCTCATTTGACACCATCAATGCATTCCACGTCCCTGGATTAGGACATTGAAATAACTGGCTCAGAATGCATTCTTCATTATACCTTTATAGGTGCAGGAACCGAAAGCCACTCTCAGATCTACCCCCATTCTTCACTTTTCATGACTTTTGTGCATATTTCCCGTCACTGCACATGAAATAATCATTTGCCCAAAATCTTCTGTTTTAGATTGTCCAGGCTAGTCCTGAATAAACAGAGAAATCAGAGAAATGCATTTGTTTTATTGATTTTCATTTTTTCCCAAAGCGTGAAGTTATGAAATCTCCACTGCATAAGTCTCCCTTCATTTCCTTTAAAATTTTGGACACATTGTGTACCATTAATTTTTTTGCCCCAAAACACAGGATATATACGCCCCTTTGTTTAACATCTAAACCATGTACCCATCAGGTGACACTAAACATGACATCAGTATTGACTCTGTTTTGTTCACAATCATTTCATCACTTTTTTTTTAAAAATTTTATTTTCAATTTTTATTTTATTTTCAATTTTAACAATACAACAATACATTAAAAACATCAAGGTGATACAAAAATAAACTATATACAAGATTACAAATCACTGAACACAAATTCCACCCCACCCCCCAATCGTAGAATTCACATCCGAACATATTCAATTGTCATTTTCAGTATATTGAAAGAAATCTCCCCCATATCTTATTCAATAGCATTTTCTTGTCTTGTCTTTTGTATAAAAACTTTTCCACATCACTATCATTTCATCACTTTATAAACCTTCAAGAAGCTTTAAATCCCCAATTTCACCATTATTCTTCTGGAAAGAGATCCACACAGATCTCCAAAGAGCAAATCTCCACCTGCATAAGCTAGTACTTTGCATAGGCCTCCCTGTTACTGAATCCGAGTTACATCAAAACCATCTTTAACAGAATTGATCTACGTGATTTCACAGACTACATTTTGAAGGTGGTAAGGTTGATCGACTTTGGTCAACCTACAGTCGACCTTTTCTATCTCCTATCTGAGAAACTCCTCTTTCCCTACCCCACCCACTTGTAAGCATGCCCTAAATGTAATCACAGTTTGCTGTTAATGCAACGGACATCCTTCATCCGTCATACTCACTGTAGCATTAAGCTTCATTAGCAATGTGTTTACAACACCATGTGCCAAACAAGGTTGAAATCAATGGTGTCACTTTCAAAAATAATATTATACAATATACTTTGCTCCAAACATACACACAGATGCAACCTCTGATTTATAACGTTCTTATTGAAGTCGTTATAATATACAAACCGTGATTTCTTGTGCATAGGTACTCTTTTCTGTACAATAAATATTCCATTTTAACTACGGGTTTATTTTTGTGACTTACTGTGCATAGAATGCAGAGTACCTAAATCAGTGTCTTAGTATTCATCGATTAGAAATCGACCCGCATAGTATTAGCATTTCAATGTTTTTTATAATGTAAATATTCTCTCAACTAATGGGTAAGGGTAATTCTGACTCACGTTTGAAGTGTTAACTTCTCAATTGATAGATAGTTCATTCGTTTAAATGCAAAACGCTAAATATAGATTAGGTTTTTTTTTAATTTAATTTGGCTAATTGATAAACCACACTACAAAGTCGTATACTCAGCACACTCAATGCACTTCAATTTCTCAAACAGCTTTTTAGTTGTAGAAACATTGATTTCTGAAAAATATTTAATTGAAAAATAATGAACATCAAACTCATCCATGAATCATAACATATTCATAGTCAAGTCTAGAGGTATGTAAAATATATAGGGGGTAATTCATAGAATTCAGCGCACAAGTGGCGCACGCGGCTGGCGCACAGTGTGCGCGTGCGAATCCCTGCGCCAGCCGCGTGCGCTAAAATCCATTTCCGCGCACAGCGTATTCCTGGATTCCAGCCACCAAAACCAGCTGTGGTGCACAGTGGCGCAGCGACCCTGCAGCAGCGCAAGTTACGCCCCCAAGAACGCCTCTCGCGCAGGGAAAAGCCATCAATATACCCAATCCAGCGCAAAGGGCTGCGCTAACCCTGTACCAGCACAGCAAGCGGGCTACGTGTATCACTGGGGTGCGCGGGAAGTACCTCACGCGATTCCATCAGGGTACGTGTGTTTCGGGGTGTTATCAGCAGGGTACGTGTATTTCAGGGGTGCGCGGGAAGTTCCACACGTGAATGGCCTGGGCGCGTGTATTTCAGGGGTGCGTTGGAAGTTCCACACGCGAATGGCCTGGGCGCGTGTATTTCAGGGGTGCGCGGGAGTTCCACACGCGAATGGCCTGGGCGCGTGTATTTCAGGGGTGCGCGGGAAGTTCCACACGCGATTGGCCTGGGCGCGTGTATTTCAGGGGTGCGCGGGAAGTTCCACACGCGATTGGCCTGGGCGCGTGTATTTCATGGGTGCGGGGGAAGTTCCACACGCGAATGGCCTGGGCGCGTGTATTTCAGGGGTGCGCGGGAAGTTCCACACGCGAATGGCCTGGGCGCGTGTATTTCAGGGGGGCGCGGGAAGTTCCACACGCGAATGGCCTGGGCGCGTGTATTTCAGGGGTGCGCGGGAAGTTCCACACGCGATTGGCCTGGGCGCGTGTATTTCAGGGGTGCGCGGGAAGTTCCACACGCGATTGGCCTGGGCGCGTGTATTTCAGGGGTGCGCGGGGAGTTCCACACGCGAATGGCCTGGGCGCGTGTATTTCAGGGGTGCGCGGGGAGTTCCACACGCGATTGGCCTGGGCGCGTGTATTTCAGGGGTGCGCGGGAAGTTCCACACGCGAATGGCCTGGGCGCGTGTATTTCAGGGGTGCGCGGGAAGTTCCACACGCGAATGGCCTGGGCGCGTGTATTTCAGGGGTGCGCGGGAAGTTCCACACGCGATTGGCCTGGGCGCGTGTATTACAGGGGTGCGCGGGAAGTTCCACACGCGAATGGCCTGGGCGCGTGTATTTCAGGGGTGCGCGGGAAGTTCCACACGCGAATGGCCTGGGGGAGCGTGTGCGTGTATACCAGGGGTGTGCGGAAAGTTTTACATGCGATTTCAGCAGGGTACGTGTATTTCAGGGGTGCCGGGGAGTCCTACATGTGATTTGACAGTGTGGGTCCTCCCAGGTGTTCCCTGTACACCCTCCACGGCCCCTGCAGGCAGCCCACACCACAGGGGACTACCCTGCATCCCTGGTCATGTCCCGCAGGCAGCCCACCCAACATGGGCATGCCCCCCAGCAAAGGCACATGTCTCCTTGAACTAATGAACACCAACTCATGTCCCCTTGCACCCCTACCCCCCAGCACTGTGGGGCACCTGCCAGCAGGCCCCCACCCATGTCCAACTCATGTCCCCCACCACCCCCACCCCCCAGCACTGTGGGGCACCTGCCAGCAGGCCCCCACCCATGTCCAACTCATGTCCCCCACCACCCCCACCCCCCAGCACTGTGGGGCACCTGCCAGCAGGCCCCCACCCATGTCCAACTCATGTCCCCCACCACCCCCACCCCCCAGCACTGTGGGGCACCTGCCAGCAGGCCCCCACCCATGTCCAACTCATGTCCCCCACCACCTCCACCCCCCGGCACTGTGGGGCACCTGCCAGCAGGCCCCCACCCATGTCCAACTCATGTCCCCCACCACCCCCACCCCCCGGCACTGTGGGGCACCTGCCAGCAGGCCCCCACCCATGTCCAACTCATGTCCCCCACCACCCCCACCCCCCGGCACTGTGGGGCACCTGCCAGCAGGCCCCCACCCATGTCCAACTCATGTCCCCCACCACCCCCACCCCCCGGCACTGTGGGGCACCTGCCAGCAGGCCCCCACCCATGTCCAACTCATGTCCCCCACCACCCCCACCCCCCGGCACTGTGGGGCACCTGCCAGCAGGCCCCCACCCATGTCCAACTCATGTCCCCCACCCCCCCCCACCCCCCAGCACTGTGGGGCACCTGCCAGCAGGCCCCCACCCATGTCCAACTCATGTCCCCCACCACCCCCACCCCCCAGCACTGTGGGGCACCTGCCAGCAGGCCCCCACCCATGTCCAACTCATGTCCCCCACCACCCCCACCCCCCAGCACTGTGGGGCACCTGCCAGCAGGCCCCCACCCATGTCCAACTCATGTCCCCCACCACCCCCACCCCCCAGCACTGTGGGGCACCTGCCAGCAGGCCCCCACCCATGTCCAACTCATGTCCCCCACCACCCCCACCCCCCAGCACTGTGGGGCACCTGCCAGCAGGCCCCCACCCATGTCCAACTCATGTCCCCCACCACCCCCACCCCCAGCACTGTGGGGCACCTGCCAGTAGGCCCCCACCCATGTCCAACTCATGTCCCCTTGCACCCCCACCCCCAGCATTGCGGGGCACCCTCCACCAGGCCCTCGCCCATGTCCCATCCATGCCCCCCTGCACCTGGGTCCCAACAATCCCCAATCATGTCCGTAATGGCCATCCTCCCCTGCCAAAAGGCCCAACCAACTATCACATCCACCCACATATCAAAGGCAATTACATGTTACACACCCAATGTAAATAATGCAAATGAACACATGTCTGTCACACACAATGGCTGCAAGTGAATGTTAAAACACCCAACATGACATGCATGAAAGTAATGAGATGATACGACACATTGAAGGATGAAAATAAAAATGTATTGAAAATCAACTAGAATGGAAATGAAATGAGAAAAACCACAAAGCAAAACAACAAAAAGAAGATGAATGTCCATGAAAAAAATCCAAAAAAATCAAAAAATCCAAAGAAGAACTATTTACAAGACAATCCCGGGTCCATGAGCCCAACCAAATGAAACCTAACTATGTCAACTAACTAAAAACTGAACTATATACAAAAAAGTGGCGCATTGTCCAATCGCAACCAAATAAAAAAAAATAATTTAAAGGAAACCTACCACTAACTATATAACTATATACAAAGGCAGCGGGCTAGTCCGACGGCTCACTGGTTGTTGTCATGGGCCAGGGCATCATCGAACTCCCGTTCAATGGCTTGGAGGCGGGCATGTTCCCTGGCCCCGAGGTCCCGCAGGGATAATGCAGTGTCCAGCTCCAACTCCCTGCGAAGACCCTCGAGGCACTCAGCCCGCCTCAGCGCCCTCCGCATGGAGTCCTCCGCCCTGACCATTGTGAGCCGTTCCTCCTCTGCCCGCTGCCGCTCCGCACCTATCTGCTGGCACAAACGCTCCCACACGGAAGCCACTCCCATTCCAGGGTTCTCCTGCCCTCCGGCCGATGCCTGCACCCCTGATGTTGATGGCCCCGAGCCATGATGCCTCCCACGTTGAGCCTGCTGCTGCCTCCGACGCAACTGCCTGTGCCAGCACGACGGCATCCAGGCTGATGGAAACCACCGACGCCGTCGTGCACGTGCCCTGCCCGATGATGCCGTCACATCCTCCATCTGCTGGGGTCCAGTTGCTGGTGTGTCCACCCCTGCTGGACCTCTGACTCCCGACTGTGGCACGGATGGGATCCCCACCGAGCTGGCTGCATTGGTCAGGGCAGGTCCAAAGGGGGCCCTGGTGGCATCTGGGCCGGAAGACGGCAAGGAGAACGACTGGCGTATAGTCTCCACAGAGGAGGAGAGGGCCGCCAGATTGGCCGACACATGCAGGAAACCCCCCAACATGGACGATCCCAATTGGGCCACGTCGGCACGGTGCTCTTCGTGATGACGTGCGTGCTCCTCCTGGGAAGTACGCACGGCATCACGAATCACAGCCGTGCGCATCGCGACCCCAATCAGGACCTTCTCCATACGGCCAGGGGTCCCCTCGTCCGCAGGTGGAGGGGAGTCAGATGACATGGACATCCCCTCTACCTGCGGACGGGCCTGGGACGGGGCATCCCTGCTGGTGCATGGTGGTGCACCCACAGGGTCAGGGACAGCGACATGCACAGGCCCCTCCACGGCGACCTGTGCTGCCTCCTGCCCCTGCCCCTGGACTGCACCACTTGCACCAGCAGGGATGCCCCCACCAGGCCCCATGTGCGCCTCAGTGGCGGCCTCCTCCTCCTCTGTGGAAACCACCAACCTGGATGGCTCCTCACCGTCTTCCGCCGTAGCAGGCCCCTGTGGGGGCTCACCCACCCCTTCCGCTGCAGCCGTGGGGGCATCCCCGCTGCCTTGCTCCACAGCGCCGTCTCCGCCCTCTTCTTCACTAGCCGCTGCGTAGAGGGAGACATAGAACACAAGCATCAGGGTACTGTACAATGGTCCCCTAGACAGGAAGCAATAGCAGATGAGTGCCACTGTCAAAGTACACTTCCATCATGTCCCTCCACAACACATGTGTCAGTCCAGGCAAAACACACACAGTGACAATCATGGTGCATGCCATGGACATTTCCATACATGTCCAATGGACTCTCGAAACATACAATGTAATGGTACTCACATGCATCATGGGTCATGCCTATCACATGCACACACTTCACCTCAGTCACATCCATCTGGCCCCGTACACCCCAATCACAGTGGATACAAGGATGACTAGGCTGCATCAGTGAATCTGTACATTGTCACAGACATGTGTCATGCATCCATGGCATTCACAAGTCACAGACACGCAGGTCAGGCACACAGACATGGATACCATATATGTACCTGGCATCAGCACCCATCCCTCACCCCCACCCATGTCCAGGAACAGAGACTGCCATGCTCTCATGTGTACAATCTGCATAGGGCTCCCCATGTCGCATTTGAACACATGCAACGACCGTGCGGTTCACACATTGCTGATCGCACATGCATTACCATGATGTCCCTGCACACATACATGCGTACATGGCCTATGTCACACATACAGGCAAGTATCAGACAACCAGCACACTGCAACATGCCCTGTCTCACACAGCAATGCTTGGCCACTTACCGCTCAACTCCAGACGGGTCTCCCTCTCAAGGACCTGGGCATGGAGCGCTGGGTGTACGCGTTCCAGGACCCTCATCTGGATGGAACTCATGCGGCCCCGGCCCCCCTCCACGAGGCGCCGGGCCTTTATGAGGGTCCTGGACCTCAAGTCTTCCCAGCGCTTCTTGACCTTCTGGATGGTGCGGGTTGCCACCCCCTCCGCGTTGATGGCAACCACACAGTCGGCCCAGATCCTCTCCCGTCCTTCCTTGTTGGCGCGGGACGATCCGAAGAGGGCATCATACTGCCCCAGGACTTGCTCCACCAGGACACCAACTTCGGTGGCAGTGAAGCTGGTGCCCCTCTGCCCCTCTGGCCGGGGATTGCCACTGGTGCCAGATGTGGATGTGCCCGACATGGCAACCCCAGGGGCAGGAGTGGGTGGGCAACTGGGTCCTGGGGCTGGGCTGTGGAGCGATGTTATCCGAGTCGGGAGTCTTCTGTTCCAGCAGGGGTGGACACAGCAACTGGACCCCTGCAGATGGCTGATGTGCAGGCACCAAATGGCAGGGCACGGTGGCAGCAGGCAGGCAGGCAGCAGCAGATGGCACGTGGGAGGCTGCTCGGGGCACTGGGGGGCAGTAATTCGGCCTTCTGGGCAGGAGCGTGGTCTTCCGTGTGTTTTCGCGTGGCCAGCTTGATACGGAGTGATTTGGCACGTGAAAATCCTGCACGTCAGCGTGAAAATCGAGGAAAGGCCCTTAGCGCGTAAGCGCGTCAGCACGCGTACGTGATTTCATTGGACCAAAGGCCCTTACAGCGTAAGCGCGTCTGTGACGTTTTGCGCACGGGCGTTGCCCTGGCAGGGCTTGGAGATCCCGCGTGCCTTTATGTTCTGTACGTGCTTTTCGTGCGGTGCGTGTGTTTTCCATCCGTTGGGGTTCACACGCTATTACTTCACAGCGGGTATTGGCTACGCGTTCTTCTACACGCAAGGCAGACGGTGAGTGGTACCCCGCTCCCCCAGGCCCGATCGCGTGAGAAACTTCACGCGAACCCCTGAAATACACGTAGCCCGCTCCCCCAGGCCCGATCGCGTGTAAGAGTTCACGCGAACCCCTGAAATACACGTAGCCCGCTCCCCCAGGCCCGATCGCGTGAGCAACTTCACGCGAACCCCTGAAATACACGTAGCCCCCTCCCCCAGGCCCGATCGCGTGTAAGAGTTCACGCGAACCCCTGAAATACATGTAGCCCGCTCCCCCAGGCCCGATCGCGTGTAAGAGTTCACGGGAACCCCTGAAATGCACGTAGCCCGCTCCCCCAGGCCCGATCGCGTGAGAAACTTCACGCGAACCCCTGAAATACACGTACCCTGCTGGAATCGCGTGTGTGACTTCCCCTGCACCCTGAAATACACGTACCCTGCTGATATCGCGTGTGGAACTTCACGCGCACCCCGAAATACACGTACCCTGATGGAATTGCGTGTGGAACTTCACGCGCACCCCGAAATACACGTACCCTGATGGAATCGCGTGTGGAACTTCACACGCACCCCTGAGATACGTGTAGCCTGCTCGCACGGGCCCAATCGCGTGTGGAAATTCCCGCGCACCCCCGAAATAAACGTACCCTGATGGAATCGCGTGTGGAACTTCCCGCGCACCCCTGAGATACGCGTACCCTGCTCGCACAGGCACTATTGATGTATGTTGCCACTTTTGTAAAGCGCACGGACGCTACCGCCTGCCTTCGTGTGGCGGACGTGTTTGGGCTTGTGCGTGTCTTTCGCTGTGCGTGGCTTTGCCCTATTCGATTCCATGAATACGTGTGGTTCGGGTGCGTGTGGGCGTTCCGTCTGCTTCCCTGCAGTACATCCCCAGTTACGCCCTTGTTTTCGCGAGTTGTTCCCCATTCCGCGCGTTACGCCCCGTGTTCCGCCCACTTTCTAGTGTATGCGCAGAGGTTGTGCGCTTTCACTGTGCGCGTCGCGCACGTCTTTCGGGATGTTGCAGTGACATGTGCGCCATGCACGGGTTTGGCGCACATCCCGAGGAAGACACGCGCAGGGACTTCCATGAATCGCACGTTTTTTTCCGCTTGCGCCTGCTTGCGCCTGCTTGCGCGTAGATTTTCGGCGCACGTTTGTTCCATGAATCGGCCCCATAGATTGTTAGCGTGTTTAATTATATACATGGGCTAATGGAGAAATTGTTAATCTGAGAGAGCAGATTCAACTTTGCAATTTATTAGATAATACTTGCAACAAGAACACAGTGAAAACTCCGGGGCATGTTTTAGCTTAGTTAGCAAATATTCTTAATATTGAAATTAGCGGAAACCATCTGAAATTCTTTGTTGAGTTCAGACAAGCAATAATGTGTTCTAGGTTGCCATTACGCACGTGTGTGTGTGTGTGTGATTTCAGATAGCAAAGATGTAATGGGAAAGTTTGTTGCAAGTTCTGAGTTTTGCTTCTCTAATACTGTCGGCCAGTCAGATAATATCCCTCAGCAATGTCTTGCTTTTACAGTCCTTGATGTGTCGCTGCAATGTGTTGTCTTATATCTCAGGGGGATAGCTCAGGGGCAACGTGCTCGCACCAAACAACACAGGTTTGATCCCTGGGGGTCCGCGCTTAGAAACCTCTGGGTATTAAGTATGTTATAAATAACATATCATATCATATGTGTTATCTTGTCAGGGGGGGAGCAATAAGCCGGAGCCAGTCCCACCCTAATAATAATTTCACATTTATATAGCGCTACGAACCCTCAGGTATCTGAGTGCTGCTTATTATTACCCACGTCTGTGGTGCTAATTTATTGACCTCAGAAGGATGAAAGGCTGAGTTTGGCCCTTCTGGGATTCGAACCTGCGTTAGCAGGCTCTGCACAGATGTCAACGCGAATGCTCTATTTGCTGTGCCACTTGACCACCCTAGAGGAAGGGTGAGGGAGTCTGGAGAGCCCCAGTCCCTGAACCCCTTATATTTTACAAGTGTTTAGACCTTGGTGTAACCCCTTTATATAAATAGATAGGGGGTATATTAAATAAATTAATAGACACACAGATAAAAAGACACACGTTTTTTATTCACTGTGTATGTGCTTTAACATGTAATAATTTCTTAAAGGTACCAAGTCCCCACCATGGTAGAACACATGGAACACTGGGGCAATGTACAGTGGGCAAGTCTCCCCTGCCCATACCAATGTATTTATCTATTGAAGGGTTCTGTAAGGGACCATTGAAGAAACAGACAGTTAGATGTGACTGTTGGAAGGAGTAGTACAGAGAAGAGGACAGACAAAGAAAAGGAGAAAGAATACAGAAGAAGAGAAAAGAAAGAAACGTTGCACTCCTGGCAGTGCAGCAGCATTGAGCAGCCCCACAGGGCATCATGACTGTGGCTATACGGGATGTGTATGCCAGCTGCCGCCCAGCGTGATCAAAAGCGCCAGGCTGCATGTGAGGGGCAACCCTGAGTTGCGTGTGTGGCCTCAGAGGCAACGGCCTATCCAGGGGCTACACCAGAGGCAGCAGGAAGAACGAAAAGTCTGGCCGCGTGCATGAGGCAGCCCAGAGTAGCTACTACTTACACAATCATACTTACTATTTTTAATATTTTTCGTATCATTATGATACTGTTATGTGTGATATTCAATCAATATTTTTAACTTTGTAATCAAACTAATTATATTGCTGATATACAATTATGAATTTCTCTACATTTGTATTATTTTAGCAATACTATTAGATTCATTATCATTCACATCAAATATTCCATATTACTATAAATGCATTTTTATTACTACAATTATTTCTAAGTTGACCAGTGCTGAGCTATATAGTGAGAAAAGTATACATTTCTTGTGGAATTGTCAGCTTCTAGGTTCGAAAAATGTAAACATTTACAGTGTGGACCTGTCTACTTTTGAACGTCTCACGGGGGTTTATCCTTGAGTGTTGGCATTGTTTTTTTGAGTTTTCCTTAGACGGCCTTTTTGACACTTTGCTTATTGGCTCAGGGGTGGACTGGCCTGTAGGAAATTCTGGAGATTTCCAGCTAGGCCTCGCCACCCTGGGCATTTTATTGTGTAGTATTTTCAAATGTCCGCATACGAAAAGGTTTGGGCTTGCGGGACATGTGTAATATGGGGCCACTTTTAAAATTATTTCCAGGGTCTCTTTTGGTTCCCAGTCCACCCCTGATTGCACTCATGAATGGAATGTGAACAAATCCCTCACAGTTCATACTGACAACCCAGAGAGATGACGCAGCACTCTGACATTGTTTATCAGCTCTCATTGTTCTTCCGTGGACTTCAAAGGTACACAAATCTGCGTACTCGGGGAATAGCCTGACTCGCCCAATGTTAAGAAATTCCAAATGAATCCTTTCAATTAGGGATTAGATGCATAATGAATTCAGGTAAATTCTGTGTTGTTCCAAAAAAGTAAGAGTTTGGCAGGGTTGCAATTACCACCAGTTTAAACAGCACTGATAAATTCAAAATTGAAACTTACTAAAAAACTACCGAGTTTTGAGAGGAGAACGTTTCCTCCACACAAAAAAAGAAAAACATGTTCCCAAATGGGATATTAGTACATGAGCTAATTACATGATATGGCATTATGCAAGTCCCAGTGGAGTTCAAGGGGATTTCAAAAAAGGGGAACAACTGAAGGGTACACGTGACTGAATCAAGCAGTCCCTTCTCCTTACTTCCTGCTTATTGCATTCTGTAAAGGTAAACAAGTTTGAGGATATTAACTCTGATAATACCACCAAACTCTTAATGAGGCCCTTCTTGCTTCATTACCAGTCCCTCAATATACATCTTCTCCAACATCTGTTCTCAGCACCTGAAGTCGATAGGAATTGGGTATTAGTGGAAACTACTTACTATGGGTATATGTGCTGCTCCTATACTCCAGTGGATCCTTAAGATTGCCATGATATGATTGCATTTCTGTCCCTGCTCCATACCCCTAATGCACTGCTGTGAATGTGGGAGAAAGGGTGCACACAGGAAATCAAACTAGTCATGAATGCATTAATGGGTCCTTCTCCTTTCAAGATGGCTGCCAGCGTCAATTGTTGTCTTGCTTTCTTGATGATTTGACTGAACTGTAAGATTAAGATATCATATGGAAGACAACTGTAAACTATCAGAACCAGCATTACGTGTGGAGGGACATGTTTTTTCCTGAATACATATTTTAAGGTGTTTTGGCAGTGGACATTGTGAGTTGTATGCAAGATACACGGCAATAATATTAGAGGTTAATAGCCCCGCTTTTTATTGAACTATGGTAATCAGTATTGGGTGCCATGTATCATTCTGATAAGAGCCCTGAAGATGGATGAAATGAAAACAGAAAAACACTTCTGCTGTGAAGATCATTGTTTTTTCCATATTCAGTGAAAAGTAATTTTCGTAAACATGTTGAGTTTAACCCAGCAGAAATATGACTTGCCTGGTGAGCGATTTATTGGAAATAAGTTTTAATCAGGACCACGAAACACAAAGCAGAGCTGCATGCATATGTGGCATTTCGGAAATGTATTTCTGGGCTATTCAAGCAGGGACTCATCCGGTACAAACAGGCCATACGGTTTGGTTAATCAGGGTTATTATCATGAGGTCACGATGCTATTGCAGACATTAATGGAGTACAAGTAGATGCTGCAATTCAAGGGCCAGTCATTACCGAGAAATCTCGCCATTGCAGGCTTTTCAAATGACGCCTTGGAAGTGGATCTGCTCCAACGCCCGCCCGCAAATATGCCACCAGGGCTCATTTACTTCCTGGGCATATGCAAGCAGACCTGTGGTGCCCAGTAGGCTCTTTACAACTGTTCAAAGTTGTATCTCGATTGGATCTTACAGTAATTCGCGTGGCCAGTCAGGACTCCAAAACTTGGAGAAGTTCGGGCTGCAAACCATACGGTTCATTCTCCAAAAGTTCTTTTGAGGGTTCTGCTAGGCTATTGTATAAATGTTAAGTGGAGCGAAAGGATGTGTTAATGGCGTGGCAGAGTTCCGAAGGGCATTTTTGTTGTAGCAGTAGGAGATTTGTGTTATTCGTTATTGTGAAAAGAATAGGCGACCAGTGCTATATGAGAGCACATATGCCCATGTTATGATCAGAGGAAGTACATTGTAATTGGAACTCTATTATATGCTGAGTGAAAGGTATTGTCTCAGCATAAATGCTATCACAGCCATAGAGGTACTAAAGAGCAATACAGACTAACAGATAATGATGCTACAGTACAAATTGTAATGTAGTGTTGGGATGGAAATGAGCCTATCCCACCCTCCTAGGTGCTTCCAGGCAAGGCGACCACACCATATGAGGTGATGTAACGTACAAGGGCGGAGTAATCCGTACTATCAGGCAACATGCAGAGGCACTGTAGCACTTAGAAGCAGATGCGCGGCACTCGAAAACCCATAGCCCATGACTCCATTTTGTATTAGGCCCGAAAGGGATAAGGTGCAGGCTTGTGCTGTTCACATTCCTGGTTCACTAGGCCTAATTTCCGTAAGACAGACTGACTCTGCAGAGCCCCGTTTCCACGGAATTCCACTTCCCCCTCGTTCCTCTAGTGTTGCGAATATTTAGTATCTTCCAAAGGAATGCGCCCAGCAAGAGGGTGAGACAACACAAGGCTCAGCACTGCATCCATTCATCTCCACTAAGCTGCCATTAGGCCTCCAACCCCCACCCAGCCAGTCCGGAGCCAGCCCCACACCACTGAACCGACCCCCACACCTTTGCATTCCCTGATAAGCAAGCGCCCCCCTGTTGCCAACACAAATCAAGTGTTCGTAGAAGATCTAAGCATACGCGGCTGTATTTCTTTCAAGTGTGTAATCATATCCCTTGTAACACGAGGTACAGGGAGGGATAAATTAAAGATCAAAACTCCGGGTGAAGACCTTGAGTGAGGGAACTGCGGTATCAATGAAGCCCTGAATGTGTGGATTAGCGTGACTGCATTTTATCTTCCCTTGCCCCGGGTACCATTTCCCGTGCCGCCCCAGGTGCCTGCCACAATTAATTAATAACCAGGCTTAGCATGTTTAGTTTAGACAGAAACAATGTATTAATGTGCGCCCCAACCTTCACCACAACGATGAGCCCAGCTGACCCATGTGGATCCAGACCGATGGAAAAAAACTAACCAATGGAGCAGGTTCATGTGTAAAATGCCTCCAATCAGTGGCACCCATTTGTACTGTATATTGTGATGATTGTGGGCTTTCTAAGCCCTGTTTTGCAATTGTAAGAGTCAGAGCACTCTCGGGCAGCAGAGTTCTTTGCTGATATTTGTATTCTGTACAATTAAACCTTGTTATCCTTGCAACGCTATCTCCTGGCTTATTTCCCTAGCAGGCTGTCTTTATTCTGGAGTGTGTGTGAACAGGTACTTGCCTACATTTGGTGACCCTTACGACTCAATTCCATTGCTCCTGTGCTTGCAGAGGTATGCAGGTGGCCTCTTCGGAAGGGCCGAGCCCACCTACGGTGACCAGTCCCAAAACACATATACTGAGGGGCCTTTGCGGTTGCCGTCTTTGCAGAATTCCCACCTGCTCGTTGAAGCTGGGTACGGCCCAGGGAGAGGCCCATGCCTGTTATGGATTCTCCTTGAACGGAGGCTTTTGAAAGAACGTGAACAAGTGCATATAGCCTGCAAGGGATAACAATGTTCGGATGGGGATGTAGAACAGTGTGAAATGGGGGAACACGCAGTGAATGGAAGTGAAAGTATTTGACTTGTTGATTGTGGAAGTTTGTTGTGGACATTTTTGTTCATTTTATTTTTTTAAATATATTAAGGATAAGGAAAAAGGAATGCATGAGCCTCCTGAGTGAGTAGAGAAGGTGGCGCCATGTTGCACTGTCCAAACCAGTGCAAGAGAGAAATACAAGAAGAAATATTGGAGCTCCATATAATTAAAGTGCTCGGGAAGAGTAGTGGTTGTTTTTTTAGCTTATTATTTTAGTTTATTTTGTTAGTGTATTTTTGTGTACGGCAGAGGCACCAGGAGGGGTGTGCGTGATGTGTATGTCAGCGTATCAGGGGAGCGTGAAGGGGGTGAATGAAGATGCTCTGGGGGGAAAAAGCAAATTGATGTTTTTGTTATGAACATTCTGACAGTATTGACTTATAGTAAATACATGAATATAGTACATACGTTTTATGTCTTTTGGGGCCTGGGACCTCAATACCTCCAACTCTCTCTTCCTAAATATCTTCCCTAACAAGCTCTTGACTCATCCGCCTCCAACTCCCTCAGGGTCAGTCACTTCTCCAAGTTGGTGGTAGATCTTTTTTTTCTGCTGGGGCCTCCCTCTGGAACAACCTCACATCCTCTCTAAAACTTGAGGAGAACCATCTCCAGTTCTGGAAGCACCTCAAGACCTTCCTCTTTGCTTCTGCTTTCTCTCCTCCTCTCCCCTGCTAATCTCCTGACTGTATCTGAAACTGCACTGGTACCTGGCTACCCTCTTATCATGGGCCCAGGTCTCTCCCCCCAGCCAGTTGCACACCTGCACTGCCTCCTGGCAACCCTTGCACTCGGGGACTGTTTCTGTATCCCTACAGCCCCTGCGCTTGACCCCAGATTTCTGCTCTTACCCTTGGACTTGCCACCAGCTGGCCACACATTTTATTTATTGTCCTTATTTATTTTACTGTTATTCTATGTACTGTACTGCCCCCTTCTCTTTCCTCCCACACTTTTTCCCTTCCCACCTCCCCTGCAATCTCAATGTCACTTGGCCTAGTAGGATCATTGTCTGTTTTCCCTCTGTTTCCCCTCCCTTGCCTCGTCGTGCCTTGAAACACTTGTGTATAGTCGCGTTATAAATGCCATATCATATCATATGAAGTGATATTGGACGTATTGTATTTTTTTGGGTTAATTGTGGGACAACTGTACAAGCACATCTCGGACACACAATACTGACTGGACATAGCCATGGGGGCAGACACACAACTAGACCATATATGTAAAGCCATGCCCCTGTACTGTGAGAAAATCAAAAATCACCAGAGCCAATGGGTGACTGAGACTAAAGGAGACGGAATGCCCCACTCCAGGCCAGAATTTTTTTTTTTATTTTTTTTTTACAGGTACGCCTTGGACCATGTGTCCACGTACTTAACTTCAAGGTATTAGCGGAAACCATTAGAGAATAGGAGTGAGATATTGGACCTCTGGATAATGTTTGGGAAAACAGAGGCTCCTGAGGGAAATGGGGTGACACCTGACAATAGTAAGAAAATGAGCACATAGGAGACTGGGAAAAGTGGGGAGACGAAGAAAAGGATTTATACGCTCACCACAAAGCCAGCAGAAGGATACACTAATCCAACATATGTGTCCGGGGGTACGATGGTGACTGGTCCAAGCACGGCCCCACCATATGTTGCCCCCCTAAAGTGTCCACCCATACAGGAGTAAGCGCGAGAGACCTCGAGGTAGCATTGGACACCGCGCGTACAGAATTGGCAAGGTTGAGGGCAGCTTGTGAAACAACACAGTCAGCAGAGGTTCCGATGTTGCCCCCAAGAATGCTCCCACAGCTGCCTGGCTATGAATGGAAGTTGGGTGACTTCCTGTTGAGGATTGACAGTGCACCCATAAGAACTGTTAATGTAGAACTGGTGGGAAAAACAGACCACCTGGAGTCTGAGAATGTTGGGCCCCATTAGGGGATGAGGAGTATTGGAGCTATTTCGATGACACAGAAGAAGACACAGAGGTAGGGGCCAACAAGTGCCCATGACTACACTGAGAGTAGAAAGCCTATATGATGAAAGATTAAGGGAAAGATTTGGTAGGATAGCATTGGCAAAGAAGAAGGGAAGTATTGTAAAGGGTGGAAAAGGAAAGGTGAAAATACAAATGCCCTTAATTCATAAGGGTGCAGGGTGACCCCATTATGTCCCTTGGTTGCAAATGGACGAAAACAATCTCCTTGAGGCCCTCCCACCACTTAATGCGAGAGTAGGGTAATAGATTTATGCAGTTGAGAAAAACTCCATAGGGGTTCCCCTAGACATACGCGACATTAAGAGCTTGTTGGTAGCTGCAATGAGAGATCAGGCAGAAAAAGTGTGGATTAAAGAGGGATACCCAGAAGTAACAACAAGCAACGATGCCCGTGATGGGGCATCATGCAACAAGATTAGAGCACGAGTATGGGATGCTCTGCAGCGGACGTTCAGGACAACCCAGACTTACAATCAATAATGCACAGTGCACAATGGGGGATGAGGAAGACGCTACACAGTACATTCTCAGGGTTCAAGAGATGTGGAGAGCAGAAACGGGCAGCACCTGGGATCAATCTACATCCTTGATTTATTTTATTGAAAAAGAGGACTACCTAAGTGCAGAAGGTGCTTGATAAGATAGGTGGGGATGGCCTGAGATACAAAGAATCATAGTGCACCATTGTAGGAGATATCAGGTAATAATGTCCCCATGAAAAAAGTTGTCAGGTTGGTGACTTTTTAAAAACAATGCATTAATGATGCACCCTCCAGGCTATCAAATACTTTCCTCAAATGCACCAGGACTAGAGGTAATAATATATAACTATACCCCTCCTAGAATATTTGGGGAAAGAATGTTGGTATCCAGGAAAAAGTCACTAGAACCTGATGACTTTTTCACTGCAACATTATTACATGGAACCAAATAAACTAGTGAAGGTAGCAGCGGTGTCGACAGTGCTGCCCCAGAACATACAGGAGAGGAGGGGTGTGCCTCCGTCGCAACAGAAGTGAGGATGGCAGCTGTATGGGCAGACAATGGACAAGGACAGTGGGGAGGAAACCAACAGATTGCGGGTCACCAGTGGCAAGGTGGGCCAGAACAAGATGAGGTGGGTCCAAAGGGCAAAGAGGAGGATGAATGGGTGGGCAAGGACAAAGGGGTGGCGGGCCAGGGCAGCCCACAGAGAGCCCATGCGTGTCCAGTACTGTTAATGACCCTACATCCAGAAGAGGAACCACTGGGGGTGTAGAGATAGGAAATAAACATTTCATCTTTATGGTGGACTCAGGAGCGGAGAAGTCATGCATTAGTAAAGGAAACTTCCCGCTCTTAGGAAAGACTGTCGAAATGCAGGGATTCTCTGGGGCTGTATTAACGGTTCCATATTCAAAGGAGTTAGACGTGAAGGTGGGAGGGAAGGTTGTGTAAGTGCCCCTCCTCTACTCTGAGAGTTCCCCTGTTAACCTGCTTGGTAGGGATCTGCTTAGCAAATTGAACATGACTCTATCCATCACAGACAGGGGGATTGTCTGCGCCACCCCTGGCATGTGCTCCCTCCGAGAGATGCTAGTAATATATGCTGTGACCAGTGAGGAGGTAGTGAAGGGCATCCCTGTTAATCCAGACATGTTTGTTTATGGCATCAGAGTACTAGCCCGAGCAGCCCCCCAGATTACCAGAAAGGAATGGAGAATACCTGCAGACTTCATTTTCCGACCTCTGGTGCTTCCCAAAGTTGTTGCTGGTACAATCTTGTCACTAGATCTGGAAGGATTGCTTGTGTCTGCTAAAAGGATTGTAGTGCTAGGAACTGACTCCCACGGATGCCAATGGTGCACTGTTTTGTGTATCGACCCCAATGTACCCCTACGGGAAGTGACAGACGAGGACCTCATTGTAGATGGTAATAATGATGGAGAAATAATCCTTGAGATTTGTATACCTTGTGAAATAATGGTACAATACAGGAAAGTGCAGAGCCCCCTCTTCGCTGTTGTCAGTGGACCATTCCCCTTCATTGAGAGTGATTTGCAATATGTCCCTACACATTTGTGGACAAGAAACCCGCACAATATAGGTATGTTGAAAGGGGTAACAAGTGTAAAAATAACACTCAAACCAGGAGCCATACTCCCGCGGGTCAAACAATACCCACTGTCCAGAGAGGCAGAAGAAGGGATTCAGGAAACACTGCAGGCCCTGTTACAGCAAGGGAATATAGTGCCCTCCACCTCACCATGTAAAACGGCTGTACATGCTATTAAAAATAGTATATTGAGAGGGGTAGGATTGCGCTTCACACCATTAAACTACAAAAAATCAACAATCTGAGTACAGTGTTTTAATGAAAATATTTTGAAGAACAGCCGACACGTGTTTCGACACTTGGGTCGTTTTCAAGGCTGAATAACAAACATCATTAACAAATAATAATTTACATATTCAATAGATAAAGTAAAGAAATTGTTGTCGAAATAAAGTGCAAAAAGGTGTTCAAAGAATATCAAAAAATATATAAAAGACATACCAAGAAACAGGTTAGGGGCGAGGTACAGCAGTTGTGGATCAATGTAAATACACAATAGAAATAAAAGAAAAGAAAAAATGGACAATAATCAAAACAGGATTCATCAATACAAGTTAAGGTTGATACCCTATTGCCATCTCTGGACTAGTTATGACCAGCACCCCGTGGCACAACCACATGCGACTCCAGACACCAAAAGAGTTCATGTGATAATCAAAATTCTAGATGACCCAAAACAATAATTATGTAATTAAAGGAAGAATACCGGAATTACAACATTAACCCCTAATTGGTGACAAAAGGCAACTCGAAACACCAGTTATATAGAATCACAAAATGATATAGTACGAAGTCCGTCAGAGAATAATAGGACACAATAGAAACACTTACCACACAGTGTGTGTCATTTTGTGATTCTATATAACTGGTGTTTCGAGTTGCCTTTTCTCACCAATTAGTGGTTAATGTTGTAATTCCGGTATTCTTCCGAATTAGTGACCAGCATATCAGTGACATCGGTAGGAGCTCTAATAATATAATAATATTACTGCCCGATATCAAGGGGAATTTTAAGGAGAAAGAACATTTTAGTAAGCATGACATCTTCCTACTGTTAAAGCTAATTATTTTCTTACTCCTATAAAAATCATTTGATTCCAAGTAGGGTCTAAAATCGTATCAGAGCCCTGCTTTTAACCCTGACATAAGGGGTGAAAAGACAGGGCACATAATTCAGCTTATAGTTTTTCCCACCTTCCTCGCCACAGCCTAGATAAAATAAAAAAATAGCTTACTGAGGTTTCTTCAGGAGCCCCATTGAAGAATATCACATATATTTGCCTTTTAAGTCTAAAGCAGCAATGCTCACAGGTACAACAGAGTGAGTGTTTTTGTCCTTGACTACGGATCCCTCTTCTGAAATTCATAGATTTAATTTAAACAAGTTGCATGGGGATGATAGAGGCAATAAACGCAACACATGATTATACTGAAAAGCACTTGGCAGCTGAGAATAAAAAGAAACAGAAGATGAATTGAGTGCAGTCCTGCAGTCACTCCATTTCCAGTCTGTTTTCTTGGACCTGCCTTCCTGGACCTGAGTCTGTCCATACTGTCTGCACTGCCTAAACTAGGCTGGACTTTGCTTAAAACCCCAGTTTGACCGCGGAGTGGTGCTGAGTGGTGCAGTCCTGCAGTCAATCCATTTCCAATCTGTTTTCTTGGACCTGCCTTCCTGGACCTGAGTCTGTCCATACTGTCTACACTGCCTGTATGGGCTGGACTTTGCTTAAAACCACAGTTTGACCGCAGAGCGGCCGCAGAGTGGTGCTGAGTGGTGCAGTCCTGCAGTCATGGCAGGCACAACACCAGACTCTGCAGACTCAGCGGTGGATCTGATCGATGAGCGTCGTCTGCAGAGTGCCAGTATTCGACGTGGGGACAATGCCAGAAGTAGAGCAGAACCTCCACAAAGCCCAGCATGACCGAGGTGGAGAACGCAGGTAAGAGCTGCCTACCTCCCCTGGAGCTAATAGGCATAAATAGCTCCTCCGCATAAAGAACCAAGCTCCCTCGAACTTATCAGCAACGAGCAATAAAAACTAAACTCACTGATTTACCCTCAAGGGCAGCTGCGAGCACTCTCCCGGTGCTCGCGTGGTCTCAGGAGCAGAGGTGTCCCGCGTTCGACATCCCGGGGGACGGTGGGCAAGCTCCGCCAGCCCCGGCGGAGGAGGGGGCGGAGCCACTGCTGCCAGGGGACGAGGGGGGAGAGTGGGAGAAAGGGGAGGTGGCGGGTGTGGCGATCAGAATTTGGACAGCCATTTTGTGAGCCCAAACTAAGCTCTTAAAGAATTGAGGGGGAGAGCAGAAGCAACGGTAAACTATACCAAAGATCCCCTCCCACACACCAGCAGCCTGTCATTTTCAGGGCAAGCGGACATTTCAAAAGCGCTAAGCCCATATCTACCCACACAAGAGAGAGAAGCATATCAAGAGACTCATGGTGTAAAGGAGGGGGTCAACAGAAATGTAACAGCAGATGTAACCCTTGACCCTCCCTTCACCCCGCAATGAATACAGGTGGATATCGAATTCCACAGAGGCAAGCCTTACTGTCTCTGGTGAGAGCGAGCCGGAGCTGCTTTCACCAGAGACTCCGTTAGAGAAGTCTGCTCCAACAGACCATACAAAGTGCAGCACAAACAGGGAGCGGGACTTGGACAAGCTGATGGAAACCTCCACTATTTGGGACAGAGTGAAAGAGAGGAAGCTGCCATTTGAGAGTTCACCCCTAGGTACAAAGTCACTTTCAATTCCAGACCTTCAGGAGGGATCGGTCGCCATCAACCCGACAGGCCCTCCAAGTTTACTAACGCCAAGTCATGAGGGCATCACTAGGCCTGAAAAGAAAGAGGACAATGCTACCGACCGGTCGCGCTCTGCAGCCAGCGCCCCCACACAAACCAAAAATAAACTCAAAACAGTGACAACAAGAAAATAAAAAAACTTGAATATGGGTAAACACCAAAAGAAACCGTATTACAGGGGCTCTTGTCACAAGATCCTACTATCTCACACGCCAAAACAAACTCTGTGTACCTCAGTTACCAACTTTTTCAAAAAGAAAAGTACATTAGCAACCTCGATCACTGATGAAATCTTTGATGAAGAGCTAATAGAGGGAGGAGAGGCCGTAGAACAGGCCGTGCAGCTGGTGGAGAAAGAACCCCCATCGCAAGAGGGAGCACCTAGACCCTTGGCCAATATCTCAACACCAGTGAGATGGCACGATGGCAAAGCACCTGCCGACACGAAAGATCTTGAAGTAACCAAAGAACTTACGTTACATCCTGGTCTAGCGCCTAGGTAGGAGCCCGGGAAACCCCCAGTAACCTTGATGATGGTAACATTGGAGATGGAAGGGGGAACAAAAATCAGACTTGAAGCAGCTAACTTGTTGGACCCAAGACAATCACCACATCTAGATATGCAAGAACGTTTGGAAGCACAAAGTACAAAAACAGCCAAGGAAAGGGTTGAAAACGAGAACAACCTTGTCAGGAAAGCTGTGGCCACTCAAACAGCCCCAGCCCCACAGGGGAGACCATTTCACATTGATGAAGTTCTTGAAACTCCACCACGGTCCAGAAAAACGAAGGAGACTCCGCCGAACACAGAGATACACCACAGAAAAGCCAGATCTAATGGCTATAATGTCAACAGGGACTATTGTGCTGGCGCCATTCAGCAGGCTGTATGAAGCGCTAAATGACACGCTGAGATACCAGTCAACGCTCATTGCGCTGATGACCTCAAAACTGACTTCCTGGAGAAACACATAATGATCAAGGAAGCAAGGAAAGACACTACAAGGGAACAAGGGACGTCCTGTATGATCGACAAAGAGGCAACTACACCTACATGTGTTATAACCACAGCAAGTTTACCAACATCAAGCTATCAAAAGGAGAGGGAAAGATAACGTTGAAAAGAAACTTCCAAAGGGAAGCACTGCTCTTTTCAAACTCCCGGACCAACTGGAGATAGGGAAGCCAGATAGACTTGCAGACAATGGCTGAATCAACATGGAACAACTAGAAACAACCTCGATAGTGATAAACAAAGGTTTAGGATGAAAACCGGAAAAACAGAAACAAGGAAAACAACAACAAGACCTAGAAAGATTTTTTCACAAAAACTCTAAACCTACGGAAAAAAGAGATGCAGAGGGTGATCGAGGCATATGCCCAAAAGACAATCTCCCGATAGTTCTGAAAGTGAGGAATACCGAAGAGCAACCAAGACACATGGCAGTGGCCAGGTGTAAAGCTGTAAAGGCCACAGAAATCGTGTAGCCCCACCAAACAACTCATGTCGGGAAGAAAAGAAAATTCTCAGAAGAACTGAAAGATGAGGAAGAATCCGCCACCCTAGCAGTACTTATGGATCTGAGTACATATACGGTAGAAGACTCAGAAGCGGATATTCCGTCACCGGAAAAGGTGCTAAGAAGACCCAGAAACAAACGCCCAGAGGGCCAGGGTAGTGACCTCACAAAAAAATGGGCACAGCAGAGAAATGACGAAGACCAGCCAGAACTACGGAAGTGAAAAGTAAATGCCAGGACCATCACAGTAGACAAACCCTAAGGAGAAGCAAAGAGTGTAAAAATACCCCAGGTAAGAGTAAGAGGAGGCAAGACCACCAGGATGAGAGAACCCATCAAGATAGAGAACCAGAGAGGAGAAGGCAAGAAACTCCACATAAACAAAGCTGAAGAAGACCAGAAAGCCACAAGAGTGGCGGTCGATCTAGATGGAGTGCGAGCCCTGTGAGGGCTGAAAGGCCACCGACCAAACTAATTCAGAGTGACTGCATTCTCAAACTTGAAAGGATCGGGAGCAGAAACGACAGCTTGATCGTTAGTAGGAACTCAAGACTTGGACTCTTCAAAGAGGTGCCTAACCTACGGCAATTAACGTTGAAAGATTTTAAAATAATCGAACCTTGTGAGACCGGGTGCAGGGACAGCGTCTATTTACATATAGGCACCATGGTTGTGCAGAGAATACAAATCAGAGAAGTGAAGAATCTAAGAACCTTAGGGTATGCCTTGAGAGAACTAAAATACAGAAGTAAGTCTCATGGCATGCACATAAGTTCCTCAAGGATGAAATGCAAGCGCAAAGATTCAAGAACATACAAAGGGCGGAGCTGTGATAGATCAGTGGATAAACAAGCAGGCGAAAGAAGTACTAACGTAAAAGATATCCGCAATAAACAGAGGGGCCAGGAGAAACAAAGAGACAATATGGAAGAATAAAAGGGCCACACTCAGCATTTACTCGCAAAAAGAGAAACAAACCTGAGGAAGACAACAAGCCGAGAAAGGCGGCCGATCGGCCCGGGGGAAAGAATCACGATCACAGTTGACCACAGCCCGAAACCGCCTACCAGTGGAAACTTAAAGAGTGGAAACTAGCCGTGTAAGAAACCAATGACACAAATGACACAAACGAAATGGACATGGTCCTCCAAAGCATTCGCAAATCCAAAAGAGTTCTAGCAATCACCTATCAGAAAAGCCCTGGTGAAAGTGAAACAGGAAAGAAAGCAACTAACCATGGGCACATGGAACACTCGATGATTTAGTCACTTGACTAACATCGGCGAGATAAATTTGGGAAGATTCGATAACTTGTTGGTAGAAGAGGGTGAACGCCACCAAGTGAAACACATCATAATAACTGGTGACCTAAATTGTCCAGACATTGGGCCTCATTACACGGTAGGCGGTAAGGGTTTACCGGTACCGGTATTTTACCGGTACCGGTAAACCCTTACTGCCTTACTACGAGGTCCCTTTGCGGTTTGGTACATTAACGCCTGCTTTTAGTAGGCGTTAAAAAATGAACCCGCAAAGGGACCGGGGTGCTAATTACGGTACCGCAATTTGCGGTACCATAATTAGCGCCTTCCCCATTCCCATTATGCCCTATGGGGCTAAAATGGGAATGGGGAAGGGCAATGGAGGAAGGAGGAATTACCCCCTTCCCAACCTTGGAATAGGGCGGTAATTCAACTTTCCTCCAAGGCGGTACCAGTAAATTACCGGCATGAACCATGGCGCTAATAGCGCCATGGTTTACCGCCTACCGTGTAATGAGGCCCATTGACCTCAAGAGAGAAAAACCTGAGAATTCTAAAGCTAAAGTGGCCTGAGAAAGAGGCAAGAAATGGGAGACCCTTATGGAGAAGTGGGATCTTCACAACCTACATTGGCTGCGAACAGAGGCCAATAGCGAGATTCCCACGTGGCAAAGAGACGATCAGTCTGGAACCATAGACTACACATTTGTTTCAAAAGCGCTCCTTAGCTTAATAAAATCCTTCAAGGTGGAGAAAACAGATAAAAGTGACCACAACTTACTAGTAACAACTTGGCAGATGAAATGTTGGGGAGAAGTTGGACCGCCCAAAGAGGCTTCTGGGGGCCTCAGTGTATGGGAGGCCCCAACACCTCCCATTTTGCCCAAAGAAATGCAGCAGAGTTCCAAGCAAGCATCATGTTCCAAACTGTGTTTTATTTCTGGGCAGCAAAAAAAACACACAGGGGTTCGTGCACAGAGAAAATCCAGGCACCGTCTCAGAGGGACTGGCTTGCAAGCCAGCTTTGTAACACAATGCAGCCTAGTATTCTGAAGGGTACCTGGTTACTGCCTTGCTCTGCCCACGTTGGTACAATAATATCAAAAAACAAATGAGCAAGGTCAGGTCAATCTCTGATGAAGAGTAACCACTGCTACACCCTGAGTGGGTGACCCCTTGTGTGGGTGGTCACAGAATTCTCATGAAACTGTTCTTCTGCACAAAAGGGTTTTATTTTGAAGTGCAGTGGTGTAGTAATACACTGGTATTTTTCAAAAAAACATAGGACATTCACATTTGAGGACATACAAAGTGTAGTACCTAAGTACGAATGATCAAGTGGTCAATATTTGAGACATCTACTTGTACAGTTTGTTCATTCTCTATAGGTTCCTTGGGAAGGAAGCTTAGAGAATTCAGTGGAATCATAAACATGTGGGGGGCCCATAGAGTGTGGGCACAATCAAGAGTTGAACAACAACATATAATACATGTCAACACAACAGTGTTTCGGCCATTTTGCGTGGAGCTAGGTGAGCTCTAATGGTGTAGGCCTTCATCAGGACAGGAGAGTCTTTACGAGTGGAGGGTCGTATGTGGTCGAATCCAAGGAGCTTAGTGGCTCAGATTAAGAGGTGGAAGGATCCACTTCTTTAGGATGCAGTCGTCATCTTGTCAACAGGCGCGGTCACGTCTATTGTTAGTGCATTCAGCTGCCAAGATCGTTGAAGCAGCAGTGTGACGTCTCGGATGTCGAGACATCCGAGACGTCACACTGCTGCCCAGTGTTTTTTCTCTGGGAACGAAAGACATTTTCGCAAGATCCGGACATCATTTGAAACATAATTGTAACAAGAATGGCTCAGCTCTGGCCAATGAACGCTGAGGGCCCAGGGGCGAAAAGCCTGCTCAGCTAAAACTAATGGGAACAAATTCACAATGCAACAATTTTAGAATTAGGTAATGGGGGAGGAGCAGCCAAGCCAGCCCTCTGACACGAAGGTCCAAAGGTCCAATGATCAGAGTTCCTATGAGGGCACTATATGTCACCAACCACTCAACAGCCAATCTCAGGATGAGATAGGTTTCTGGGAGCTGGTCCAATTTTGTGATGTCAGCCTGCAGTGTCTACAATAATATTTAAAAACACTGGGCCCTGGGTGTTCTGCTCTGAATTACTCGTATTTATGAAGAATTAAAAATGCTTGTCTGCCAAAGTTCACTGTTGTTCAAAGAAAAGAATCTTATCTTACTGCAAAGCCTTGAGCTGCTCCTGGGTTTACAAGGCGCATTCCTGAAGCCAGCACGAATCCCCACTACGGCTGGTGTTCAATGAGACAAGTGTAATTGGCTTTAATTTTCCTGAAGCATGGCTTTACACTGTGCCATTTGGTAATGCATGAATTGATGAGTTATAGTGCTGTTAGGTTAATTCATGTGAGCATCTGCAAGCCTTTAAACAGGAATTCTTGTGTTTTGTAAATTCTGCATGGCAGTACTGCTGCATTTGAGGCTAATGTAACATGTAGGTTGCAGTGTTGGTGAAGTGGGTGTCTTTCAGCATATTTGTCACCCATGGGCGCAATGGGACCTGGTGCAAAATGATGAGTGGGCTCATTATTCTTCTTGCTGTTCTTTCTGTTGATGTGCCCAGGGTTAGGGGGGCAGGAGTTTGATCTCGATTTTCCCTCTTCAGTACCCCCTCTGGTCGACTCGACCACACCACTGTTAGTCTAGAAAATACCCTACCATAGCATAGATGGTATATTATGTTGGCTGAAAGCCAATCGCATCATATGCCCAGCATCGCCAGTACAGAATCGTCAGCATAACCATGGAGAGTCCATTTTGCGCTCACAGAATCCGCCATTTTGCTTTCTCTTGCTTTTCTGTTCAAACGCTTTGCAAAAAATGAATTATATCTTGTTCTGCTCCTGCACAGAGCAAGGCCACAAGTTACATGTTGAGAGACCAGCCCAGACAGAAATATATTGTTTTCCTCACCCACAAGTCCTTGAAGGTGAGCTGAGAGGCATTTAATCACCGGGCCAGGTGCCAGCTGGTCTCGCTGAAGTTGTAGAACAGACCGTTAAAGGCATGAATTATACTCTCCTTACGGCCCCCCTCTTTGGGCCCGCTTAGATCAGACTGACGCTTAGTTCACAAATAGAAACTAGAAGATAGCATACATTGGAATGTATCTCTCCTACGAACATGGTCTGTTCACTAAACAAGTGCATTATGTTCTCTGTAACAAAGAATCCTGTCTGTGTCTTGCAAACTACAATTGTTGCTAAATCAAGGAATATAGGTTAACAAAGAAATGTCTCAGAAGGTGTCATATTTGTCATAATTGTCAATCACCGAACCCTAGCTCAAGAAGATACATTATGGGTGGTTTTAATGTGTCAAAAACTGAATGATTGTCTTTTTGTATATATGACGCTGTTGTAGAATGCTCGCTCTCTTGCGTCTCACGAGGTCTGGGTGACACACGTTGTGAGACGTGAGATCCAGTCAGCTGACTGAGACTATTTGCTTTGCAATAAACCCTACATTTTGGGAATTGAACCTCGTGTCTGGTGTATCAGTTTGTGCATGGTGATTGTGCCTTGTTTCTATGCGCGAGGGTCTTCAGGGCCTAGCAAAAAAATGGTGCCCGAATAGGGACCCTCCCCCATTTGCTCCATCGTGTACGTTTGAATTTGAAAAAGGAGAAAACGAATCGAGGACAATGACGTTGAGCCGGGATCGGAAGGTGTTCGGGGCACCCCTGTGAAAGTGATGAGAGACTCCTTTGCAGATCTGTACACAACTGGTCCCTGATCGACGAGTCCGGCCAGAGAGCAAGAAGGGGAGGGTCCCGAAACAAGGCAGATTGAGCCAGCTAATTAGTCACGACGATCCTTGATTGCGTCTGTATACGGACGAATAACGTCTTGAGAGACGAGCTGATTGATCAGGTGAGTCGTGCCCTGATTCTTAATACCCCTGATATTGGTTGAGAGTTTCTCTTGCAAGATCAAACGCCCAGGGTAAGGTACGAATAAGATCAAACATGTCTGGGAAATTGTCTTAGTTTCTAGTGGGATTTTTCCACTGCAATAGACAATCTTTGGAAACTGGCCAGGCTGCGCCACCCGTAGGGTCACCAGCGTTCGAGATGAATGTGAAGAATGGGATAGGAGCGATTATGTTTAATGAAATTTGGCACAGGCAAACCAGACATGTAGAAGATTTGCAATGGCCAAAGGATGGTAATTTTGAGATGCCTTGAATAGAACATTTGGAATCAGTATTGCTGTGCAAGAAAGCATGCCCTGAGACATTTGACGTCATTAGAGACTGGAGGAAGGAAGCTAACATCCATTTAAGAAGTAGAGAGAAACATGCGCGTAAGCACAGATCTAATGCAGATAGGGCGCTAGAAAGGAAGAAAAGCAATGGGATGAGGATATCAGAAGGGCGGATAGGAGTCTTCAATTAGGCATACAAAGAATATATCCACAACAAGAGTTACATGCATCAGATGAACTAATAAATAAGATATTGAATGAGAAAAGACAAGAACGCCCTAAAAGTAAAATGGACACAATTGCACCAGTGCCCATTGCTCAACCTCAGTTGCCACCCCCCCCCCTTCCGGTTGTTCCATCTGCACCAGCTCCCCCTGAACACGAGATCCCATTCCCCCTTCCACTGGCAGAGCTTGAAATATTAGCTATCAGAGAAGGCAGCCTTGTGGAGGCAGGGCCTGCACAGAGAGAAAGCACTAGAATAACCCGTAGCACGTTTAGTAGGGAGAGGAAGAGAGAGCTGAAAGAAGAGGCAGAAATGTACAT
This sequence comes from Ambystoma mexicanum, assembly GCF_040938575.1. NCBI lineage: Eukaryota > Metazoa > Chordata > Amphibia > Caudata > Ambystomatidae > Ambystoma > Ambystoma mexicanum. The sequence goes on along the minus strand of NC_090937.1, from coordinate 202,766,304 downwards.
TGAAAGCAATGACGAGGGATCGACGCTGAATTCAATGTATGACTACAAGAAGCTTGGTGAAAGACAGGTATTGTTGGAATGCATGGGAGAGTATCTTATGGATAGATGGAAGCAATTAACTGGTATAGTACCGCCGCAGAAGTTGCAAGATTTGAATGCCTTTTCGCGGTTGAGGGAAAGTGAGTCAGAGATGAAAGAGCACGTGGACAGGCTATTTGAGTTTAAAAGTGAACTTGATAAATTATATTCAGAGATGTTTTCTGTTCCTGTGTTTTGGTACAAAGAGGTAAAAAGAGGGAGACAAGAGGTAACACCATATGTCGTGCGACGATTTTTTTTGCCGTCAAAACCTGTTAGTGAAGAAATAAAAATATATGTACACGGGAGGCGCTTAGATGGATTATGGATGCTAGTATTCCTATAATGGAAGTGTATGATATGTTTGAACTGTATATGGTAGAAATGCAAAGGAAAGTATTGCAAGTAATGGTTGAATATTTGCAAGATAAATATGTTGAGAGAAATGATTGTTGTCCATCTGAATTAATGGCTGTGTACAAGAGAGCGTGTTTGACTGAAACTGGAAAGACTGCTCTAACCCTTGATCTAGCTATAGTACTTAACAAGAGAGAGAAAGATTATAGCGGTCAAGATTTAAGCACTGAACCTGGGAAAAGACTATTTGTTGACAAATATGTGAGAGGGTTGTTACCGAAAATTCAAAATTTGATAATGACGTCCGAGAGTGCATGGCAAGCAAAGTCACAGAGTGAGGTATAACACATGGCAGAATATTATGAGAATAGAGTAAATTCAGAAAAAGAGAAAGAGGTGAGGGATAGAGTGAATTTAAAAACGAGAGTGTTACTGCAACAGGTAGCAAATAATAATAGGGGCAGAGGTAATACACATACAAGAGGGAATTATTCGAACATGCATGGAGGTCCAATCGGACTGAATCAATGTGCATATTGTAAGGAAGAAGGTCATTGGAGAGCACAGTGCCAACATTTACAGAAATGAAATACATAGGCAATTGATGTTTGCTCTGGAATCTTTTGAGCAATGTGCAGAGGCACGATAATCTTGCCACACATTTATCAATCATGGCTGCCGAGAACTGGCCTAAACACTTTATTAACATCTTCGAACTTATTGGTGTTCCAACAAGCGCTGCTGTGAGAAGTATTCACGACGAACACTGTTGGAGAAGAAGAATGGCACATAATGCCCATAGTGCTTCTGTCCCCTCCTGTACCAACGCTGATGATGTAATAGATATAGAGACTATAAAAAAATCTAGAAAGAGTTGCTGTAAGAAATTAATGCTGATGATTACAACACTTCTGTGTATTCTGTGTACCATTATCCCAGTATTATGGTATTTGGAGAGCGTGCATCCATTGAGTTCTCTTTTGCCTGCCACAAAAGCACCTGTCACAGATAGTCCAGTCCATGTACTCTCTTATACTCTCCCTCCAATAGAAGAAAGACACAGGGAAGGTTATGGTAATAACACATTGCTTTTAATTATGAATATGACTCACTCAATCTTGTACAAGACTAACTGCTGGGTCTGCACGCATTTACCCCAGCATGGCGGAAAAGGAATAGGTTGGTATGTACAGCCATTACCCCTTATTACAGCATGCTATACATCACTAAGTGCACCCTTTTATGGAAAGTGGAATAAGAGTGACACAGGTCAATTAGACAAGACAAACAAAGAAGAATTTGAAAAAATGGTAATGAAACCCATAGGTTGTACCATATTTAACAAAGCAAGATTAAAAAAACCAGTAGTAACACCAGTAGACATACTGTATGTGCCTTATAAGTCAACTGTAATCACGTTTCACATGAACCCAGTAGGGAACAAATATGTAGTGCCCCCCTCGTATACAATACATTACAATCCTCGCACTGTTCCATTTTGCTTACAAAAGAAAGGTTCCTATTCAGTAGGGACATTTGATAGACGCATGAATATTGCAGTACTTGATAGAGAAGAGGAACCGATATATGTAGGTGACCCTGTTTATTTTGTATGTGGAGAAAAAGCTTATCCCTGGTTACCTAGAAATTGTGGTGGAACCTGTTACTTAGGGATCCTCTTCCCTGGGGTATTCCTTTCCCGAACATCAGATATATCGAAATTATCTAGATGAAGGCCTCAGCGGGATGATGAAGCAGGATTTATTGCGGGAGACAGAGCAAAATCATTAATACCATATTGGGGCCAAGCAATGAACTCGTATAATATAAGACGATTGTCAAGAATTCTAGAAAAAACGATAAATGGAATGACTGTTATATTATAAAATATGACCCTAGAAGAGAAGGCAATTAGATTAATGACACTTCAGAATAGAATGGCTCTTAGTTTAGTTTTGGCTGACCATGGAGGTGTTTGCAAAATTGTAGGGTCAGCATGCTGCGTATTTATAATTGACTCGTCCCCTACAATTTTTGAGGCAATAAAGAAGTTACATGTTCTGAGTTCTGACCTTCATCCCCCGAGAGGTGGTTGGGAACTGAATATGCGTTCCTGGTTTTGGGAGTTACTACGTTCATGGGGATGGAAACTAGTTGCAATTTTAGCAACAGTACTCGGAATCTTCATGACATGTTGTTGCATACACTCCCTGCCAATCATTTGCTCTGAAATAAGTGATGAATGCATACACATGGTAACAGAGAAAATAACTCCCAAAGTGGATACGAATGCAAATAATGAATCACAAACTATGAAAGAGTTTATGTCAATTGATATTGATGATGACGATTACAGTAGTATGCATAGTTCAGAATTAGATACATGCTCAGAGGAAGATGTGATGTATGGTTGATGAGTTTGGCTTATGGCCAAAAGGAGGGTTTTTTAGTCTAGAAAATACCCTACCATAGCATAGATGGTATATTATGTTGGCCGAAAGCCAATCGCATCATATGCCCAGCATCGCCAGTACAGAATCGTCAGCATAACCATAGAGCGTCCATTTTGCGCTCACAGAATCCGCCATTTTGCTTTCTCTTGCTTTTCTGTTCAAACGCTTTGCAAAAAATGAATTATATCTCATTCTGCTCCTGCACAGAGCAAGGCCACAAGTTACATGTTGAGAGACCAGCTGTAACGCTCACCTGGTATCCACGGGGACGTCACTCAGCCTGTTCTGACCTCTTACGACCTTGAACCCATCCCTGGAAGCTGTTCGACTGGAGACTGGGCCTGAAACACAGGACTGGTAGAGTTTAACTCCCTATTGTCTCAGTGTGCTTGAACCCCTTCTTCCCCGGGGTCCAACCCTTCCCTTTGATCCACAGCTCACCTTGTTTTCTTGGATAGTGTGCTCTCCGTCCCGCCTTCAGCGCAGGGGCGCGTTGATTGATGCGGGCTCGTTGCTGCCTAGTTACTTCACTGGCAAGAGTCCGACAGGTAAGTATAATGAGTCTTTTGAACAGTTCTCCAACTTCGTTCCTTTCCTTCCTTAGATGATGGCTGGCGTCTGGGGATAGCGGCGTGCTGCTGAGATGAGTAGCGCTGAAGGTGAGTGAGAGCGCGATGCGCGATGCACCACTTTCGTATTTGCATTGAACTGAGTTCTTTTTCTGTGTCTTTTAGGTGCCGTGACGTTTTTAGCTTGGATGCCGGTTATGAAAAACAAATGCGGTGGGTAAGCGCGGTATGCGGCGCCTCTAGATGTTTCCACGCTAACCTGGAGTGTCTTTTCCATCTTGCAGATGGATGAGAAGTTCTGGAGACAGAGTTCCCCCAGAGCGGCTGGGATTCAGGTAAGCGTTTGAAGCTCGTACAGTATTTAAAAATAAGTGAAGATTTGCAGAATGCTTACTAATGCCTTTTTTCTGTTCTTTTCCCTTCTCCTTAGGAAGTGGCATGCCGGGATGGTAATGACACTGCCGAAGATGCCCGCAGAACAGAAGGAGCGATGACTGATGGGCAGAAGCACCGCAAGGTAAGGCTGTTCCTAAGGGTGTTCTTATTCTTGCAGGAGCTGAGCACAGAAGAAAGATGGAGGCCTACTGGAGACCGATCTGAACACAGTGAGTGTGGCGCTGCAGGTGCAGAAAACGCAAAGCATGTTTCTCAGCCTGGGTGTGGCTTAAATAGTCTCTGGGTATCCCAGGTGCCTCTGGGCTGAACCACACCCAAAAGACTAGACCGCACGTGCAGTTCTGGGAACTGAAATATGTGGGGGCATCCATATTGTCCTCATCAATGTGCACTACAAGTCCAATCCCCAATGTTATCCTATGTGAGTGAGTGAGTCTGGTGCCACAAGCGCCAAGTCTGACTCCAAGTGGGTCTTTGGAGGGATGGAGAGGCCCTTGAGGGCCATGTAGGTGATCGTGGCCTGGCTCCAGCCTGACATCTTAGAGGGCTGGGGACATTAGGGGCAGGAATCATGACAGCACTCCCCCCCCCAATGCCCCTCTCAAGGTGGCTTTTCTGTCTGGTCTTGGTTTGGTTGGATGGTTTTGATGAAATCGTCTAAGCAAGCGAGGTGCATGAATGTACTCACAAGGCTCCTATGTCCTATCTTGTGGACCGTACACCTTCCAGTCTACTAAGTAGTATAATTTGGATCTGACGTACTTTGAATCTAGGATGTCCTTGACTTCGAATTCTGGCTCCCCAGCGACTACTACTGGCTGCGGTGGCGTTGCTACCCGGGTCCCAGGTTGAACAGGTTTAAGGAGAGACACGTGGAACACAGGATGAATTTGCATGTTTGACGGCAAAGCAAGTCTGACTGCCTTAGGATTTATCACAGAGATGCCGGTGAATGGACCCAGGTATTGTCATGATGCCTACCCCCGGAGCACCAGGCCAGGCCCAGCACCCCCGGAAGCAGGCATCATGCCCTCGGGTAAAAGCCCAGCGGCCCCTTATAGGGGCTCTTTGGACTCAGTCCTGGCGCCTTTGGCGCCAGGCTCATGTTGAACATCAGTCCTGGCGCCATAGGCACCAGGCTCATAAAGGGAGGTGTTTTGTGCACTTACCTGATGCAGACCATGCTGCACGCTTCAGGCCTCCCTGAGACCTGAAAGGGACTATTTTTTCATAGGGACTATTTTTTCACTCGGGCGTGGCCAGGGAAGGATACATACCTAGTTGGGGAAGGATACATACCTGGTGTCATGATCTCTGCTTCCAAAAGGTCAGGGTTTTCCCAACTCCCTTGGAAGCAGATCCATAACCCAGGTTCCGAGTGCCAACCAGTCCCAATTGGGACCTTTTGGACCCAGTCCTGGCGCCAGTGGCACCAGGCTCATAAATATGCCCAGTCCCAGCGCTGGAAGCGCCAGGCTCATAATGCTTGGGTGGACTTACCTTCAGCAGACCATGCTGCTTACTTGCCTGCCAGTTGAGCCTCTGATCCTCTTCTGTTTGGAACTACTTTTCCTGTTGGGTGGGGCTGTAGCCACTCCCTAGATTCAGAACACTGGAACTCTTCTGGAAGGCAGGAACTCTTTTCTTACCAGGAACTCTTTTCTTACTTAGGCGTGGCTGTGGAAGGAGACACCTAAGCACTACAGGAGGCTATTTAAACCACACCCGGTGGATGAATCTTGCTTTGCGTTATTCTGCAACCTCTGCAGCAGAACGCTCATCGTGTCTTCTGCATCCGGTCCTGGGCCTAAGGAAAAAGGCTTACCATCCTGAATCCAGTCTTCAGCAACACCTATAAAGACAAGAAAGAACAGGTTAGCATTCCGGCATCTGAAAGGCAAAGGCTTACCATCCTGAATCCAGTCTTCAGCAACACCTATAAAGACAAGAAAGAACAGGTTAGCATTCCGGCATCTGAAAGGCAAAGGCTTACCTACTCTTCGTACGCTCCGGAGGCCTTCGGCGCTGCATCCCGCATCTGAAAGACAAAACAAGGTGCGTTTAAAGACATTGGGGAACTTTAATACTCACGTGCCATTACTCCTTTCCACATCTAATCCAGTGGGTATTCCGGCACCCTGCAGCCGCTCCGAACTCGTACCTGCAAAATAAAAAGACAGTTAGAGCGCATAGTGAAGCAGGCAACAAGCGCTTACTTACGTGCTTCCAGGCGCTTCTATTCATCACACGGGCTCCATCTTCAACTCACTTCAGCCCGTCATCCGCCATCGCCGGAACCCTGCAAAACAAGAGACATCATTACTAAAGACTTTAAAGACATTTGAATGACTCGAAACTTACCGTTCGTGCAGTAAACGACGGACAACAGTCCTCTGAAGTCAAGAGGCCTGCGCTACCTATCCAGTGAAGAAACTGGTTACAGCACCCTGCCCCGAGGCAGATGGAGAGCTCGACATTCACTTACCTAAGGTGAGAGCGTTAACCTTTGGGGGTCTACAGGAGAGGAGAAGAGGAAAGAGATAGGGACACCCCAATAACCCCAGTTCATTAACCCCATATTTTCTATCTGCAGACATCTTACTCTACACGTCAGGCATACAGTGCACAGAGGTCCAGCCCAAAGAGCCAACCGGGTGCTACACATCACCTTTGAAGATACGGTAGTCGCCCAGTCAAGACCGGCGCCTCTGCGAGAATCAGGTGAGCGTTACAGAACGCAAAGCCTACCGCAAAACTCTCGCCCAGGCGCTATGCAAACCTCGGATACTGACCCCCTAGCCCGGTTACTTGGGGAACTAAGGGCAGAAGTGCATGCAGCTTGTCAGGAAACAAATGCTCTAAGAAGGGAACTAATTATTTCCAAGGAGAGAACAGACAATCTTGCTAGACAAGTGCTACAGTCACAAGCTGGACAGACCCCGTTACCCGCATCAGGGGCAAATCTTCCTTCAACATCCTCTATGAATCCAGTGCAGATCAACCTACCTGGGAATGTACCTCTGGCTCCGCCCGAACGATTTTCTGGTGACCCAAAGAGGTTTGCAGTATTTATCAATCAGTGCCGGTTGCACTTCTTATGCCGGCCAGCAGCCTTTCCAACTGATCAAGCAAAAGTAGCTTTTGTACTTTCGTACCTTAGTGGCAATGCGGCAGACTGGTCGATCCCTCTAGTTAATCAAGATGATCCGGTTCTCCATGATTTTCAAGCCTTTCAGCTTAGTATGGAAAAACTGTTCGCAAGACATTCACAGGGCCAGGCCTTGGACAATGAGCTTCTTTCGTTGCGACAGGGTAATTAAGACCTTTTGGCTTATATTGCATCTTTCAATAGACTAATAGTGGAAACTCAATGGCCTGAGGACAAAAGGATTACGCTGTTTTATAGAGGTCTACGTGGAGAGCTCAAAGACGTTTTAGCCCAAGTAGTGAATCCCCCACAAGACTGTTCGGATTATATAGACTTGGTCGTTCAAATAGATCACAGGCTGCAGAACAGGAAGGCCGATCGTTCCAAGTTTGATGCTCGAGTATTTTCCAAACCGCCAACTCCTTCCAAAGGAGTAGACTCCGGGGAACCCATGCAAATAGGGGGTCTGAAAGGTCCTCTAACACAAAGGGAGCGGGAAAGGAGGAAACAGTTGCAATTATGCCTATATTGCGGAAACTCAGGGCACTTTCTTCGAGACTGTCCGGTGAAACCTGCCAAGAAGGCAGTAGGAGCTGCAGTTACCAAAGTTACAAACTCTGAGCAGGGAAACGACCTCGCCCGACAAGAATAGAGGTCCTCTTGCCGAGCGTGAAAACCAGTTCCGTGACCTCGCATTTCGTGATACCTATGGTCCTCATTAGCCCTGATAATCCGGATCGATTACATGCAATTGAAGCTTACGTCGACAGCGGTGCCATCGGCAATTATGTGGATCATGAAATGGTTTTGAGGATGAATCTAACTCTTTGTCCCAAGGCTGTAAAGGACGTCATTACTACGGTGGATGGTACGGAGATAGCCTCCGGGCCAGTAACGCATACCACTCAAGAGGTGACGCTAGTAAGTCAAGATGGACACCATGAGAAGATCGTGTTCGATGTGATCAAGGCCCCTCAGTTTCAGATTATTCTAGGAATACCTTGGTTAGAGAAACACAATCCTCTGATCGATTGGCGAGCAAGAACGGTCCAGTTTCCAGAATGTGTCTCTACTTGTCACCCTCCACCTGGTGTTGCACTGGCCGCAATTTCTTCAGAGACTCCCCAATTACCTCCCGAATACCTAGAATACCAAGATGTTTTCCGGAAGGATCAGGCTAACTCTCTACCTCCTCATAGGTCTTATGACTGCCAGATAGACCTGATACCTGGATCTACTCCTCCTTGTAGTAGAATTTATGCCCTCACCGAGCCTGAGAACCTTCACCTTCGACAATACCTGGATCAATACCTGGCAAATGGGTTTATTCGTCCTTCCAAGTCCCCTGCTTCTTCAGCTTTGTTCTTCGTTCCAAAAAAGGAAGGAGACCTTAGAACTTGTATCGATTATCGCTCCCTGAACCAGATCACCGTTAAGAATAGATATCCGTTACCTTTGATCCCTGAACTCCTGGACCAAGTCAGAAAAGCATGCATATATACAAAGCTGGATCTTAGAGGAGCTTACCACTTGGTACGAGTAAAAGAGGGCGATGAATGGAAGACGGCCTTCCGCACCAAGTATGGGCTATTTGAATATCAGGTCATGCCCTTCGGACTTTGCAATGCCCCGGCCGCTTTTCAATATTTTATGAACGATGTCCTCAGAGAGCTCATAGATGTATGTGTTGTTGTTTACATTGACGACATCCTCGTTTATTCTTCATCGGAATCTGAACATCGGAAACACGTGAAAATGGTCCTCGAAAGATTGCGTCAACACAAACTTTTCGCTAAGTTGGAAAAATGTGTTTTCAACGTGACTGAAGTTGAATTCTTGGGATTCATATTATCACCTGGCGGAGTGCGTATGGATTCAAAGAAGGTCGATGCAGTTCTCAAATGGCCATCACCATCCTCCGTAAAAGGTGTGCAAAGCATGTTAGGCTTCGCTAACTTTTACCGCAGGTTTATCCCCGAATTCTCTCGAATAGTCCAGCCCATCACTGCCTTGTTAAAGAAAAACAAACGTTTTGAATGGTCTACCGAGGCGGAACAAGCTTTCCAGGATTTGAAGACTAAATTTATCTCTGCACCAATCTTAAAACACCCTCGCCCCGAACTCCCCTACATCGTGGAAACTGATGCTTCAAGCCTTGCCATGGGGGCAGTTCTATCACAAAAGGACCCGGTAACCAATCAGTTGCATCCCGTGGCATTTTGGTCCCGCAAATTCTCGCCTCCTGAAATCAATTACACGATTACTGACAAGGAACTTCTGGCTATCAAGTCTGCCTTTAAGGCTTGGCGGCATTATCTGCTGGGGGCCCGACACACCGTTACTGTGATTACGGATCACCGAAACCTGCAATATTTGAAGACCGCAAAAGCCCAATCCTCTAGACAACTCCGTTGGGCATTATTCTTTGCCGAGTTTGACTTCATAATTACCTATCGACCTGGTACAAAGAACGGTAAAGCCGATGCCCTTTCTCGGATGGGAGTGGAAGAACACTTGGTCAACCCTAAACCTGTACCAATCATTCCCGAACAAAGAATTCTGGGTGTAATCGCCACAGAATCCATAGAGGAAGTTAAGGATAAAGCCAGGCAACTTGTAACTCCAGCAGACATACAGAATTGGCATCTGCAGGGAAAGGACTTTGCAGTAAAGGACAACTTATTGTATTTCCAAGAACGATTATACCTACCCAGCACAGATTTACAGAAAAAAGTAATCTCTTGTTATCACGACTCTTTAATGGAAGGTCATCCCGGTATAGCCAAGACCTCAGAAAAGATCAAGCACTACTTCTGGTGGCCGTCTTGGAAAAAAGATATCAGAGACTTTATAATGTCCTGTGGAGTATGCGCCCAAAACAAGAGTCAAAAGGAAAGACCAGCAGGCCTCTTACGCCCTATTGACATCCCACCTCGCCCTTGGCATACGCTTTCTATGGACTTCATCACCGATCTACCTCCATGCTCCGGATACAATACGATTCTAGTAATCGTGGACTTATTCTCCAAGATGGCGCATTTCATTCCGCTCAAAGGCTTGCCAACAGCAGCAACTCTGGCCCGAGAATTTCTCGAAAACATCGTCCGACTGCACGGTTTTCCTTCGGTTCTAATTTCGGATCGAGGTAGTCAATTTATTTCTCATTTTTGGCGAAGTTGCTGTCGGTCGGCTCAAATTGATGTGAGACTATCGACCAGTCACCACCCTCAGACCGACGGACAAACCGAGAGGACCAATAAAACTCTGGAACAGTATTTACGCTGCATGCTGCAACAAACTGAAAAAACCTGGAAAGATATCCTTTGGATAGCCGAGTATGCCTACAATAACTCTGTCCATTCGGGAACTGGGAAAACCCCGTTTTTTCTTTTGTACGGCAGTCACCCTCGAACCTCGGAGTTGGATCCCCTCCAAGATCTTGAAACACCAGCAGTAGACTTCCTGCATTCTACAATCACCCAAGCCTTTAAGGAAGCTGTTTCTCACCTTCAAAGGGCTAAAGAACAATACAAGAAAGGAGCAGATCAACATCGGAAGGAAGCCCCTCACTATCAAGTAGGGGATCAAGTCTGGTTATCCACCAAATATCTATCTCTAAAAGGGCCACACACATTCAACCCAAGATACCTTGGTCCCTATTCCATCACTACCATAGTAAACCCAGTAGCGGTCAAGTTGGACTTGCCCCCGCACATGAAGATACATCCGGTCTTCCACGTCTCTCTATTAAAACCCGTGCAACCTCAAACCCGACTAACCAAATCTCCAAAACCTATCCTAGTGGATGGAGAACTCGAGTTTGAAGTCAAAAGCATTCTGGACTCCAAGATCTCCAAATCTAAACTATTCTACCTAATTGACTGGAAAGGCTACGGCCCCCAAGAGAGATCCTGGGAACCTGCTGAATATGTCCACGCTCCTCGCCTAATCAAAAGATTTCACCGAACATTTCCTGACAAGCCAAAACCCCCGGAGAAGCCCGGTTTGGGAGGGGCCTTGAGGGGGGGTACTGTCATGATCTCTGCTTCCAAAAGGTCAGGGTTTTCCCAACTCCCTTGGAAGCAGATCCATAACCCAGGTTCCGAGTGCCAACCAGTCCCAATTGGGACCTTTTGGACCCAGTCCTGGCGCCAGTGGCACCAGGCTCATAAATATGCCCAGTCCCAGCGCTGGAAGCGCCAGGCTCATAATGCTTGGGTGGACTTACCTTCAGCAGACCATGCTGCTTACTTGCCTGCCAGTTGAGCCTCTGATCCTCTTCTGTTTGGAACTACTTTTCCTGTTGGGTGGGGCTGGAGCCACTCCCTAGATTCAGAACACTGGAACTCTTCTGGAAGGCAGGAACTCTTTTCTTACCAGGAACTCTTTTCTTACTTAGGCGTGGCTGTGGAAGGAGACACCTAAGCACTACAGGAGGCTATTTAAACCACACCCGGTGGATGAATCTTGCTTTGCGTTATTCTGCAACCTCTGCAGCAGAACGCTCATCGTGTCTTCTGCATCCGGTCCTGGGCCTAAGGAAAAAGGCTTACCATCCTGAATCCAGTCTTCAGCAACACCTATAAAGACAAGAAAGAACAGGTTAGCATTCCGGCATCTGAAAGGCAAAGGCTTACCATCCTGAATCCAGTCTTCAGCAACACCTATAAAGACAAGAAAGAACAGGTTAGCATTCCGGCATCTGAAAGGCAAAGGCTTACCTACTCTTCGTACGCTCCGGAGGCCTTCGGCGCTGCATCCCGCATCTGAAAGACAAAACAAGGTGCGTTTAAAGACATTGGGGAACTTTAATACTCACGTGCCATTACTCCTTTCCACATCTAATCCAGTGGGTATTCCGGCACCCTGCAGCCGCTCCGAACTCGTACCTGCAAAATAAAAAGACAGTTAGAGCGCATAGTGAAGCAGGCAACAAGCGCTTACTTACGTGCTTCCAGGCGCTTCTATTCATCACACGGGCTCCATCTTCAACTCACTTCAGCCCGTCATCCGCCATCGCCGGAACCCTGCAAAACAAGAGACATCATTACTAAAGACTTTAAAGACATTTGAATGACTCGAAACTTACCGTTCGTGCAGTAAACGACGGACAGCAGTCCTCTGAAGTCAAGAGGCCTGCGCTACCTATCCAGTGAAGAAACTGGTTACAGCACCCTGCCCCGAGGCAGATGGAGAGCTCGGCATTCACTTACCTAAGGTGAGAGCGTTAACCTTTGGGGGTCTACAGGAGAGGAGAAGAGGAAAGAGATAGGGACACCCCAATAACCCCAGTTCATTAACCCCATATTTTCTATCTGCAGACATCTTACTCTACACGTCAGGCATACAGTGCACAGAGGTCCAGCCCAAAGAGCCAACCGGGTGCTACACATCACCTTTGAAGATACGGTAGTCGCCCAGTCAAGACCGGCGCCTCTGCGAGAATCAGGTGAGCGTTACACCTGGGACTTCTTTGGAGGCTATTTAAGCCACGCCCAGACAGCAGCTCATGCTTCGCGTTGTTCTGCTTCCTGCAGCTTAACGCTCACCGTGTCTGCTCCTGCTCCTGGACTCCAGCCACGCCCGCCTCGAACCTGGAAGACCTGCAAGGAAGGAAGAGAAGAGAAAGGTGAAAACCAAGGAATATTTCAAACTTCGTACCTGCATCCGGAATCTTCTCGCCAGCATCCCTGAAGAAAGACTTCCATTTAAAAGCATTGCGTTGCTCGCTGCAGCGCCACGCTTCACTCACCTGTCCTCGAGACATCTCCCGGCTCCATCGCGGCTGTCAGCATCAGACGCCACATCTCTGCACCTAGGGGAGAGAGGAAGAAACAAAAGGTGAGCAGAAGGAACACAGAAGGAAAGCCTGATTAACAGCCATAATACTTACCGGCTTTTCTTCCACATTTCGGGTCGGCGCCGCCCCGTTGGCAGGTACCGTACCCCGGCCCCTATGGGAAAAGGACAAGAGACATTTCTGGGGAATGATAAGGACATTTAGAGGGATCGCCCTCATCACTACTCACCTCGGCAGTTTAATCACTCGACGCATCGCCTTCATTCTGCACCTGAAATAAAGGACAGATCACAGGTTAGAAAGACAACATAAAGGGGGCCTCACTTGAACTTTGAACTTTCATACTTACGGCGCATCGCTCAGGAAAGTCAAGTAGATTTTGCCAGCGCCATTCTGAAAACCAGTGAAGTAACTGGACGAACGCGCGCCCCTGCACCAGAAGCAGGATGGAGAGTTCATCCTTCCAAACCATAAGGTGAGCTTAAACCGGGGTTTGGAGGAAGTTAGAGAGGAACGAAGGGGGAAAGGGGGGAGCTAGCACACTATTCTGCAGACTGTTAATCCCCTTTCTCATCTGCAGAAGGATATTCCTACGGGCCAGGCAAGCACGATTTGGAGGTCCTGTCCAATCAGTGTTCCGGGTCCTGCGCATCACGCTAAAAGAGGCCACAGCAATCCAGACTAGACCAGCGCCCCCGTGGGAACCAGGTGAGCGTTACAGAACGCGAAGACTTCCTACAAATTCCCACCCAGGCGCTATGGAAACTTCCGAAACTGACCAGTTGGCCCAACTACTGGGGGAATTACGGGCCGAAGTACACGCCGCTCGTCAAGAGACTAGTGCCCTCAGGAGGGAAGTGATTGTATTAAAGGATAGAGCTGTTGACCTGGCTAGACAGCTTTTGCAAGGTCAAGCTGGACAAACTCCTTAACCCGGTTCCGGGGGGAACCCCGCTCCTGTGGTTTCCAGTAACCCGGTGCAGATTAATCTACCTGGAAACATGCCGCTGGCCCCACCTGAACGCTTTGCTGGGGACCCCAAACGATTCGCCGTATTCATGAATCAGTGTCGTTTGCACTTCCTATGCAGACCTGGGGCCTTCCCTAATGATCAGACCAAGGTAGCCTTTGTGTTGTCATATCTCAGCGGCTGTGCTGCCGATTGGTCAGTCCCACTGGTAACTCAAGATGACCCGATTCTTCGTGATTTTCAAGGATTTCAAACAAGCATGGAAAGGTTATTTGCTCGACACTCCCAGGGACAGGCTCTGGATGACGAACTTCTATCTCTGCGACAGGGCAATCAAGACCTTCTATCCTACATTGCAACCTTCAATAGACTAATTGTGGAAACTGGTTGGCCAGAGGATAAAAGAATCACGTTATTCTATCAAGGTCTACGCGGAGAACTTAAAGATGTCCTGGCACAAGTTGTAAATCCGCCCCAAGAATGCACTGAATATATAGACTTAGTGGTCCAATTGGATCACAGGCTGCAAAACAGAAAAGCAGATCGGTCCAAGTTTGAAACCCGGGTGTTGGCCAAGACCCACGCTAACCCCAAGGGGGCTGATGGCTCGGAGCCTATGCAAATTGGAGGGGTTAAAGGACCCCTAACTCAAAAAGAACGGGAAAGAAGACGACAGATGCAATTATGCCTTTATTGTGGGTCCTCTGGACACTTTCTACGAGATTGCCCGGTTAAGCCGCCCAAGAAGGTGGTAGGAGCCGCTGATAAAATCCATGGAAACTCTGTATCGGGAAACGACCACGCCCGGCAAGCGTAGGGGTCCGCTTGCCGAGCTTGAAAACTAACTCTCAGACCTCGCATTTCATTGTGCCAATGGTCCTCGTAGATCCGGAACAGCCTAAACGGTTGCATGCTATAAAGGCATACATCGATAGCGGGGCTATAGGAAACTATGTGGATCGAGAATTGGTCTCTAGGATAAACCTCCCTCTGCATCCTAAAACCAACAAAGATGTCATCACCACAGTAGATGGAACCGAAATTGCCTCTGGACCGGTAACACATTCCACAGCTGAGGTGACACTTGTAGGTCCGGATGGCCATCGGGAGGCAGTTGTGTTTGATGTAATCAAGGCTCCACAGTTTCAGCTTATTCTCGGAATCCCTTGGTTAGAGACACATAATCCTCGAATTGATTGGCGAGCGAAGAGAATAACCTTCCGGGATTGTGCACAAACCTGCTACCCAGAAAATCCAAAGATTAATCTAGCATCAGTAACCTCTGTCCCCGTGCAACTACCTCCAGAGTACCAAGACTTCCAGGACATCTTCCAAAAGGAACAGACCAACACGTTACCTCCCCACAGATCGTACGATTGCCAAATCGATCTGGTGCCCGGTGCACAACCCCCTTGTAGCAGGATTTACGCCCTTACTGAACCAGAGAATCTGCATTTGAGACAATATTTAGATCAATACCTCGCCAATGGTTTCATTCGGCCGTCAAAGTCCCCAGCATCCTCAGCTTTGTTCTTCGTGCCTAAAAAAGAAGGCGACCTTAGAACTTGTATCGATTACCGCGCATTGAACCAGATAACTGTTAAAAATCGTTACCCTCTGCCTCTGATCCCTGAACTCCTTGACCAGGTGAAGGACGCTTGCGTATACACCAAGTTAGATCTCCGGGGGGCTTATCATCTGGTACGAGTAAAAGAAGGCGACGAATGGAAAACGGCCTTCCGTACAAAATATGGACTATTCGAATACCAGGTGATGCCTTTCGGGTTGTGCAACGCGCCTGCAGCCTTCCAATTCTTCATGAACGATGTCCTTCGGGAACTCATCGATGTCTGTGTTGTCGTGTATATCGATGACATTCTTGTGTACTCCTCTTCGGAATCTGATCACAGAAAGCATGTCAGGGCCGTCCTAGAGAAACTGCGCCAGCACAAACTGTTTGCCAAGCTGGAAAAATGTGTTTTCAGTACCACCGAGGTTGAGTTTCTCGGATTCATCCTGACACCTAAAGGGGTCCGAATGGATTCACGGAAAGTGGATGCCATCCTCAAATGGCCATCACCTAGTTCGGTGAAAGGTGTCCAAAGCATGCTTGGTTTTGCCAACTTTTATCGCAGGTTTATCCCGGAGTTTTCACGTGTGGTGCAACCCATCACTGCACTCTTGCGAAAAAATAAACGTTTTGAATGGACCGAGGAAGCCGAACAGGCCTTTCAGGAGTTGAAAGCTAAGTTCACGTCCGCACCTATTTTGAAGCACCCGCGTCCCGATCTCCCATATATAGTCGAAACCGACGCGTCCAGCTTAGCCATGGGAGCTGTCCTGTCTCAGAGAGACCCTGAAACCAACCAACTGCACCCCGTAGCATTTTGGTCCAGAAAGTTCTCGCCGCCGGAGATAAATTATGCGATCACCGATAAGGAACTATTAGCCATTAAGTCCGCCTTTAAGGCTTGGCGGCATTATCTCCTTGGCGCCCGGCATACCATCACCGTGATCACTGATCACCGAAATTTACAATATTTAAAAACTGCCAAGGCTCAATCGTCTCGACAGCTCCGATGGGCTTTGTTCTTTGCTGAGTTCGATTTTGTAATCACCTACCGCCCCGGCTATAAGAATGGTAAGACGGACGCTCTATCCCGAATTGGAATGGAAGAAATAGACACAAACTCAGAACCTGTGCCGATAATTCCCGAACAAAGAATTTTGGGGATAACCACTTTACAAACCCTTGAAGACATTCAAGCACGAGTGAAACAATTCCCGGACTCTTCAGCCTTGCAGGATTGGATCAAAAGGGGGCCTAACTTTTCAGTCAAGGATGGCTTACCTTACTTCCAAGGACGCTTATTTTTGCCAGAAAAGGAATTGCAAGAACTGGTTATTTCCCGTCATCATGATACCCTAATGGAAGGACATCCTGGCATTGCCAAAACAGAGGAAAAGGTTAAACGACAATTCTGGTGGCCTTCCTGGCGAAAGGATATTAAATCTTTCGTGATGTCCTGTGGAGTTTGTGCCCAAAACAAAGGTCAAAAGACAAGACCCGCCGGTCTTCTTCAGCCCTTAGACATTCCACCAGCACCTTGGCACACCCTGTCACTAGGTTTTATCACGGACCTGCCCTCTTGTAATGGTTACAATACTATTCTGGTCGTGGTGGCTTTATTTATCAAAATGGCCCACTTTATTCCGTTGAAAGGATTACCTTCAGCCTTTGTTCTTGCCAAGGAATTCCTCGAAAATATCATCTGTTTGCATGGATTCCCGTCCATACTAGTCTCTGATCGGGGAAGCCAGTTTATTTCTCATTTTTGGAAAAAGTGTTGTCAACTGGCACAAATCGACGTCAGACTCTCGACCAGCCACCACCCACAGACCGATGGTCAGACGGAGAGAACGAACCAGACCCTTGAACAATATCTACGATGTATGTTGCACCAATCGGAGGGTAATTGGAAGGACATTTTATGGGTGGCTGAATATGCATACAATAACTCGATACACTCTGGAACTGGTCAGAGCCCCTTTTATACCCTATATGGACATTACCCTCGTACTTCAGACTTGGACTCACCTCTGAGCCTTGAAATGCCCGCAGTGGACCATTTGCATTCTACGATTACTCAAGCCTTCAAGGATGCAACTGCACATTTGCAACATGCGAAAGGGAAATACAAAAAGAATGCGGATCTGCATCGAAGAGAGGCGCCTCCATACCAAATAGGGGATCAAGTATGGTTGGCTACCAAACACCTATCACTCAAGGGGCCTCAAACTTTTAATCCAAGGTATTTAGGCCCTTACTCGATCAAAGCTATAATGAACCCAGTGGCAGTCAAGCTCGATCTACCAGCTAACATGCGGATTCACCCCGTTTTTCATGTGTCACTTTTGAAACCAGTGCACCCAGGAACCAGATTAACAAAGCCACCAGAACCGATTCAGATAGATGGGGAGCCTGAATTCGAGGTGAAGAACATTTTGGATTCTAAGATCTCAAAATCAAAACTTTTCTATCTAATTGATTGGAAAGGGTACGGGCCTCAGGAAAGGTCTTGGGAACCCAGTGATCACGTACATGCACCTCGGCTGGTAAAAAGGTTCCATCGGAATTTCCCAAACAAACCGAAACCTCCAGAAGGAACGACCTTGGGAGGGGCCTTGGGGGGGAGTGCTGTCATGATGCCTACCCCCGGAGCACCAGGCCAGGCCCAGCACCCCCGGAAGCAGGCATCATGCCCTCGGGTAAAAGCCCAGCGGCCCCTTATAGGGGCTCTATGGACTCAGTCCTGGCGCCTTTGGCACCAGGCTCATGTTGGACATCAGTCCTGGCGCCATAGGTGCCAGGCTCATAAAGGGAGGTGTTTTGTGCACTTACCTGATGCAGACCATGCTGCACGCTTCAGGCCTCCCTGAGACCTGAAAGGGACTATTTTTTCATAGGGACTATTTTTTCACTCGGGAGTGGCCAGGGAAGGATACATACCTAGTTGGGGAAGGATACATACCTGGGACTTCTTTGGAGGCTATTTAAGCCACGCCCAGACAGCAGCTCATGCTTCGCGTTGTTCTGCTTCCTGCAGCTTAAAGCTCACCGTGTCTGCTCCTGCTCCTGGACTCCAGCCACGCCCGCCTCGAACCTGGAAGACCTGCAAGGAAGGAAGAGAAGAGAAAGGTGAAAACCAAGGACTATTTCAAACTTCTTACCTGCATCCGGAATCTTCTCGCCAGCATCCCTGAAGAAAGACTTCCATTTGAAAGCATCCCGTTGCTCGCTGCAGCGCCACGCTTCACTCACCTGTCCTCGAGACATCTCCCGGCTCCATCGCGGCTGTCAGCATCGGACGCCACATCTCTGCACCTAGGGGAGAGAGGAAGAAACAAAAGGTGAGCAGAAGGAACACAGAAGGAAAGCCTGATTAACAGCCATAATACTTACCGGCTTTTCTTCCACATTTCGGGTCGGCGCCGCCCCGTTGGCAGGTACCGTACCCCGGCCCCTATGGGGAAAGGACAAGAGACATTTCTGGGGAATGATAAGGACATTTAGAGGGATCGCCCTCATCACTACTCACCTCGGCAGTTTAACCCCTCGACGCATCGCCTTCATTCTGCACCTGAAATAAAGGACAGATCACAGGTTAGAAAGACAACATAAAGGGGGCCTCACTTGAACTTTGAACTTTCATACTTACGGCGCATCGCTCAGGAAAGTCAAGTGGATTTTGCCAGCGCCATTCTGAAAACCAGTGAAGTAACTGGACGAACGCGCGCCCCTGCACCAGAAGCAGGATGGAGAGTTCGTCCTTCCAAACCATAAGGTGAGCTTAAACCGGGGTTTGGAGGAAGTTAGAGAGGAACGAAGGGGGAAAGGGGGGAGCTAGCACACTATTCTGCAGACTGTTAATCCCCTTTCTCATCTGCAGAAGGATATTCCTACGGGCCAGGCAAGCACGATTTGGAGGTCCTGTCCAATCGGTGTTCCGGGTCCTGCGCATCACGCTAGAAGAGGCCACAGCAATCCAGACTAGACCAGCGCCCCCGTGGGAACCAGGTGAGCGTTACAGGTATCTTGGACAGAGAGTTCGGGCTCCTTTAATGGACACGTGTTTAGACGCCAGCCAGACTTTGTCTCCCACTTGGTAGTTGGGGGCCTTTGCTCGGTGTTGATCAGCAAACTTCTTTTGGCGATTCTTAGCTTGAAGTAGGTGTTCAGCTGCCCTTTTAAAGGTTTGAGAAATGGCTGTGTGTAAGGTTTTGACTGCGGCATTTCCAGGGTTGTAGGAACGTCCAACTCAGATGTACGTGGGTGCCTGCCATACATGGTATAAAAGGGTGTCTGCCCAGTGCTGGTGTGTAGGGAATTATTATAAGCATATTCAGCTATCCATAATAGGTCGAACCAGCTTCCTTCAGCTTGGTGTAATATGCAACGCAGATACTGCTCGAGCATCTGATTTGTCCTCTCAGTTTGACCATCCATTTGGGGATGGTGACTGGTGGATAGCCGGATGTCGATCTGGGCCATAGAGCAGCAGTTTCTCCAGAAGTTAGATACGAATTGAGTACCTCGGTCTAAGACCAAAACTGAAGGAAACCCATGGAGCTGTACGATGCCTTCAAGAAATACCGTTGCCAGAGTGGAAGCATTTGGGAGCCCCTTAAGAGGAATGAAATGTGCCATTTTTGAAAATAGGTCCACGACCACAAGAATAGTGTTAAACCCTTGACTGGGTGGTAAGTCAGTAATAAAATCGAGGGACAACGTGTGCCAGGGTGCTGGTGGGATTTCCAATGGTTGTAATAGCCCAGCCGGTTTCTGCTTGGATGACTTGTTTTGAGCACACACTCCACAAGATAGGATGAATTGGATAATGTCTTTACGCCACATGGGCGACCAATAATTTCGTTTTACCTTGGCTAGCGTTTTAGCTATTCCGGGGTGGCCCTCGATCAAGGAATCATGATAACCGGACATGACTTGTTCTCGTAGTTCTTGGTTTGGTAAGAATAAACGATTCCTGAAGTAGGGCAACTGATCTTTTATCATGTAATGTTCTCATTGTGCACTCCATGCTTGTAATTGCTCCGGACTCATCAGGTTTTGGATTTCTTCATGTAATTCTTTCTGAGTTATGGTTGCTGTGATTCATAGGAGCTTGTCACTCGGGATGATTGCTATTGGGTCAAGGGTCTGATACCCTTGCTCTTCCACCCCCATACGGGAAAGGGCATCGGCCTTCCCGTTTTTCACCCCTGGTCGAAATGTAATCACGTAGTCATATTCAGCAAAAAAAAGAGCCCAACGTAGTTGTCGTGAGGATTGGGCCTTTGCTGTTTTTAGGTACTGGAGGTTCTGGTGGTCAGTTATTATGGTGATTGTGTGTCTGGCGCCCAATAGGTAGTGCCGCCATGCCTTAAAGGCTGACTTAATGGCCAGGAGTTCTTTGTCTGTGATAGGGTAATTGAGTTCAGGGGGTGTGAATTTACGTGACCAGAAGGCAACAGGGTGTAACTGGCCCGTTTTGAGGTCCTTTTGTGAGAGGATGGCTCCCATATCCATGCTTGAGGCGTCCGTTTCCACCAGATATGGGAGATCAGGGCGAGGGTGGCGTAAGATTGGGGCAGATGTGAATCTTGCTTTGAGTTCCTGGAAAGCCTCCTCGGCTTCTGTTGTCCACTGGAACTTTTTGCTGCTTTTCCTTAGTAATGACGTGATGGGATGCACGATTTGCGAAAATCCTGGGATGAACCGGAGGTGGAAGTTTGCAAAACCCAGCATACTTTGAACCCCCTTGAATGAATTTGGGGATGGCCAGTTCAGGATAGCATCTACCTTGAGTACATCCATTCGGATTCCATTCGGGCTGAGAATAAAGCCCAGGAATTCCACCTCGGAGACGTGGAATGAGCACTTTTCGAGCTTGGCGTAGAGCTGGTGTTGACGGAGTTTCTCCAATACGGATCGGATGTGTTTAACGTGGTCCTGCTTTGATGCAGAATATACTAGGATATCGTCGATGTACGCTAGAGCACAGACATCAATCAATTCCCGTAGGACATCGTTCATGAAGTATTGAAATGCAGCAGGTGCATTGCAAAGGCCAAAGGGCATTACTTGATATTAGTACAAGCCGTAGTTGGTGCGAAAAGCGGTTTTCCATTCATCCCCCTGTTTTACACGAACAAGGTGAAATGCCCCCCTCAGGTCTAGTTTTGTGTAGATTTGGGCATCTTTGACTTGATCAAGCAATTCAGGGATCAGTGGCAGGGGGTAGCGATTTTTTACGGTAATCTGGTTCAGTGCGCGATAGTCGATGCACATTCTCAAGTCCCCCTCCTTTTTCGGTATGAAGAATAGAGGACTGGCTGCTGGAGACTTCTAGGGACGGATGAACCCGTTGGCCAGGTATTGGTCAAGATAGGCCTTCAGGTGCTGGTTTTCTGGTTCCGTGATTGCGTAAATTCGCCCACAAGAGATTTGTGCACCGGGTATCAGGTCGATTTGGCAATCGTATGGTCTATGCGGTGGCAGGGTATTAGCCTGTTCTTTCTGAAAGACATCTTGAAAGTCCTGGTATTCACTTGGTAGGGTGCCGATTGCCACAGTCGCAAGCGTGGAGATTCTGGTGTCTATTGGTTGTTTTCTTGGCGATAACATGTTTGGGCGGAAGTCTCGGGAAAGGCCAATTCTTTTGCTCGCCAATCGATACGAGGATTGTGAGCTACCAACCATGGCATTCCCAAAATCAACCGGAACTGTGGTGCCTTAATGAGGTCGAAAATGATAGATTCTTGGTGTCCATCCTGGCACAGAAGGGTTAAAGCTGCAGTGCATTGGGATACTGGACCAGAAGCTATTTCCGTGCCGTCGACTGTGGTAACAGTGTCGGTGGTTGATTTAGGGCGTAATGGAAGCCCCATCTTTGCCGCAAGATCTTGGTCTATGTAATTCCCAACGGCTCCACTGTCTATGTATGCTCTTACTGAGTGCATCCGAGATGGTTGTTGGTGATTGATCAAGACCACAGATAGTACAAAATGGGAGGTCTGTAGTTCACTTTCTTCGCTTGACAAGTGGACCCCTACACTTGCCGGGCTGGGGAGTTTTCCGATTCCTTGATGGTATCTTCCTTGTCCGTGGCCCCTACCGTCCTCCTCGGTGGCTTCACAGGGCACTCTTTAATGAAATGACCTGACCTTCCGCAGTACAGACATAACTGCTGCTGTCTCCTTCTATCCCTTTCCGCTTTAGTCAAGGGGGATTTGAACCCCCCGATTTGCATTGGTTCTCCTGAACCTTCCGTTGTTCGGGCAGTATTGTCCTTTGAACGCACATACATAGGGCGAGGGTCCGGTCCGGTTCGATACGCTCTTCGGTCCTGCAACCTATGATCCAGTTGAACAACAAGGTCAATGAATTCTGAGCAGTCTTTCGAGTGGTTCACTACTTGTGTGAGAACATCCTTGAGCTCCCCCCCGCAACCCCTGATGAAATAGCGTGGTTCTTTTCTCCACTGGTCATTCTGCTTCAACTACGAGTCTATTGAACGGGTCTTGATTCCCTTGGCGTAGGGACAGAAGTTCGTTGTCTAATGCCTGCCCATGAGTACGACGGGCGAACAGATTTTCCATCTCCTGCTGAAAGCCCCTGAAGTCATGCAGCAAAGGATCGTCTTGGGCCACAAAGGGTACAGGCCAGTCCGCAGCACTACCACTCAGGTAAGATAGCACAAAAGCGACCCGTGATTGGTCATTCGGAAAGGCCCCTAGCCTACAAAGGAAGTGCAGGCGCCACTGGTTCATGAACGTTGCAAACCTCTTGGGATCCCCCATAAATCGTTCGGGCGGGGCCAAGGGAACTGCCCCAGCATAGGTTATCTGAACGGGATTGGCTGATGGCATCGAGGGCACGCTTCCCGGCAATGGTGCATGCCCTGCTTGTGACTGGAAAAGTTGCTGGCTTAAATCATCAGTGCGTTCTTTGGCTACTATCAGCTCAGGGTGTTGGTCTCCTGCCTGGCTGCATGTACTTTGGAAAGTAGCTGCCCCAACATGTGGGCTAACTGGTCGGTTTCTGACGTTTCCATGATGCCCAGGTGGATTTTGATGTGAGGCTTTGCGTTCTGTAACGCTGACCTGGTATCCACGGGGACGTCACTCAGCCTGTTCTGACCTCTTACGACCTCGAACCCTTCCCTGGAGGCTATTCGACTGGAAACTGGGCCTGAAAAACAGGATTGGTAGAGTTTAACTCCCTATTGTCTCAGTGTGCTTTCACCCCTTCTTCCCCGAGGTCCAACCCTTCCCTTTGATCCACAGCTCACCTTGTTTTCTTGGATAGTGTGCTCTCCGTCCTGCCTTCAGCGCAGGGGCGCGTTGATTGATGCAGGTTCCTTGCTGCCTAGTTACTTCACTGGCAAGAGTCCGACAGGTAAGTATAATGAGTCTTTTGAACAGTTCTCTAACTTCGTTCCTTTCCTTCCTTAGATGACGGCCGGCGTCCGGGCATTGCGTCGTGCTGCTAAAATGAGTAGCGCTGAAGTTGAGTGACAGCGTGATGTGCGATGCACCCCTTTCGTATTTGCATTGAACTGAGTTCTTTTTCTGTGACTTTTAGGTGCCGTGACGTTTTTAGCGTGGATGCCGGTTATGAAGAACAAATGCGGTGGGTAAGCGCGGTATGCGGCGCCTCTAGATGTTTCCACGCTAACCTGGAGTGTCTTTTCCCTCTTGCAGATGGATGAGAAGTTCCAGAGACAGAGTTCCCCAAGAGTGGCTGGGATTTAGGTAAGCGTTTGAAGCTCGTACAGTATTTAAAAATAAGCGAAGATTTGCAGAATGCTTACTAATGCCTTTTTTCTGTTCTTTTCCCTTCTCCTTAGGAAGCGGCATGCCGGGATGGGAATGACAGCGCAGAAGATGCCCGCAGAACAGAAGGAGCGATGACTGATGGGCAGAAGCGCTGCAAGGTAAGGCTGTTCCTAACGGTGTTCTTGTTCTTGCAGGAGCTGAGCACAGAAGAAAGATGGAGGCCTACTGGAGACCGATCCGAACACGGTGAGTGTCACGCTGCAGGTGCAGAAAACGCAAAGCATGTTTCTCAGCCTGGGTGTGGCTTAA
This sequence comes from Ambystoma mexicanum, assembly GCF_040938575.1. Classification (NCBI taxonomy): domain Eukaryota; kingdom Metazoa; phylum Chordata; class Amphibia; order Caudata; family Ambystomatidae; genus Ambystoma; species Ambystoma mexicanum. The sequence continues at coordinate 202,741,886 of NC_090937.1, read as the reverse complement.
ATAGTCTCTGGGTATCCCAGGTGCCTCAGGGCTGAACCACACCCAAAAGACTAGACCGCACATGCAGTTCTGGGAACCGAAATATGTGGGGGCATCCATCTTGTCCTCATCAATGCACTACAAGTCCATTCCCCAATTTTATCCTATGGGAGTGAGTGAATCTGGTGCCACAAGTACCAAGTCTGACTCCAAGTGGGTCTTTGGAGGGATGGAGAGGCCCTTGAGGGCCATGTAGGTGATCGTGGCCTGGCTCCAGCCTGACATCTTGGAGGGATGGGGACATGAGGAGCAGGAATCATGACACCAGCCCAGACAGAAATATATTGTTTTCCTCACCCACAAGTCCTTGATGGTGAGCAGAGAGGCATTTAATCACCGAGCCAGGTGCCAGCTGGTCTCGCTGAAGCTGTTGAACAGACCGTTAAAGGCATGAATTATACTCTCCTTACGGCCCCCTCTTTGGGCCCGCTTAGATCAATTGTTGCTAAATCAAGGAATATAGATTAACAAAGAAAAGTCTCAGAAGGTGTCATATTTGTCATAATTGTCAATCACCGAACCCTAGCTCAAGAAGATACATTATGGACGGTTTTCATGTGTCACAAACTGATAGAATGATTGTCTTTTTGTATATATGACGCTGTTGTAGAATGCTCGCTCTCTTGTGTCTCACGAGGTCTGGATGACACATGTTGCGAGACGTGAGATCCAGTCGGCCGACTGAGACTATTTGCTTTGCAATAAACCCTAGATTTTGGGAATTGTTTGTGTATGGTGATTTTGCCTTGTTTCCATGTGCGAGGATCATCAGGGCCTAGCACCACCAGTCAACATTCATCTTCTTCCAGTAGGCACATCATTGTCAATTCTCTGAGGTGTCCATATTTGTCCACATGATTTTGAAGGACCAGTACATGTAGGAGTATTCTCCTTCTGTGTTCCACCACACTCACTTCCCTTCGTACTTCTTTGGATCACAGGGAGTATCCACCTTTATTACTGCTGTAACCAGGTTCACACTGCTATCTTCTCCCTTATTGCAACTCTTCCTTTCACCATGTCTTTTATTGCTCCTCCTATGCTCACATCCATCAGTATTTGTATTCTGATAGCTTCTTCTGCTGTACTCTCGCATCTTGCAATGGATCTTGATCTTGCACAATGATGCTGAGCTCAGTACTAGTTCTTCAGTTATCATCTTCAATCCACCAGCCAGTCATGATGACATCTATGACCATGGAAACACTAGCCAGTTCTTGTTTTTCTCTGTTCACATGTGTTTTCTGCTGAACAGTCTTTTGTGTGCTGGTACTTCATCCAATGTTGCTTCTGATTCGCTTGAGAAGTAGTTCCCCATCCAATGTTGCTTCTGACTCGCTTGAGAAGTAGTTCCCCCCTCTTTTCACTCTTCAGTCTCTTTCTCTTCTTCTGTTGTTTGGGCTTTTGGTGCTTTGTTCAGTCATCTCTTCTTCCTTCGGTTGTTTTCCATCTTGGGGAAGTCGTCAGGCCTCACGTCTTCCTTGGGCATCACCAACAAAGGCATGCTGATGTGCACCAATGAACAGTCACCTCCCTAATTCGTTGACAGTTTCTCTTGATTTTTAGATCCATATGCTCAATAGTAGTCTGCTCTCATCTCCCTACTTGTCTCAACCTTCTTGCATCCAGCATGTTTGTCCACTTCTTTTGACTGTTGTGCTGGTAACATAAGGCTGGTGCCTTCAGAGTATAGGTCCTTCTTCATTCTCCACCCAAGCCACCATCTTCGCACTCCTGGTCCACTCTGTTAGGCACTTACCATTTTCTTCTTGTAGCTTGCTCACTGGTGCATTTGCTAGTTGTTTCTTCTCTCTCTGGCCCCTTTGCTACATACAGCTGTTCTTCAATGAGCTGCCAGTAGTTGTTCATCATGGGTAGTGGCTTGATGTCATCTTCTTTCATAGGGGATTGCCTCTTTTTACATCAATCTCAATGTTGTTGTCTTCCCTTGCAATCTTCTTCACGTTTGGAACACTTTGGGATACATGGCTCATCGTGCTTTGCTGTAGGTATTTCTGTTGCAATCAATTCTCTCAAGGCACTCAAGTCATAGGGGATTAAAGAGCAGACAGGACAGCTCTCCCAGTGGTGTCCCTACCAATTTTGTACATGTGTGCATGTTGTTGGTTACTTCTGCTATGTGTATGAGGTGTATGTTTTACTCCCTTCGTGTCTGCATTTACACTGCGCTTACCTCTCCTTACTTTGGCAGCAGTGTTTGCCTCACCCTCTGACACGGTAGGTCTTCCTGCTTGGGTTAGGAAATGTTAGTAGGGGGTACAGCAGTAATGCTCACTATTACATATGATTTTTAAATGACCACCCCCCATCATTCCGTTCATCATTAACAGTCCCATCATGAGGATAAGAGTCCTTATTGGCTTGCCCATAACCACTTACGCTGCTGGGTCCTTGCAGCTGATGAGATGATAAAGTTGCCCACCTGAAAATCGCAAAAAATGCTTTAATACATTAGGACTTGTTAGTAACCTCAAGCTCCACGAACTAAACAATCACTAAGGGCAAAAATGAAACCTCCCCCCGGACATTTCTTGTTAAGAGTTTCTCAATGTGGGTAGGACAGTATATGCACTGTATTCAATTTTGGGAAAAGTTTGGGGTGAGTATTCAATGGAAGCAAGGAAATGTACTCCAGGTAATCATGCTCTGATGAGTCTGGTTTCTCTGATAGAGTGGGCAAGTTGAGTGGGAAAGGCTTCAGGGTGATTAGTGGAGGTAACATTAAAGAAATTCCCCTCACAATTCTAGCAACATACATACGCAACAACCTGCATGTGCGAGGAAAAGAGAGAGAAAACAAAACAGTGTTACAGCCGTCGGGTGCACAAAATAGAATATGAAACTTATTTCAGCAAACTATGCACACAGGGGTGTTGGTCCCTATTCTAGCTGCTTGTTTGCTTTGGACCATAGGATGGCCAGGTTTCCCTAACTCGAGAGTGTTTGTGCTGTCTTGCAGTTTATGAAAATCTGTTGCGTTGGCCCTGTTGATTGTTGGTCCATCGTTGCCAGGTTGGCCACCGCTTTGTAGGGCTTGACGCCTTACACATCTAACAAAGTCTGTCAGGAGGGCAAAACGTCCCACTTGCACTACAGTTTTTTTAGTCTGTAGTCCCTAATCATTGGAATTTAGTTGTCCGTTGTCCTCAGGCCTGCCATGGGACCTTTGTATCGGGAGAGAAATGAAAAAGAAGCGCTTGAGACCTGAGAATTGACATGTTCTTCAGTTTCTTGACCTAACCTCTCTGCACTACTCACACGATTCTGTGTCCTAGTGGGAGGAGCCAAGGGTAAATTTATGCACCGCCCTGTCACCACCGGATGGGCGTTGAATGGTGGTCGGACCCTAACTTGTTGCATAATTCGAGATTTACCTGGAAAATGGGTAGACAGCCACTGTCTTGTAGCTGTATCCATAACACATCTGGATCATCTGCACTTAATTTAGGTGAAGATACTCATGACACACTTGGATCATATACACATAATTTAGGTGGTGGTGTACAAATGGGCCTTTGAGTCTTTGTATTTACTGTACTTTACTTTAAGCTATTTATAGTGCGCGCCTTTGTCCCGGGGGCATTAGACGCTGACAAGCTAAACAGGGATAGATCAGGGTGGTAAATCTGTCATAGAGGGTGGCTATGTCTATAAATTAATTAGATCATGTACCTTAATTAAGAGAATCACTGGGTTTTAATATCTTTCTTCTATGGCTCCTCTCACAACTTCTCAGGGCGTGCCCCGCAGTGAACTGCAGGCACTTTAAGCTGGTGCTAATGACATTTGCTACCAAGTATTCACTACCTGTCCCCCCTCTTTTTATCTCTTTTTTCCTTTTTGTTTTTGTTCTCTATCAATCCGAACCATCACAATTTACTCCCATGCCCTGTATCCCAGCCCATGTCCACTTGTTAAACCCTACTCTGTTAATTACTCATTTAAGTCTAGCATTGTATTACTCCACTACCTTCATTACTGTTGAAGTTAGACAATATATTTTCTCCCCTTATGATCTACTCCCAAATTTTAATACAACCATTATTTTCCAATTCGTGCAGCAATGACCTCTTTCCCTATGTGTGTTGGCTAATGCATTTGTGCCAGTGCTGTGTTCAAAAGTGCAAGTGGCATTACTACTTGCACTGTGTTATTTTGTCGCCAAAGGGTGTCTGTTGGGAACATGGATCATCCACCCCTTACCCAGAGTTCTCTCCTCCCGGGGTGCAGCTCCCCGCAATTCCATGATGTGTGTCTCTGGTGTATAGTTGTACCCCACTCACATCACCATGTTCTTCACTCCTCTCAGGGCAATGTGTCTCTCCTTCAGTTTTCTGCGCTGTGTTCTAGTGCCAGTGTGAGAGCCACTAGTTTTGCTGTGTGTGTTTAATAAGTAGTCAGCAAACGTGCGCCCCTAACCTTCTCACTTGTCCAGCCTTCCCTCAGTCTCACTACAGCATTTCCTAACCTCTTGACCCCATCAGTCTGATCGATAGTTAGTGAACCGTGAATGGAAGGCACGCCTCCCCCTCAAGTGCACCTTTCTCCTCCTTGTGTGTCTCATTGAATTGCTCTGTGTTATTTGTGTATGCATTAGCCCAGTCTCCTTGCTTTACGCACCCCCCTTTGTACCGTGCACCACCACTATGCCTAAACAATCTTCCTTACTTTCAGCATGTGTATGTCTGTTGTTGAACAAGTTATGGCTTTGTCTGTGAATAGAATGGTCATATCCAGTCTGCTCATGATGTCACAAATGTCCCTTCCCTAATGGATGGCCTAGTCGCCCCACAGTCACCCAGAAAGGAAAATGGTTTGTTACCTATCACCACCGCTATGCAATCTATGCAGGATTGATTCTGCGTGTGAGACACATCAGGTTTGTCTTGTGGCTGTCCTATTGAGAGTATAATGTCAATCCATTTCCTTTGAAAGGGTTGTTCCCCACCAAGATGACCCCTCCCAGTCATCTAACCGGTACTGTTGCTATTGTGTCAGTGTTCTGTATGTGTGCTGACTGCTGTGCAGTGCCCCTGGGTTGTGATGCTATTAAGTCCTGGGGTAGTGGTGCTGTCATTTGCTGTGTCTGTGTCTGTACCTGTAGTGATGACAGTGCCTGTGTTAGTGCTTGTGGTGTCTGCTGAAATGATCCCTGTGTCTGTCCTTCTGTTACGCTCATCTGGTATCCACGAGGGTGCCACACGATACTGAATGGAGGTTTAAGCACTATCCCGGACCCCTATCTGCTTGGTTATGTGCCAGACGTTGGGTAGTCCCCTCCCTTGGTGTTATTGCTCACCTTGGGTTTTTGTGCATTGAACTCTCCGTCCTGCGTCTCTGTGCAGGGGCGCGTGGTTGGTGCAGGCATGCCGTGGACCTAGTTGCTTCACTGGTCTGTGTGCCCTTATGTCGGGTCCAGACTGGCTGTGACTCTGACTCTGCTTGCTGTCTTCCAGGTGAGTTATAATGTCTTTTCTGTCTTTGTTCTGTCTCTTTCTTTCCCTCCATTTTCTCTGTCGTCTCGGTGTCTTGCTCCACTACGCTGTTCCCTAACAATGTTTTTTTCACAGGGATGGTTGCGATCTTGGAGTTGCTGTGCCGACCACAGTGAGGTTATTGATGCGCGGAGTGCTGCGCTGTTTATTGGTGTTAATTGCTAACCTGTGTTCTCTTCCCTCCTTTGTACAAGTTGCAGTGATGTTCTGTAGTGATGAGCGATCGAAGCGCTGCTTGCCCAGGTAAGTGCTGTGTTAATGCTGACATTGTTCCTTTTCCCTTGCAGGTTGCAGTGAAACCCAGAGATGGGCGAGGTAAGAGAAGCGCAGGGTTCTGCCAGGACTCGCTGCTTGCCCAGGTAAGAATTGTTATTAATGCTATCCTTGTTTCTTTACCTTTGCAGGTTGCAGTGAACTCCGGAGATGGGCGACGTAAGGGAAGCACAGGATGGATTCAAGACCGGTTACTTCACAGGTAAGTGTTCTTGCTCGCTAATGCTGTTCTTGTTCTTCCAGGTTATTAATGGAATCCAGATTTAGGGCTTCAGGATCAGGCCGCCGGAGAAGCAGATGAGCAGGAGCTGGACACGGAGAGTGTTACGCTGCAGGAGTGCAGTTTGGGTGTGGTTTAAATAGCCCAGGTAAAGTAGTTCCAGGCCAAGTTCTTCCAGGCCCAGCCACACCCAAAACACTAGACTGCATGGCTTGGTTCTAAAGAACTGAGCTGTGTAATAGGCCTCCATGTTGGATTAAGGTCCAAAATTGGTATTGCTTTATTCCTGATAATGAGCCTGGCACCAAAGGCGCCAGGACTGACTCCATGTATATTTCCGATGGAGTTTTAAGGCCCTTGGGGCCAGTGTGAAGGGCTTTAGCCCCACTGCTGTCAGGAGGCTGTTACACCTGAGGTTGTCAGGGGCATGGATCGTGACACCTTGGTGCGGCTGGCCCTGGGCATAATAATTTCCATGTGCCACTGCATACTATTGTTGTTCCTGATTCCCCCCCACCAATTTTGCTTTGCTCCCACAAAATGGCAGGTTCTTGAAACATGTCCTAAATGCCTGCAGATCCAGCACTGTAGTGACTCCCTCCCCTGTCCTGAAACACCCCCTGGAATGTTTCCTGCATTCTGTGGTCCCTGCTGTCCATAGCCCCGAAATATTCCCTGATTGTGGTGCAACTGTGGTCCAAACACACGCCCTCCTTGGAGTTCCCCTCTTCTTTGAACCCTTGCTGGAGCTCGCCCTGCCCCATGTATCCTCTCCACATGGGCGGTGCGTATTGTGGTGGTTGTTGAATCTGCTATTGTGGCGCTGGTGCGTGTGTGTTGGGGCTGGTTTTAAATGCCCCTTCCATTGCAAACTTTAAGAATTTCTTTTGTACCAACTTGGCCTCATCTGCCTTTCACTGCCTCTGCCGTTTGTTTAACCGTCTTCTCTTGCCACAATCTACAATGCACACAGTCAATTTCTAGCATGCTATACTTGCTGCCTCCCTTCCATAACCCCATGCATGCTGCACCACCCCCTACTGAGCCTCTATCATGTTTTGCTGTGCTGTCTTGTTCAGTCCTTCTCTCCTCCACCCATCACTTCCTTTTTCATTCCAGTGCAACCCGCTCACTGACCGCTTTTATGGCCTGCTCATCCTCCTGCTTTTGTGCCCATTCCCTTGCCATCTATACCTTCTCCACGCTCCTTTGCCATGAGCTCCCTCTCATCCTTCCTCCTCCATTCCCTTTCTTCCCTTTCCGGTTCCTCCGCTCTCTTCCTGTCTCCCTCCTCGCACTGCACTTTCATTTCCCAGTCCCTCTCCCTTCTCTCTTCCCCCTCCATTTGCTCCGCCCAGTCAAGCTTTTTACGCTCCTTCTCCCCACTCTCTATGGCTATGGTCACTCCTTCCACCTCCCCCATTGTTTTCCCTTTAATTTTGAAAAAATACTTGTGCTGCTTTCATGCACTGCAGCCCTCCCTTGCTCGCTCCGGTGCTGCTAGTGGGTTCTTCTGCACCTTCCTGTTTGTTCTCTTTAGTGTATTGTGATGGTCTGTTTGTGGTGTATAAATGTCCTTCTGCTGCTTTCAGTTCTCTCATGGAAGGAATTGCTTGCTTACCATTTGTGTCATCAAATATTACACTCCCAGAGGTGCAGAAGGGTGAGACCCCTCCTCCCTCTGCTCGTGCTGGTTCAGCATCTGCTGACGCCTCGCAACTTTCCTTTCCTTCATGCACCACAGTTTAACTCTAGCCAGGCGCTTTTTCATCCTCTTTCCTGTGTAAGTGCTGTGTATGTGTGTCAGTAGCAATTGCTGCACGCCTCTGCAGAAGCCGCCTATGGGTGGCCATTGTCCTATTTATTTGCCTTCAGTACTTTTGAACCATTGTACACTATGTTTTACTAACTTATCTTGGCTTGGAGGCTGTGGCCTACATAACAGTTGAAGGGGAGTCATTTCTCTGCTACCCCTAAATGCATTATGCTTTTACCTCTCCTCAAGTTGAGAATTTCAATAATCCCCTGTTAGGGAGCAAACGTTAGAAAATAATGTAACATTTCTCTTTTTGTTTTTTCCTTTTTTTTCTTACATTTCTATGAGCCTTCTTGGCTCTGCACCTTAGCCAGTGCACTCCATGTGCAGCCCATCTTCACCAAACCATTGCCTTCTCCGGCACACCCCCACAATCTTGCGCATGTGCCTTCCACACACCACCTCTGGGTCACCTCTTCTGCCTCTCCAAATCCACACCACTAGCTCCTTACCATCAATAATCTGTATCCTATGCATCAATCTAAAGGTGACGTCACCAAACTAAAAACACAGTACAAATGAAAAGACAAATGCGCATGCACATAACAACAACACATTGCTTCCAACCCCACACAAAACCCCACAAAGATCCCAAAATAAAACCCACAATCCCACAGCTGTCTTCCCACTACTTCTTGAGTTGAGCATCCATTAATCATTTTCAAATATAATCAGTCTGCACATGCTGCGTCGCCTCGCGTGTGATACGCTCACTCACCAGGGGAACTTAACCAGCCAACTATCTTCTGCAATGTGATGCAGACTCTAGCTATTTCCCGCGGGAATCCGTCATCTATTCAGCGAGCTAAAACACTCAATTAATAGGAATACCACATCCCCGTACATGTGTTCGCCATCCAGACCAATCAGCGCGGCACTCCGTCCGACACGTGGGGACTCACTACCCTACCCAATAGCCTCATAAACACAAGAAGGGACCTCTACCTTCGCTCCAGTCCTGACTACAATTCACGTGCCAATCACCACTGATACGCCGAATTTCACGACAATGTATAACCACCCGCCACCCTATTTACAATGCCTCCGCCCAGTCCCTATCCAAACAATACAACTTAAAATTTCTGCAACATACTGATCAACAATACATCCTAATACTTAAAAACATTTGCCCATTGTTACCCCACACAATCACACCCTCCCTCAAAGCCCATGTTGCTGGTTGCTTGAACTTGTAATTACATTTCCTATGCTGCACTGACACTTGCTCTGCTACCGGACCCCCCATGAAGGTACTTCACCAGACTCCTTCTTCTGCAGGGCTCTCACCTGCCCTTAAGCGGGGTATTTCCAAGTGGCCCCTGATGCCTTTACCCAATTACGCATTTTCCGGTGGCCTTCAGGTGCAGGCAAGGGTCACACAGCTTCTTTGGGTCGGCGGCAGGGGGCCGGGCAGTTCAATGCAGGGCTTGTGCAGGCAGTGCCCATCCACCAAGGGCCTTACAATGAGCAATGAGCCTCACAGAGGGCACCAACTTGTTGGGGAGAAGTTGGACCCCACCACCAGGCTTCTGGGGGCCCCGGGTTATGGGCACCCCAACACCTCCCATTTTGCCCAAAGAAATGCAGCAGAGTTCCAAGCAAGCATCATGTTCCAAACTGTGTTTTATTTCTGGGCAGCAAAAAAAACACACAAGGCTTTGTGCACAGAGAAAATCCAGGGTCCATCTCAGAGAGACTGGCTTGCAATCCAGCTTTGTAACACACTTCAGGCTGACATCACAAAATTGGACCAGCTCCCAGAAACCTATCTCATCCTGAGATTGGCTGCTGAATGGTTGGTGACATATAGTGCCCTTATAGGAACTCTGATCATTGGACCTTTGGCTCTTCGTGTCAGAGGGCTGGCTTGGCTGCTCCTCCCCCATTACCTAATTCTAAAATTGTTGCATTGTGAATTTGTTCCCATTAGTTTTAGCTGAGCAGGTTTTTCGCCCCTGGACCCTCAGCTTTCATTGGCCAGAGATGAGCCATTCTTGTTACAATTATGTTTCAAATGATGTTTGTATCTTGCAAAAATGTCTTTCGTTCCCAGAGAAAAAACACTGGGCCCTGGGTGTTCTGCTCTGAATTACTTGCATTTATGAAGAATTAAAAATGCTTGTCTGCCAGAGTTGACTGTCGTTCAAAGAAGAGAATCTTATCTTACTGCAAGGCCTTGAGCTGCTCCTGCGTTTGTGAGGCGCATTCCTGAAGCCAGCACGAATCCCCACTGCGGCTGGTGTTCAGTGAGACAACTGTACTTGGCTGTAGTTTTCCTGAAGCATGGCTTTACACTGTGCCATTTGATAATGCATGAATTGATGAGCTATAGTGCTGTTAAGTTAATTCATGTGAGCATCTGCAAGCCTTTAAACAGGAATTCTTATGTTTTGAAAATTCTGCATGGTGGTACTGCTGCATTTGAAGCTAATGTAGCATGTAGGTTGCAGTGTTGGTGAAGTGGGTGTCTTTCAGCATATTTGTCACCCATGGGCGCACTGGGGCCTGGTGCAAAATGATGAGGGGCTCATTATTCTTCCTGCTTTTCTTTCTGTTTATGTGCCTGTGATGAGGGGGGCAGGAGTTTGATCTCGATTTTCCCTCTTCAGAAACAACTACTGAAAAGCACTATGCCAAACGGGATGGAAGTCTGCATGAGGGGAAACCATCTGATATTGACGGAACAAAGTATCTGAGAAATTACGACTACCTATAAGCAGAACTCCAAATCGCAAGAGAAAGTTACGGGCTCACAGATTTGCCAGGTAGATTATGTACCTTTATTATCAACCTAGTGGGTAAAGAAGCCACGAGAGGCATACAGTCGGAAAACGCACAACCACTCTTACAACTCGCAATTGGTAACGCAGAGAGCTATCTTGAGGAAACTAAAGCACATGGCGAAAACCTCAAACTGTGCAAAAATTGAAGTTTTCTAAAAACTGGCCCAAAGAACCTATAGAACTTTGGTTTGCCAACATCAGAAACTGCTAATCCAACAAGACGCAGTACAGATGCTTTGAACATGGAGTGAGAAAAAAAGCAAAGACTTCTGGGCGCTAATCAACTTGACAAATAAAGGTACCAATGACACACTAGAGAACAATGTCATCGAAGAGCAGTGGGTTGAGGTCTTCGAAGATCTGTACAAGAGGCCGGAACCAGCAACTAGACAGACCACGCCTCAAGGAGTGTCTGCATGGAAAATCCCACATGACATCGAGAGTATCAAGAGCAAAATCTTAAAATTGAAGAACTCAAGGGCTTCGCTGTCACATGTTTCCCCCCTTCTCACCTGTCTGTGTTGTTTGTTCGTGATCTTCGAAGATGTCTTCTTTCGCACTGTTCGGGTCTTGTATAACCCTGTGCTTGGATCCTCGGGTTCCAGCGTGCGGTTTGTGACCCGAAAAAAGTCCAGGAATGGCGAGTAGCGCACTCGGAGATACGAATGCGCTGACAATCCAGGAATGCAAGGTGAGGAAAAAAAGGGAGGGATGAAGGAAGAGGAGATTCAGGGAACCGGTACCCAGGATTCAGAATTAATCGCTGTACGAACTCCGGCTGCACACGTCTGACTACTGCAAGCGGTAGCGTTGAGACGCATAGGGCAGCGTCTGCTTTGTAGAACATAGTGCTTACGATGCGGAGAATGGCAAACAGCGTTCCACGTTCAGCGGCCATGTTGGTAGTACTGCTGAGTTCAGTCCTCTATGCGTCAGGGACCACGAGGTCCAGAAGGGACGCGTCGGTGGTTCATGACAGCATGCCTCCGCCGAAACCCAGTTCCTCCGGGTTTGCCCGGGTGTATAAGGTGGTACCTTCGGAGCAGTCTGCGGGCATTTATGTTTGAGACTGGTTCCCAGGTGCGTTCACTAGGAGGATACCCTTTCCACTCGACCAGATACTGCAGCTGTACACGTTTGTACCTAGAGTCACATATTCTGGAAACCTCGTATTCCAACTGATCATTGACAATCACACGGGTAGATCTTGGAGCAGTTCGGGAGGACTGGACGTATGGTTTCAACAGAGAAGTGTGAAAGACTGGGTGGATCCTCTTCCAGGATTCTGATAGTTTGAGTCGGAAGGCCACTGGGTTAATGATTTCCTTTATGGAGAAAGGACCATAGTACCGGGGAGCACATTTATTTGGTTGTAAGTGTCGAGGCAGAAGTTTCGAGGACAGCCAGACCTTGTCACCTATTGTTTATGAAGTCCCTGGTCTTCTTTTGGAGTCAGCATAATGCTTGGTGCTTGTTCAAGCCTTTTCAAGATGTTCCTTTGCTTCTTTGTGTACATTGATGAGGGTTTCAATCCAGGAGTCAACTGTAGGAACAGGGGTAGGATGTGGGAGAATGGAGGGTAGAACCGAAGGGTGGAATCCTTGGCTACAGAAGAAGGGAATGGTTTTGACAGCCGAGTGATCCGAGTTGTTGAAGTCGAATTCAGACACAGGTATTAAGAGCGACCAATCATCCTGGACCTTGGTGGCGAAACAGCGGAGATATTGTTCCAGAGTTTGGTTCACGCGTTCAGTAGCTCCATTGGTTTGTGGATGATAACCTGAGGATAGGGCACGTTGGATTCCGAATATGCGACATAATTGTTTCCAGAACTGAGATATGTACTGTGGTCCTCTGTCAGATATAATCTTGGAAGGTAGTCCGTGAAGTCGGAATATGTGTTCCAGGAAGATACCGGCAAGTTCAGAGGAGGATGGTAGTTTATATAAAAAGGTGTAAAATGAGCCATGTGAGTGAATAAGTCAATGGTAACCATGATAGTTGTGTATCCCCTGGAAGGTGGTAATTCCACAATAAAGTCTGTAGCGATGAATTCACAAGGTCTTGTTGACAGTGCTGGTTGTAGCAGGAGACCTGCCAGTTTCTTGTTGTCATGCTTGTTTTGAGTGCAGACTGCACAGGTTTGGATGTAAAGCTGGACATCATCCTTCATTTTCGGCCACCAAAACTGTCTTTGTATTAGACGGAGGGTGTTGGTCATGCCACGGTGTCCTGAATGAAGGGTATCATGACACAGGCTTGTGATCTTTTGTCGTAGTCTCTGAGTGGGGATGACCAGGCAATTGTCCTTGAATAAATATCCGCCCTTCGTCTTGAGGTTCCATCGATTCTTTCCATTAAACTCCTTCCAGATTTGAGAGGGCTGAGTTTGAATCCGAATATCTTCTAGGAGACTGCTTGCTTGGGCAACAAATATTGTGTGGGGAAACATCTTTGGGAAGGATTGGTCTTCAAGAATTTCGTAGTCAGGACGCCGGGATAAGGCGTTGGCTATTATATTGTGTGTTCCAGGAACATGATGGATTTGAAACTGGTACTGGGCAAAGAAGAAGGTCCAACCGGCTTGAAGACTGTTCCTACATTCCAGGGATTGCAGGACTTGAAGATTTCGATGGTCCGTGCGGACCTGAACAGGATGCTTTGCTCCCAGGAGTAAATGACGCCAGTCTGTGAAGGCTTGACGGATGGCTAGTAATTCCTTTTCCAAAACAGAATAGTGGGTTTCGCTAGAGGTCAAGGTGCGATAAAGGTAGGCGATTGGGTGTTCTAGCTTGTCATCAAATTCCTGTTTCAGGACTGCCCGATGGCGTAGTTAGAGGCATCAGTTTCCAGTAGGAAGGTTCGATCAATATCAGGTTTGGCCAGGATGGGGGCTTGAGTAAACTCTGACTTCAACCGTTGAAACGCCTCGTCTTGGACTGCTGTCCAGTGAAAGGGTGTATCCTTCTTCAACAATGTAATGATCAGATGTACAATCTCTGAAAAGGAAGGTATGAATTTCCGGTACAAATTAGCAAGCCCCAGGAAGGATTGAATTTGTTTCACAGTAGTTGGAACAGGCCAGGATAGAATGGACTCCACCTTCGAGCGGTCAATTCCAATTCCCTCTGGGCTGAGGACGAACCCGAGAGAGTGACCAGTAGACACATGGAAAAGGCATTTCTCGGGTTTGGCCAGTAGCTTATGTTCTTGTAGGCATTGTAAAACTGCTTTAACATGTTCTTCATGCTTCAGGGGGCCCTTGGAGTATATCAGTATATCGTCCAGGTATACTATGAAGAAAAGGAACAGCATATCGGAGAACACCCGGTCCATAAAACATTGGAAGACCGCTGGGGCATTGGCAAGTCCGAAGGGCATAACCAGGTATTAAAAATGACCAAAGGGTGTTCTAAAGGCTGTTTTCCATTTGTCCCCTTCCTTTATACGGATCAGATGGTAGGCACCTCTGAGATCTAATTTCTTGAACACTACAGCTCCTCTTACCGCTTCCAGGATATCCGAGATTAAGGGAAATGGGTAGCGGTCCTTGAGGGTGCATTGATTAAGACCACGATAATCTAGGCAAGGCCTAAGTTCTTTGGTATCTTTTTTGGGAACAAAAAACAGTGAAGCCCCCGCCGGGGATTTGGATGGTCGTATAGTACCGTTTTCCAAGTTGGTATCCAGGTATTCTCGGAGGGCTCTTTTCTCAGGTTCTGATAGTATGAACATCCTTCCAAAAGGAATCACTGCTGAGGGTTCAGTATCAATAGCGCAGTCTTCAGGTCTGTGAGGGGGAAGGGCTTGAACTATGGCGGTCGAAAACACATCAGTGTAATCCTGATAGGCCCTGGGAACCTGAATGACGTTCGAGATAGTAAATGGACCTTGTAGGTTAGTTTGTGTATCTTCAGAGGATCTTGACGAGGAATCCAGGGATAAACAGTGGGACATACAATGTTCTGAACCAAGAAACAAGGATCCTGCTGCCCAGTTGATGTAGGGGTTGTGCTTCTGTAACCAAGGCATACCCAGTACCATTGGGTAATGGGCAGATCGTATGATGTCGAATTTGATCCTTTCCTGATGGTGGTTTATCGAAAGCAGGATCTCTTTGGTTTGAAGGGTAATGGGTCCTGAAGAGAGAGTTCTTCCATCGATAGCTTCTACAGGTTGCATGATGTCTCTTGTTTCATATGGAATGTTATGGGTAGTGACCCAATCATGATCTATGAATATCCCCATGGCCCCACAATCCACTAACGCCAGAATGGGATAAGATTCTTTCTTGGAAGGTGATAGAAAGGCCTGCAAAATCACAAGATTGTTTTGTCCAGGAGATTTCAAGGATGGTCTAGATGTGGAGCAAACATCTCTCTCCCGAAGGTGTGCTCCATCTAGGATCGGGAGCTGGCGTTTCCCGAATGCCGTGGAGGGGCAATAGGGCACTCTCTCACAAGATGTTTATCAGAGGCACAATACATGCACAGACCAGTGTGTATCCATCGCATCCTTTCTTGCGGAGTTATGGGTCCGCGGAAGGCTCCTAGTTGCATGGGTTCTGGGTCTGTGGTCGAAGAAGAAGCAGGCTCAGGTCTAGAGGAAGGTTCTGTAGAGGCCTTTTGGTAGGGTATTTTAGTATTCTTCTTTTCTGGATACGAAAGTCAATTCGTAAGGAAAGATCCATGAGAGCCTGGAAGGAACCTGGCCGAGCTACCCTGGCTAGCTCGTCTTTTATCTCTTCATTCAAACCTCTTCGAAAGAGGTTGAAACAGGCTTCAGAGGACCAGTCTGCTTCCTTGGCAAGTTGTTTAAAGTGTGTCACATAGGTAAGCATATCCTGGGATCCTTGTTGGAAGTCCAATAAACGCTCTTGGGCACTGTAAACCTGTTCTGGGCGATCGAACAGGGTCTTTAGGGCCTGCACAAAACCATCATAGTCATCCAGGAGAGCATCACTCGAATTAACTAAGGGTGTTGCCCAGGTTAGTGCATTCCCAGAGAGATGTGAAATCATAAAGCCCACCTTTGCCCTGGAAGCCGCGAAGGGTCTTTGAAGAGCCATCATATTTATCCACCACTCCGCCCATCAAAACACTTTCCTTGGTTGCGGAGTCACGTGACAGGACCAATTGTTTTAATGCTGCATTTTCAGCTTTAATATGTTGAACTTCCGTTGTGCATGCCGTTCTGCATGCCGCGCATGAGGTCCTGAACTGCATCCTCCATTTCAGTAACTGTATCAGTTTGTTGGCGTCTCAATCTGTCACAGGTTTCCCCCCTTCTCACCTGTCTGTGTTGTTTGTTTGTGATCTTCGAAGATGTCTTCTTTTGCACTGTTCGGGTCTTGTATAACCCTGTGCGTGTCTTGTATAATCCAGCGTGCGGTTTGTGACCCGACTCCAGGAAGCGTTCAGATGTCCGGGAAAAAAGTCCAGGAATGGCGAGCAGCGCACTCAGAGATACGAATGTGCTGACAATCCAGGAATGCAAGGTGAGGAAAAAAAGGGAGGGATGAAGGAAGAGGAGATTCAGGGAACCGGGAACCAGGATTCAGAAGTAATCGCTGTACGAACCCCGGGCAGCACACGTCTGACTACTGCAAGCGGTAGCGTTGAGACGCGCAGGGCCGTGGGGGCATGTCTGCTTTGTAGAACGTAGTGCGTACAATGCAGAGACTGGCGAACAGCGTTCCGCGTTCAGCTGCCATGTTGGTAGTACTGCTGAGTTCAGTCCTCTATGGATCAGGGACCACGAAGTCCAGAAGGGACACTTACGGTGGTTCATGACATACGGGGCTGGATGGAATAACCAACTTGGATCTAAAAATTAACATTGATGCATGGGTGCCCTTCATTAGCCAAATCTTCAAGAACTACAATGAAAATAACATCATTCCGGTGTCCTGGAAAACAGCAAACGTCGTGCTAATCTTTAAAAAAGGAGCAAAAGCAGATCCAAGACACTACCGCCCAATCGCCCTGCTCGACGAAATTGGCAAGGTTTTTGGGTCATGTGCGCTAGACTTACTACAGACCTGGCTGAGTGAAGTAAATTACATCGATCACTTCCAATCAGGATTTGTAAAAAATATTGGCACAACAGCGATCATCCTGCTTCTAAGCTGTCTCAAGGTAGAAGTTCAACAAGGTAGCCCAAGAATTTTCATGGCTTTTGAGCGATCTTGTACAAGCCTTCGACCGAGTGAACCGCGAACACCTTTGGGCAAAATGAATACAGAAAGACTGCCCTGCAACACTGTTGGGTCCTATCATGGCTTTATATAGAGGAACGTCAATGCGAGTCCGCCTAAACGGGGCCGGTGATTTATCAAAGGACATCCGGACCCATCAAGGAGTCAAACAAGGCTGCCCGTTAGCACTGGCCCTATACAACGCATACACAGCCGACATTGACGAATGGGACGTCGACATCAGAAGCTTCCCTCCCACTATAGGTAGATCCAGAGTATCGCGAATCCTGTACGCTGATGACATTATCATATTGGACCGAACCATAGTGGGACTACAAAGACAATTGAACAGCTTGCTTAACTGCTTGTCGGCTAACAACCTGGAGCTAAACAAGACCAAAACCAAAATAATGGTGCTTGAGAAATCAACAAAGATTGGTCAAAAGGCAAAACTGTACCTGGCAGGCGAAAAACTTGAAATTGTGAGCAGCTTTAAATATCTGGGAGTTATGCTAAGCAACAGCAGCACAGAGCTCCCAATGCAGGTCTCTCTAAAAGCCAAGATGAAGACTTTGGCCTACCAGGCAAGCCTAGTGGACAAGAAATGTGGCCGATATTCCCTTGTGCCATTGCTCTCCTTTTTTAAAGCAAAGGTTGTCCCATGCATCACGTATGGGACGGAAATAATGCCACAAATCCTGATTCAATTCTGGGATAAACTTGAAAGACTGTTCTGGAGAAGGGTGCTTGGGCTCTCACAATCAGTCCAAGTTCCTCTTATCAAGCAAGAACTCTGCCCACCATCATTAAAGGGCATTGTAATACAAAAAACCATGATGCTCTTTAGAAAAATCATCATTGAGCCAAAACCAAATATTTTTCAGATCTTAAAAAAAGAACTGGACAGCGGCAAGAACAAAATCTTGTCTCACTGGGCGGACAAATGCATTAATCTCCTGATGAAATAGCAATGACGAAGGAGTCCCTCATTGGAAATGCAGTCAAATTTAACGGATTGAACTAGATTAGATTAAAATGATAGAAAAGGGTGCAATTTACAAACTGACAAACAACCTCCCATGCCATTGAATGAAAATCAATGAGACAAGAGCGTATCTGAAAAAATTCCCAGACAAGAACTTGGGAAGAATTTTCTTGAGAGCCAGACTGAACCTGATATGGACAAATGAAATTATGGCAATTAGAGAAGAATCCTCTACAAACGTATGTCACTTCTGCGAGACCAACCAGTTGGAGACAATACACCACTTATTATTGAAGTGTTCCGGAACATAAGGAGCTAGAGAAACCTACCTTATGTGCATCTAGGTAAAAGGAAGAACTTTAGATGAGGACTCATGGTGGGCAGGACTGATGAGCGGTGAAAATACAAAATGGTCAATCGCAGTAGCCCTGTTTTTGAAACAAATTGGCCTAGCATAAGGGACTCGGAAGTCAGACATCTCAAGAAAACGAAGGATTATTATCGTAATCAAATTCACACAAACAAGAACTGCAATTTTAGGAAAAAAGGAGGATGGATCTCTGTTCCTTCTTCTTCAGCACTTTTGTGCTGTTTTGTTAAAATTGTTCAATTGAATCAAATAAAAAATGTTTTTTTAAAAAGATGCAGTTTCCTAGACTGTTACTAGAGTTTATTATCCTTTAGCACACAAACACATTTCCTTCGCTGTACTGCCAAAACATCTGATTTGATTGATTTTTGAAAGTTGCTGATTTGTTCTTCATCCTGAAGAAGTATTCTCTGTGCCATTCCAACTGTACCCCTCCCCGGCTCCTGTGCTACCCTCCAATACTTGTTGATGGGGCTTTGTAAAAAGTGTGGGATTGTAGTAGCAAAACACTTACTGATATTTGCATACCCACAATACTTAGCAAGCAAAACATATTTAAAGGCTCACAACAACATTATGTGCAGTTTAAGAACAGGTCATGAATCTGCATGTGCACAAATCCTATGAAGTGAATACAAGATTGTTTGTACCGTACCCCACCTTTAAATTGCTGGGTAGGATAAGGGCTCAGTAAAACTGTTTTTGTAAAGCAGCAAATTACCAAATAATATGTTATGGTCTATGCCCCATGGAACTCTGAAAACATGGAAAGGATGCATATTGTGTAAAAAGCATACTAGTTATTGGAATATCTGTTGTCATAGCCCATACCTATTATTCCTTGCAGGGCAAGTAAATGATGTTGCAATGTTGTTCTCCACTTATAGGGTAATGTTAGTAATGATTAAATAGGAGGCGTTGAACATGACTTTTGCCTACTCAGTCCTTAGAGGGCAAATTTATATTTGAGTTTTATAATGCGTTAACTTACAAGGGGGCACTACAAAGTGCTTGTGAGACATATGTACAAAAAATAGGAAGCATGGGATGAGGTTACACATCCAAGTAGCCTGCCTACTTACAGTTAGTGGGCCTTACTCCAGACCCCATATTCATGTAGTGCGGTGTAGAACAGTACATCCCCCCATGTTTCTCACCGAGCCATGCACAGCTGCGGACATACAACAGCATGATTGTGCATCATATGAAGGGGAAGGTGACGATATCTCCAAAGCTAAAGACAGCCCCTTAGAGGTTGGAGAAGTACTCTTCATTGATGGGTCAGCATCCATTGACCCAGACACAGGTGAACAACTTGTTGGGGTGGCAGTGGTACGCCTAGAAGAGGGAGAATACAAAACACTGGTCATGAAAGGATTACCCAGACATTATTCTGCACAAGCAGCTGAACTTGTAGCACTCACAGAAGCCTTGCAGGCCTCTAAGGGGTGCTATGTTACCATTTACTTGGAATCCGCCTATGTCACCACTACGGTGCATGCAGGTCTGTTGCGCTGGATAAAGAAGGGGTTCAGGAGAGCAGATGGCTCACCAGTACAACACGCTGCCTCACAGGGCCCTCTGTGATGTCGGTCATTAAATGCATAGCGCATACCCACAATACAGATGAAATATCATTGGGAAATGTGGCCGCCAACTCGGCAGCCAAGGAGGCAGCATACTTCTCACTACCAACATCAGCAGAATATGTCATAATCACATCACACACGCAGCAACACACAGATGCATATACAGCACTCCTTATAGCACAAATTATCGAACTACAGCGCAGAGCACTCACAGAAGAACAGGCTGTATGGCTCAAACATGGGTGTATGCAATCACCCATGGATCTCTTGTGGAGACAGCAGGCCACAGGATGAGTAGTAATTCCCATGGAGTTGCTGTACACAGCCTTTGAACAGTTGCATTTTCAATCCCACATTTCCAAACAACACATTGCAGCAGACCTTCAGGAAGATTGGCTCATCCTAAACTTATAGAAGCACCTGGCAAAGATGATGGTCCAATATACAATGTGTCAAGTGTTAAGCACAGGAATGACACTGAGAACTCTGAGAGGGACATTGCCCCACCTTGTAGGTCTCTTCCGTGAGCTGCACATTGACTATGCAGACATGGAAAAAAGGTGCAATGGGGCACGATATTTAATTGTGGTGGTGTGTCAATTTTCCTGATGGATTGAGGCTGACCCATGTGCCCACCCAGATGCCACGTGTGCTGCAAAATTCCTTGTTAGAGAAGTCTTCCCTCGTTGGGGAGTGTATGATGTCCTATGATCAGACAATGGAAAGCATGTTTTCAATGAGCTCTTTAAGGAGGTGTCCACCCTGTTGGGAATTAAACATTGGATGTTCT
Source organism: Ambystoma mexicanum (assembly GCF_040938575.1). Lineage (NCBI taxonomy): Eukaryota > Metazoa > Chordata > Amphibia > Caudata > Ambystomatidae > Ambystoma > Ambystoma mexicanum. The sequence continues at coordinate 202,721,309 of NC_090937.1, read as the reverse complement.
CCATTTACCACCCACAAGCAAACAGAATGGTGGAGAGAATGGTTTGTTTTCTCTGAGCGTGGATCTACATTATGCCACAAGCATGAAAGTCCAGCTACTAAATTAGTGGTGGCGAAAGTGGTTCCCACCCGCGGTCTCACAGGAGTGCCAGAAAATATTTGGGCACTGGCACTTATTTTTTTTCAAATTGAGCACTGATCATACTGCGCCACTTTGGAGCATACCTGCACCTCTTCCCTTATAGAATTCATAAAGGATGTCTGTGCATTGGTTTCCCTCTCAGCACCCGCTCTTCTAATCTTCAGGCACAATTTGGGCCTCATACTTCAGAGGTAGTAGTAATTCTTGATTTCAGGTTACACCATTAATAAACAAGATTTTAATATAATCCTAAAATACACGGCTATAACACAGTTAAAATAATAGGTTAAAATATACAAAATGCTCCTCTTACCAAACTTGCAAATAAAAAAGTAAAAAATGTTCCAAACGCATAAACGAGGTGATAATATATTCACATTAGTCACTCACAAAACATACATCAACACAGAACAGAACAAAGATCATTGCCTCCCAAACAGATCTAATGTGTTTGCAGCTGAAATGTGTTCTCAGCCACTGTCATCTTAGATCTAATAGTTTTGTGCATATCAACAAAAAGGTGGTAGATCCTCAGTAGCACCGCTACCACAGGAACAGGTCTTCATTATAAGTTTGCCGGTCTGGAAATAAGGTACCGGTAACAACTTGTATCAGCACTTTTCCGGACCAGGTAGGGCCTGTGAACTACCGGCAGGCCTGACCTGCCAGTAGATCAGGCCCCTACCGGCAGATAAATGCTGCAATCACAGGTATTACAGATGCCTGTGATTGCGGCAACCCTTGGAGGCCTGACTCCATGTGAATGGGGAGTTACCTGCATCTCTGCTAGCCCTAATATCCTAGTAACACTGGGACATTTGGTGCACAGATGTACCGTAAACCCCTGGTATGCTGCCAGAATAACAGGAGGGGCACTGGGGGACTTTTAATTAGCCCCTTAGTCTTGAATTGCCATGACATCTCGCCCCTTAATGTTAAAACATTTAATTATGGCCAAAATACGTCTTTGTGTAGGTTACCGAATGGAGGTCACTGAGAAATTCTCATAGTGGGTGCAGCATGCCGCCATCAAATGTTCCAATGAGCATAGATTCTTCATGCTACATGCGGCTTAATCGAATTCTATATTTATTTGTTATTGTAACATTTAGTTTATACAAACTTTAATTACAAAAGACAACAAAAACAAAGACAAAGACTTGTTATGTCTTTTGAGATCAATTCATAGTACATCCTCAACCCCCCCAGCTCTTTTTGTGTCAGTTGTCACTATTTGTCCATGTCACAACATCTATTTCATTGAAGGCATGTCGCCCAATTGCACCAATTCAATTAAGGTATTGTTTCATGTTCCAGGAGTTTCTCTAGAAATTCAACCACTGCACACGTTAATGCCACATTGTTACCGGACAGCAACCTGGGCCACCATTCCTCAGGGTTGTTATCTAGAGGTGCAAATCTTCCCAAGAAGCTCGAGCGTTGAATTGCTATTTCAGAAAATTCAATAATCAGATGTTTTAAAGATTCTGTTGCCGTTGTGCAGAATCTACATAGATTATCTTTTGTCCCTTTGTCACGTCTTCTCCACAACAGTTCTTTAGTTTTATATACATTGAGGTGTAGCCTCAGAAACTTATTACGATGTAATCGCAACAGGAATTTTGTAAGATATCTTGGTAAATTGTCTAGGCGATTGACAGTCCCATGTTGAGGGATGATGGCATGTTATTGCGTAGTTCATTGTTCAAGATCCAATTCCACTGTCTTCATTTTTTATTTGCAAGTTGTGGAGTCGCCATCACCATCTTCCTGGTTGTTGACTCAAATATCTTGTATGCCTGAGCAACTTTCAATAAATGCATTTTACGTAACGCTGCAATTGATTTCCATTGTACGGTTCCATGCAGCAACTCTAGCCCCAGTTCATATCTTATTGCAACGATCGAGGTACTAAGGGGTAATCGCAATACTCGTCTCCAGAATTGGCCCCTCTAATACAGCCCAGAGTCGATTATTGATGTTGCAACCAGTCTCTGCCCCATATGTAATTGCAGGGACAACTTTCTGGTTATAAAAGGTCCTTATCGGTATTATCGTAAATTTACTGTGTTCAAAGTGTAACTTCTGCCCTTGCATAGTAAGTACAGACATAAGATGTTTCAAATCAGCCACCCAGTCCCATTCACAGACAAATCTGTTTATTTGAACCCCCAGATATTGAATTGCTGAGACAGTCTTAATTGTTTCACCTGCTACTGACCACTTAAAGATTTTAGTATATTTTTATTTGATGTTCCAATTGCCATGATTTTTGATTTCCCCACATTAACTACAAGATCATTTGCTTGTAATATGAAGCTGAATTAGTCAATAGTCGTTGTAGACCATTTTGAGTTAAATCAAACAAGACAATATCACCTGCATAGAATGCCCAGCTGATCTGTTGGCCATTTAGTTTTGGAGGAAAGTGATTAGTATTTTCCAATGCTCCTGAGATATCTGAGATGAACAATTTAAACAGAAGTGCTGCTAAGGGACATCCCTGTTTTACACCTTTAGAAGTTCTTATTTCATTCGGCAAGTGACCACTTGCGTCCATACGAACTCTGGTGGAGGTTATCATTGTGCAGTACCATGAAGTTTCTCACGATTAATGGTATCAAAAGCTTGACGCATATCAATAAAAGCTATGAACAATTTTTTGTTGTACTTTAGAGCATCAAGCTTCAGTAAATGTAATATCAATAGATTCACTTCAGTTCCAATTTCTTTGGTGAATCCTGTTTGGCGACAATCCATCAGCCCGGTTGCAGTTGCCCATGAGGTTAATTTGCGTTGTAGGCAAGTAGCAAAAATTGTTCCTATTATGTCCAATAGGGCAATAGGGTGATAGTTGTTTGGATCGTCCCTATTGCCCTTCTTAAATATTGGCACAATCACTGATGCTGTCCACGATTTAGGAATTTCTTTTGAAATCGATATCAAATGAAAGAGATTCTCAATGAATTCAGCCCATGACTCTTTTTTTTCTTTTAACATATTGGACAACCCATCGGGGCCTGCAGCACATGAATTTTTTAGGTGTTGAATCATTATTACAATCTTTTCTTTTGATTCGTTCACGTCCCATAACACTGTGCAGTCCAGAATTATTAGTTCTTTATGTGTCAAATTGTCATTGAAGAACGATTTAAAATGGTCTTCCCAAACCAAAGCTGAAATTCCGTTCGTTAGTTTTGTATCTCGACATAATGACCCTTTATTAAGAATTATCGAAATATCTCTTGCTCTATGTTGAGTAATCAATTTTAGCATGAGTTCAGCACGTTCTTGGTCTCTTATTAGCTGCACTGATTTCAGCCAATTGCGATATTTCATCTTGCGCTTTCTTATTTGTGTTGAAACATCACTGCCCATACTTTTTTCCAACTATCTTATGTCTTTATTTAGTCGTTTTATCTCATTATTCACTGACGTTAAGGGTGAATAGTTTATTCTGTTAACTACAGATTTAGTACATTCATCTAAACTTTTACTCAGCATATTTATTTGGCTGTCATTTATTCTTAATCTGTTTGCGCCTTGGTTTATTTCAACTGGGCAGCTGTGAATTAGTTTTGTACATTCCTTTGGCGATAGCAGAGTTAGCTCTAATACATAATGATCGCTTTTGGATGTCATATATTTCCAAGCATTTATTTTTGACCAAGATGATGAAGTGATCCAAATATAATCCAAGATTTTTAAGCTTGTGTCTCTCTGCCAGGTATACCCAGCTGGAATGTCACCTTTTACTTTGCCATTTATCATCTTGCAGTCTCTTGCTTTTAGAGCCTGATTCCAGAGTTCACCTCTTGAGGCAGTTGCACTAGTCAAGGTTGACCTTACTTTCGAACCTTCAAACCAATAGAAGTTGAAATCACCACAGATTGTTATTGTAAAATCTGAATATGCTATTAGATACGGATCAATTATAGATGTCACTGCATTAATGAATCATACTGTAGATATCGTGGCTGGATTCCAGTAGATGTTGATCAGTAGCAAATGTTTCAATTGCTCTTTATATGATATGTACAATTCCAGCAATGTTCCTTGTACATAAAGGTTTGGATTATAGGTTTGAATGACCTTCTGTCATGATTCCTGCCCCTCATGTCCCCAGCCCTCCAGGATGTCAGGTTGGAGCCAGGCCACGATCACCTATATGGCCCTCAAGGGCCTCTCCATCCCTCCAAAGACCCACTTGGAGTCAGACTTGGCGCTTGTGGCACCAGACTCACTCACTCCCATAGGATAACATTGGGGATTGGACTTGTAGTGCATTGATGGGGACAAGATGGATGCCCCTAAATGTTTTGGTTCCCAGAACTGCATGTGCAGTCTAGTCTTTTGGGTGTGGTTCAGTCCAGAGACACCTGGGATACCTAAAGACTATTTAAGCCACACCCAGGCTGAGAAACATGCTTTGCGTTTTCTGCACCTGCAGCGTGACACTCGCCGTGTTCGGATCGGTCTCCAGTAGGCCTGCATCTTTCTTCTGCGCTCAGCTCCTGTAAGAACAAGAACACCGTTAGGAACAGCCTTACCTTGCGGCGCTTCTGCCCATCATTCATCGCTCCTTCTGTTCTGCGGGCATCTTCGGCGGCGTGATTCCCATCCCGGCACGCCGCTTCCTGAGGAAAAGGAAAAAGAACAGAAAAAAGGCATTAGTAAGCATTCAGCAAATCTTCGCTTATTTTTAAAGACTGTACGAGCTTCAAACGCTTACCTGAATCCCAAGCGCTCTGGGGGAACTCTGTCTCTGGAACTTCTCATCCATCTGCAAGAGGGCAAAGACACTCCAGTTTAGCGTGGAAACATCTAGAGGCGCCACATACCGCGCTTACTCACCGCATTTCTTCTTCATAACCGGCATCCACGCTGAAAACGTCGCAGCACTTAAAAGACACAGAAAAAGAACTCAGTTCAATACAAATACGAAAGGGTTGCATTGCGCATCGCACTCTCACTCACCTTCAGTGCTACTCATCTCAGCAGCACGTCGCCATCCCCGGACGCCGGCCATCATCAAAGGAAGGAAAGGAACGAAGTTAGAGAACTGTTCAAAAAACTCATTATACTTACCTGTCGGACTCTTGCCAGTAAAGTAACTAGGCAGCAACGAGCCCGCATCAATCAACGCGCCCCTGCGCTGAAAGCAGGACGGAGAGCACACTTTCCAAGAAAACAAGGTGAGCTGTGGATCAAAGGGAAGGGTTGGACCCCGGGGAAGAAGGGGTTCAAGCACACAGAGACAATAGGGAGTTAAACTCTACCAATCCTGTGTTTCAGGCCCAGTCTCTAGTCAAGTAGACTCCAGGGAAGGGTTCAAGGTCGTAAGAGGTCAGAACAGGCTGAGTGACGTCCCCGTGGATACCAGGTGAGCGTTACACCTTCCAACCGTGGGCGTTGTTCACTATTGTTAATAGTCCAGAAAAGGGACGGTCCTGCTTGTTTTTTCCTGCTGCATTTAGCAGCATTGTATACCCATCCTTTACTGGGATCTCCCACAACCAAGTTTCTTGCAGGCATATTACAAGATTGTTTGTCAAAGGTAGCGAACAATCTTGAAACAGATGGTGAAAGCCTCTTGTATTCCATGAAGTTATTCCACACAGTTCCTCTCCACAGGAATGTACTAGTTACGCGTGAGGTCTGCAGTGATTTCCACTTCTCAACGTGCTAGTATCACACTCCCGGTGTCATGCTTCGTTTATGGACTTAGGCGATTTCAAATTAAATTGTTGCCTTAATGCCTCTCGTCTTAAATCATTTGATGATTTAGATCCTTTTGGAAACAAGGTGGTGTCATCTCGGGATTTAGACTGATGTCTTTCGACTTGTATGTCAAAACCATAGGATAGTAGTTCATCTTTTGCAGCCAGAAGTGTTTTTTCCACTGCCGTTGATCTTATGTGGAGAAATACTTTGTCTGCAAAGTCTTCTGATATATATTCAACAATCACTATGTCGTCCGAGGTGATTGTACGCAGTTATGGAATATTATGTAGTAACTGCAGCACATTCCTTCTGTTAAGATTAATATCTTTATCATCAGGGAAAAGATTTTCAACCCGAATCTTCCATGCCACCGAGCTCTTCACATCCAAGGGCCTTGAAGTTCCTCTTATTTTAGTTTCGCTTTGGTTCTTCATTTGTGCCAATGTCATTTTGGGGTTTACATTTTGACTTGGTTTGTTTTTCACTCGTTCTGTAGCTTGAGTCTTCAGTCTTACCACTTGAATTGGGCACAGTTGTATGGGATCTTTGTGCCGCGCTTCCATGTTCTTTACTGAGGGCATAATCTACATGTGATATGTCATTTGTCCTGTTACTGATGGTCGGGATAGCAACAAGTCCACTGAAGTATGGAGTATTCGTCGTTAAGGGACGAATTTGACTCATAGATTTGTCTGACTCAATAGAGTAAGGTGACAACTCACATAAATCCATTGAGCCCTCTTGCGCAGAACTAGAATGGGCATCAGAGTCTAGCTGTGCCCGCTTCCTTGAGGTCTGTATTTTAGTTTTGCTCTGCTGTTCCTTATGATTTGATACCTTAATTAGGTTAACATTTATTGCTGGGTGTACGTCTTGATTTTTCTTTTCTTTGTTACGCTCAAAGATCCCCAGTTTTTGGGGAGTTGCTAGGTTTCTGACAAATTGTTTGATGTTTGATGACTTTCTCTTTAGAGCGTTTTTGACAGCATTGCGTGGCTTGACTGTGGCATTTGTAGAATTTACTTTTTTTCTGTTGTGTGCCCTTTGCTGTCAAGTTCTTGGCAAGCCCAGTAAAGATTCCAAATGTCAATTGCTTCAGCTTGTTGGAAGCGATGTCGACAGCATTCAGCTTATTTAATAGATCAGGAGCAGGTGGAACGTCACAATCCATAGTCCTGTTAATACCACTAGGATTGTCAGTCAAATTTAGTGGTGACGTGACCAGAACAGATATCCCACTAACTGCTGGGCCTTGAGTTGGCGCTGTCAGTTTGGGATGACGGCCCAAAGGTGATTCATGCACTATTACTGTTGACATTGCATTCACAGCTGTCACTGGAGTGGCAAGTGAGACCACACTGTTGACAGCAGTTGCAGGACATGGTATATTTCCTAAAAGCTGCGTCTCAGGCCAATCACATTTCTTGTTTTCGTTATGTCTCAACCATTTCATACATTCAAGCACTGCATTCATAAGAGTAGCATTATCAGCATGTTCTCGAAATGCCAAGTCCCTGAGGCGGTAATGCCATTGTGTTGAGAGTTCAGCCTCTCTTTCCAGTCTTTTCTGTAGGGCGATATTAACATGTTCCAGATTCTCAAGTTTTGCCAATAAGGTGCTTAATTGTGAACCTTGTTCTTTTAATGAGTCATTTAAAGACTCATAAAGTTTAAAAAAGGGAATAAGTGCTAGTGAGGTTGCTGCTGGCATGTTGTTGTGAATTTGAATTCCTGCTGCCAATGATATATTGGCTTTGTTATTGCGCTCCACTCCCGATTCATGTGCCTGTAAATGGTCTTGCTGTTGCTTCCTATGTGCAGTTGTAGAGCGCAAGCTTATATTTGTGTGCAGCGAGGAATCACTGTTGTCCTCCAGCTCAGTACATGGTAATCCAGGCGATTCTGACTCCATGCTTGATGGTACTATATAATTTGGAGTCAATCCTTACATATTTGGGGTACTTGCCTGAACCTGGGATCATGCTTGCAAGATCAGATGGAACAGATTCTGCAAGTCGCCCCCGGGGGTGGCACATCTAAATTGTGTTTTGGCGTCTTTTTAACAGAGGCAGTTACAAAACTATTAATCAGTTTGTCTTTGATTAATTGATAATCAGCAGTCAAACGCTCGGCCAAGCGTGCCTCACGACCTGCTAAATCTAATCCTTGCAATCCTTGCCAGTTAGAGGGCGACATTGAGCAATTCGAGAGTTTTGTTGTGCCAGCGGACGAGGCATCACATAGGCGCTGCTCGCCAGCCCGCGCCGGTAAATATCTCGGGACTGTAGGGTTCAAAAGCGTTCCGGCAAGCATTGCACTATTTTGCACGCCGGAATCGATCATTGCTACATTTAAGCTTTTCTCTTTCGCTGCATCGGATGTACATATAATGCTGCTAGTTTGCAGGCAACTTCTTTTTTCTAAGTAATCTCCAGAGAATTCCTGCAACATCGGCTGATCAATTCTTGACATTGTTGGCTCCTTAGATGTCAGTTCAGAAGCCTAGGAGATTTGGTAGCAGCACATGTCCAGCTTCAGAGTTTATGCACACTACATTGTGTGCACGTAACGATTCTGAGAGATCCAAAAACGAACATGTTATGACGTGTTGTGTCTCCTGACACTTGAATTTGTAGTAATTCTTGGTCTGTAATATCAAACGGCGATTGAAATGAAGCCGTGTTTATTTCGATTACATTGCCATTTTCAGGTACTGTAGTGAAATTGACTTCATTGACTTCCCTGACTCTGCTATTTGCGGTGTTAATAAACGTGTCTTTTGATACAATTGCTTTCATGGAGACCGCTCTTGCATCAGTTACTTCACAGAGAGTTGCTGGAGGCAAATCGGCAGCTTTGTGAAAACCGATTGCTGATGGCTCCACCCGCGATGCTTTTACAGAGTTTAAAATGGGCCCAGTCCATAGCCCATTAGCAGCTGCGCACATTATTGCTAACGTAAATAGCGCGGGAACAGATGTAGACAAGTTTGTTTCAATGGTCTGGAATGCAATTCCGGCATTATCAGCTCACTGCTTACCTCGGCATTCACGGCGAGAGTTCTGTCCATTTCACTTTCCGTGAACGCACGCCGTTCGAATAAAGTTTGGTGCCGAGTCAATGGGCCTAGCATGCCTTCTAGCTGCTCCTTGCAATCCGGAGCGACTAGGGCAGACTGGGACTCACCACGGGACTCTGCGTGGCACTTCGCGCACGCGTACACCTTTTAAGGTGGAGTATCAGTGTGGGAGTCTCAACATTAAAGGGCCAGAGTGTAGGAAATAAAAAGCAAAGTTCTCTGACGGTCACAGCAGCTCCTCTCACAGCAAAATCTGGGGTAGACTGGGACTCACCACGGGACTACGCCTAATTCTATATTACTCATTATCATTTTCAACTGTTGCTTATTTATTGAGTCCCCCCCCCCACGTTGCTTAATAGGTATGCTTCACTTTCTACGTAATAGAGAGCATTTCATATGCCAGGGAAATATATCGTGGGAGGCAGCTTTTGCTAACTCTTCCATCACATTCCTAATATACAGATTCTCCAAAGAGCTTCAACGCACCTTCAGTGGAGTGACAGATGGTTCAAGCATGTCATCCTCACATCAAATATCTCAGGCTGTTTGGATGAGTATACATGATTCATGGTGTACTATACAGTTAAGGTAAGTGTTCTGAAAAATAAAATGAGAACCAACCCAGTTTGCACCCGCCCAGCCACTACCATACAAACACATTCACCATGCAGGCACTCAGGCCCAGACACACACGCATGCATCTACTCAGATACCCTAATGCTGACAATCAAATACATCCATGCACACAGCACCACTCAACGTGTCTTACAGACGCAAACACACACACACACCATTACATTCAAACACACACTCAAACATACATACTAACACCACAAAAAACACTTGCTGAATGTCTTCCCTTCTATTTGTGTACCCCAGAATGATTAGAACACAGTAATGGGGCATGCCGATGCCATGTAATTCAGTATCGTGGTTGCTAATGCTAAACAACCTTTGTAATGGAGCAAAATGAGCCGCACACTCAGTGTGCCGTGCATGGATTATTTATGTTTAAAGTAAATTAAGCATTTTCATTTAGTTAAAAAAATATTATAATGTGAGCGGTGCAAGCCTTGCTGGAGGCAAGGGTGTGTACTGGGCTGTAGGGAGGAGCCAGGGTGGCGACTGACGCTTCTGCCTCCCCTATGACGCCCATGGCTCTACCACTGAGTTGTAGATACTGCTTCCTGGTCTTCTGGTCCATCACAATGTCTGTTAGTACCCCAATAACACTCAGTTTAGCCTTTCCACGTCGCCTGACCTTCCCCGTGATGGAAATGCTTCCTTATTATGATAGCCACATTTCTGCACGACACATTGAGGATAAGGTTGTTATCCAAATACCAGGCCAGCCTCCACCTTGGGTTATGCCTCTGTGGCCATAGTTCTCATTCTACTTTTAACAATAAAATGCCTTATTATATGTTTATTAATATTATTATTGAGCTTAGGGCCCTTTAGTAACATGCATGCCATGCATGGGTTCAGAGAATAACCAAATAACCGAACCAACTCAGGAAGATGGCAAAGATATTGTTTTATTAACAATTATCTAAAACAGGGAGTTCCAACGATCATCAATGGATGTTCGCTTAATTTCTCTCAGGGATCTTTTTACAAAACATAGACTTTATACTAAAAATACATAGGAGGTGATGTCATACTACGTGGCAAATAATGAAAAACCTACTAGTGATTGTGATAGGCTTAAGGGGAGCATCTAAGTATACATTACATAGGACATTGGATTGTGATTGGTTGCCCACTTTCAGGTGGACAATATATGCCTACCTCTAAAACATGTAATCTTCAAACCATTAAGGCCTGACTCTCTCCCCCCGCCCAATTAGCCCAAGATCTCTCATCACCCAAGCCTCCTGCCATGAAGATTGTCTTTGAACTTGGCCATGCAATGTATCCTTGTCTCTGGGAATACAAGGGAGTGCGAGCACTCACTATCGTTGTTCTAGGACTCCAGGTTCGACTCTATTTTCATTTTTGGCTCACATGACAGGAGACCACGATTTGGTCCATTTTTCAGATTTGAAATGTCTTAAATGAATACAACTTTGCTCTCTTGGTGTTCTTTCTTTGCACCTTAACAAGAGATGATTCATCCTTCGCATGTTCACTCGTTTCAAGAATAGATAGCTGACCTTGGCTGCTTCAGTTTTGATACCAGTCCAGATAGCTTCGCCAAGCAGCTCCACAATTTCAGCTTATTCTTGCTGCGACACAATTCTCCCTCTCTTCTTCATGGGTCCTGGCTTACTAAAGTTCATGATACCGATGTCCAACTCCTGTACAATGAGGGCTTTGCCTGCATTCTATTCACTATGTATAGCCAGTTCTATAATTACTACCTAGCATTTCAGCATCTGTACAATTATTGAACAGTTGATTCTCTGCAGCACTTTGTGCATGTGTAATCATTTTTTAGTGGTTAAAAGTTCACTTGATTGTTTACATCATCATTCGCTTCTGTAGGATCCATGTATCCTCTTCAGCCAATATTCTGAGACATCGTTCATACTCTCCTATGATGTCACAGACTTCTTTCCTTGCCCTTTTTATATTCCTTCAGGAAGTTCCTCCCTCAGATTTTCGTCTCTTTGGGGATACATATGATAGGGTTGGCTGCAGTATTGGCACAACTGCTGGTGTCAAACACAGTACGATCTCAGACTTCCAACATATAGGAGGTAGGGGGGTGGGATTTCCTGCAGAGGCATGTAACTGCTACTCTACATTTTTATTATGTGGGATGACTTGCAGTAGGACTTAATTAAGAACCACACTAGCTATAACCTGCTTTCTTCCTTTGCTGTTATTGCTGACAGGTTTGGGGCAGGGGAGGGGAGACAGACTCTGGCATCCCCTTAAACTATTCGGGTGTGCCCTGCCCCTGTTATTGCTTCAGTTCAGTTAGGCCTTTGAACTGGCGGACAGTACTAACGTGCCATTCCACCTGCCCTCATGATGTCGAAAACAAAAGCAATCACCTCATCTCTCCTAAAGACAGGCAAAAGAAGTTGATCGAAATTTGTAAACCTATCCAAGCTGTTAATGTGTTTATATCTGAGATTAATGGGCTAATGCATGATATTGATTTGACACCTCAGGAGGAGTGGCTGGCGGGGGGGCCTATTGGGGAGAGCGCCGGGGCTAATTGTGTAGCTGAAGGAGGAGAGTTGGCTATAATGAATTACTAATAATGATGCAAATGGTCCTGAAAAAGTTAAACCTCCAGCTTGTAAGTTAAAACCCCATAAAGATCTGCTGCTGCTGCCTTTGGAATCTGGAAAAAATCTGGAACAGGAAGGAACAACAAACCATACCTTCACAGTTAATTTTCACGGAACCAACAACAAAGGGGTATTTGATATCATTGAATTACATTGTGCTGCAGCAGTCCCAAGGGTACAGCCCCCTACCTTAGCTACCACAACCTACTTAAGCCTGAAAACATGCAAAGAGATGGATGAAATGGAACCAGAGTTAATCGAGGAAGAGATTACTGTGGTTAATCAGTCTGTCCATTTGTCTAACAGGTTTTCTGTCCTGGAAGTCACAAATACATGTAAGGGCAGCAGGAGCAATATCCAGGACTCGGATGCATGTTTTGGCCAACATCCACGTTAAAGTCTTCTAAGAACACAGGGAAAAATCAAAATATTCAGTGAAAGGCCAAGAAAGTGTGCAGTAAGAGCAATTTGACTGTAGATAGTACTCAGATGGAAAAGGGAGACCAGATAGAAGCTATTGTGCAGTGGTTGGCTGCAGATATTAAAATGTAAAATGAGAAAGTAGGGAGTACTCTTCGTGACTTGAAATGTGAACTGAAAGCTATATCAAATTCTGTGACAAAGATGGCACTTAAGCTAGAAAAACAGGGAGAATCCAAAACATGCCCAAGCACGGGTATATGTGAAAAGAACCTCCCAGACAGAATCCAGAGTGGTCCTGCTAGAATTTCCATGGAGTGTAGCACTAATGAAATTTCTTCCCACAAAGCATGCAGTGTGGACTGTTCACATTCCCTTTGGCCAACACCAGACCCAGATATATTTAGACGGCTTGAGGTCAACAATCCGAGGTACCAAAAAAAAGAGCAGACTGCACACAAGTGGTGAGGGCACGGGGCAGAAGTATGGTATGTGCCACGACCCACATCCAGAAACGCCCCGTGCAAGCCCATGGGCCAGGAGGGGTCTTGACTCGGGTCTCCAACAAACTTAGGCATCCTTTGCCTAGGCCCTCTTGGGGCCAGCCCTGGCGCCTTTGGCGCCATGCTCATACTTAATAAAGACTTGTGTTTAGGGAACTATTTATTTCAAGTGCCAGCCAACATGGAGGCATCTACATAGCTTGGCTCCTTGGAACCAAGCTATGCGGTATAGTGTTTTGGGTGTGGTAGCCTAGGAACTACTTTAACTGGACTACTTTCTTGGAGCTATTTAAACCACACCCGACTTGGATAACACGCTTCGCGTTACTTTGCAATCCTGCAACGTGATGCTCATCGTGTTCAGCTGTACCCGCAAACCTTGGAAGAACAGCATCTGTAAAGAGACAAAAGGACATTGTTAACAGCAGCATCGTTAGCTGCCCACAGCTCCTGCGGACAGCATCCTAGGATCAGCACATCTTCTGGACCGGCGGATCTGCAAAAAAGGAAAAAACAAGACATTAGACACTTTTACAACATAACAAATTGTTCTGAAAAGCTTACCTCACAAGTGGCCCCTCGACCAGAATCGCCTCGGGATTTCATACACCGGGTGAGCACCGCGATCTATGGGAAAGAAAAGACAACAGGTTATTTAGGCAAGGCATCATAGCGCTGCCCATAGCGCCTACTTACCGCATCAAGGCGCTCTTAATACGCCATCATTTACCGGTGAGACCAAATTCAGCCAATGCATCACATTGGACTTCCGCGCACCGAAGGAAGAGAAAAAGACATTATTTAAACCAAATAAAGGCAGGCAAGAATAACAACAATATACAACAGCAATCAGACCTACCTGAAAGACTCAAAACCGGCCGGCATCAATGAAGTAACTAGATCGCATTCACCCACAAAGGACAACGCGTCCCTGCCAAGAAGGCAGGACGGAGAGCACACCTGAATTAACAACAAAGTGAGGGGAGGTCCAGAGGGAGTGCAGGCATACGGGGTGGTGGGGGGTTGCTTACCCCAGTTACCCAGTCTTGAACATTGCCCACCTGTATTCCAGGTAGAACTTCCCCACTGGTCATACCTGAGAACCGCAAAGAAGGATACCAGAGACCCTACGGCTGGGCGGCGTCCCCGTGGATACCAGGTGAGTGTAACAGTATGTAATGTATATTCTGATGAAAGTCTTTTTGAAGCATCATCTCTGGTCTGTAATGTTCCTAGGTTGTCCCCAGGTGCCTTTGAAAATCAAGACTCCCTGATGAGCAAGTGCATTCACTGGAATAGAACAGTGAAAGTGTGCACCTCAATTATCAGTGATGATATTGTCGGACGCAAGAGAATTAGAAACCCAGATGGCAGCAGCAGCGACTTCATTCAGATTACCTTTAATTCAGGACAGTTAGCTACAGAGCTTCAAACATAACACCCCACCCCAGATCCAAAATATCAACCAAATAGTAGTAATGTTCCAGCTCCCAGAGAGTTGGGCACTGCTTCCGAGAGCTCATCTAATGTTGTCAGTCCCCAAAATGAATGTATGATAGATGGTTCTGGTAGAAGGCCCAGTGCTAATGTGGGAGGTTGTCTAGAGGGATTTGACTGACTAACACAGGGTGGTGGAGGAGGTATTACTCACAGCTCTTGCAGATTGGTTTCCTGGAACATAGCTGGGGGACTGAAGCATCTAGAGACTCCAGTCTGGTGCAAGTTTATCGGGGGCAACCAGCAAATATTACTTGAGGAGACCTGGGCAAATGCGGCTATTGACATCCAAGGTTTACACACAAAAAGGTCCTAAGGGCAGGCCATTTGGTGGCTTGCTAATGGGGGATGATGTAGTATAGAATTGCCAAGTTACGAGTCGAGCTACTGGTTTTATGGATTTACAGCATATAATCATACATGCTTCGAATAAGGAATGTTTTCTTTTATTTAATACATATAATCCACCTAATGCAGCATCTTCAATGGCTAATGCACTTAAGATTCGGGAGTTAACTGACACATGGAAAAAGCTTAATCCAAGTGACACTGATGGATTAATGACTGGTGATTTTAATCTTCAATGCAAGCTACTACGGGAACTCGATGGATTGTGAGAGGATCCGGATCAAGCCTGGGATATTCCCCCCCTGGAGGCTGCTTATCCAAAGAAAATACATCGATTGGCAATAGATGTTGCCCGAGTTTTATCTGGCCTGGAACTCAGAGCATGGGTCGTCCGTTTTCTTAATGATCAACCGGCTGCCAAGATATGATATGATATGGCATTTACAACACGCCCATACACAAGTGTTTCAAGGCGCGATGAGGCAAGGGAGGGGAAGACAGTGGAAGACAGACAAAGATCCTACTAGGCCATGTGTCATTCAGATCGCGCAAGTGCGAGGGTAGGGAGAAAGGGAAGAGGGCCAGGGGAAGGGAAAGGGGAAAAGTGCAGTACATGGGAAAGAAGAAGAATACAATAAATAATGGCCTGAAGGTGGCAAGTGCAAGGTAAGAGAAGACATAAGTGCTGGTAAGGGACTGATGGGATACAGAACAAGTCCCCAAGGGCAGGGGGTTGCCAGGGAGGCAGGGCAGTTGAGCAAACGGGGGGATCTGGCCCCAAGATCAGAAAGGGTGGCCAGGTAACCAGTGCCGAATCGGCAGGGAATATCAGCAGGGGTGAGAGGTAGAGAAAGCAGAGGCAAAGAGGAAGGTTTTGTGGTTCTTCCGGAACCGGAGATGGTTCTCCTCAAGTTTCAGGGAGGCAGGAAGGCTGTTCCAGAGGGAGGCCCCTGCCAAGGAGACAGATCGACCACCAACTTGTTGCTTGGAGAAGCGACTGACCCTCAGGGAGTTGGAGGCAGATGAGCGAAGAGCCCGAGAAGGAAGGTATTTAGAAAGAGAGAGTTGAAGGTAATGTGGTCCCAGGCCCCAGAAGGCCTTGTAGATAATGCAGAGGGTTTTGAAATTAATCCTTTCAGCCACTGGGAGCCAGTGCAGAGATTTGAGGCCAAGGACAAGTCTTGCATTCCTGTTTTGGATAAGTTGCAGAGGAAGGAGAGTAGACGCAGGCAGATTTAGATAGAGGCTGTTGCAATAGTCCAGCTTAGAGAGAACCAGAGCTCTGGAGACGGTGAGCTTCTGGGGGAAGGAGAGGAAAGGAAGAATACCTCTGAGGAGGTGCAGCTGGTAGTGTGACTTCTTAGAGACATCGGAGATGTGAGGAGAGAAGGAGAGTGTGGAGTCAAAGATGACCCCGAGGTTTTTAGCCATGCAGGTGGGAGCAGGAAGAGGGCCAAGGGAGGCCGGCCACAGGGCTGAAGGGAAGGGGAAGGAGGGAGAGGGGGTGCCGATGAGTAGAATCTCGGTCTTACTGGCATTAAAGCAGAGGTTGTTGGGGGCACACCACTCCTGGATAGCAGACAGACAGTCAGAGATGAGGGAAGGAGAGGAGGAGGCCGAGGGTAGCCTGAAAATGAGCTGGGTATCATCCGCATAGCACTGAAAATTGGGCCAGAGAGCGGCGATGCAGTGGCCAAGGAGTGCCAGGTAATGGTTGAACAGCCAAGGAGAGAGGTTAGAACCCTGGGGGACGCCACAGGTAGAGAAAAAGATATCAGAGAGGAAGGAACCAAGTTGGACCTGGGAGGGTCGGTCGGAGAGGAAAGAAGTCTGCCACGCCAGAGCCTGTCCAGTGATACCCAGGTTATCACAGAGACGGTTGAGCAGGATGGCGTGGTTGACAGTGTCAAAGGCAGAAGAGAGATCAAGCAAGATAAGGACGCACAGGGTGTTGGAGTCAAGGTTGGAGAGAAGGTCTTCACGGATGTTCAGGAGAGCAGTTTCTGTGCGTCTGGCAGGCCTGAAGCCAGACTGATGGTCATGGAGACAACCAACAGATTTGGTGTGGAGATTAAGATGGGAGATGGCCAGTTTCTCCAGGAGCTTGCCCAGGAAGGGAGTGATGGAGATTGGGCGATAGTTAGCCGGGCAGGAGGGGTCAGCAAGGGCTTCTTGAGAAGAGGGTGCACAAGGGAGTGCTTCAGAGGGGATGGGAAGACTCCAGTGGCAAACGAGTGATTGCAGAAATCAGCCAGGGCAGGAGCCAGGGAGTCGATGTGGTCCTTGATAGTTTTGGAGGAACAGGGGTGAACCTATTTTGACGAGACTTTCATAGATCGGACTTGTCGAGAAACCTTGTCAGCAGAAAAAAGTGGAAAGGAAGAGAGGGAGGGAGGGGGGTGGCAGCAGAGGGGCCAGAGGAAGAGAAGGGGATAGAGGGAGGGAGTTGACAGGAGGAGAGTGAGGACAGGATGTCCTGAGTTTTGGAAGTGAAGTGAGAAGCCAGTGCCGTACAGAGGGCCTGGGAGGGGACAGGAGAGGTAGAGACTGCAGCAGGGTTGGCCAGTTCCTTGCAGATTTTAAAGAGTTCAGCTGAGTTGTTAGATGCCGCAGAGATCCGGGCTTGGATATGGGCTCTCTTCTTGGTGAGGGCGGAGAGCCGGTATTGCCGTTGCAGCAGGCGGCAGGCCAGTTTGTCAGAGGATGAACATGAAGCACGCCATTTCCTCTCGGCCACCCTGCACTTGCATTTAAGGGTGACGAGATCGGAGTCATACAAGGAGTTACACTTGGCGTTGGGCTTCAGGCGGATTCTCATGACAAGGGCAAGGATATCAAGAGTATCAGATATAGCAGAGTGGAGCATGCAGAGGGCTGTGTCAGGGTGGGAGTCAGCCAAAGGGGGAGGAGGGGTGAGAAGGTGGCAGCGAAAGCCTCAACAGACCAGAGGTCGAAGTGGGCATGAGCGGTCGGGAGCGGTGCTCCTATACTTTTTATTTTTCAGTTTCACCGTTCCTATACTTTTATTTTAAAAAGAAACCGTTCCGGAACGGTTTCATTTTAAAATAAAAGTGTAGGAAGAAGTTGAAGCTTGCACTGCACTGAACATTCCCTTAAATAAAAGGTGTGTTTGTTTGGGGGTTTGGACTATGTGTGGGAGAGGCACAGCAATGGGGTTTGTGGGGAGTGGGGCAGACCGGCAGGGAAGCTCCACTACTTCTTTTCGTACACTTCTACCACTGCAACAGACACGCACTTCATGGGTTGGATGACCGCGAAGGTGGGTGGCAGTGATGAAGGTGGCTTAGCCTGAGAGATAGGGAGGGTGAGGTGGGAGGATAGGAGAAAGTGGTCTCTCCAGGAGAGAGGAGTGGAGAGAGGAACAGAGAGGGGAAGGTCAGAGGAGATCAGAGCATCAAGAGTGGGCCCTGCAGAATGAGCTGGGCCGGAGGGGAGAATGGTTAGTGAAAGAGAGTCACATAGGTCACAAAAGTGTCCAGAGGGGGGACAGGAGGCATCCAAGTAGATGTTGAAGTCTCCAAGAAGGAGGAGTTGAGTGGTTGAGGCCAAGAGAGAGGAGTAGAGGTCCGCCCACTCGGAGAGGAAGGAGGAAATCTGACCAGGTGGTCGATAGATAGTAGCCACGGTAAGGGAATGGCTAGGAGAGAGAGAGAGACGGCAGCCAAGGCATTCAAAAGAGGAGTAGGTCTGCGTAGGAGTGACAGAGGCAGGAATCCACTCAGGGAAGATAAGGGCAACACCCCTACCAGAGCGGTTGGGCCTGGGCACAGAGAGGATCTTGTAGCCGTCAGGTAGAAGCATGTCAAAGCTGGTGACAGAGCTGGTCATGAACCAGGTCTCAGTGAGACCGAGGACATCGAGGTCAAGTTCTTCGAGAAGGCGACAGATGTCAGAGGAATGTTTGACAGCAGAACGAGAGTTGAGAGTGGCAATGTGGAGAAGGTTGCCATCCTTGAAGGACTTCCGGGGAGGGGCACAGATCAGGGGTATGCCCTGCGTAGGTGTAGAAGGAGCCCGAGAGGGGGCAGAGAGGGAGGGAGAAGGCAAGGTAGCCGAAGAAAGGGGAGGGGGGACAGCAGGAGCAGAAAGGAAGTTGATGAGGCATGGGAAGCGTCTATCAAAGAGGTGAAGGTTGGCCGGAGGGCCTTGGACCAGGACGGTCCCATTAGAGTAAACATTCATGATGACCTTGGAGGAGTGGAAGGAGGCCAAGAGGACATCCCACCGGGTGCCACCATTAATGGGAGAAGAGGAGAAAGGAGCGGGCCCAGAGACCATATGAAGGGTCCATAGGTCAGGTGAAGGCACGACAAAGAGGATGTCGGTGAGAGTTTCCTTAGAGGCGGCACTGGTGTAGGTGTCAGCGATAGGGAGGCCTGGATTGGAGACCAGGATGTCCTTTTTGAACTTTTTTCTACCAGATTTAGTGACGAGAGCAGGATAGTCAATAGAGAAGCAATTAGAGAAGATAGGTGAGATAGAGAGCACCATAGAGTAAGGAGAGGAGAGGCAGGGGGGGAGAGAGAGGGAAGACACAAGAGAGAGCAGGCGGACAAGATAGCGGGTAGCAATAGAGTAGCACAGGAAGACAGCAAGACAATCTTTGGTCCGAATGGCAGCTCTAGTATCAATTATACATATAATCCACCTAATGCAGCATCTTCATTGCCTAATGCACTTAAGATTCGGGAGTTAACTGACACATGGAAAAAGCTTAATCCAAGTGACACCGATGGAATAGTGACTGGTGATTTTAATCTTCAATGCAAGCTACTAAGGGAACTCGATGGATCGTGGGAGGATCCGGATCAAGCCGGGGATATCCCTCCCCCCCCCAGAGGATGCTTATCCAAAGAAAATACATTGAATGGCAATAGATGCTGCCTGAGTTTTATCTGGCCTGGATCTCAGAGCATGGGACGGCTGTTTTGTTAATGACCAACCGGCTGCCAAGACCACCTATGGTCCGAATGGCAGCTCTAGTATCAATTATATTTTGGTCTCAGCTAGGGCTCTGGTCACCAAGTTTGAGGTAGAGGACAATTGAGATAGTGATCCTAGACCAATTGAGATGGAATTTAAGTTTGGTGAGGTGGCTGGAGATTGTACTCATGCCCTGATTTTTGCCGGTCACTCACTGTAAGCAATCAAGTGGACAAGGTTAGTGGAGTCTGATTCCCTTTCTGAGATGTATGTGGCCACTCCAGGGCACTTGCAGAAGATTTGCGTGGCAGGGTACAATAATTCTGAGATTTTGTGCGAATTAACCTCTATGATTGAGGCCCTTTTTTTGTATTTCACGCACTCCAAAAGAGTGATCAAGCTGTGTGCCATAAATCGAGAGAGCTGGTATGACGGAGGCTGTAGAGAAGCCACACAGCAGCTTTGTGACATCTTGGCTCTGGATATAGCTGCAGACAAGGTTTTACTCTGTGAATGCAGAGCCAGATATAAGCAAATAACTTGCGAGAAAAAGGAGAGTTATGTCAGGAAACAATGGAATGGTCTTCTCAACTCCTACGCGAACAGTAATTATAAAGCTTTTTGGGAGCTTATTTCTGGGGATGAGGTTAACAGAAAAGCAACCTTGCAATGCATTACAGCGAGCCTGTGATATGATCATTTTGCTGTTCTTTTTGATGGGGTGAATCACATAGAAGGAGCACAAATGGCAGCCCTATTTGGTCATGAGACAGCAGGAGAGAGGAGCTTTCAGGTAGAGCAGGGAGAGATCTGTGTAGCCATCAAGTCTTTAAAGGGGAGGGAAAGCTCCCGGCCCAGAAGGGATCCCAACTGACATATACAAGGAAGAACAAATGATCTGGGTACCGTGCCTTTGGAAACTGTTTGACACAGTTATCGCCCAGAATGTTGTTCCTCCAACCTGGCAGCAGGCTGTACTTGTCCCTATTTTTAAAATGGAAGACAGGGATCAACCTGCTAATTATCGCCTTAAATCCCTTTTAGATAGTGTGGGTAAAATATTTGCAAAGGGGATTCTGGGCCGTCTGCAATCTGGGGCTGACGATAATGGAATAATCAGTGACCAACAAGCTGGGATTAGGAGAGGGAAGAGCACTACTGATCAGTGTTTTTTGCTATTCCTTCTGATCCAAAAGTATATCGCCCTAAAAGAGGTCAAATTATATGTGATATGTGTAAACCTTAAAACCTCCTTCGATTGCGTGCCCCGTGATCTAGTGAGGAAAGCCTTGAAAAAGAGAAGAGGACCTGCTAATTTGTTAACAGTGATACAGTCACTCTATTCTAAAAACAAGGCAAAGGTTTAATGTGGGCTGGCGGGAGAAATTATCAACTCTTTCAATGTAGTTAAAGGGGTGCGGCAGGGATGTGAGCTTGCCCCACTGCTGTTTTGTATATACATTGAGCATGTTTTGTATCCACATTGAGCAGATAATCGGGGAGCTGAATCAATGCTGCCAGGAACCACCAAAGATGGATAAAGTTAAGTATCCAGCACTGTGTTATGTAGATGATGCTGTTCTCGTGTCAACCTTCCCCCGGGGTCTTAGAGCCATGTTGGTGGTTTTTCTTGGTAAATGTGAAGCACTAAAATTGGAGCTTAACATTGGGAAAATGAAGACAATGGTTTTCAGACACAAGTTCTCGAAGCATGGTGATATCATTGTAAACATGACAGGTCAGAGGCTTTCTAAGATTATTTGGGAACAAGGTTCCATGAGACTGGGCAATGGACTCCCCAATTAAATAAGGTTTGCTCTGCATTAGAAAAGTATAATGGTGGGATTAGGCCCTTTCACAACAAGCACAGGAGAAGTGCAATTACCCCGGCCACTGTGATTTATCAGAAAAAAGCAGTTATTTCAGCCCAGTTTGGTGCAGAGTTATGTGGTTATGTTGAAACATGAGTTGTGTAAGAGTGGAGAACAACTATTTTAAAGAAACTCATAATGGTACCGCAAACGTCCCCTAATGTACTGCTGTACCTGGAAACTGGAGTGTGTCAATTAGTATGTGATTTCTATCCATCCTGTGATGTGTTGGATTAGGCTTTGGAGGACGGAGGGGCTTAACATCTATCACAAAGCCCTGACTCATGTATTGAACATAGAGGGGGGAAATAATTTACCTTGGGTAAAACATGTTAAAGACACCTTACTTGCATTGAATGAATCTGGTCTATGGGATAGCCCAGAATGCCTTGATAGAGCATCAGCTAGTAAAATTAAGATGGCTACCATCATTAGGGCCAGGAAGAGCATTGAGGATGCAGCCGAAAACAAAGTTACAGCTGGGTATATTCTGGTAAAACCAGAATATGGCTATGAGAAATATCTGGACTATTTTAAACCCTCATCTGCTCTATTTGTATGCTTCAGGCTGGGAATACTCAGGATATCCTCTTTTACCAAATCATGGAGCAAAGATTGTACAGGAGCCTGTCCTTCCTGCCATTTAGGAGAAGAAACTTGTGCACGCATCTTGCTTGTGTGTGCTGAATTGAAGGTGCTAAGAGCATTTCATCTGAAACCCCAGTTCATGGAAATTGACACCCGCTCCATGGCAGATGCATTGAGAATGTAATGATCATCGGACTGCGGTAGTAGTGGCCAAGTTTATTAATCGTGCTTGGTATTGTAGGTCAAGAGTATTAGTTTATGATGTCTAAGAACTATGATCACCATTTATGAAATATGGGGGCTGCGAGATAACCCCCCCCTTGCTGTAAAATGATGGTATCTATTTATTACGGAGTTAATTCCCTGTATCATTTTGTGTAAACTGGTCCGTGTGTTGATTTATGCTATAGGGTCTTATCCTTGTGTTTGGAATGTGTACTCAGATGAAATGGTTTTTTGGCTTGTTAATTTTATTGTTCTTGTGATTTTAAGACTTAAAAAAAAATATTTCATCTTATTATTATTTATTAATTGATGTGCAAACTTCATGGCATGTTGCTGAATAAAGTATTGATATATATATATGTGATCAAGCGACTAGGTGTCGCGGAACGCATCAGCTTTTATTGCTGCCTCCTTGCTACGGCTTTGGAGCTACAGAGCGTTTTAACATTTTGTTGAATTGAATAAAGAAAAGATTTTAACTTCATCTTTTTTGGTTCCATGGTGCTGCTGTTTTCTTTGGCCGATGGTTGCCATTTTTTTTTATATTTTGGCTGGGAGCGCAATTCGAATTTGCCAGTGCTCTGGCAACTAAGGATAACAAATATATATACATTATTATTATTATTACCATGTTTTTTTTCATATACTGCTTCATGACATACCCTTCTAAGGATTGTATTAATAGGTGTTGTTAACCACCTGCTCCCATTAAGGGGCAGTCAGTATGAGTATAATGGAAAATATGACCTACTGAAAAGCTGATATATACATTTCCCAGTGGAAGCACCTATTCCATTAAGCGAACCACCCCATGGCCTTTTAGTTTCTAACTATATTAATCCTGGCTCTTGTTTTGAGAAATGCTGCCAGCCTTGTGCTGCTGTAATGGATGTCAGCCCTGTGACTTGAACTGCTGTGTGACATACTGCTAAGCTCTCTCCCTGGGGAACCCACTGGTTTTATGAGTAAGATGCATTGCTCTCCTCGTGTATGCAGCCTGTGGCGCCATTAAACAGGAACTTTGCCACCAAAGAGAAATGCCACCAACCAAAAAAAAATGATAACTTGATATTTCAATAACCTCTTACTCTGCAAGTCGCATGTTTTATTTTCACCGTGCACAATGTGTGAACACATATGCAGAGTGCAATAACACTGTGAGTGCTGTGGAGTCATGATATGGTGTCCCTTCGATTTGATTTCCTCTGTGAGATTGCAGTCTTTCTTCATTTTGCAGGACCTTACAGGTGGCCAGATCTGATACTCAGCTACCCTAAGTGTTTAGTGGTCAGACGATGACAGGCACGTTCTGAAGCCAGCACGAATATAGGTATTTTGCAGAAGGAATTAAAACAGTGATTTTTGACATGACGGTTTGTTGCTAGTAGAGGCAGCAGAGGACGTGTGCATTCTGGTTTTTAGCGCATGCGTTTTCAGCAGCTTTAAAATGTTTAAAAAATACACTGGAGCCGAGTCACAGAACGACAATAGCACTGGCACCCAGATGCGTTATTTTTTCATGTGTAAAATGCAGACTATGCGCTGAATGAAGGACAAGCGCACATTGCTTGCACTTTTCTGAATCTGTCTCATAGGTCTAGTTTCAGTGAAGTGGGGGACATTTTGAATTCCATTTCCTATTGTAACGTCAGGTGTATTTTACTGGCCTGAACATATAGGTGCTGGTTCACGAAAGGAAAAAAAAAACGCCTACACGTCCCAATCGGCCAATTCAGTGTGCAGTATTAGAATGTGAGAGGCAGGTTTCCTCGCTCCTTCTGAACCCGCATATGTTCCTCTCGCCTTCTGAACCCGCATACCCCCATATGCAAAACCCCTGATTCACATAGGGATCGTTCAGGCAGGAGGGGGGACTGGCGGCAGGGACAAGGATCCTGCCGCCTCCTCATCTCTGCAAATGCGTCACGTTTGTGGGCAACATTTGCATGAGAATTGCGCACCTGCGCCCATGTCGGTGCTGGGATAGAATACAATAGAAGATAGCCAAGAAACGGGATACCTCAGTCCCGTGCCCACCTGTATACTGTTATTTTAGATGGGTAGAGATATAGAGTCAGACCGCGAGACAACCGGGTGCAGTCTGAGTACTTGCACTCTTGAAGTGCCTGACACGTTGAATGCCATTTCCAGGTTGAACAATGCCTGACATGCTTGCTTGCTTGCTTATTTATTTATTTATTTATTTATTTATTTATTTAGTTAGTTATTTGCTTCTAATGCTCGCAAACATCTGGCCACCTAACAATGAGACATTGTACATGACGACGTGCCCGGATATAAACAATAAGACAGGACACTTGGTGATAGCAAACATATGCTTGTCAGGGCTGTGAAATGCGCAAAGGTCCTGTGAAGACCCTTCGTTGCATTTAAATCGTCCTCTTCACCCCAGCTGCCACATGCAGGGCAAACGCATGCAGGAGGCACCACATTCCATGTGTGGATCGAATATGCACTCTTTGATGCAGCAGCCCCTCCTGTAGCACTCATCCCCGGGGGGTATACCCAACACCTGCGGGGCGCATAATATTTCCTGACGTGTTTGTGCAACTGGGTGCAAAGGGCAGAGTAGTCAGGAAAAAACATTAGAGGCTTGGCACAATTGAGTCTCTTTTAAAGGTAGATGACCGTAGTCCTCTGAAAATGAAAACTCCTCTTCTTTAACAGAGTGCACAATTGTTTCACTTTTTTTTTTTTAACAATGCGCGCCTCACAGGAAACGCCACTGATGAAAAGAAAGGGGGCCACTTTAGTTTTCTCTGAATATCTATAGAGATCCGTGCTTTAGTGCAAAGGAGATTTTAGGTTATCTTTAAGCAGCAGGCTTTAACGCTTTCCTTTAATAAAACACACGCTTTGATTTGAAAGCAGTTGCAGTGATGTTAAGGTCGTATTTGAACTAAAATAAATACTGCAATTCTCTAGCTGAGGACGCTATGCAACTGCAGCTGCAGCTAACGCGCCTACTTATGGTGTCATACATGATAGCTCAAATGACAGCATTGATGATATCACTAATAACACCACACCTCAAGCAACTGAACTACGCGTCATCGCCTCGGGAGGATAACTCAGGGGAAACGCGCTCGCCTTCAAAGCCAGAGGATGCGGAGCGACACAGGTTCGATCCCGGGTCTGCGCTTAGACATCTCTGGGTATTAAGCGCGTTATAAATACAATTACAAAGACACATCATATTTTAAAAAACATATCTGTCAGACAATGAATACATAACACGCAAAAATACATCCCTCTAATAACAACAAACAAAATCCTAAGCAGTAATCTTCAATGTCCGTGTCGTGTTGATTTGCCTCGCAAGTTGCCATCTGGTCAGGCAGATGGGAGATTACAATACTGCATAAGAAACGCGCGGTATCAAAGCGTTACTATGCAAACTCCTAGATGCTCAACGCTCTTCTACCAACTCATGACTTCCCTTGTCCTGGAGGGATAACGCTTGCCTGATTTCTACATGCTTGCCAGTGAGCAGCAGGAGGCACTACCGTGCACTGCATCTGTCAGTACTTAAGTTCGGAAGAAGTTTATTTGCTTAACATATTATGAAAAAGGCAGAATATAGCTTGTATTATTAGTATTAGTATTATGAGTCTTATTAGTAGTAGTATTTATATATTTATTTTTAGTTCACAAGGAACTTTTACACATTGTCCTACTTAATACACAAACTAACTCGTGTATTATATCCCATCTCTAAAAAAATCCCTGCAAGGAATAATCTATGCTAAAGTTCATAAATAATATCATTCATTATGAAATCATTCAATACAAAATCCTCACATCCTCCAAATTCATATGCATATTTACACTCCACCAAACATTTCAACATATACAACATATATCATTAGATCTCAGAAAGAATCCTCAGTGATTTATGAAAAAGGCAGAATATAACGTGTCAAAGTCTCCCAGGTGAAATCAGAACAGCCCCACTTACTCTCAAGCTGTGACTTTCCCTACCATTGAAAGTGGTGCCTGCCAAAGGAAGCAGACACATTCCAAATTTCATAAGAAAGAAACTTGGTACAGGTTTATTTTCTCATGTTAAAAATGACTGTGACTCGTCATATTCTGAAGTGCTAGATAGTGCTCTGCTGGGCTATTAGGAAGCCCCATCTCCTCCCTCTTGTTTTCTTGAAAGTAGTGGACCATACACGATGAGGGCTTAAACTTAATGGATTTCCATACAGGAAAATATGATTACCGCCTAACTAAGACATTTTCAATATAAACCTTTCCTTACGTGGACATTTCTGGCCGAGATACCTGACAGAACCACTTGGAGCCAACTGCTCCAATATTCTCATTGACAGGAGCAGTGGGGCAGAGCTTAATCTGTTATGGCTCATAGCTTATGCCACATCTAAGTGTATGGGTGAACTGGGGTAGATGTAGGTATGCCCAAAATATAGCAGAGACATTGGTTTTCATTGATCTGGACTGGTGTGGCCAAGTCAGTGCATGCGATAGCAGTGGAGATGAAGTAGCACAGTTTCAGGGGTGTACGCTAAACTTGCACTATCAGTATTGGACTTCATGCAAGCTTCCCAAACCGTGCTTTCAGAACTCCTTTTATATTTTTCTAGGTTTTGAAGCTTGAAGGTGTAGAGAAACACCTCAATGCTCACACTGAAAAAATGCAATCCACTAGAGAACAAGGGCCTGCACACCTCTTGAAGGAGAACAACGTTTTATTTCCACACAAGAAGTAATGCGCCAACAAAGCACTCGGCTGCCATGGAACGTTCTGGCAAAATCAGTATGAGCAACACTTTATGAAGGCACACAGCATCTTCAGTGATGTCATTGACATAATGTACAAATCCAAAAGGGTGGTTGCAACCCTATACATAGGCTACCTGCTCCATAAGGGATGTCAGGCCATTGGTTCCAGTCCCTTCTGTCCATCTTCTTCCACGTGGGCTCCTCATTGCGCATCATCAGGTATGAAGCTACAATTAATTGGTAATTATGTTAAGAAAAACAATGCAGTCTCTATCTCTAACCCGATGTGCACCTGGTACTGTAGACAGGGGCTAGGAGGATACTTCAAGGTCATTGCATTGCACACACTAACTCGATTCCGGACATGTCATTGCCCATCCCCAAAGCTCCCCACCCTCATTTTGGCTATGTTATTTTACCCCTCTCAGCGCCTCACAGCACAAATCCCTTGACCTACGGTGGAGGCAACTGGTCCCTGTTTTCAGATCTTTTCTGATCCATTGGGGTTTTGACAGCTTTATGGTCTATGGTCTGGGACTGACCGGTACCTTGGAATGCTGGGGGTCTTGGGATGGGAGCATCTGGGTGCTATTACTTAGAGCTGGAACATGGAAGGTCGGAGGCTCGTGCCCTCCTTCTTGTGGGATCGCTTTCGCTGAGAGCTCTCAACCCCCTTGTGGCCTTGCAGGGTTCATTCCTTCTGGGATACGAATGCTGTCAACATAAGACAATTAAAAGTCTATAAATCTCTGTAGCTCTGGCCATTCTCACCAGTTCCCATGCTACAATGTATTCCCTTATTCTTGCATGCATATACTTATTTCCATGTGCATGTGGCTTGAGCCGAGGCCCTGGCTGCAGTGCAGAACTAGGCTTCAATTTCAATACGGCTGCTACTATCTAAAATTATATTCCATTCCCTATATACTTTAAAGCGAAAGCATGCACCACCCTCCTTACACTGTTACCTCCCCAGCCCCTACTGAACACTCCCAGGCCTCGGCTGCATCCAAAAGCGCTGGGGGGCTTAGGACGATCGTCTCCCCTTCCCAACATTCCCACTTTCATTAATACTACATTAACAAATTGCCACATGAGCTCCCAATCCTTTTTTACCCTTCTTTCTCTTTCCCTTTCAGCCTCTAAGTATGGAGACCCTTCCTGGAGTGCCAATGCCCTACATACGAACCATAAACATTCCCTGCTTGTGAATATTGCTTGGGAGTACATGTCATGTATATACAACCTCCATCCCCTGCTAAATCTACCCAGTGTTCGGTATAATTCTGAGGGTCGGGTCGGGGTACTGCGGTGGTGCCTGGGGGGTGCAGGCATTGCTCTATCACAACCATATGTGACTTATCTGGGTCGTAATTTTGGACTGCACTATTTTCTGTACCGCAAGGTGCCTCCTGAACCCCAAATGAGACTATCATCATTGCGCTACTAGGCACTGCTTTGGCACAGTA
Organism: Ambystoma mexicanum; assembly: GCF_040938575.1. Classification (NCBI taxonomy): domain Eukaryota; kingdom Metazoa; phylum Chordata; class Amphibia; order Caudata; family Ambystomatidae; genus Ambystoma; species Ambystoma mexicanum. Next base: position 202,692,485 of record NC_090937.1, on the reverse strand, counting down.
TCGGAGCCCCAGCTGGCAGGTGCAGAAGGTCACCAACACAAACATGATCACAGGAACCAACATCTTCATGATAGCCCCTGTAAAGACTGAGGGGGGGTATCTCTACTTCTGTCCTCTATATGGTTGGGACAAAGGGACAGAGCAACCCCAGCCAAGGTTCTCTATATGGTAGAATGGACGAACAACCAAGACTCTAGCTCTCAGGAGGTGATGCAGGCAGATTCTTAAGTACAATGAATCCCCAAGCCCCCACAAAGGAATGTCCAGATACTATGTTAGGTGATAGCACAGCTTCTTTATATAAAACAAGGTTGCTATCAAAATATATTCATATAAATAATAACACTTTGTACTTGGAAATACTAATTCAAAGAATGGCAGATATATATACATTCTATGTGGTACCACACAATACTCAAATTCAGTAATAGTTGCACTAATTGCAGACAGTTTTAAATAGGCATGTGAACTCTTAAGTGAGGTGTATCAGCATAGAATAGGGAAGAAAGGCAGGCTAGTTATAAACAGTGGCATAATGCTTTCTTTAGACTAGATTTACAATTCTGTGTGAAGACCCCCCCTCCCAGCTGGACAACCTGTAATGGAAAAGTTATAGGGTAACTTATCCTGGGGGTCATTACGAGTGAGGCGGTAAGGTGTTAATGGCACCGGTAAAGGTGCCGCAGCCGCCAACCCCTTACCGCCTCATTACAAGTCTGCTCGCCGGAACCTGCTAAGGACACCTAGTTTTACCAGGCGCCCTTAGTGGGTCCCGCGAGCAGACCAGGGTGCTAACAACAGGCCCGTTATTAACTATGCCCTATGTGGGCTCTACCTCCTACCTCGTAATGACCCCTCGTGTCTTTTACAGCCCAGTCCAATAATGTTCAATAACCTTCTGCTTTCATTTTAAAGGTTGTACAACCCCTAAGTACCTGAGAGGCCACAGGAGAACAGGATCCAAGATGAATCTGGGACACCTGGGTGGCTCCTGAGGCTAGAAGATGCTCTTTCTCATTAAAGTACCTTTGGTGCCTCGGTAGGCGAAGTGGCAGAGTTTCTCGTTTCACTCGACTCGATGATTCCTTCTGAGGATGCATCTTCCAGCCCCCTTGGAAGAAGGAGCCACTGGGATGCTGAGTCCAATAAGAAAATGGAACCAAAGTCTTTCTAAACTGCAACCGTTTTGCTCTTCGCAGTGCTCTTCATTGAACGGCGATTTCTCCGACTGTAGAAGTCCTGTGATGATTAAACTTGGGGCGGGCTCCTTAAAGGCTTGGCAGATGAGCATAAGACCACTGGGACCCTTTGAGGACTTCTGGCAGTGACTGGTGCATAGGTCGCATTTGGTATCAGGTTTCGGAATATCGCGATTTTCCACCTTTCGTTCTTTGGTGCTGCAGTCACAGCACGGACATCTGGGCAGTTTCTGACAACCGGGACTTGACCACTGGAGTGGACCCTGGACCCTCACCATGTCTGGACCCCCGGGGCACCTTTGCTAGCTTCTGTGGCAGGAAACCTACAGACAGACCTTCCTCTGCATTCAGCGACTCTGTGATGGGAAAAAGTGGTCAGTGATGATGGCAAGAATGTCCCGTGAAATGTTATTAGGCAGTTTGGAAATTTCACTGCTCTGGGTGTCCAGCAGCACTATGCCAGTGTACCCCCTATTCTGGATGGTAGACAGCTACGGCTTCCAGCGGCCACAAAATGCACCTCTGGATCCTGAGTGACACCAAGCAACTTCTCCAACTTGAGATGTCCGGGCACTCCTCTTCAAGACTTATGAAGACGCCTTCTCCGGATTGCAGGCACACAGGACTGGCTTCCAGGATACTTCGATGAAGAGTAACAGGTTGCACAATGGTCTATTGTAGCTCGGGGAGAGGTCTCCTTGCAGGTCCTCTCTGGATCAGTCCTCAGAAGAATACAGCAGCTTTTGGATTACACTGGGAAAATGCAGCAGCAGATGTCTCTTCGAGCAGGGCCTCAAAGAACATCTTCTTGCTTCAGCTTCAACTTCAGCTTCTGAACAATTTGGTGAGTGAGAGCTTCCCAGTTATACACATTGGTTCCCATTCACTCAGGCTGAGCCAGGCTCAGGCAACCAATCACGCAGAAGGGGATTCATACAGGCAGGCAGCCAATCAGGCACACAGGCATTCAGGCCATTCACTCCAACCAGACACCCATAACAAAAAATGTGGATTGGGGTAAACACCCAGTCTTTCAGTACACTACACTGCAATCATGTCAGTTTCAGTCAGGGCTATCTCAGTCATTGTGTCACACACAGAAAACAGACACCCATAACGTAGAATGTGAGTTCACTTCAGACTCCATTCACACAGGTCACACCCCTGGTGTGTACCCATAACACACAGTCTCTGGGATGGCTCCAGTCAGTCTAACAGGAGGCAGCCCCAGAGCCATATATGGTATTTCCACTCAACAGCCAGTCAGGGGGAAGGAACAGAGACAGGGCTCCCCAGGACATTGGGGAAACAATGTAAAAGGCGTTAGAAACCAAGAGACCACAGGGGCCATCTTGCCTTCTGTCAGGAATCAACTGATTCCTATAGCAGGGCATGGGTGTCCCAAAAATGGAGGACACTCAGCGCCACTGCCAAGTCAGCATATAGCCGCCACCAGCCCATACTCTGCTCTGTGGGCAACACACAATTGCCCAGAACCACGCATAAGGGGTATAAAGGTGTACCCACACCCATGGTTGCCATAAGGGTATCCCAGGGGCATTTTTCACCAAAAGGAAAATATGAAGAGCTGCACTTCCAGTGATCCAGGCTGCAGCTCAGTGGCAGAAAACATAGAGCAAACACACACACAGAAATGGTAGGACAAGGACTAGGAGACCCTGTCCCTCAATAAGGCATCTCCAGCATTGCAGCCTCCATCCACAATGGTGCTCACAAAAAAAAGGTTGTCAAACCAATCACTTTCCTGTATCCCAGCTTCTGTTTGAATGTGCGCGCATAAGATGTGCAGGGCCTCTATTATATTGACGAGGGACCCATTTTCTGCGTGATTAGGAGGTGCGTAGGTGCAACATGAATCCCCAATCATTTTGCAGACTCCTCCTTCCACGGCTGTGAGGAGGTCCAGCACATAGCGATTCTGCAACGCCATCAGCCGGATTGCACACATTTCCATCTTGATCGCGTTGAGGCACTGTTCAATTCCATTGGCCAACTGGATCGCTTCCCAATTCACAATTTGAAGCCATTTGGCATTTGCAGCGGTCCTCACTCCTGGTAACAGTAACAGGGCTAAGAAAGTTTCTTCTTTGCTGTAAAGTTGTTATTGCTCTGTTATTTGTTTGAATAATTGTGTGGAATCTTGCGATAGATAATTTGACCGTCTCCTCCTCTGTAACTTTTTGTTTTCTCCTTCTCTGGCAAGATACGCAATATGGGTTTCTGCGGTGGCACTGTGGCAAGGATGTCGGACCCTGGTGTAGATGTTGGAATGGACAAGCCACCTGGTCCCACTATCAAATGTTCTTCAGGGACCACCAGGAGCGCTGAGTGCAAAGAGCCCAGCAAGCAGGTGCCCCTATATGATGACGGGAGGTACAGAAATGCCTGCTGGCCGCACACCCAATAGTTGTACATCATGGTTGCTGTGCCTTTCTTGAGATCTGGTATGTATGATGTCTTGTTGCACCTGCTACTGGTCCCCACAAAGACGCTCCCTTCATTGTTAAAGCACAGTTTATATTGTTCCTGCTGTTGCACTTTCACTGGTTTCTCCATTGCCTCGATACACATGAGTTCTGCCTCTTGCTCATTCCAGTACCAGCTGCATACACTGCTCACTTTATCTAGCACTTCTCTGAATCCTACTTGTCATCCTGCTATACAGCGCATGGTAGTTCTTGCCATCTGCTTGCCACAAACCTCACGAATTCCAACTTTAGTTATGGTCTTTGCAGGCACTGCACACTTTTGGGGTTTGAGCACATTGCAGTTGATCAGGATCCATTACTTCTAGTCGCACGCTTCATGCCTGGAAAGTGCTTCGCAGTCTGCACAAGGTCAAATGGAGCAAACATTGAGCCTCCACAATCAGAGTTTTCTGTGGCATTAACTTACAAGGCAGGATTACGGCTTGTCGGCCGCACGCATCCCTTATCTGTGGAACCAGTGGCACCACCATCACTGTAACACCGGTGTAGATGGATATACCGCCACCAATGTTGGCGGTACCCCCGCCACCGCCGCATGGATGCCATATGTAGCTGCATCACGGCCACAGAGCCGGAAACACCTGAACCAGAAATAACATGATCGCCAGAACTGGAAAGAGCCCAGCAGCCATCACAAAAATCACAATCCACTTCAATCTCCCTGTTCCTGAAGCCACCCAGCCTTACTGACTGCCAGAACACATCCAGGGACATGTCCTCCAGAATTCCCCAAACCTGCCAGCAGAAGCCACGCTTTGGTGAGGCACATCTCACCATGCTGGTGGACCACATGGTGGACAATGCTGGGGAGCGATTCTCAGCAGACCAGCGCCGCAGCACGCACCTCTGGCACAAGGCTATCTGGCCAGAAGCAGCCCAGAAGGTGACTGCTGTAGGGGTGACAGCACAGAGTGTGAAAGACTGCCACAAGTGCTGGGATGACCTCCGACTGAGGGTGTGCAATCTTCTGGCCGCACAGCTACAGGTGGCAGACTACCCTCACCCCTCAAGCTGCTGCCCTGGGAGGATAAGTGCAGCAGTGGGCTGCATTTGAATGGCATAGAGGGAGTCAGTGCAGCAGAGGCGGGAGCTGGGACACCTGTCGAGGCTGGTGAGTAGACAAACTGCACAAATATAAAGCTCCCACATGCACATCCGACCCCTCTCCACCATTTATGCACATAAATGCCCATAGCATTGGCCACAGCACCCGACCAAACCCAGCACTCCAATGCCCCCTTGAAATTTCTTTGCTAAGCAAGTCACATGCCCTGCCCCTTTGCATGAGCCCATGAGCCATACACAACCACATGAGAATGCACCACACATGACTGCGTGTGAACTGAAACAAGGGTGCCTGTAAGTACACCGCCACACATTTGACAGGACCAGCAAACCCATGATGATGCCCCATTACAGTGGCTGCCAGGACTGCAGCACCCAACAGGCCTGTCCATGGCGGGTGATGTGTTCCTGGCATGCTGAGTTGCCATGGAAGCTCTGCCCCCGTCAACAATATTGCCACTGCTCCTGCCTACCCACTCCCACGGGTCCGTATGGGACTCAATGTGAATGTGCATCAAGAACATCCTGCCGCCTGACTTCCTGGCCCCTGGACTTTGATTAGTCCAGTGGCACTGTGAAGTCAGCATATGCACATTGTTAATTGCTCCAGGAGCAAGCTGCCAGTAGCACTGGCATGGTTTTCACCAGATCCATAATGAGGCACAGTGTCACCTGCACACTGCAGCACACACACGCATGCAGGGACACCCATACACAGCTGCATGTACAGGATGGTTATGGTATAGGCCATGCACCTAGGCCCCCCTATCCTACACATGATAATACTGATGAACAACTCATAGCCAGACTCAACTGACAATAGATGAAAACATAATCCACAAAGGCCCCACTGTGCATCCTGCTCATGAGTGCTGCATGTGTGTCTGCCGTGCTGTCACTGCCAGCACATCACAACACTGGTACGCCCTCACCTGCACGTACACATGGGCACCCACCAATTGGGGAGTGCATGTCCCTTACATAAACCTGCCAGCCCTACCTTGAAAACCACACAAACATCCTGGCCATGCAACCAGGTTACACATCGACTCCAGGCATGCACCCCCCAACAACCTGCGCAACACATCCCAAATATCTGCACATGGGCAGACACACATGGCACTACCCACAGCTCAAAGTGGGTGCACATGTCAGCATACCAGCACAGCGGTGTCACATGTGCCATCTGCACAGTGCCTGCAGCTGAGTCTATGCAACACATGCATGAGTTAGACATACCATGCAGCAGTGCATGCCCCCACAATGTAATATAGCATGATGACCATGTTGCATGTAAATGTACGATAGTCAGCCAGGGAGTTCCCTAACATCATGCCTTTCATTCACCCACAGGAACATCATCTGTCACGGACACCGGTCAACCAAACACATCAATGGACAGAGGACATGCAAGGGGCACAGGACACTGTCCATAAACCTCTGGTGCAAGCACATCGGCCATCGTGGGAGTGACAACTGCCACTGTACACCAGGCAGTGCTGGAAGATACCCCAGCTGCCCCATCACACAGGCAGTCCCTCTGCTTGCTCCACCTGCTGCCCCGTCACATTGGCAGCCCCTCTGCTTGTTCCACCAGCTGCCCCATCACACAGGCAGCCCCTATGCTTGCACCACCTGCTGCCCCATCACAAAGGCAGTCCCTATGCTTGCTCCACCTTCTGCCCCATCACACAGGCAGGCAACCCCTCTGCTTGCTCCACCTGCTGCCCCCGTCACACAGGCAGCCACAATTGGAATTCCACAGGGACATGCATCACCACCACCCCAGCAGAACGCCTCATGTGCAACACACAGCAGTGACGGCAATGGAGCTCTCGAGGCAGGCATTAACACCAGCGAGGGCATAGACCATACCCCAGATGTTTTGGGCACATTCAGCCCCATGAGCCCCAGAAGTCCTGTGCGCTAACCCTACCCCTCACTACGGGAGATGAATGCGTGTCTCAAATGTATTGAGGAGTGACAGGACACACTAACCGCCCTTGTGCAGCAGCACTTAGAAGAGGCACGCCTGATGAAAGAGAGAGCAATCAGGCAATAGGATGCCGGGTTGCCCGTGCCATTGGGCATACAGCTTGTGCCACTGTCCTTTTGTCTCAGAGCGTCTGTGAGGGTAATAGTGTGCAGTCAAACATTGCAGAGACAATGGCACTGGCCCTACAGGCTATCATGTCCCGACTACCACGTGAAAACACACCAGTGCCCTCCACCAGCTTCACGCCTGCAAGCTCCCAGGCAGCCACCCCTAGGAGGCGCCTGGTTGATGCCTTGCTCTGCCCAGGTCCGTAAATTTATATAACAACACAATTGAGCAAGGTCATAGGGGTCCAACTGCTGATTAGAACTTCTCACTTCTGAGTTTCAAAAAACATCTGAATAGACACAAGTCTTTGATTAAATACTGCAGTTATTTTTTAATTTGTGTGCAGTGAGTGTAGAGATACACATGAATATTAAGGCACAGGATATTCAACATAAAAACATACATGGTGTAGTACATGAGTAGCAATTTACAAATGAAAAATATTTGAAGTATCACATTTTTGCAATTACATTCTCTAAATCCCTTGGTGGAGGTGACTTGAGAAATCAGTGTTGTAATAGTCTGGTGAAACAGCACATTTATGTGAAACAATCAAAAGTTGAACAACAACATGAAAACAGGTCAACACAACAGTGTTTCGGCCATTTGAGCTAAACTTGAGAAGCAGTGGTTTAGTAGGCCTTCATCAGGACGGATACATTCTTGTGAGTGAAGTATCCTATGTCATCTTTCAGAGTAAATAGACAGAAGAATGTATCAGGAGTGAGTATAAGATCAAAAGTCTAACAGTTGGAATGCAAAATATATACATAAAACACAGTTCCCAGAGGAGAACCATGGGGATTGCAGTGCTTACCGTAATCAGAAAAGCACATTGGTGTAAGTCGTTTTAGCATGGCTGAAAGTAGTGCTGAAAAATGGACACTTGCTCCACGTGTGAAAAGTTTGGGAGTGGGAGTTGGGAGGGTACGTTTGGGAGCATGAGTGGGTGCATAGTTGGGATAGATAGTTGGGGCCTGGGAGGTGCGAGGGTACGTTTGGGAGTGTGAGAAGGGTCCATAGTTGGGATAGATAGTTGGGGCCTGGGAGGTGGGATGGTACGTTTTGGGCGGGTTTTGCTGTCACACCTCTTTTTGATTGTCTTAATTATAATATACTGGGTTGTACATATCAATAATGACTGGACATTCTTTTTCTCCATGAGTATTAAATATTTAATAGAAGTGTTTTAAATTATGGGCCATAAATTGTGCACCAAGTGCTTGTGAAGAATGTTAAAAAAAAATTGTGAATAAGTGCATCCCATGCGTGTTGACCATCCATGGCATCCCGCCTGGGTGGCACTGCCATCACACCATCGTCATCATCCTCATCCTCCTCATCTGAGGGCCCATGTCGGGGGGCAGTGCAATTTTGCATTGAATACACATATTGTGCAACATGGCACATGCCAGGATAATCTTGGCAACCTTGATGGGGCAATACATTAGTGCCCCGCCGCATCTGCTGAGGCAGCGGAACGTTGCCGTGAGCAATCCAAATGTCAGTTCTATGGTACCACGTGTACGTATTTGTACCCGGTTGTAGGCATTCTCATGCGTGTTCCTTGGGCGTCTAATGGGTGTCATCAGCCATGGTGTGAGGGGTTATCCGGCATCACCTGCATGTGGTGATTCAATGTTTGTGGTGTCAATCTCAAGTCAGTGATGTGAGCATTTACACATTTCCAATATTTAATTAGCACACGACATAGTACATGCCACAGATGCCATGTACATGCCATTGATTATTAAAATGTTACATGTAATGCCATTACCATATTCAAATGTAGGTCAACCATTAGTTCTGAGACTGTTTGACCTGCTCACTGTCTGCAGTCATGATATGCCCTTCAGTGCTACTAATCATGTTTTCTTTGTTTGAATGGAATCAAGGGTGGGTGTCTGCCAGTTACTAGGAGCCTCCTATCTTTTATGGTGCTAACTATCTGCATTCCACACCCACAGTGCCCAAGAGGCCATACAAAGCTGTATGCAGCGGGCCCAGTAGGCAGTGTGCGCAGGGGTGAACCAGCTACTTGCTCACCGGTGACAATACTCCCATGTACACATCACCATTGCGTACTGTGGCACTCCATGGTTAGGGAGACTTTCAATTTACCAACACCTGGATTCCTGTGACACAGTAACCTGTAATGGGCCTCAGGCAGCGGTAAGCCAGGTGCATGTAAGGTGTATGGTGTCCAGCACAACCCCAGCAGGGGATTGCTCCAGCTACACACAGGCCTATGGATGTGGGCCATGTGCGCATTAGGTTTGATGTCTCAAACATATTGATGCACTATCCCACTGAATTGTAATTTCATGTTGTGTGTTTTGCCTGCTTCAACATGCTACTCAACATCTTCGGAGTGCTCATAGGCCATATTGAGGTGGGGGTAAAGCCTGGAATGAGTACTTGGTGGTTGCTGAACACTTGTGTAGGCATGTGTACTGGATACCTGTTGTGGGGTTTAATGCTGATGGTATGGAGGTTTGCATGATTTTGACTTGTCTGTGAAGCAGGTGGTGGGGAAGTGCACAGTCTTTGAGCAGGCACATGTGTGGATTGTCTGATGCATTCAGGTACATCTGGCCATTTTGTGTTGCCTCATTTGGCTTATCATTGCTAGGTATTGGGTGTGATCCATATGCCCTTTTGAACATGTGTTCCATGATTTTGGAATAAGGGAGGCAATGTATAGGTGTTTGGTTGAATTCACCACATTCTCTCCTGACTGTGCTTCTATCCCCCCCACTACACTGAGGCCATGCATTAGTCATTCTACTCACCAAACAGCCAGGTGCACTCTGGTGAATGCCTATTTACCCCCCCCCCCCAACTACACAGAGGTCATGCATTGGTCATTCTACTCACCAAACAGCCAGGTACGCTCTATGATGTGACATGCCATGTAACCTGGCAACGTGTAGTTCTGCCAGACCATTGAGTTGTGTGTGGATCCCAGGAACCGTGCACAGCAATGGGGTATCAGGTGTTCAGCATCACAGACCATTTGCATGTTGAGGGAGTGGAATTGTTTGTGGTTTCGATACACTGCCTCAATGGCATGCCTGGCCATCAACTCCACATGGGTGCAATCTAAACCACCTATGCAAATGGGCATGCCTGCAAGGGCATGGAAGCTCACTTTGGTGGCATTAACCTGGGCAGGGGTTCAGGGTAGGGCAATGTGGTCTGACACGTGGCGCAGCAGTGCATCCAGTACCTGGAACAAGACCCTAGAAAAACAGGGTGTGACAGCCTGTGCTGCTCACCCATGGTGTGCTGGTATGTGCCAGTTGCAAGGAAGTGCAGTAGCGACACTACCTTCAGCAAGGGGGGGATTGCAGTTTGTATGTTTATCATGTATCATGCTGCTGATGTCATTAATGAGGGTGACTATTGAGGGGTAAACCGGTACAAGGTGTGGATTTGGCTTGGGGTCAGGTTCCAGGGCGAGACCGTGATGCGGGGTATTGCTGGCTGCCAGTGGGGTACTATCTGCTGGACATTGAGGTTAGGCCTGGCCAACTGGTTCCTCATTCGTCTCCTGTGTCTATGCCACCTCCTCTACCTCTCAGCTGCTTCATCCGGTGTCCAGTCATTTGGTCGACTGAAAACTGGTCGAATGACATTTGGTCGACGCAATTTGGTCGAAAACCAAATGGTCGAATTTTTTTATTTATTTATATATTTATTTTTCGGGTTTTCGTTTTTAAAAAAAAGGGGTTTTTAGAGAAAAAAAGGGGGTTGGGGGGGACCCCCCCAAAAAAATAAAAAAAGGGGTGAAAATAAAAAAAATAAAAAATTCGACCATTTGGTTTTCGACCAAATTGGTTCGACCATTTGTCTGGTCGACCAATTTTTTTCGACCAAATGTCTGGTAACCGCTTCATCCTCAATAGCGCCTTGCAGGTTCCCCAGCCCAACTGCTTCTACAGCGATTGCCTGCGTGGTTGTTTTGGGAGGTGGGTTGGGTGTGGGTGTGCTCCTTTTGTACATTTCCAGTGGTAAATGGTGTGCTGGTAGGTTAATGTGGTGCACCTGTGGCCTGTTTGCCAGCATGGTTGTGTTGGGAGGTGTATTGGGTGTGGTCCTTTTCTGCATTCACAGTGGTCAATGGTGTGCAGCTGTGCTGGTTTGGTACACCTGGACCCTGTTGCTGCTCATTTCCCACTGTTTAACGCCTGGTCCGCGGTGCCTGTATTACAGGCGCTGTGGTCACGGTGCCACCACCATTTTTATGGAAGTGTTTCCGTGTAGGCAGAACTCTAAATGTGCCTGTACTACTGCTGTGTCGGTAATTCAGGGACGTCCAGCGACTCTTGTCACTTTTTGGGGTCATGGTACTACCGGGTGCTATAGCACCGTGGGTGTCATTTTTTTTGTTTGTTATTGTTGTGTCCACAGTTTACAGAAAACCTTACACAACATAAGAACAATATAAAATCAAGATGTAGAAAAAGAAAGAAAAAAACAAAATCAACTCATACACATAATTAAACAATATAAAAAATAATAATCAAACTACAAGATGTAAATCACACAAAAAACACAGAAAAAATCCACATTATAACACAATATAACTTATCAAGTTCCAAATGAAAATGAGTTTGTCTTTAAATCAATAAAGCTGTATCTAACATAAAGTCTCATAATGAACTAAGATTCCTTTCTTCCAATTCCCTTGTAACCAACGTAAGGAACTCATTAAGGGCCAAAATTAAAGAAAGGCTCATGCCCCACATACACCTGCACCAAAATAAATTTGCAGAGACCTCCAGGTTTTTATCAAATTTATCTTTAAGACTATCCAAATGCATAGCATCAAAATAAGGGCAGATGATGACTATATGTCTCAAAGTCTCAAGAGAATCCTTATCCCCACAAAATCTACAATGGTAAGGTGAGATGTTACTGACCGTATGATTAGAGAGAGCCTTCCAGTGCTTGGTCCTCTCAAGTGTGGCAATCAGATTGAACCTAAAGCGCATGTATGTCATGCGTACATTGGCACATTGAAATCTTTGGCGGTATAAAGGTATACACTCCCTTGCGTGCACAAAGTTAGAGCATTCCTTTTAGGTAGAATATGTGGCAATACGATCTACCGTCTCCACCCAATCAGCTGTGAAAAGATTCCTCTTAACAATCCCCGGTCGTTGCACAAGATCTTCAACTGTTGACTCAGTGGAGGCCAGAAGATATTTCATTCTTGCACCAAATTCTTGGATAGATGGAGCAGATTGTGCTTGCATTACCAACGCAAGAGTGTGATACAGCAAATTTTTAGGGGGGTATCATTTATTTTTCTAAAAGTGGTATGCTGCTTCCAAACATATCTGGCTTTCAGTGAGATAAGACAGAACTCATGTCTTATAACTGCATTCGGTGTGGCCAAAGACAGTCCCAACAATTCCTTCCATAATGTCCCTTGTATCTTATTCAGGGTTTCAACCATATCATAAGTGTACAGGTCAAAACCATATGATATGATGGGTTCAAATTTGGCTAGATAATAACGCCTTACAGTTAAGTTTGCAAACCTTATCAACAAGACTATTTTTCCAATATTCAGAACTGTCCCGATTACTCAAATTGTACCCAAGATAAGTAACTGCCTTGACCTGTTCTACTTTTGCCTGACCCATCATCCAGGCAAAAGTCTTCGCTCTGTTCCCCTTCGAGAATACAAGAAGCTACGACTTAGATGCATTAGAGAGAAGGTTGTTGGCCACAGCATACTTATAAAAGAGCTGCATTTTCATCCTAAGGTCAAGTGGACTTCTATCTAAAAGGATGCAGTCGTCCCGAAATGCCATCCATCCTAGCCCAATACTCCCCAGCCTAGCGGGTATGATGGAAGGACCCTGCCACAGTCCCTCCACATCACACGCATACAGGTTGAAGAGTATTGGAGCCAGAGTGCAGCCCTGTTTTACCCCAATATATGAGAAGATCTCCTGCGAAAGTAGCCCTTCCTTGGTAAGACACACACGGATGGTAGTGTGAGCATGCAATAGTGCAAGAAGCTGGACAAGCTTGCACAGGATGTTCATACTGATCATCTCCGACCATACTCTTCACCTGATTACACCATTGAAAACACTTGTCAAGTCCAATGAAGCCAAAAAGACATCCCCCACGTGCGTGCTGTGTACAAAATGTCTCAAGTGAGCCAATATGGTCGCGTTTAAAGCAATACCCATATCTGCCCTGAAACCCACCTGAAATTTACTCAATAAAGTTATCCTTAACCACCCGATTAAGGTCCCTGACAAGCAAGATGGAAAAGACTTTACTCGTAGCGTCTATGAGCGCTATAGGTCTATAATTGTGGGGATCGAGTACATCACCCTTCTTATGTATGGGAACAATAAAAGACTGGACCCAAGTAGCAGGAACAGCATGGGTCTCAAAGATGTAATTAGACATGGGCTTCAAAAGATCTGCCCACAGACCGGGAGCCTCCTTAAGTGCAAAAGGCGGGATACCATCCGGCCCTGGAGCACGAGAAGGTTTTGAGTCTGCCTATAGCCCAAATAATATCTTCATGGTCCCAAATACACTCACCTGCAAACAGAGCACACAAATCAGATTCTCCAGTTTCACTATATTTAGTAGGCAGAGTAAATGTATAAGTATACTATGTAACGCAAGCATCAGCCTGAATGGGGCAATCTAGCCCCTCCTTCTCATTATCCAGAGTCCTATTAACAGTGGACCAGAATTTGTGTTCCATCATATTCTGGTGTAATCTGTGACATTCATCAAACCTTAAAGATCTAACAAGGTTTTTATGTCTCTGGCAGATTTTTCTTTTGAGGGCCACAAACTCGGTTACTACCAAGGTCTGCTTTTTAAGGGCAGCCAGCTCTCTACGTGTTTATAGCTTAGAGTTGTAAATGCTATTATCCTCCATGTATCTACCAAACTTACTATTAGCCTTGAGACCGTATTTATTGACTTTATAATTACAGGCCAGTATAACTTTATAATAAGAATCCCCCAAGGCTCGAGTCCCTTTCCACAGCAAGATAGAATAATTCACATCCCCCAAAGATTCAGTAAGAAAACAATTAAACCGAAGGATACTTTTTCTATTCCAGTTGACCGTCCTCCCTTGTTTAGCAATAGTTAGTCCCATAAGGTCTGGTCTAAAGTGGAAGGAAGGAGTAGACATAGTCAAAGAAAAAGAGAGAGGTACATGATCTCCTAATGCTGTAGTGATGTCTCAAATAGCTACAATTAGTTCTAAACCCATTAGAAATATAGACGAAGTCAATCCTAGAGCTATAGGGCCCTCTATGCCAAGTGTGCTTTGATCTTGAGAAGCTAGGAGGGTGTTCAAAGTGGACCAAGTCCCACTCCTCCAAGAAGAGATCCCATTGTATACCACGTTTAACATTAGGTTGGAGAAGAGATGGAATAGCCCTAGTATTATTCCATAAGGCTCCCTCAGCACAATGGGAATTAAAATCTCCTCCCAGCACAATACGTTTCCCAAAGCCCTTCTCTTACCATTCACAAAAAACATTGCTCAAACCTTCTTCAATTTCTTTAATGGGATTTAATTGAAGCATTAACATTGTCACAAAAGGTGGGAATAGTTAAATGTGCAGCGTAAACTAACTGTACAAATCTAATAATGCTCGGTAACAATGCAGCCAACAGAGCTGCAAAAGAAGCCACGTGTTTGCCATTTACAGATTCCCAGAAAATGGAAACCATGTCCCAGCAGGTACAGTAGCCAGCTCCATATGCTGTGGTCCCTTTTATTTCAAATTGTGGAAATGCAGGATATGATATGATGATATTATATTTTATTAGTATTGCGCTCATACACAAGTGTTTCAGAGCGCGACAAGGAAAGGGAGGTGAACACGGAAGACCAAACAAGGATCTTACTATGCTCAGTGACATTGAGATTGTGCAAGTGCATGGGAAAGGGAAAGGGGAAAAGTGCAGAGCAGCAGAGAACAGATAAATAATAATAAATAAAATAACTATATAATAGAGGCAATAAACAGTGGTAGTGCAGCCAGCAAGTGGCAAGTGCTGTGTTTATGGCAGCAGACTGGGGAGGTCTAAATAAGTGCAGAAAAAGAAGAAAATGGGGTGTTGGGGACTGTATGGGTACAGATACAGTCCCCAGTGCAAGGGGTGGACAGGAGGCAGTGCAGGAGGGTGGTAGGGTGAGCAAGTACCTGGGCCCAGGGGACATAGGGTGACCAGGTACACAGTACCAAGAGAGATCAGATCAGCAGGGGAGAGCGGGAGCGAAGGCAGAAGCAAAGAGGAAGGTCTTGAGGTGCTTCCGGAACCAGAGATGGGTCTCTTCAAGTTTTAGAGTGGCAGGGAGGCTGTTCCAGAGGGAGGCCCCAGCCGAAGACAGAGATCTACCCGCAGCTTGTTTCTTTGAAAAACGACTGACCCTGATGGAGTTAGAGGTAGAGGAGCGAAGAGCTCGAGAGGGGAGGTATTTGTGAAGGGTTAGCTGAAGGTATTTTGGACCCAGGCCCCAGAAAGCCTTATTGACAATGCTGAGGGTTTTGAATTTAATCATTGCATCCACTGGGAGCCAATGTAGAGATTTCAGAGCTGGAGAGATACGATCCCGGGGCTTGAGGCCAAGGACAAGTCTTACAGTCCTGTTCTGGATTAGTTGCAGATGGCAGACAGTAGAGGCAGGTAGATTTAGAAAGAGGCTGTTACAATAGTCCAACATAGAGAGAACCAAAGCTTGGGAGAGAGTGAGCTTCTGGGGGAAGGAGAGGAAAGGCAGAGTACCTCTGAGGAGGTGCAGTAGGAAGTTTAACTTTTTTGGGACCTCAGAGATGTGGGAGGAGAACGAAAGTGTGGAATAGAAGATGATCCTGAGGTTCTTAGTCTCGCAGGTGGGGGTAGGAGGCGGGCCAAGGGAGGCGGCCAGAGAGTGAGCAGAAAGGATGGTGAAGGTGTGCCAATGAGGAGGATCTCTGTCTTGCTGGCATTCAGACAGAGATCATTGGCGGCACACCAATCTTGAATGGCAGTTAGGCAATCAGAGGGAGAGGAGGGGGCCCGAGGGCAGCCTGAAAAGGAGTTGAGTGGCATCAGCGTAGCACTGGAAATTTGAGCAGAAAATGGCAATGCAGGGGGCAAGAGTTGCTAGGTATTCGTTGAAGAGCCAGGGCGAGAGGTTAGACCCCTTGGGAACACCACAGGTAGAGAGAAAGATAGATGATAGGAAGGACCCAAGTTGGACCTGGGAGGGTCGATCAGAGAAGAAAGAGGTCAGCCATGCCAGAGCCTGATCGTTGATACCCAGGTTATCACAGAGACGGTTGAGCAGGATGGTATGGTTGACCGTGTCAAAGGCAAAAGAGAGATCGAGTAGGATGAGGACAGATGGAATGTTAGAGTCAAGGTTGGAGAGTATCTCTTCACGGATGTTCAGGAGAGCAGTTTCCGTGCTTTTGGCCGCTCTGAAGCCAGGCTGGTGGTCATGGAGACAGCCAACATAATCAGAATGAAGGTTAAACTGAGAGATGACCAGCTTTTCCAGGAGTTTGCCCAGAAAGAGAGTAATAGAAATTGGGCGATAGTTAGCTGGACAGGAAGGATCAGCTGTGGGTTTCTTGACAAGAGGATGCACTTCAGAGTGGAGGGGAAGGAACCAGAGGCAAAGGAGTGGTTGCAAAAATTGGCAAGGGCTGAAGCAAGGGTGTCAATGTGGTCCTTGATAGCTTTGACGAGGCTTTCATAGATCGGACTTGTCTAGCAACCTCATCAGGGGAAAAAAGAGGAAAGGAAGGGAAGGACGGTGGAGGGGTGGTTAAAGGGGAGTCAGCAAGTACAGACTGAGAGGAAAAGGAGGGGCAGGGAAGGGGAGGGTGGACAGGATGTCCTGCGTTTTTGAGATAAAGTGAGAGGCAAGGGCCTTGCAGAGAGCCTAGGAAGCAAGAAGAGGGATAGAGACTGCAGCAGGGTAGGCAAGCTCCTTGCACATTTTAAAGAGTTCAGCCAAGTTGTTGGATGCCGCAGAGACAATAGCTTGAATGTGGAATCTCTTCTTGGTGTGGACAGCGAATCGGTATTGCCTTTGGAGCAGGAAACAGTCCAGTTTGTCAGAGGATGAATAAGAAGCCCTCCATTTCCTTTCAGCCACCCTACACTTACGTTTAAGTGCAGCTAGGTCAGAGTCATACCAGGAATTGCATTTGGCTTTGGACTTCAAGCGGATCCTCATGACAGGGCAAGAGCATCAAGAGTATCAGAGATAAAACAGTAGAGAAAGGACAGGATTGTGTCTGGGTGAGAGTCAGCAAGAGGAAGAGGGGGTTGAGAAGGTGGCAGCGAAAGCCTCAACTGACACACGCTTCATAGGTCAGATGTCCGAGAAGGTAGGTGGCAGTGTTGGGGTGGGCTTGGCTTGGGGGGAAGAGAGTGAGAGATGAGAGGATAGAAGGCAGTGGTCACTCCAGGAGAGAGGAGTGGTCAGAGGTACAGAGAGGGGGAGGCCAGAGGAGATCAAGACATCAAGTGTGTGTCCTGCACAGTGCATCAGGCCAGAGGGGAGGATAGAGAGGGAGAGGGAATCACATAGGTCATGAAAGAGCAGAGATGAGGGACAGGGAGAATCAAGGTCGATGTTGAGGTCACCAAGAAGGAGGACTTTAGTGGTTGAGGAGAAAATAGGTGATTTGCCCAGCGGGGGGGGGTGTAGAGAGAAGCAACAGTAAGAGAGTGGCTAGGAGAGATTGAGAGCCTGCAGACAAGGCATTTGAAAGAGGAGTAAATCTGAGTGGGAATGATAGTGGCAGGAATCCACTCAGGAAAGATCCAAGCTATGCCCCCTCCAGGCCGAGTGGATCTGGGTCCGGAGAGGAGGAGAGTGTCAAAGCTCGTGACAGAGCTGTCCGTGAACCATGTCTCCGTAAGACCAAGGACATCAAGGTCCAGTTCTTCAAGGAGGTGGCAGATGACAAAGGAGTGTTTGACAGCAGAGCGAGAGTTGAGAGTGGCAAGATGAAGAAGGCTGCCGGCTTTAAAGACCTTTCCGGGAAGGGGTACAAATCAGAAGTACGCCCTGCAGAGTTGTGGAGGCAGCCTGAAGAGGGGCAGAGGAGGAGGAAAGAGTGGGCAAAGTAGCCAAGGAATGAGAGGAGGGGATAGCGGGAGATGAAAGGAAGTTGATAAGGTGAGGGAACCACCTATCGAAGAGGAGGAGATTGGCCTGAGGACCTTGGAACATGACAGTGCCATTTAGGTAGACATTAAGGATGACTTTGGAGGAGTCGAAAGAAGTCATGGGGACTTCCCAGCGAGTGCCACCATTAATGGGAGAGGAGGAGACAGGACAGAGCACAGACATCATATGGGGGGTCCATAGATCTGGTGAAGGAACAACAAAGAGGATATCAGTGAGGGTCTGTCAAGAGGATGCGCTGGAATAGGTATCAGTGATAGGGAGACCAGGGTTGGAGGCCAAGATATAATTTTTGAACTTCTTCTTTCCAGACTTAGTGAGGAGGGAAGGATAGTTGATAGAGAAGCAGTTGGAGTAGATGGGAGAAACAGAAAGCACCATGAGTGGGAAGAAAGGAGGCAGAGGAAGGAGTAAGCAAGTACAGAGGTATAGAAACATTCACTGGGCTAGCAGGTTACAAGGGAGAGACCATAACGAGATGGAAAATAGCTCTGGGCAAAGAGGGAATGTACGCTCTTGACCACGGATTTGCACAGGGAAGGTAGTTATGCCTATAGATCTATTTCCTATACCTATAGAGCAACTACATTACTCGTCACACACTTCTTGGTGACAAATCCCAGCAGAGGTCCAAGAGGATTTGTTTATACCCAATCTACAAGAGCAGGTTGGTGCATTTGTAGGGAATTGTAAAGTGTGTAGAGAATTTAATACTGGAAATAATATGAAGACAATAAGAGGAACGTTGCCCCAGCCTTCCGGGCTATTCCATGAGCTCCATATAGACTTTGTGGATATGATACAGTAGTGCAGTCATTTTCAACATCTCATTGTTGTGGTTTGCCCATTTTCCCAGTTGCTTCAAGCAGATCACTGTGCATACCCTAATGCTAAATCAGAAGCAACATTTCTTGTGTGGGAGGTGTTTCCACGGTGGGGAATTTGTGAGGTCATGAAGTCTGATAATGAGACCCACTTCTTGAATGCCCTGTTTGTGGAGATCACTTCCCTTTTAGGGATCAAGCACAGGTTGTGTTCGGTGTACCACTCTCAGAGTAATGGGATTGAGGATTGCATGAATGTAATTCATAAGGTTCGATTATCCAAGCTTTGTAAGATTTCAAAAGAAATTGGGTGCACTGCCTTCAGCTGGCCTTGTATTATTTAAGGACTCAGCTAGGAAAGGAGCCCAATTCCAGTCAACAGAATGCACACACCACTCATTTTTTCCGGTGTGCATGCACAGTTTCAGATGCCCACAAGTTAGCAGACATCCCTGGTGGGGAGTTTAAAGAATACCCAAAGGGTATCCAAAAGTGTCAGACTTGTATCTTCACAGGTTGCATTTTTCATCAGCAGTCAATGGAAGAAAACATTGAAGGGTCAAAGATCTGCATTGGTCACAGTTGTGCCCTGGTGACCTGGACTTTGTTTGTTATTTCATCCGGAGGTAGCATGAGTGCTATTTCTAAGATCCAAATCAAGTAATCTTCATGCCCCCTACTTCTGTGAAGGTGGAGGGCACAAGAGCTAGATTCACATCAGTGACATGTAGAGGGATACTGGCACCCCTCCACCAGCACAGGAGGAAGAGGAGGTCTAAATTTTAAGTATGCCCTAGGATTCGCAGTTTGTTTCAGTGAGAGGGTTCGACGAATAAAGCCAGGGACAGTTGTTGTAAATATTAGAAGACATTTGGATCTATATTGAATGTTAGGATGTTTGATTGTATGTTTGTTCTTTTGTTTTGTCATCCTGTTTAGGTGCAAAAACACTGTACATGTGAATATTTTTAATTTGTCTATGGATGTCGGATTTGATGAGGTGTTATTTAGATCACAAAGAAGTATAGATTCTGAACTTTTGAGAGACTATGAAGAAGTATATTCAGACCAGTTAGTGGATGCACATGGCTTTGCAGCTTATAATGTTTGGTACCGGAAAATGAGGAGGGTGGAGAGAGATGTGCAGAGTCCTGTTACGTCTGCTCTCTTATCCCCATGCTTCTGGTGTCTCTAGAATGTTTATTCTTGATGAAATAGAGTCAAAAGTAGCAATGTGTTTGGTGCACCTAGCCTTGTGCAGGCTTTCAGGGGAGTTTCAAGGGCAATCAGTTACAGCTTCTGTCATACCTATTGATGAGGAGTGGTCATAAAGTGCATGAGAACGTACACTGTATGAAGAGAGTCCAGTTGAATTTGGAAAGGTCTATTATTATGAACGACTGATGGGCGCAAGGGGTAAAGAGTTGCAGAGATGGAGGAATGAGGGGATTTTAGAAAGATGGGTAGCACTGGTTAATGAGTATTGTAGAAATATCTGAAATCGATATCTAAAATGTTTGACGTGGCTCAAGGAGCAAGAGAAACCTGCTAAGATCCAGTTATTTTCATGTTTCCATGTTTTTCTCCCATGAATGGGAACTACAGTTGTACACTTTGAATTGCTGATATGGCTGGGGAAACATCCGCCCACCTTGATGTGTCATGGTCTTGTGGACAGTTTTCTTACTGACAATTACCTGCAACCTGGCACAGTGTTTGCAGTCTCGCTATACTGCACGTTCCTGTTCTCATCGTGCCTGAAAAACATTTAATACTTGCGAATACGATGTCTAAAGCCACATCTGTGCCCATTATGTCCCCTGTGCTCTCTGCATCTGTTGCTTCACCAAATATGAACAATGTATTGACTTTGCCTGGATGTGAGAAATTGGAACTTTTAAATCGGACTAAGAGGTTGGACTATATATCTACAGCATCTACTGAAGCTCTGATGAACATTCCTGAACAGTACAGACAATTAAGTAGAACTGAGATGGTCTTTGCTTCTCTTTTGGCCCTTGGTGTTCAAGCTATTGCTAATGCGAAGTGGCTTCAGTTCACTCACTACAAACCTTTATTGTTTGTCAATTCTTCAGAGTCAGCTTTCAGTTCCAAAAAGGAAGAAATGTGGGATTTGGGGCTCATGACTCTGCAGAATAGTTACCCACTCAATCTCCTGACAGCCATGGTGGGTGGGGTTTGCCAGAAAATAGGGAGTACACATTGTACCTTTATGGCTCCTAATGATTAAAAAAAAATGGGACTTTGACACAGACAATTATCACACTGCATAAGCTTAGGATGGTCATGGAGAAAGAAGCAGGAATTACGAATGATATCTGGTTGGACTCTTTTTTTTCTTGGGTACCTTCCGGGAGGAAGATGGTAAGATGGTCCAGCCGGTTAAATGCTTGTTGCTGTGATCTGCGTTTGATCTGCAGGTCGAAGGTTCAAATCCGTGCAAGGCCAACTCATCCTTTCATCCTTCCTAGGTCAAAAAATGAATACCAATTTTGATTGGGTAATAATAGTATTATATCTAAATATGTCCTATTCAAAGCACTTTAGATTAAAGAGCTATTTACAAGTATTATCATTATGATATGATATGATATGGCATTTATAACAAGTGTTTCAAGGCACGACAAAGCAAGGGAGGGGAAAACAGTGGCAGACAGACAACGATCCTACTAGGCCAGGTGTCATTCAGATCGCGCAAGTGCAAGGGTAGTGTCGTAAAGCTCCAGCATCTGTCGCTGAAAGGCACAGGAGACCCCACACTCTAGATTAGGGTATTACCATAATAATTCATCTCAGAAAGGAAATCCAGAGGAAACAATTTTCAAAAAGGCGTATTAAGGATTTTATTGTACCCAATACATTTTTTCTGTGAGTTTAATCACAAATTAATGTGCACTGTAGCAATTTTTATTTTACATAGCAGGAATATTTTAAAAACATCACAATTTGATAAATCTCACCCTATTAAATCATGCAAACATTTACCCACATTCATACAACATCCATCCAACAACTCATACAAGTACAAGATAAAAACATATAACAATTCATCCACAATGTCATCATTATACAAACAATTTTAGTGCAAAACAACGCATAGTGCAAGGCCACAATAGGTTTTTTAAGTGGTCAGCAGCAACAACACATAGTGCATGACCATGATAGATTTTGAAAACAATGGTCAGCAATCGGGATAGGTCAAACAGAATCTTCACAGGTGACCTTATCCTTATTTTTCTCGACCGGTTTCGACGTATAAACGATGGTTTGCTACGTCTTCATCAGGAGATTAAGGGTAGTTGTCTTGGCAATTTAAACAGGAGTCAATCCATTGTATGTATTTGGTACAACGCAGAAACACTGTCATACAAATTAGCCGTGTTCTGGTAAACAATCCTGCTAGGCAGATGGCTGGAATTAGGCTCCAATCTGCAGGGAGCATCCCACGGAATGAATCAGCGCTACTCGAACGGGAACAAGGTCCGATGTTAGCTCCAGTCGTCTGTCACTCGTCCAGATCGGAGGGAGAGACGCATCTCAATGAATTGTTATATGTTTTTATCTTGTACTTTTTTGTTGAGTTGTATGAGTTGTCGGATGGATGTTGTATGAATGCGGGTAAATGTTTGCATGATTTAATAGGATGAGTTTTATCACATTGTGATGTTTTTAAAATATTCCTGCTATGTAAAATAAAAATTGCTACAGTGCAGATTAATTCGTGATTAAACTCACAGAAAAAATGTATTGGGTACAATAAAATCCTTAATATGCCTTTTTGAAAATTGTTTCCTCTGGATTTCCTTTCTGAGGTAAAGCTCCAGCATGCCAGACCCAAAAAGGGTCATACTGTGGCCAGTGCGGTTATGGGGGCATATTTATCCAGCAGATGCCACCTCTGTCCCTCTTGTAGGTTCCTCATGTGGGGAAAGTTGGCATCTGCTGGAAAGAAACCAAGATGCAGGCAAGCACAGACTTGAGACTACATATCCCAGCATCCTGTGCTGTCCCTGCAGTCCTCACATCTCTGGAACACAAGGATCAGGCACACGGGGCCTGTAAATGCGCCTGGGAACGCCCCTGCCAACGCCCTTGCATCTGCGCATGCACGCGCACCAAATGCTTGTTCGCGCTCAGAAGTTCCTCCGGGCGGACGCATCTCCCAAGGCTCCAGCTGGCAGAAAACTCTTGCGGGGCCGCTCCTCGCCTCCAGATCACATTCCGGGCCCAGCGATTCTAAAGATAAGTGTTGTGAAAGTCTATGTGAAGCCGCTCCGGTGCGAGTGAAGCATGTTTATGTTAAAACGGAAGTAAATGCAGTCGGGCAGTGAGAAAGCTCGGAAGCATTGTTTGAAAGTGCTCGGGAACGAAAGCGCTCTCACGAAGCGAGTAGACGTAACATTGTATGGAAGGAAACTAACCCCACTGCATGCAGGAGAGACTAATTTAGTGTGTTAACCCTTCGGAGCATATTAGGCTTGAACGCGTACTAATTGTATTTCTCCCTGACAGACGCTGGGAACCTCCCTTTCTCCCAGTCGCTGCTGAAAGCAGATTTTGGGCACCAACTCTAGAGCAAGAACCTGATCTAAGTTTTGCTTGTTTATGTAGCACGCAAGTGCATTTTTTATGGTGTGGGAGTTAAGGGAATTGCTAAAGTTAATGTGTGTGCACAATAGCTGGGGATCCAGCTCCATTGTTTCAGGTGCACAGTTTAATCTGAATGTCATACTGTGTTTGAGTGAAGCCAGATTGCTCATATTCACTGCCTTGAGTTACACCTTGGTGAGGTGCCTATTAACAAGTGTCCTAGCTCCTGAGTCAGTGTCAGTGGGCCAGAGTAACCCAAACCCTGGGAGCAACTCAGTGAATGCAAACTGAGTGGAGGGGTTTTCAGGTGGTACGTTCTTGGTGCACAGTGTGTTCATCATGGTGGTCAGTCATAATTTCGAAAAAAAAAATGTCGACTGACAAAAATGTCGAAAAAGAAAATGTAGAATTTCGTTTTTTTAAATTATATATTTATTTTGGGGTCCGGGAGTAAAAGAAAGGGGTAAAACAAAAAACAAAAAAAAGGGGGGGGTTAGGGGGGAACCCCCCCCATTTCGAAAAAAAACATATTGAAAAAAAGATTTGACATTTTTTTTTAGACATTTTTTTTTCGAAATAATGACTTTCGACATTTTTGTTTTCGAAATTATCACTATAAACCGTTCATCATATATGGTTGTTCAGTGAAGGTAACTGGGCAAGTGTTTGGGGGTTACTGTCAAAAGCCAACAAAATGTGCAAGAGGCTCTGAGAACGGGCAACAAGAGCCAAGGAGCATGTTTATCCTGACCACCCCTACCCTATCCATAAATGTTTCCTAACCCTCTTTCCGGTCTCCCTGCAACCCTCTACCCCAACAATCCGTGGACCCTAACCCTCTTTCCCCGTGGTGGTTGCAGAGGTCTGTGCACTTTTTAGTTCCAGACACCAAAACCATTAAGGGGAGGTAGGAGTTTGTGCTGCTTCTGCGCTGGACCAGAGATCTACACGACAGGTAGGGAGAAAGGGAAGAGTGCCAGGGGAAGGGAAAGGGGAAAGTGCAGTACATGGGAAAGAAGAATAAATACGATAAATAAAACTGCCTGATGGTGACAAGTGCAAAGTAAGAGCAGACATAAGTGCTGGTAATTGGACTGAAGGGATACAGAACCAGTCCCCAAGTGCAGGAGGTTGCCAGGGATGCAGGGCAGGTGAGCAAAAGGCGGGACCTGCCCCAAGATCAGAAAGGGTGGCCAGGTAACCAATGCAGAATCGGCAGGGAATTTCAGCAGGGGAGAGAGGCAGAGAAAGCAGAAGCAAAGAGGAAGGTTTTGAGGTGTTTTCGGAACCGGAGATGGATCTCCTCTAGTTTCAGGGAGGCAGGGAGGCTGTTCCAGAGGGAGGCCCCAGCCGAGGAGAGAGAGATCGACCACCAATTTGTTGCTTGGAGAAGCGACTAACCCTGAGGGAGTTGGAGGCAGATGAGCGAAGAACCCGAGCAGGAAGGTATTTAGGAAGAGAGAGTTGAAGGAAATGCGGTCCCAGGCCCCAGAAGATCCTCATGTGGAATGTGTCTTTTTGATGATTATTTTCTATTCCTGTCAGATGTTGTTAAGTTGTTGTTCTGCTACGTTACCAAAAGCAACTGCCATGATTACTATAAAACTTTCCAAGGGTAGGACCACTGCCATTTCATACCACGATGGTATGCACACTGAGTTAGAAATGGATCCGGGGTTGGTTGGGCTTCCAGGTACTGTTCCCATGTCCTCCACCAAATTAGGATGAGTTTATGGCTAAATGGGTAGTTTGCAGAAATGATAGGGAGATGGATTGGTCTTGTTCAACGGAGGAGTAGGCCCATAGTGTGACAAGTATGAGAGATTTTTGTAGGGTTCTGAATCCCCAAGAAGATGTTGTAATAGAACAAGGAATGGGGTTATTACTTAATAAATTCATTAATGGGGAATTTTGGGATGGTCGATGTTGGTTTTAATGCAGAAAAGAGGTTTGCAATGTTGCAATCTGGTATGTATCTAGTATAATATCTGAGAATGGGATGAGTTACTATTAGTATTTACTTTGTCTAGTTGATACATTTTAGATTTTGCATTCACGTAGCCACATAATGACATTCAGGCAGATATAGTGTGAATAAAATGAAGTGGTGTGGCTTGCAACGTAGCACCTAAATCTGGGAAGTGAGGAGCTTTATATGCGCATGTGAGAGGAGAGAACCATGCATGGCAAAACCACTGTGAGGGGATGCGGTACTGTTGAACACATGTACACAAACACATGCATAGAGCAGGGTTTTCAGGGAATTGTGTTTGGGACATTTGGGGAACAGGGAGTAAAGGGTGCTTAAAGGTAGAGGTGGAAAATGGTTTATGGGTTTCAATTAGGTTCTCGTGAAGATGTGCTAGAGGCCATGTGGGCTGAAATGGCAGTTGCAACAAAAAAGCATAAAACGAGAAATACCAGAAACGCCAGCAAGTCTTGGTAGATAAGATGTTTATTACCAGTTCGAAGGAAACTTGTTTATTTCTCTCCTGCCTCATATTGATGATGTGCTCTTGTAAAAGCCATGTGCATCAAACTCAGGGTTAGAGGTCACTGACCAGATGAAACTTGTAATAAATTTGGATTGTTGTAGGTGAATAAGTAATCATGTGATAATGTCACGATAGACTATGGAAATAGCCCAAAAAGGGTTGTACTTGTAAATAGGAATATATGTTAAAGGGGATGGTGTTAAGGTGAATGTGTCCAAATGGAGCATGTTTATCCTGACCCCCCCTTCCCTATCCATAAATGTTTCCTAACCCTCTTTCCGTTCTCCCTGCAACCCTCTACCCATCCAATCCGTGGACCCTAACCCTCTTTCCCCGTGGTGGTTGCGGAAGTCTGTGCACTTTTTAGTTCCAGACACCAAAACCATTAAGGGGAGGTAGGAGTTTGTGCTGCTTCTGCGCTGGACCAGAGATCTACACGACAGTAGCACGAACCCACGTGTAGCCAAGCGCCCAGACAGCACGAACTTCAGCCCCCATGGAGGAGATTGCGCAAGCCTTGCATGAATTAAAAGCTGAGTTAGCCGCAACCAAGCAAGATTATGCCACCCTTGCGACTCGAGTGCAGGTACTTACAGCCCAGGGGGCCCCACTTCCTGAACAGAGTACAGCCACTCCAACCCCAGTCCAGGTACAGGTCACCACTCAACCACCAGTGCCCCTAGTCGCACCAGAGAGATACGGGGGGATCCCCAAATGTACACTACTTTCATCACGCAGTGTCAACTGCATTTTCTAACCAAAGAAAATGTCTTTAGATCAGATCAGGCACGGACTGCCTTTGTCATCTCCTATCTTACGGGAGACACGGCAGCCTGGGCCACCCTGCTAGTCCAAAAAGATGATGCAGCGTGAATTCCAAAATGAATTTGGTAAAATCTTCAATCGGAAGGCAGCCTCTCTTGTAAGAGACTGTGAGTTACTAATGCTGCGGCAGGGCAATAAAGATTTAACAACTTATGTAACTTCCTTTAATCGTTTGGTGGTATAAGCAGAATGGCCCCATGAGAAAAGGTTAGCCCTGTTCTATCAGGGGCTTAGAGATGAACTTAAAGACCTCATAGTGCAGGTGGACCCACAACCAGAATCTTGCACTGACATGATAAACTTGGCTTTACGACTAGATCACAGGAAAGGGGAAAGGCGCCAGGATAAGAAGGAGTGGGACGGGAAGCAAGTTCCAGCCAGACTAGACTATCAAAGACCCCCTGTTGGGAAATCAGAGAAGGCTTCAGAAGTAGAACCCATGCAAATTGGCACAGTTCGTGGTCCCATCTCCAAGGAAGAACGGGAGAAGAGAAGGCGGGACAAACTCTGTATGTATTGTGGCAAATCAGGACATTTCGTAAAGGAATGCGGAGCAAAACCCAAAGGAAATCCGTCGTTGGGAAACGCCAACGCTTGCCAGTGAGTGGGGTGGACCTGCCGAGCCATAGCCATACAAACCCCCCAATTATCCTAGCTAATATTACCCACACTCAAAGGTCACATGTCACGTTACAGGTGTGTTGCATACACGTCAAAAGAACGTATCAGCTACCTTTATGGTGGATTCCGGGGCGACAGGAAATTTTGTGGGCATCCAGCACGCCCAGTCGCTGGGTTTATCTTCGTTGGCTAAGGAAAGTCAAGAACCAGTCTGCGCCGTGGATGGAACCACGTTAAAATCCAGACCAGTAACCCATCATACGGAAGAAATGGTGTTGGATGTCCAGGGGCATAAGGAAACTATTCGATTTGACATAATCACAGCTCCACAGTTTGGGTTTATATTGGGATTACCATGGCTCGCACTTCATAACCCAGCAATCGATTGGACCAGAGGCACTGTGTGCTTTTCTTCAGAATATTGTAGCACTCACTGTTCAACAGAAGGTGGACGGGTGATCCAAGTGCTTACTCAACTCAAGAAGGAAACACGGACATAATCAAGCTACCGCCCGAATATGTGGAATATCAAGATGTGTTCAGTAAAGTGGCGGCAGAGACTTTGCCACCGCATCGCTCGTTCGATTGTAGGATTGACCTGGAACCTGGCGCGATGTTGCCATGCAGTAGGATATATGCCCTAACTGAAAACGAGAATAAACATCTCAGGGAATATATTGACACAAACCTACAAAATGGGTTCATACGGCATTCAACCTCGCCTGTCTCCTCACCATTATTTTTTATACCTAAAAAGACAGGTGACCTCAGAACTTGTATAGACTATCGTGTGGTCAATCACATCACGATTAAAAACCGCTACCCTCTTCCCCTCATCCCTGTTTTACTAGACCAAGTACATGGAGCAAACATCTATACCAAATTGGACCTCAGGGGAGCATATCATCTGGTGCGAGTGTATGAAGGAGACGAGTGGAAGACGGCCTTCAGAACGAAATTTGGCCTATACGAATATCAGGTCATGCCATTCGGTCTTTGTAACGCACCCGCCGCCTTTCAATATTTCCTAGATGAGGTCCTCCGTGGTTTCCTGGATGTCTTCGTGGTCGTGTATATCGACGACATCTTGATCTACTCACAAACTCATGAAGAACATGTGGTACATGTTAAGAAGGTATTACAGCGCCTGAGAGAAAATCATCTGTATGCAAAATTAGAAAAATGTAGTTTCCTCTGTACCACAGTGGAATCCCTGGGTTTCATTCTGTCTCCAAATGGAGTGAAGATGGATCAACGAAAAGTGCAGGCTATCTTGGACTGGCCAGCCCCTAAAAACATCAAAGAGGTACAATCGGTATTGGGCTTTGCAAATTTTTACCGGCGTTTCATTCGAGACTTTGCAAAGAAGGTCTTGGCGATTACCCGGTTATTTAGAAAAGGAGTACCATTCATCTGGGATACTGATGCAGAGCAAAGTTTCAACCAATTGAAAGAAGCCTTCACTTCAGCTCCAGTCTTGTTGCATCCAGACCCAACTCAACCATTTACAGTGGAAACGGACGCTTACAGTTATGCAGTAGGCGCTATCCTTTCACAACGAGACCAGTCGGGCCAATTACATCCTGTAGCCTATTACTCCACAAAATTGAACTCAGCAGAACAGAACTACACGATAGCTGATCGAGAACTCCTGGCGATTAGGGTGGCATTTGCTGAATGGAGGCACTATTTAATGGGTGCCAGACATACTATTACAGTCCTTACTGACCATCGCAATCTTCAGTTTCTGAAATCTGCACGTGCACTCACTCCACGTCAGTTAAGGTGGGCAAATGTACTTTGCGGACTATGATTTCGTAGTCACGTACAGACCAGGATTAGAGAACAAAAAAGCCAATATCCTATCCCGATATCCAGAGGTCCCCTCACCTTCAATAGTAGAAAAAACAGCTAAACCCATCATCGCTTCCAATAAATTCATTGGGGGAACCAGTAATGATCTCTACAAACAAATAAGTAAAGGGATGTCTGCACAGGAACTACTTCAATGGGAAGATCCTAAGAAAGAGTGTTCTCTAATAAATGGGATACCTTATCAAGGAAATGTTGTATACTTGCCCACTCCTGCCCTCAGACTGCAAGTGGTGCCATGATTCCCCACTGGCTGGTCATCCCGGGGTTAACAAAACACAAGAATTGCTTCAACATCATTACTGGTGGCCACATCTTCAAAAAGAAGTCCAGGCGTATGTATAACAATGTGAGGTGTGTGCACGAAACAAAACTGATCACCGTAAACCCATGGGGTTGCTCCGCCCTCTACCTATACCAACAGTACCATGGAATATGATTTCCATGGATTTTATTGTGGAGTTACATTTTGATCAAGGATATACTGCAATACTAGTAGTTGTGGATTTGTTTTCTGAATTAGGACATTTCATCCCTTGCAAGGGAGTGCCAACTGCTCACGCACTGGTGGATCTCTTTTTACAACATATAGTCCGCCTACACGGAATACCTCAACATATAATTTACGATCCTGGCACACAGTTTACTTCGAGGTTTTGGCGTGCATTTTGTGAAAAGCTAGGGATCAAGTTGCAGATGTCCAACAGCTACCACCCAGAATCTGATGGGCAAACAGAACACCTGAATCAAACGTTGGAGCAGTATCTGAGGTGCTACACTCACAGTGCAGAAGGAATCTAGGTGAACACTCTGTGGCTTGCAGAACTAGCCTACAACAATTCCCGACACACCGCCACCGGGTATTCACCGTTCTACACCACCTATCGTTATAATCCTCAAGTGCAGCCCTCACTACCTCAAGTATAAGTACCCTTGCCATCAGTACAGGCACGTATGACTGTCCTGTCGCAAACATGGGCCAAGGCACACCAAAACCTAATTACAGCCAAGAATTCTGCCAAGCGTTATGCAGATGCCAAGCGACGAGAAAGCCTGCAATATAAGGTGGGGGACAAAGTGTGGCTAACAACTCGGCATTTGAAACTACCGGGGTCACCTAAATTCAAGCCCCGCTTTCTTGGCCCATTTCGCATAGCTCGAATAATCAATCCAGTAGCTATGCGCTTACAATTACCAGTACATATGAAAGTGCACCCAGTGTTTCATGTCTCCCTGTTGAAGCCAGCAGCTCCACACACTCGTATGGAAAGACCCCCTCCAGTTCTGGTAGAAGGTTATCTTGAATTTGAGGTTCAAGCCATTCTCAATTCCCGAAAAAGGGCTGGAGTGTTGTATTATTTAGTCGATTGGGTTGGGTACGGCCCCGAAGAACGGTCCTCGGAACCCGCCTGTAATATACATGCTCCTCGGCTCTTACGTTTATTCCATCGCAACTATCCAGGGAAACCAGGCCCTTCTGTGGGGAGGGGTTGTACTGTCGTAAAGCTCCAGCATGCCAGACCCAAAAAGGGTCATACAGTGGCCAGTGCGGTTATGGGGGCGTATTTATCCAGCAGATGCCACCTCTGTCCCTCTTGTAGGTTCCTCAGGTGGGGAAAGTTGGCATCTGCTGGAAAGAAACCAAGATGCAGGCAAGCACAGATACTACATATCCCAGCATCCTGTGCGGTCCCTGCAGTCCTCGCATCTCCAGAACACAAGGATCAGGCACACGGGGCCTGTAAATGCGCCTGGGAATGCCCCTGCCAACGCCCTAGCATCTGCGCATGCGCGCACCGAATGCTTGTTCGCACTCAGAAGTTCCTCCGGGCGGACGCATCTCCCAAGGCTCCAGCTGGCAGAAAACTCTCGCAGGGCCGCTCCTCGCCTCCAGATCACATTCCGGGCCCCTCGGTTCTAAAGATAAGTGTTGTGAAAGTCTATGTGAAGCCGCTCCGGTGCGAGTGAAGCATGTTTATGTTAAAACAGAAGTAAATGCAGTCGGGCAGTGAGAAAGCTCGGAAGCATTGTTTGAAAGTGCTCGGGAACGAAAGCGCTCTCACGAAGCGAGTAGACTTAACATTGTATGGAAGGAAACTAACCTCACAGCATGTAGGAGAGACT
Source organism: Ambystoma mexicanum (assembly GCF_040938575.1). NCBI lineage: Eukaryota > Metazoa > Chordata > Amphibia > Caudata > Ambystomatidae > Ambystoma > Ambystoma mexicanum. The sequence goes on along the minus strand of NC_090937.1, from coordinate 202,661,041 downwards.
AATTTAGTGTGTTAACCCTTCTGAGCATATTACGCTTGAACGCGTACTAATTGTATTTCTCCCTGACAGAAGCTGGGAACCTCCCTTTCTCCCCGGTCGCTGCTGAAAGCCGATTTTGGGCACCGGACTCCAGAGCAAGAACCTGAGCTAAGTGTTGCTTGTTTATGTAGCACGCAAGTGCATTTCTCATGGTGTGGGAGTTAAGGGAATTGCTAAAGTTAACGTGTGTGCACAATAGCTGGGGATCCAGCTCCATTGTTTCAGGTGCACAGTTTAATCTGAATGTCATACTGTGTTTGAGTGAAGTCAAATTGCTCATATTCACTACCTTGAGTGAAACCTTGGTGAGGTGTCTATTAACAAGTGTCCTAGCTCCTGAATCAGTGTCAGTGGGCCAGAGTAACCCAAACCCTGGGAGCAACTCAGTGAATGCAAACTGAGTGGAGGGGCTTTCAGGTGGTACGTTCTTGGTGCACAGTGTGTTCATCATATATGGTTGTTCAGTGAAGGTAACTGGGCAAGTGTTTGGGGTTACTGTCAAAGCCAACAAAGTGTGCAAGAATGCTCTGAGAACGGGCAACAAGAGCCAAGGAGCATGTTTATCCTGACCGCCCCTACCCTATCCATAAATGTTTCCTAACCCTCTTTCCGGTCTCCCTGCAACCCTCTACCCCACCAATCCGTGGACCCTAACCCTCTTTCCCCGTGGTGGTTGCGGAGGTCTGTGCACTTTTTAGTTCCAGACACCAAAACCATTAAGGGGAGGTAGGAGTTTGTGCTGCTTCTGCGCTGGACCAGAGATCTACACGACAGGTAGGGAGAAAGGGAAGAGTGCCAGGGGAAGGGAAAGGGGAAAGTGCAGTACATGGGAAAGAAGAATAAATACGATAAATAAAACTGCCTGATGGTGACAAGTGCAAAGTAAGAGCAGACATAAGTGCTGGTAATTGGACTGAAGGGATACAGAACCAGTCCCCAAGTGCAGGAGGTTGCCAGGGATGCAGGGCAGGTGAGCAAAAGGCGGGACCTGGCCCCAAGATCAGAAAGGGTGGCCAGGTAACCAATGCAGAATCGGCAGGGAATTTCAGCAGGGGAGAGAGGCAGAGAAAGCAGAAGCAAAGAGGAAGGTTTTGAGGTGTTTTCGGAACCGGAGATGGATCTCCTCTAGTTTCAGGGAGGCAGGGAGGCTGTTCCAGAGGGAGGCCCCAGCCGAGGAGAGAGAGATCGACCACCAATTTGTTGCTTGGAGAAGCGACTAACCCTGAGGGAGTTGGAGGCAGATGAGCGAAGAACCCGAGCAGGAAGGTATTTAGGAAGAGAGAGTTGAAGGAAATGCGGTCCCAGGCCCCAGAAGATCCTCATGTGGAATGTGTCTTTTTGATGATTATTTTCTATTCCTGTCAGATGTTGTTAAGTTGTTGTTCTGCTACGTTACCAAATGCAACTGCCATGATTACTATAAAACTTTCCAAGGGTAGGACCACTGCCATTTCATACCACGAAGGTACGCACACTGAGTTAGAAATGGATCCGGGGTTGGTTGGGCTTCCAGGTACTGTTCCCATGTCCTCCACCAAATTAGGAGGAGTTTATGGCTAAATGGGTAGTTTGCAGAAATGATAGGGAGATGGATTGGTCTTGTTCAACGGAGGAGTAGGCCCATAGTGTGACAAGTATGAGAGATTTTTGTAGGGTTCTGAATCCCCAAGAAGATGTTGTAATAGAACAAGGAATGGGGTTATTACTTAATAAATTCATTAATGGGGAATTTTGGGATGGTCGATGTTGGTTTTAATGCAGAAAACAGGTTTGCAATGTTGCAATCTGGTATGTATCTAGTATAATTACTGAGAATGGGATGAGTTACTATTAGTATTTACTTTGTCTAGTTGATACATTTTAGATTTTGCATTCACGTAGCCACATAATAACATTCAGGCAGATATAGTGTGAATAAAATGAAGTGGTGTGGCTTGCAACGTAGCACCTAAATCTGGGAAGTGAGGAGCTTTATATGCGCATGTGAGAGGAGAGAACCATGCATGGCAAAACCACTGTGAGGGGATGCGGTACTGTTGAACACATGTACACAAACACATGCATAGAGCAGGGTTTTCAGGGAATTGTGTTTGGGACATTTGGGGAACAGGGAGTAAAGGGTGCTTAAAGGTAGAGGTGGAAAATGGTTTATGGGTTTCAATTAGGTTCTCGTGAAGATTTGCTAGAGGCCATGTGGGCTGAAATGGCAGTTGCAACAAAAAAGCATAAAACGAGAAATACCAGAAACGCCAGCAAGTCTTGGTAGATAAGATGTTTATTACCAGTTCGAAGGAAACTTGTTTATTTCTCTCCTGCCTCATATTGATGATGTGCTCTTGTAAAAGCCATGTGCATCAAACTCAGGGTTAGAGGACACTGACCAGATGAAACTTGTGATAAATTAGGATTGTTGTAGGTGAATAAGTAATCATGTGATAATGTCACGATAGACTATGGAAATAGCCCAAAAAGGGTTGTACTTGTAAATAGGAATATATGTTAAAGGGGATGGTGTTAAGGTGAATGTGTCCAAATGGAGCATGGGAATTTAGGGAGATTTGTTTTCCTTGTATAGGATTACCCAATCATATTTGGATGGATGACTTTGTAATGAAATATGGGGGATTGTATTAAAAGATGCAACAATAGATATAAAGGTTCCATGTGATAATATCGCCGCAAAAATATCGCCATACAAACATTTCACCATATTTATGCAGCGATATTACCCCATGGAACCTGCGGGGGACACCCCTGCAACCCCACCATCCATTTACCCCATAAATTATCCCCACCAAAAATATCGCCTATGGCCGTTCCCGACGACCATATGTACGGCGATATATTTCTGGTGGTGATAATATTACCTGATACCAATATAAAGTGTAAGGTTGATGTGGTTTGAAGAGAATAGGGTTAGTTCTGTCTCTTAGGAGTTTTCTAGCCCCTCCCAGCCATGTGTAAACCATACATTTGCTTTACTGACCAGCGTGCACTCAACTCTTGAGAGGTGGGCTTATTTTGAGTAAAGAGCTCTGAGTTCTGTGAGAACACCAGTGAATTGGTTTGTCCAGCAACATCGTACCAAATAACATTAAAGATTTGTATAGTAGTGAACATGTGTTAAACGGGAAACCATATCGTGCCTCCTTTCTCGTATATATTGGCCTAAGCCCAGTCGCTCTAAGAAGAAAACCGAGTTGCAAAGTCTCTGATTTTATATCGACTCCGCCGCCATTTTAGGTTCATCCACCATTTTGATTTCTGTTTAAAAAGTATCTCTGTATCTAAAATGGTGGACAGTGTTTTCCACTTGTAACTGAGCCTTCCAGAACTCTGCACTATAGTTAATTATTAGACTGTCCGTTGGGCGAATTTTTGGGTTGAGTAAAGAGAACTTGTCCCATGCCTGACTTGTGGTCCTAGGGCTGTCTGTACCAATAAGTCTGATCCACTGACATACATCGAACACAATGTTAAGCAAATATCGAACATGGACACTGGCTGAACTGCATTGTGAGGGACATGTGCTAAGGCTTACTGTTAAATCCAAGAATACACTGTTGCCATTGTGACTTGTTTGTATGTAAACCGAGGATGATCCATGTGCATATTGTAGTACAAGCCATAAGTGAACTCGGCACAAACTCTAGACCATGGATTATTAACTTGCAGAGGGGCTGGACATTATTACCAAAAATGTATAAAATGCATGACTGTTTAGATGTCCAGTATCTCTCACTTCTCACACTGAATGGCTGGTATTCGCTGTGATGTACCAAGGGTCAGATAGCTATCTGTTTTGTTTCTTTGTTACTGCGCAGTAATAGAATTAAGATCTGTGAATCTTTATAAGCCCGTGTTTGGTGTATTTCCTTTTGTGGTACTCAGCCTCGATATTTCCTTGCTTTTACAGATGGCGCCCAAATAGGGACCCTCAAGATTGATGCCATCTCGTTGAAGGTTAACATGGCTATCGGACCGGGATCGGACGGTGAAAAAGGGGGCCCCTTTCTTGGATGAGACGCGATACCTCAACAGTACTGCACAACCTGATCCCTGGACGGTGAGCCCTCGGTCCGAGACGGCATCTTGACAAGGGTCCATATATCGAGGCGGGCAGATTTGCCGAAATCACCAACCACGTGGGTCCTTTGAGTTCTTAGAATTCCGATCGGACCTCCTTAGTACATTGATCAGGTGAGTCGTGACCTGATTCTTAAGTATCCTGATAATTTGTTTTGGCGTATTGCACTTGCAAGTACAATTATTGACCAGGTAAAACCAGTAATCTGATATGCCTGGGAAATTGTCTGCCTGCTTCAGGGCATTATTCCACAGTGACAGACAATCTTTGGAATTTGGCCGACCGGCGCCAATGGAGGGGTCGCCGGCGTGTACTATGTACTGTAAGCACGGCATTGGTAGTATAGTGTTTAATGATATTTGGCACAGACAAACCAGACATGCGTCCGAACTTCAGTGGCCAATCAATGGTAGTTTTGAAATTCCTCGCATAGAATAATTAGAATCTATATTATTAAAGAAAAAGGCTAGACCTGCAGCATTTGATGTATTACAGAATTGGAAGAAAGAATCTATGCAGCAACTTAAAAGTAGGTAATAACATGCACGTCGTCATATAACCAACGCCGAAAAAGCGTATGATCAAAATAAACAGTCTGAGGCAGTTCGGAGTATGGATAGGGCTTTTTCACTTGGTATTCAGAAAATGTATCCGTCTAAAGACTTTCATGTGTCTGATGAGCTAATTGATAAACTTCTAAATGAACGAAGGCCTGGTGCCACTGCGACATCTCCGTATGTACCTATGCCTGCTGTTTTTCCTCTTCCCGTTGTCGTTCCTCCTCCCGTAGTTGTTCCTGCTCCTCCTATTGCTCCTCTTGTTGTTCCTCTTCCTCCGGTTGTTGTTCCTCCTCCTATTGTTGCTCCTCTACTTGCTCCTCCACCTTTGCCTACTGTTACGGGTTTGGTAAATTTGGCTTCTGCACCATTATTAGCACCTTTGTTACCGAATGTACAAGATTTGTCTACTCTTTCTCTTACAAGTGGTTCTGTACCGCTTGTAGTCGATAAGGGAGCAGAATCAAGGATTGTAACTCGTAATACTGTACCGAAGAAGAGAAAGTGCGATTTGACTGTATGGGCTAGACAATGCATGGAGAAGGGTGAACAAGCTGATGTTTTTGCCACACTGACTAATCTAGCAAGTTTTCCTGAGGAAAACGTTTTTATTGAAGGGTTGGGAATTCATTTATGTATAATGTGGAACAGATTAGATAATATAGATCTCCCACAAGGGTTGAGGGATCTGAATGTTTTAGCATATTCAAGAGATACTGCGGAGAAAGTACATGAGCACGTCGAGAGGGTTTTTGAGTATAGAAGGGAGTTGGAAAGGTTACGGAATGAAGGCATTGATGGTGCTACTTTGGATGCTATGTTTGTACAGAAACGATTTCTTCCTTGTCATAAGTCGATAAATGAGGAAACGCGAATTTGCACAAAAGATGCGATTATGTGGATTTCAGACATGTCGATATCTCCCATAGAAGTATATGACACGTATAGTCAGTATGCGCCAGAAATGCAGAGGAAAGTGATACAGGTAATGGCAGAATACCTGCAGGATGAATGTATAAAAAGAAAGATTTGTTGTCCCGCAGAATTATTAAATATCTATGAGAGCTTTTTCGTCTGACACTCCTTCAGCTGCTTTAGCGCTCGATTTAGCTCTGCTGCTCAGTAAGCGTTCAGAGATTCCTATCTCTCAGTTGCCTATGAGAGAGGTTCCGCCGACATTTGTCCCAAAAGTTGAGATTCCAGCTAATGTTGCAGCAGGTACTGCTGCTCAAGAAATTCCTGCACATTATGTGTCACAGTTTGTTCACGTCCCGTTCTCAAGACAGGAAGTGAACACCATTAAGCAATCCATTCCTGAGATTAGGAAGAATCCGACAGGGTTCTAAAAAGAGATAGAATATGTCTTGCAGTCATCAGTATTTACCTTGTGCGATATAGATTTGTTATTTCCCGTGCTCCTACCTATCGATTTGTGGAAACAAATTAGGACTGTAGACAATGTACCAGGGTTGGGAGATACATGGGTAAATATAGTTTGATTGGATAGAGAAAGGCCAGCTGGCGAGAGATCGCCACATGTAATACTGACTTTGCCTGATAGGATAGTCACGAATCTTAAAGCTATAATTCCTGAAAGAACGATTATTTGGGACAAACTTACTGCTTGCGTCCAAGGGAAATCTGAGGGTGCTACCAAATTCTTTAATCGGTTCAAACAAGTGTTTTCAGATTTCAGTGGACAAGATTTGAGCACAGAGTCTGGGAAACGACTATTTGTAGACAAATTTGTGCATGGATTGTTGCCTGACATCCAGTCGCAAATTATGTCTTCGGAGAGCGCTTGGCAAGCTAAGTCTCAGTCGGAAGCATTGCATATGGCTCAGTACTATGACAACCGTGTCAATAACAAAAAAGAAAGAATTGAAAAGAGAAAGGGAGACCTAAAAACAAAAGTTCTATTACAACAAATTGTCAGAGGCCCTAGGGGTTAGTATGCTCCACAGGGAAATGTACCATTAGGTCCTGTAAACGTGAACCAGTGTGCTTAATGCAGACAAGAGGGTCATTGGCGTGCTGAATGCACGATCCTCCAGCAGAGGTCGAATAATGCATTTGGTACCATGGGTAGAGGATCCAGATGCCGCCCTAGGGCAGGGGGCCCTGGTAGAAGTCAGTTTTCACAAAATTTGCAACCTTTTTCACAGGATAATCAGGCACCGAGTGTGGATAATAGAAACATTTTTGACCATCCTTCTGCCGCTTACCTCTCTGAAGAACTTCCTTTTGATGACATTCTGTTTCGTTAGGATTGCCCGAAGCAGGAGTTGGAACCGATGCCTATTCCCGTTAATCAGAAAGGTCCCTACATTGAGATGATAGTAGGAAATAGGAAACATCTATTCTTGATAGATACAGGAGCACAGAAGTGTTCCATCGATCATTCAAGGGTTCCAAACATTCCACTGTCATGGCAAACCAATATTTCTGTAGGGTTTTCTGGTACACCAGTAGTCTGTCTGGTTTCTTCACTGGTACCTATTACATTGGGTCCATTCACGGACCACTGTCCAATTCTGTTGACTACGAACTGTGGAGAGAATTTGTTGGGGTTGAATCTGTTGAAGGAATTAAATGAGGTAATTAATTGTTCTTCGGATGTAGTGCATTTGACGATTTCACCACAGCAACTTTCTGTCTCTCAGTTCCTGACCAGACCTTTGCCGCCGGAATTTAGTGACGTTCCGGAGTGTTTGTGGGCAATTCATGATAATGATGTTGGTGTTCAACAAATTGAACCTATTAAGATCTTTTTGAAACATGCAGTAAAGTTGCCACGTATTCCCCAGTATAAGATCTTGGTCGATGGTGAGCAAGCTTTGAAATGCATAATCTCCGATTTTGTGCATCGTGGGGTTATTGAGGAAATTGCAGGTAGTTTGTGCAATAGTCCAATTTTGCCTGTGTACAAGAAAGGCGATAATGCAATTCCTTTTCGTTTCATTATTGATTTGCGTGCCATCAATAAGATTGTTGCTCCACAATTTCCTATTGTGCCTGATGTGAAGACAATATTAACCATGATTCCGGCTTCTGCTACTCACTTTAGTGTTGTGGATCTTAAGAACGCTTTCTTTAGCATTCCTATACACAAGGATAGCAGATATCTGTTTGTGTTCACCTTAGGGGGACGCTCGTTTACATTCACCCGTGCGCCGCAAGGTTACACGGAAAGTCCTACCATCTATAATAGGACTTTGAAAGAGCAGCTTGGTACACTCGAGTTGCCCACCAATTGTACATTGCTTCAATATGTAGACAATCTACTTTTAGCTGCTGACTCAGAGAGTGCCTGTAAGGAGGGCACTGTGTTGTTGCTTATGCACCTAGCACAACATGGACACAAAACTTCACTCAAAAAGTTTCAATATTGTCGACAGGGGGTCGCCTATTTAGGCTATCTCCTGTCAAAGGAGGGAAGAAGGTTGATGCCTGAGCGGACAAAAATCATTTCTAGCATGTCTGTCCCAAATACACAGAAGGAAGTCAGAGCCTTGGTAGGAATGGCTTCTTACTGAGTGGATCCCAAACTTCTCGTTAACAATTAAACCAATGTTGGCTTTGACAAAGAAGGGCATTTCTTTGCCATTGCCATGCAACTTGGAACACCAGCAAGCGTTTGATCTGCTCAAGACTGCACTGTGTTTAGCACCAGTTTTGGGCACATCAAATTATAAATAGGCCTTCATGTTGTATGTGCGTGAACGTGATGGATGTGCTTTGGCTGTATTAACGCAGGAACATGGAGGGAAGAATAGGCCGTGCGGCTACTTTTCTTCCGCCCTTGATCCTGTCGCATGCGCTTTGCCAAGATGTTTGAGAGCTGTCGCTGATGCTGCTGCGTCCGTAAAACAGAGCGAGGGAATGGTTTAACCCTGATGGTACCTGACTCTGTAGATGTTCTATTAAACAGAACACAAACGCAACACCTCACCTCCGCACGATTAACGAGATACAAATTGATTTTGTTTGCTCCGCACATTAAAATTCAGAGGTGTTGTGTTCTGAATCCGGCTGAACTTTTACCTTTCCCGCAAGGTACCGCTTGCAGTGTCGAAGAGTCACATGACTGCCTTTATACCAAAGAGCAAAAGACAAAAGGCAGAATCGATCTAAAAGATACTCCTTTGAACAATCCACAAGGGGAGCTGTTTTGTGATGACTCCTACTTCAAACTTCCGGATGGTACATCCACCGCTGCTTATGCAGTCACCACATTGAGCACGGTTGTGGAGACCAAAAGAATCACGCATAACTCCGCGCAGGCCGCAGAGATTATAGCATTGACTCGAGCTTGTGAACTTTCCGAAGGGCTTACCATAAATATATATACTGACAGTCAGTATGCTTTTGGGGTGGTTCACAACTTCGGTAGACTTTGGGCAGAACGAGGTTTCTTGACCTCACATGGCACTAAAATCCAGTATGGCTCCTTGATAGTACGGTTACTCTCAGCGCTTGCACTCCCACTCAGTTAGCAATCATGAAATGCGCAGCGCATTAGAAGATCAAAGATAATGTGGGAAAAGGGAACACTTTCACTGACCAGATAGCCAAACAGACTGCCACTGATCCCTCTTCAGAAATGTATACTTCAAGGGAACCCACAGATGTTTGTACTTTGGATGAGGGTATTGAATCTGTGAAAAGTATTCAAGCTGATGCCACTTTAGAGGAATCTGAACAGTGGCTGAGGGTTTGGCAACATTGGATGATGATGGGTGTTGGGTAGACAAGGTGGATGGGAAATGGTTGTTGCCAGATGTGTACATTACAATGATGGTCGCTATGGCTCATGGTCCCACCCATATCTGTGCACGGAAAGTTACCAAAATGTTGCTAAATGTCTGGGTGAATGATAAAATCTCCAAAGTAGCTGAACGTTTTGTTCAGAGTTGCATGATTTGTTTGCAGCATAATATGGGAAAGGGCACATCGACTCCAAAGGGTAGTTTTGATCCACCTTCTGTCCCCTTGGAGGTGATACATTTTGATTTCATTGAAATGTTGTGTTGCAATAACTACAAGTATGTACTAGTGGTTATCTGTGCCTTTAGTAAATGGGTTGAAGCCTTTCCTGTTAGAGATGCCACAGAAATGACAACGGCAAAGACCATGCTGAAGGAATATTTTCCTAGGTTTGGTTTTCCAAGAGTCATCTCGTCGGACAATGGTCCACATTTTATTGCTGCTGTAATTCTGCAAATATGCACAGGATTACAGATTGATAAATGGTTCCATTCGGCTAGACACGCTCAAAGTGCTGGTTTGGTAGAAAGACACAACGGCATCATCAAGAACAAGCTCGCTAAGACGTGTGCCGGCACCAAACTGAAATGGCCGGACGCCTTACCGATCGTGTTGTTATCAATGAGAACGACCCCACAGACTAAAACTGGGCTCTCCCCATTTGAGGTGGTTATGGGTAGGCCAGCAAACATTTGGGGCTTACCTAAGCCAAGATCTTTGCGTGACATTGAACATGTACTTCTTTCCGACTACTGTGGCCAGTTAACTAAAAATCTGTATTTGATTTATCAACAGGTGCGAGAAGCCCTCCCTGCAAAGTACGAGGGCCCAGGTCACAGCATCCAACCTGGAGAGTGGGTGCTCGTTAAAGCATTCGAGAGAGCATCCTGCCTCGCACCTCGTTGGTGTGGCTCACACCAAGTTCTACTGGCCACACAGACCGCGGGACGAGTGTAGGGGCGGAAGCACTGGATCCACGTGTCACACATCAAGAGGATTCCCTTCCCTTTGCCACACGATACAGAAGATACAGTAATCCCTACCTGCACTGCACCCAACGATCACGTAGCATCAAACAGCATCGAGAGTGCTTCGGAGACTCTCCCTGAGCCCGTGGGGCCTGGGGAAACAGCTGCTTTTTCTCCACACTCTCCAACAGATCCTTTTGCACCATTGTTAAATCCTGTTCCAAATCCACCACTTCCATCAGTAAACAATGACACATTGTTTGCGGATCACACAGTACCAGGAGTCACAAGGTATGATCTGCGTCCGAGGAGATAGACTTACTGCACGGTTCGGCTGTGCCACCAGGAAAAATCATTGGAGGGCTTGTCTTTTTGGCCCGTTCTTTTGCACGTAAGGGAATTCTGTTGGCTAGGGTTTGGGAAGGACTAAGAAAACGTGCGATCTGGAGATCGCCAGCAAACTGACTTTGGAGTATCTTTGAAGAAACAATGCCTGCTCCCACTTTTACGGAACATAAAAGAGACTGTGTGACCAACCATAGTAATGAACAATTGAATGCGTGGGCCCCGAAAACGTATTGTTGTCTTGTGATCATGTTAACTGGTTTCACAATAGTAATTGCCTTAGGGTTTTGATATTTGTAGGAAGTACATCCGCTTGAAATTTTGTTACCCACTGAAAATGTACCTACTGTTTCTACACCTTTCGTGCATCTGCACACTCTATCTCCTAGAGACTCTCAGCACAGACAGAGTTACCATAACAATACTCTATTACTCATCATGAATGCCACACATGCCATTTTTAACAAATCTAATTGTTGGGTCTGCTCGCATTTACACAACACGGGGATAAGGGGCTGAGTTGGTATATTCATCCTTTACCTTTAACTACTGCATGCTATGTATCTCTAAGGGCACTATTTTCTGGCCGATGGAACGATAGCATCTCGGGGAACTTTGATGGAACTAATTTGAATGACTTTGAGAAACGAGTTCTAACGCCCCTGGGATGCTCACTCTTTGCGAATAGGAGTAAGCTTAATGTTCCTTCTATTAGGCCTTCTGATAGACTGTCTCATTCTATTCAGTCTTTGATCTCTTTCAAGATGGCTCCTATAGGCAATAGGGATGCAACGCCATCTTCCTATACTGTTAACCACAGCCCCGATTCAGTTTCTTTCTGCATACAGAGGAATGGTACTCAGTCAATGGGTGACTTCAAGGGCTGCGCCAATGTTGCGAACTTGATTAGTGAGGACAGACCTTTGTATCTAGGCGAACCTGTCTACTTTGTTTGCAGTAATGAAGCTTTCCCATGGTTACCTAGAGATTGGCAGGGAACCTGTTATTTAGGGATTCTGTTACTCGAGGTATTTATAGTAAGCACTGTAGAAATCTCAAAGGCTCACCCAAGGCGGGACGAGAATGGCGATACTTCAGCACAAGTTCTGGGTGACGTAGCTAAATCCTTCGCACCATTTTGGGGGCAAATATTGAACTCTGAAGATATCAGAAGACTAGCGAGAGTACTGGAGAGCACCATCAACCGTACCACTGACATACTCTTTAACATGACTTTAGAACAAAAAACGATAAGGTTAGTGGCACTTCAGAACCGGATGGCATTAGACGTCATCCTGGCTGAGCATGGTGGAGTATGTAAATTAGTGGGGTTCGCTTGTTGCGTTTTCGTGCATGATTCCGCCCCAACTATCTTTAAGGCAATACAAAATATGCATGTCCTGAGTTCAGAAGTGCATGTTCCCGAGGGAAACTGGGATCTTAGCGCTTGGTTCTGGGACTTCTTGCGATCTTGGGGATGGAAGCTGCTTTCAGTCTTGCTGATCATTTTGGGTATTCTGTTGTTTTTCTGTTGTATACAGTGCCTTCCTGGCATATGTTCGCTGTTAGAGGGATGTTGTGCACAGGCGATGGGTACATTAGGACACAAGGTTTGCGCCCCAGAGAAAACGACCAGCGAATTTGTGTTGAAAGAAATCTCAGTATCTGATCTAATGGCGATCAATATCTATGATAGTGATTCAGGATGTATGTACATTGAGACGTGGAGTTACTCGTAAAGTGGCTAGAAGTAGTTTAGGGTTTGGCTTAGGCCAAAAGGAGGGTTTGTTAAACAGGAAACCATATTGTGCCTCCTTTCTCGTATATATTGGCCTAAGCTGAGTCGCTCGACGAAGAAAACCGCATTGCAAAGTTCCGATTTTAGATCGACTCCGCCGCCATTTTAGGTTGATCCGCCATTTTGATTTCTGTTTAAAAAGTAACTCTATTTCTAAAATGGTGGACAGTGTTTCCCGCTTGTAACTGAACCTTCCTGAACTCTGCACTATAGTTAATGATTAGACTGTCGGTTGGCTGAATGTTTGAGTTGAGTAAAGAGACCTTGTCCCATGCCTGACTTGTGGTCCTAGGGTTGCCTGTACCAATAAGTCTGATCCACGGACATACATCGAACACAATGTTAAGCAAATATCGAACATGGACACTGGCTGAACTGCATTGTGAGGGACATGTGCTAAGGCTTACTGTTAAATCCAAGAATACACTGTTGCCATTGTGACTTGTTTGTATGTAAACCGAGGATGATCCATGTGTATATTGTCATAAAAGCCATAAGTAAACTCGGCACGAACACTAGACCACGGATTATTAACTTGCAGAGGGGCTAGACATTATTACCAAAAATGTATAAAATGCATGACTGCTTAGATGTCCAGTATCTCTCACTTCTCACACTGAATGGCTGGTATTCGATGTGATGTACTGAGGGCCATATAACTATCTGTTTTGTTTCTTTGTAACTGTGCAGTAATAGAATAAAGATCTGTGAATCTTTATAAGCCCGTGTTTGGTGTATTTCCTTTTGTCGTACTGAGCCTCGATATTTCCTTGCTTTTACACATGGTCTGTAGATGCATGGTTTAAACCTATCAGCTTTCTTTAAAATGGCTCAAATTACTGCCATAGTAGAGGATTCTGGAAAGTCAACATTATGAATCATACAATTGAATATATGTGTTAATCAAGGTGCCCACATATCTTGATATGATGTACACAATTTGGCTGGATTATTTTCTGGTGTGGAGCATTTGTTAGAATTGAATGCAGTAAATGCCACTAGTACCACCTCCTTTGAAGTTAATGGCTAGAAAATTGTCTAGTTTGTTAGTCTTCCACTTTTTTTGGTTTACATTGAAATCTCTACAAAATTCGGGAAACCCAATCTTTTGGCAGAAAGTTAGTTTGTATCACTACCACATTACCCAGTGTAGGACCAAAGTTCACTTTTCTCATAATAAACAAGAATGTACATCACCTGCAGCCTTTAGCCGATCCTCCCAAAATTCCTCATCCATGGCCAATTTTCTTTCTCTCAAGCTTAATTTATATTTTTCATCAGGAGAGAAATATGGACACTATCCATTGGTTTATTTGTAATGTCCTGAAAGATGTTTATTTGCCATCTTGAAGCTATTATTAAACCAACTCACTGAAGGTTACTTTCAAAATCATGATTTATACTGTTTTCACTGAACCATTTTTGCATATCAATGTATAGTCTATGGAAAACAGACCTACCAGCCATTATTTAGTTTGGATGGTGGGTTGGCTAACACTTTTGAAGAGAGAACATATGCACTGTTTTTCTTTTTTAATCATTGGTAATACAATGTGAAATAGTCCTATGGTGCACTTTGTAAAATCAAAACCAGTGATTAAGAAAAAACACCAGCAAGTCAGGATTAGCTGGCAATGAAATAGGATTGGTTTATATAAAGCTGGCTTCAGACTGCATATACACGATGAACCAAAGAGGTGGGAACATACCAGAACAACACAGAAGCAGCCAGACACAATACTCCTGAAGCCAGGACAGACAGAGCTGGAAGTCAGAAATTAACCATAGAGCTGAATGCCTAGCAGAATCACAATAATGGACTGCCTGAGTCAGAGGAAGAAAGCAGCTAAATTAATGTGTTTGAAATAGCACTGCAGATATGCCCATAGGTTTGCGAATTGGCAGTTTTCTTGCTTTGATATTTGTGAGGCAGATCTGAACTACAAGACTGAGCTGCTTTCATGCAAAAATAAGTTTTAAATGCCTTCACCATTAGCGAAATGTGTCTATGGATTTAAACCAATGAGTTACTTTTCCAGGTTTTTTTGGGGACTGAAAAAAGCAATTCATATCCATTTCTGCAACATATTATTCTTTTCAATGGTTATACCAGTAGGTGATAACATGATGTATTTTTTTTACTTAGTCTTTTAACTTTACGCTCCTTACATCTGATATTTGTGGATATATTTGTGTGTGCATACACTTGTAAGGCATTCCCCTTTTGGATCTGCAGTCTTCAGGACCACCTCACTTTCATGAATTTTCTTAAAACCAGAATCAATCTGATGTCCAATACCTGAGAACAGCATTAATCTATACTATTGATGAAAGAATCAGCATGCTCCAAAGTGCTCTATAAACCTTTGGATCTCAGATACCTTACAAACATCAAAGAATTTGATTGGACTGACAAAATGTGTTATAACTGTGCTGACACTGAAGAACTGATGCATGGAT
Source organism: Ambystoma mexicanum (assembly GCF_040938575.1). Classification (NCBI taxonomy): domain Eukaryota; kingdom Metazoa; phylum Chordata; class Amphibia; order Caudata; family Ambystomatidae; genus Ambystoma; species Ambystoma mexicanum. Next base: position 202,646,020 of record NC_090937.1, on the reverse strand, counting down.
GAAGTGACAACATTGAAAATCTTGATACATTCTGTTAGGCAGAAACCTGTGCAGTTCCCTCTGGGACCACTGCAAAAGATTTAGGACTACAGGTGTTTGGCAGTAAACCCACTTGGTAGCAGTCTGCACCACACAGATTCACTGTTGGTAGCTGTGGCTGAGCAGTCAGACTTCTCTCAAGAAGAGTGAAGCAGTATGTGGAGTATACAATATAGGACAATTCTTCACAGTAAGACAAGCAAACACGCAACAAGGCTTCAGTGTAAAGATATTAAGGTATTTATTTATAACAAAACATCTATCAAAAACACTATGGCACTATCACGGCAAACAAATCAAACACAATTACTCTACGAAGAAGAAACAATCAATCCCTCTAGCAATATTTCGACAAATCTAGGTTTTACTGGCACCACTTATTTACAGACAGAGGTGTATGCCTCAACCTAGATGGCACTCTAATATTAGTTAGGACGGGAGAGAAAAATAGGCAGGTTACGAAAGCAACACAGTTCAATACTTCACGGGAAAAATGCAAGGCAAGAAGGCAAGAATCACAATAGATCATAAAGTTCAGAGGCCAGGCCCACTCAGAGAGAGGCAAGGCGATATGTCCCAAAAGTCTCTAGTGGAAATGCGTTTGAGTCTTTGTAGCAAATTGTTATCGGCAGATTGAACCAGTTCAGAACAATACGTGAGAAAGCTTGGAGGCGACCCAACGGAAAGGAGAGGATTAAGACACCTCACTCGAACCGATCGAAAGGGAAGCCAGGCGGACACGTTACCTTGTTGTGGAGGGCAGCTCCGGCGGGGGCAGTTGTTCCTGGTGGTGAATGCACGTCGAGTCTTTGCCAAGAGTAGAGATGTTCTCGTCGTCGAAGGAAAGTGAAGTCCGGTGCACCACCAGGGAAGAGACCAGCCGCGGAGTGCTCCGTCACAAGGCACCACCTTTTGGTCGCGGTACAGGTAGTGGCTATCCGGTAGTGGCTATCCGGTTGCCGAGGTGCTCTGCACGGGCAATTCGACCACTGCGTCCTGAAGCGAATAAAAAGCAAAGGGGACTGGTTGTTCCCACCAGTCAGGGGAAGAGACTCTCTGGCAGGGAAATCTCCTCTGTCGTCGGGAAGTGGTGAGTCGGTTCCGCAGGGCTCCACCGGAGGTGTCGTCGTGCAGGTCGGCTCAGCGTTACCCTCGTCGGATTCTTAGGTCCTGTGGCGACTTCTGAAGATCCAGTCCCAAAAGCCCTGCTTTTATGCAGAAACCCCCATTCATTCAGCCTAGCTGTCAATCAACACATGCTAAGTGGTGAGTGGGGAGGCTCACCACTTGGGCCAATCACTCCAGAGTGCGACCGGAGTTGGCAAGGCAACTCGGTCCAGGGTGCCTAAACCCCCTCCCACACCCTTGTGGTAACCCAGACAGAATGGCACCACTTTGGAGGGTCTCTGTACAGAGCCCGCCAAAAGTGGAACAAAGGGCTCAACCTTTGGTTTAGGAGTCACAGAGACGAAACACAGACGCCATTTTAAAAACCGAGTTCTGGCAGAAAATACCATCCGATAAACTTATTTACGATAAGTAGACCGGTGGTACGTTAGAGATTAACGAGGAAAAGTATCAACCTCCAACAATGGGATGAATCCCATAGGGTTATGTTCGGGGTCGAACATAACAAGTAGTTTCCACTGCCACCAGCCAAAACTCGACGAGGGGGGATGGGACAGTGCCCCCTCGAGTAACAGATCCAGGAGTAATCGAATTACCCCTACTAGTACGTCCACAATAAAATGGTTTGTACTAGTTCTGTTAGTAAATTTAGGTCTAGTAAAGCCAATGGTGACTTTACATGCCCGGGGAGACAGTAGTCAGTCCCCGGGTATGGAGTCTATGGTGGAGGTCCGCTAGGACGCCCCAGTGTTACGGCACGTAGGGTGCGGTGTAACACACATAGAAAAACATATGAGACCCTATGGAGTAAAAGACCCCATAGCCCATAGAACACATTGATATTCAAAGGAATTACACACATTCATGTCCAAGAGTGGGAGGAAAAGAGTCTCACTCTTGGCAGGATGGAAAAAAACAAACTCCAGAAATCCAGCAAAGCTGCTAGGGGACTCACTAGGTTAGGAAATTCAGCCTAAACAGAGAATTCTCCCTAACACTCGCCCCCCCCAGACTAAGGCACAGGAGGATTTAATCCACTCCTGGATGAATCTCATACCTCTAGTCGATGACATACATCCTAGAGAGACCATCAGCATTTTGGTGGTGACATCCTGACCTGTGCTCAATGGTGAAATCAAACCCTTGCAGGCAGATCGACCATCTCAGTAGTTTTGGGTTTTCCCCTTTCATTTGCATTAACCATCTCAAGGGTTGGTGGTCAGTCTGAATGACAAAAGTGGAACCATACAAGTACGGCCTAAACTTCTTCAGAGCCCACACGATAGCAAAGCACTCTCTTTCGATTGTTGCCCACCTTGTTTCAGGATCCTTCAGCTTGCGGCTGATGAAGCAAACGGGGTGCTCCCTACCTTTCCCATCCAGTTGACTGAGTACGGCACCTATTCCTACATTTGAAGCATCTGTCTGCACAATGAAGTGCTGGCGGTAATCAGGAGCTCTGAGTACTGGGGCTTGGCAAAGAGCCTTTTTCAGGTTTTCAAAAGCCTGATTGCACTCCTCGTTCCATCTAACCTTCTTAGGAAATTTGGGCGAGGAGATGACATTCAGTGGAGAAGCTATGGTCCCATAGTTCTCTATGAAATTCCTGTAATACCCAGTGAGGCCTAGGAAGGCTCTCACTTGGGTTTGAGTAGTCGGTGTTGTCCAATTTCGCACAGCTTCAATTTTACTGAGCAAAGGCCTTATTTCTCCACCTCCTACCTCATGTCCAAGATAGACTACCTTACTCTGTCCAAGTTGGCATTTACTCGCCTTTATGGTCAGATTGGCTCGTCCAATAGCCTGCAAAACATCTCTCAGGTGGGTTACATGTTCTTCCCAGGAATTGCTGAACACTGCGATGTCATCCAAGTATGCCATGCAGAAGTCCTCCATCCCATTCAGAACCTGGTTTACCATCCGTTGAAACGTAGCAGGTGCATTCTTCAATCCGAAAGGCATTACCTTAAACTGGTATAAGCCAACGGGGGTAGAAAATGCAGTTTTCTCCTTGGCATGGTCTGTCAGGGCTATTTGCCAATAGCCTGACGTCAAGTCAAATGTGCTGAGGAACTTGGCGGCGCCAAGTTTATCCACCAACTCATCTGTTCTTGGCAAAGGATGGGCATCAGTCTTGGTGACTGCATTAAGAGCTCTATAATCCACACAGAATCTAAGTTCTTTAGATCCGGCCTTTGGTACTAACACAACTGGGCTAGACCATGGACTAGTAGAGGGCTCTATTACCCCGAGATCAAGCATCTTGTTGACCTCACCTTTGATGTGGGTTCGTACGTTCTCTGACATTCGGTATCCTCTGCTTTTGACTGGCAGACAGTCACCAGTGAGTGTGTCGTGCTGGCCCCAAGGGGTCAAGCCTGGTGAAAGCGAGAACAGAGAGGCAAACTGATTCAACATAGATTTGCACTCTTCTTGTTGCTTGGGTGTCAGATTGGAGGAGAGATTTACTCCTTCAATTTTTTCATCTAAAGGTAAGCCTCTGAGGAGATCCGGAAGAGCTTCACTCTCTTCTTCTTCCTCGGATGATGCTAGAAGCAACGCTCCTACATCAGGTCGTGAGACATACGCTTTAAGTCGGTTGGTGTGAAAGACTGTCGGAGCCTCCTTGGGATTGCCTAAGTCCACCAGATAGTTGACCTCTCCGAGTTTACCCACAACTCTGAAGGGTCCCATCCACTTGTCTTGCAAGGCCCTCTGCCTTATTGGGATCATAACGAGAACGAGCTGGTCTTGAGCGAACTCAACCATGTTAGCCTTTTGATCGTGCCAGTGCTTGACCAATGCTTGTCCAGCTTTCAAGTTATCGCTTGCTTCCGTCATCATGTGTGACATTCTCCTCCGGAGACCTATCACGTAGTCAGTCACTCTGACTGGCTTGGGGGAAGGAGCACTCTCCAACCCCTCCTTAATCAGGGCCAATGGACCTCTGACGGGATGACCATAGAGTAGTTTGAAGGGAGAGTAACCTACTCCCTCCTGAGGGACTTCTCTATAAGCAAAGAGAAGGCATGGCAGTAGAAGGTCCCACTTACGTTTAAGGGGTTCTTCTAAAGCACCTATCATGCTCTTCATGGTTCGTTGAACCGTTCAACCAACCCATTGGTTTGTGGGTGGTATGCTGTTGAGAACTTGTAAGTAACTCCACAGGTTTTCCACATGGCTTTCATGTAGTGGGACATAAAGTTTGACCCCCTGTCAGAGATTACTTCCTTAGGAAACCCGACCCTAGTAAAAATACCAAGGAGGGCCTTAGCCACAGCCGGGGCTGTAACAGTCCTCATAGGAATTGCCTCAGGATACCTAGTAGCATGGTCTACTACAACAAGTATAAACCTGTTGCCTGAGGAGGTTGGAGGATCAAGGGGACCAACAATGTCAATCCCTACTCTCTCAAACGGGACTCCCACGACTGGGAGAGACACTAAAGGTGCCACATTCTTGGAGCCAACCTTAGCAGAGGTCTGGCAGGTGTGGCAGCTCCTGCAGTGTTTTTCTACTTCGGCCCCCATCTTTGGCCAATAGAAGTAGAGTGAGAGCCTTTCCTTAATCTTCTTGAAACTCAAGTGACCAGCCAAAGGAATCTCGTGGGCTAACTGCAAGAACTGTGGTCTGTTCTCTTGGGGTACTACAAGTCGTTTGTAGTCTCCAGGTGCAGACTCGGTCGGTTCACTGTAGAAGAGGCCATCTTCCCAGTGCAACTTGTATTTCCCAGGCTCTTGCCCTTCAGCCTGAGCTTCTGCCTGGTGGCGAAGACCTTCCAGAGTTGGACATTCCCTCTGTCCCTTACTGAAGTCTGCCCTGCTGAGCCCACCTTCTGCCAGTAAAGACTGCAGCTCAGGATGGTCAACAGGATCCAGATCTCCAATGAGTTCCTGGCCTTCCATTAGCTCTTCCTCAGAGTCTAATTCTACCACACAGGGTTGTACCTCCCTCTCAGCCTCGGCTGGAGGTGGAGTTACGGGTGTAACTTTGGACAACCGCGGGGAAGTCCGTGTTGGCTTCACTGGAGTGCTGGCTGCTGGTTTCGGGATAGAAGTCTTAGGTTTCCCTTTCGCTTCTGATTTCTTGGAGACAGCGGCCGACAATTCCAGTGGAGCAGGAGTGATTTCTTTCTTCATCATCTCCTGGAGAGTACCGCGCATGGTCCTCTCTCTTGCCGGTCTGGTTAGCTCCTGTAACCGTTTACTAGGAGGTCTGGAAGTATGCGATACAACTCCGAGAGTTTTCAAATCGTTACCCAACAGTACGCATCCTGGTACCTCACTCTGTATGCTGACAGGTATCTTCACAGTCATGTCGTTACACTGGATGAGAACTGGTAATTGGGGAAGCATCTGCACAGGCCCTCCAGCTAACTTGGTGAGGCGTTTGGGTGCCTTAGCAACATCCTCAGCCTGAAAAAACGATTTATCCACCACAGTTATGCTGGCACCAGTGTTCCTAATGGCAGGAGTCTCCTGACCATTCACCTGGACACTGTCCTTATAATACTCTTTAGTATTATCGGGGATAGAATTATAGACATCTAAATTCTGTTGTTCCCACAACCCCAGAGATACTAAAGAAAGGCTGGCTGAGACTCCAATGGGTTCGTCAGCTAGCAGTAGAAAGTTTCCACTTGCCATTTGGACTTCCTCCTCTGGAGCGAAGGCTAAGGAGACAAGCTGGACCCCTGAAGGTTTACCCTTACAACTGGGGTCTCCTTTCACGTGGTCAGTCGAGCCACAAACAAAGCATTTACCGAATGCTTTCTGGAATGGTGGCTTGTTCTGACCTCCTTCCGGTTTGGCACCAGAAGACACACAATTCTGCTGCGGTTTTCCTTGTGGCTTACCCTTCTGGTTTTGTTTGGGGCCCTCTTTGGAATTGAGCTATTAGAATTCTCTTTTGAGTCTTTTTTAGGCTGTTTTCCCTCATCCTTTTTCTGAGTTGCCCCAGAATCCTTATGAGTAGCCCGGTTGGCAACCCATAAGTCAGCAGCCTTAGCTAGCTTCCGGGAATCCAATTCCTTCAAATCAGCCAAGTGCTGTCTGAGCTCAGGAGAACAGGCATCATAAATAGACTCCAACATAAAAAGATTCCTCATACCCTCATAAGTGTTCACTTTGTAACCCTTAATCCATCCCTCTAAGTTTTTCAACCCTTCACTCACCCAGGTAGCCCAAGGGGTACCATCATGCTTTTTGAGGGTTCTAAACCTCTTAAGATACTGGGAAGGGGTCTTCTAGCTATCAAAGCCAGTTTCACACTTTCGTAATCCGTCTTATCCACCTCCCCCAACTCCATTACCACATCAGTCGCAACAGGAGGGAGCCTAGAGAACAACCAGGGAAGTAAATCATTCCCGGTGATGTCCTGGAGCCCATGATTGTACTCAAACAGTTTCAACCAATCCAACACATCCAATCTCGGTTCATACATACCCACTAATTCCTTCGGCATCCGGGGTCTTTTGGGACTGGAGCTCCTAGAGGAACCAGAGGAGAGAGAAGCATTTTCCATAGACAACTTTTTCATCTCTAACTCGTGATTAAGTTCTATTTCCCTGAATCTTAACTCAGCTTGCTTCTGCTCAGCCTGGGCATTCATCCGTCTGAACTCGAGCTCTTGGTTTCGTTCAGATTGAGCCAAGAACCGTTTGTATTCTAATTCGAGCTTCATTTTTTCAAGTTCAAAATAAGCAGGGTTACTTGTGGGACCTGGTATGGGCCCCGTAGGCACAGCTGGTAAGGCAGGTAGAGGAGCAGGGGAGACAGTTTCGTTAGCCTCTCCTTCCTCTTCAGCCTCTTCATCGCTATCATCAGAATTACGATTTAGATCAACACCATCACTGTTCTCTACATTTGCTGGCGTAATTGATTCCTCTGAACCAGTACCCAGACTTTGGTTCGCCAGCAATCTCTCTATTAGTTCTAACTTCTTGCCTCTTACAGGAAGATTCTCTTGCCTACAGAGAGCTCGCAAACTCTCAGTATTTTCACCTGACAAGGACTCTTGACTGTAAGTTTCCATCGTAGACATGTTTTTTGAAAGTTGCTTTTTGTGCTAAGTTTCGTGGTTAGTTATCCTAAAGTGTCGAAAAGCACTCTAAACTGTATACTCAATACAAATCCCACCGCTGTACACCAGTGTTAGGCGGAAACCTGTGCAGTTCCCTCTGGGACCACTGCAAAAGATTTAGGACTACAGGTGTTTGGCAGTAAACCCACTTGGTAGCAGTCTGCACCACACAGATTCACTGTTGGTAGCTGTGGCTGAGCAGTCAGGCTTCTCTCAAGAAGAGTTAAGCAGTATGTGGAGTATACAATATAGGACAATTCTTCACAGTAAGACAAGCAAACACGCAACAAGGCTTCAGTGTAAAGATATTAAGGTATTTATTTATAACGAAACATCTATCAAAAACACTATGGCACTATCACGGCAAACAAATCAAACACAATTACTCTACGAAGAAGAAACGATCAATCCCCCTAGCAATATTTCGACAAGTCTAGGTTTTACCGGCACCACTTATTTACAGACAGAGGTGTATGCCTCAACCTAGATGGCACTCTAATATTAGTTAGGACGGGAGAGAAAAATAGGCAGGTTACGAAAGCAACACAGTTCAATACTTCACGGGAAAAATGCAAGGCAAGAAGGCAAGAATCACAATAGATCATAAAGTTCAGAGGCCAGGCCCACTCAGAGAGAGGCAAGGCGATATGTCCCAAAAGTCTCTAGTGGAAATGCGTTCGAGTCTTTGTTGCAAATTGTTATCGGCAGATTGAACCAGTTCAGAATAATACGTGAGAAAGCTTGGAGGCGACCCAACGGAAAGGGGAGGATTAAGACACCTCACTCGAACCGATCGAAAGGGAAGCCAGGCGGACACGGTACCTTGTTGTGGAGGGCAGCTCCGGCGGGGGCAGTTGTTCCTGGTGGTGAATGCACGTCGGGTCTTTGCCAAGAGTAGAGATGTTCTCGTTGTCGAAGGAAAGTGAAGTCCGGTGCACCACCATGGAAGAGACCAGCAGCGGAGTGCTCCGTCACAAGACACCACCTTTTGGTTGCGGTACAGGGGTAGTGGCTATCCGGTTGCCGAGGTGCTCTGCACGGGCAATTCGACCACTGCGTCCTGAAGCGAATAAAAAGCAAAGGGGACTGGTTGTTCCCACCAGTCAGGGGAAGAGACTCTCCGGCAGGGAGATCTCCTCTGTCGTCGGGAAGTGGTGAGTCGGTTCCGCAGGGCTCCACCGGAGGTGTCGTCGTGCAGGTCGGCTCAGCGTTACCCTCTTCGGATTCTTAGGTCCTGTGGCGACTTCTGAAGATCCAGTCCCAAAAGCCCTGCTTTTATGCAGAAACCCCCATTCATTCAGCCTAGCTGTCAATCAACACATGCTAAGTGGTGAGCGGGGAGGCTCACCACTTGGGCCAATCACTCCAGAGTGCGAGCAGAGTTGGCAAGGCAACTCGGTCCAGGGTGCCTAAACCCCCTCCCCCACCCCTGTGGTAACCCAGACAGAATGGCACCACTTTGGAGGGTCTCTGTACAGAGCCCGCCAAAAGTGGAACAAAGGGCTCAACCTTTGGTTTAGGAGTCACAGAGACGAAACACAGACGCCATTTTAAAAACCGAGTTCTGGCAGAAAATACCATCCGATAAACTTATTTACGATAAGTAGACTAGTGGTACGTTAGAGATTAACGAGGAAAAGTATCAACCTCCAACAATGGGATGAATCCCATAGGGTTATGTTCGGGGTCGAACATAACAAGTAGTTTCCACTGCCACCAGCCAAAACTCGACGAGGGGGGGCGGGACAGTGCCCTCTCGAGTAACAGATCCAGGAGTAATCGAATTACCCCTACTAGTACGTCCACAATAAGATGGTTTGTACTAGTTCTGTTAGTAAATTTAGGTCTAGTAAAGCCAATGGTGACTTTACATGCTCGGGGAGACAGTAGTCAGTCCCCGGGTATGGAGTCTATGGTGGAGGTCTGCTAGGACACCCCAGTGTTACGGCATGTAGGGTGCGGTGTAACACACATAGAAAAACATATGAGACCCTATGGAGTAAAAGACCCCATAGCCCATAGAACACATTGCCTGCACACACATTCATGTCCAAGAGTGGGAGGAAAAGAGTCTCACTCTTGGCAGGATGGAAAAAAACAAACTCCAGAAATCCAGCAAAGCTGCTGGGGGACTCACTAGGTTAGGAAATTCAGCCTAAACAGAGAATTCTCCCTAACACATTCCAATCCATTATTATTTGCATCCTAATATAAGTCATGTGAAGGGATACGTCATGTGAAGGTTTATGTGAGTGAAACTTATAGGGTCATATGTAGCTGAATACATATGACTGGACAGACAGAATGTGGGAGGTGTTATTTGCTTGAAGGTTATTAGGTGTCTCCAAGTACAGGATTCAAATGTGGAATGCCGTGTTAAAACCACAATTTCAATTGTGAATGCACAGCTTGTATATGTTATTGGAGGTTTTGTACTTTTTGAAATATTACATTTCTCTATGTAAAAAATAAGAGCAGGTATAAAAAATGTGGAATGGATTTAATATGTGAAACTCTGATATTATTTTTACTTGTATTGCTTTGTATTGTTAAACTATGCATTTTTGTAAGAAACATACATGTTAGTTATTAAATTAGTTCCTAGCACAATTTGCTGTCACTGACAGTATTAATCCAGCATGTGCCTGCACATCTTTTATACAATGTCAGATCCAATTTTCCAAGAATCAAAATATGCTTAGACATTCCATAATAACATGCACTCAAGGCTAGCATTACTTTTACTATGTTACCCAACTAAAATGACTTGGACAGACAATGTACATCTTGTACAATACCCCTGGACACACAAAATAGAGAAAGGAATGGAGAGCTTCTGTATGAACTAGAGTCCAGGCTGGACCACAACATGTGGGTCTCTCATTTATAGTTGCAAAGAAATGCTTTCAGCAACATGAATGAAACACATATCTGATCATCATGCACAACAGCCACAAAATCCATACAGGAAAAATATCTATCTCACAAATTGTACAAAGCTTTCCCAAACTCATTCATAGAAGGGGTGATGCAGCATGTTTCCATAAAGCCCTCAAAATGCTTTGCATCTGCACTGTCACTCATAAAATGCAGTGTTAAGAATTCAGCAGCATAATCTGTGAACTTCATATGGGCCTCATTACAAGTTTGGCAATGAAGGAAAAATGTGGCAGAATTACTGCGGTTTTCCCGCACTGACAATCTATAGAGTTGGGTAGATTTACCTCTGGCGGAATTACTGTGCTGTAACCCCGCCCATTCTTGGAGGCGAATGTCAGATTCAACACCAGCTTGTTGCTGGAGGTAAATCATCCACTTTACTGCCAAAAATCAGCAGATGTAGTGTGGGCTAAGTGTGTTGGCGGTAAATCCACCAAAAAGCCAAAATATGGGGAATTACGTCACTCTACCACCACTTTTAACTCCACAGTATTAGGTGACGATAATGTTAAATTAGTTTGGGCTTATTCTTGTGTATTTGCCACTGAAATAACACCAAACTCGGAATGAGACCCATATTCACGCCTGTTAGAGCATAAAATCAGTGTCTGGATTCAGCGCAGCATGCATGGATTTTTCCTGCAGGAACTGACAATGCCTGTATGGGTACGGCTAGACACACACATAGTTTTTTCAGATGGAAAGCAAAATCAATGAACAGATTCAGAGTTATCCACTTGCTTATATATTCGCAAGTGGGCAGGATATCATTGACCAGGTTAAGAGGAACTGAAGAGGGAGTCAGGCTCCTAAAACCACCCCTCGCCCCAGCCAATTTCATGACAAGACGGAATGCCAGAAAAGCCTCCAACCACCCATTCTATTTCCGACGAATCCCAAATACCCCAATGATTGACAAATACACTGAGGGGGTAATTTATGGAATAAATGTGCACCGAAATCTGTGGCGCAAGCTGGCGCAAGCGTGAAAAAGCTGGTGTACGCATGCGAATAGCACGTGTGCGATTCATGGAAGGCCCTGCGCGTGTTTTTTCCAGGATGTGCACCAAATCTGAGCTTACCTTACTAGTCACTGCGACTTTCCAAATGCGTGCGCGACAGGAATGGGGAAAGCGCACAACTTCTCGCACACACACCTAAAAAGGGGGCGGAACATGGGGAATGGGGAACAATGCGTCAAAATGTAGGCGTAACTTGGGAAGTACAGCTGGGAAACACGCAACGCCCACACGCTAGTGAACAACACATATTCATGGAATCAAATAGGGAAAACGTGCGCACATCAAAACACACACACACGCACAATTACGTCTGCCACACGAAAGCAGGCGGCAGCGCCCCTGCGCAGCATAAAAGTGCACGCAAACACCAAACAAGCATATACAGCTACAATGAATATCCCATTCCTCGCAGCAGTGATCGTGGGACACCGCAGGAGGAGGAGAATAACCAGGCCCCACATTTTTTGCCCAGGACCAGCCTTTTTGAGAGGCCTGATGACCAGGTTTATGGCAGGTATAGGTTTTCACCTCATATCATCCTAGAGCTGATCAGGGAGTGGGAAGATGAACTCACATCACCCACCCTGTGCTCCCAAGCATTGAGCCCCTTGGATAAGGTGCTCAATGGACTGCATTTTCCGGCCACTGGGTCATTTCAATGGACAACTGCCATAGTGGGGGGTGTCTCACAGCCCACGCAGTCACGTTGCCTACACCAGGTATTGGCAATCATCACTGCGCACCCCTCAGTCCGCAGGCACATATACACGCCCAGAACACCCACAGAAAGGCAGGCCGTGGTCCTAGACTTCTACAGGGTGGCACACTTCCCCAAAGTGCTTGGTGCAATAGACGGCACCCATGTGGCCCTACATCAACCTAGTGCCATTGAGCACATCTATCGAAAACTCAAGCACTGGCATTCCATCAACGTGCAGGTGATATGTGATATGCGATGCCAAGGGAATCATCAACTCTGTCTATGCAAACTATCCAGGGTCCACCCACGATAGTTTCATATTCAGAATGTCTGCCCTGAGCCGGCCCTGGAAGCTGGGAAGCATGGCAACACATGGCTCCTAGGTGAGTACAAATGCCTGTGCACATGCATGCATGTCACACACAGACAAATACACAAACCCAACTAATGACAACCATTATCACCTTACCATTGGACAGTGCCTACCCTCTGAGCACCTACATGATGACGCCAATACGGAACCCCACAACACCACCCCAGGTAAGATACAACGTAGCCCATATTGCAACCAGGGCCATAGTGGAGCGCACATTCGGAGTGCTCAAGACACGCTTCCACTCCCTTGATCGCTCTTTTGGACAGCTACTATATGCACCCCCAGTAGTGTGCAGGATCATTGTGGCAGCATGTGTCCTGCACAGCGTTGCAACATAGCATGGCGTACCGGAGGACATGGTGGTGCCCCCACATCCCAACCCACATGCACGGCCGCTATGCATGGGAGGGGAAAGGGCATGTGGCGGGGCAGCCCGTACCCAGCTTGTGGCCACATTTTTCACCTAAACTCCAACCCCTGGGGAGTGCACACAGGCCTGGCACATACCAGATCACAATCGATGAGGAGAAAGGGACAGTTAACTGTCACAAACTTACCACCATGAGAATGTGTCCACAGAAGTGCCACATTGTGTGCATCCCTAGCTACTTAAACACAACCAATCCCATGTGACCAAAGGGAACACATGCAAGGTGCACATCCCCCCCTGAAAAACAGGGCGTGAAAGTACTGGTATGCCATCCAAACCCTCCCAACTGCCATGACCCCCATCTGCCACACCATACCATGGTATGCAACGGCAAAACATCCAACCATATGCATAACACATGACACAATAGTCATGAAGTGCCACGTGAGAAATGTAAATAGTCACCAGACAATGACACCTGACATGGAATCACTGACCAAAACCTCACACACTGAAAACGGTGGCACAAATGCTTGCCACCAGTGGTGCAAGCAACAAAAGTCAGAATACCTGTTGGCATGCACATTGGACAATTGAAAATTGACATATCAAACACCGTGAGCTGCGTGTGTGGCCCCTGCAACACACCGCTCACTGGACAGCACAGTGAGTGTGCATTGCATTGGAGAAACCCATTGAGCATCATTTAAAAAAAGTGCAATCAACCAAATAGTACCCTGTCATGCATGTACACGATCAATGGCTTGAAAGTGAACATGGATTGTCGGGACACAGCATGCCTGAGAAGGCAATCTGGGTGCACGTGTGTGCATGATGTCAACGTAGTTGGTGGGGGGGTGTTGGCTAAGTGTTTGTGTCAGTAGGGACATGCATCGAATACATGCATGTGAAATGAAGTGAGCCTCAGTGTCCTGTACACAGCACATGTGAACATTGCACTCAAGGACCCCCCTGTGTGTTAAACCACACCCATCCCCTGACACCTCAAAATAAAGCACAACATAGGGTCATCCATTGACCAGCAGAACACATCATGTACAGAGTACCCCACATCGACAATGGCAGACAGTGACCCATCACTGATTCATTGACAATCCTTATACAACCTACACACAAGTTCATCAAAGCGCCTCAATGAGGGAGGGAACAAGGGAGAAGAACAGTACATTCCCACAAGTCCTTCAAACAGTCCACAATGTGAAAATGAACTACCAAATCAAAGTACATACTACAAGTGCGTGGACCAATAAGGGAGAGTACAGGGAGGGAATGTGGGAAAACAAAACTAGCATCAACATTGCTATGCCTGACGGCAATAGTTGCAGTGCAGGAGTCACATAAGGAGGGAGTGAGGGAAGAGGAGGGAAGAGGTGAGGAGAGTAACAAAACAAGTGACAAACTGTGGAAGGTCGACAAAGAATCAAGATAGTGCTGGGGAGGGGCAGAAGAAAGACAGAAGGGAATGGGGGAAGAGACGACCTGCAATCAGTGGTGGTGGGACCAATGATAAAAGTAAGTGCCAAAACAATACTAAAAAAGGTGAAGGAGGGGGGCGGATGGATGGAGGCAGAAGGGGAAATGTCTGCAAAGAACAAGCAGCTACGTATCACCATGCCTGATGTCATTTGGGGTAGTGGTTGAAAATGACAGACAGAGGACAAGGAGGAGGGGACAGGGTGGTGGAGAGGGAGAGGGAGGAGAGAAGGGAGGAGGGAGCCAAGGTCAAAATGCATGAAGGGGGAGATGGGGAAAGAAAGCACACAGGGGACAGAGGGAAAGAAGACGTGCAGAAGGGGAGGGGATGTGATGGTGAAGGGGGGAGACAGAGGGAGACTGGCAGGGCAGGGGAGACAGGGGACAATCAAGGGACCCAGAAGGATGGTGGCCAGGGCTAGACAGGGCTTCCATTGTGGGCTTTTGGTAGTGGTGGCAGGCTCCAGCCTCCTGGTTGGCTGGATTGTCACAAGGGCCAAGTGCAACCAATGGGAGGGGGGAGCGGGTCCAGGACACAAACATGACAGTTAACTCAAAAGCAATGCGGCCATACTTCAAATGGCACATCAAAACACCAGCCAGGGCTGCAAGATGCCCAAAGTGGTGCAAGCAAGGAATGGGTGGTCATTGAAATGCGTGGTGACATGGATAACTCAACATGCAGCCTTCATGTGCCATATGCAAATAACTGTGGGGAAAGTGTCCCAATTCAACATTGTCAGCACACTGACCCCTCCCACCATCAGTGTGTGTTACACAGCCAAAGGGTTCATGGTACCACCTACAGCAGGAAGTGCATGAACATAGACAGTCAATACATAACAAATATCATAAGCAACATGATGAAATGCACAGTCAACAGAATACTCACCAAAGTGAAGTGCAGACATGCATTGGATAATCTATCCGGAATACCCACTAGGGGTGTACACACAAGTAGGA
This sequence comes from Ambystoma mexicanum, assembly GCF_040938575.1. Classification (NCBI taxonomy): domain Eukaryota; kingdom Metazoa; phylum Chordata; class Amphibia; order Caudata; family Ambystomatidae; genus Ambystoma; species Ambystoma mexicanum. The sequence continues at coordinate 202,630,907 of NC_090937.1, read as the reverse complement.
CTGCAGGCTGGCCACAGATATGATGGAAGCCCAATGCCCCTGTGTGAGATGATGTTACACCGAGCCATCGTTGCGAGCCCATGGAAAGGGGAAGCAGGAGTAGCATAATTGACAGGAACCCAAGCAAAACACATACAAGAAAAAACTGAATGAATGCCTTCCAATGCCACAAAGCACCACACTGTCACATGAATGCACAATAGATAAAAGAAAATGCAGTAAATAAAAATCAGCAGAAAATAAAAATCAATAAAATAATTATTTGCAGGAAAAAATAAAAATAATCATTAAATAAAAAATTCAAAAAAGGATAATTTCTTAAAATTAAAAAAAGTAATACAAAAAATAAAAAAAATATTTAAACAAAAATTTGCAAGAAAAAAAATAAACATACTTAGCAGAAATGTATAAAATGTAGGAAAAAATAATGATTTGCAGAAAAAAAAAATGTTTGAAATAAAAAATGTGCAGGAAAAAAATATCAAAAATGCCCATATATGACCCGTGGGGTGGGGGGCACCCAGGAGGGGGGAGGTACAGGGTGCACCTCAACACCCTCATGTGTACATGTTGAGATTAAAAAAAAACTCACTGGGCTCAGCGCCTGCACAGCACGACCTATTTGGGAGATAAGTTGTCATCGTCACCCTCCGGATGGAAATCAGAAGGTGGACGTGGCTCAGTTGACTCACCAAGCCTAGCCGCGCCTTGCCCCTCAACGGCAGCAAGCATGCGGGTCTGGTAAGCCAAGTCCTGCATGGCAATGAGACGTAGGTCAGCATGCATTACCTCACGTGTCACACGTGCTTCCTCCTGCAAGGACTGACATGTAAGATGGAGTTCTGCCTGCATGGCCTCACATGACAAATGGAGTGACTCCCGGCTAGCATGGAGTTCAGCTGAGATGGTTCTTTCAAGCTGCACCATCCTGTCTTCTGTCCGCCTGCTCTCGTTCATCCAGAGCGCAGCCAGAGAAGTTCGGAGGGATTGGTGTTCCACCCTCAGGGCCTCACGGTGTGCCTCTGCTTGAGCACTCTACCCAACCCACTCAGAGCTGAACCTTCGTTCCCTGCCTTCAAGCGTAAGGCAAAAGTTTGGCTGTCCACCCTTGACTAGGCATGACCTGACTGGAACACTCATCTCAGCATCATAGGCCGTTCTTGCATCATATCTTGACCTTATATTTTGCTCAGCCTGTGTAAACTGCACACCTTCATTTATGTATCATGTATATTCTGTATAGTTGAATGTAAATATTGTGCCTGTAACCTTGTATATCTTGTATATTTTTTAAGGTATATATTGTGTCTATATGTAACCTGCCTTTAACTAAATAATGCGCCCAGTTGCCCTCAGGCCTTGTGCGCCATACAAATAAACAAAATACAAAATACAAATACAAGTGCTTGACGCAGAGCCACCATTTCAGCCCAGCGTGCCCTCTCAGACGCCGCCATGCCCAGCCTGAGTGGGTGGCACGTAGACTGCGTAGCCCGCTGCTGGCGCACCATTTGCCTTACAGAGGGGAGGATGGAGTTGGCCACACTTTCCATACCTTGAGCAATCATCTCAACTGCTCCCCCCGGTTGCTGTGCTATGGCAATCATGGAACGCTCCCACTCAGTTGAAGCCGGTGGCACACAGCCACCGCATTGCCGGACACCACACCTGCTGGGCCCAAGGAGCCGTGGTCCTTGCTGGGTTAGTGCTGCCCACGGCTGCAGGACTGCATCCCTCCATCGACCTGATGCCCCAGGAACATAGCCAACTGGTGTTGAGTGTGACCGTGCACCCATAACCACCACAGGCGGACATTCCAACCCTGCCTGGCCCCCTACTGCAGGTGTCACGGACAGAAGATCATCCAACACAGGATCACTTACCGGCGACGACACGTCATGATGCAGATCCGACTCAACATAGTGGTCAGAGGATACATCAGAGCCTGACTCAGAGTCAGCTGGACACGATGGCCTGGAGCACCAGTGGGTTCTCGTGGGCTGCCACCCCACGACCACCACGGGTGCCTGGTTGGTCATGTGAACTCACCACCGTGTCTGGGATGACATCTTCATCCTCTGCCGCCAGTGCGTCATCACCTGCAACATAAAGAAAAGAAACAAGGACACGCATGTCAGTAGCACATACCACACACACACAGTTCACAACATTGACAGCCAACTAATGAAACAGCCATGTCACAGGCAACTGAAACCCCAACATACATCCAGTGGCATTGCAATGCAAGGGTATACGAAAAGCAGAAAAGGATGTGTGCAAAATGTGAAGGCAACACGTGTATTGCATGTTGTACATCACTTGCATCACACACAACCTCTAGCAGGCACATATCCAATGCAGTAATGAGTGATGGCAACAAAGAGATGGCACCTAGCATAAGCATGTGGGAACACACAAATAGCCACAGCTAGAAATCAAACCAAACACTCCATGACACATGTAACATGCATGTTCATGTGTAGCACTCAACTACCATCAACTATGCAGAGTACATGTGTCACAGGAGGCCCCTACGCTAGCACCTTTCTATACAGTGAAAGGAGGGACATGGGTACATACATGTCAGGTCACCATCACACAGCAGCATTGTGTTTGCATGTTCAAGGGCTGAACTTGGCACAGTAGTGGGTATGTGCGGTGCAGTGCATGTGTAGCCCCTCAACTTCCAACATCAACACGTACGCAGTGATGACAATCTCCAAACATGATGGCAGTGAAAGGGCAATTGCAGCCATTATGTGCAAATGGCATGCACCATGTAGCATGGATAACGTGAAACACCCACCCTCTGGGCAATAGCAGGAAGGTACTGCATGGCAATAAAAGGTTCCCCACAGAACTGTGCATTGCTAGACAGTGTTGGCATGCGTCTATTGCATTTCGTAATTCAAATGTCACTACAGCCGATGAGAAGTTGACATGATGGAGGACAGATAAGGAACCATCAATAGTACACCCATGCATGCAGAAGACACAACACCAGTTGAAAAGAGGCAGTGGGCCTTTAACAGGGGGAGCCATGTGCATGGTACAGATGTGGACAGCCTGAAGTTGTGTGTGATGACACACAGACCTACAGTGAGTATGACACTTGGATCATCCTGGACACATACTACAATGAGCAGGTGGTCAAGGACACCTAGGGGCATACATGGAATGCATATGAAACATGATTGTGCACAGATGTGCATGGAGAGCCACTGCCATGAGCACAATCAGAGTGAGACTCACTGCACCAAGGACAGAGGATGTATATGACATGATATGACATCTCATCAAGATTGCACTCGTACACAAGTGGCTCAGAGCACAAACAAGCAAAGGGAGGGGAACAAGGAAGAAAAGGAATTAAAAAAGCTATCATACCGGGCACAGTGACATTGAGAACACGCAAGTGTATGGAGACGGGATAAAGGGTTGAAGACTCTGAAAGGGGAAGGAGGGGAACGTGCCAAACAGAGGAGACCAAATAAGGAAAATGAAGTCCAATGATAGAATAGGCATTCAAAAGGTAGTAGTGCAGACAGCAAGTGGCAAGTTCAAGATAATTTGGATAGGGCAAATCTGATGAATGCAGAAGAAGAGTGGGGGACTGTATGGGTGTTCGCACAGGACCCATTGCAATGGGAGGCCTGGAGGCAGTGCTGCAGGGAGGCAGGGTGAGCAGGTACCTGGGCCCGAAGGACAGAGTGTGTTCAGGGGCACAGTGCCAACAGAGGAAACTGTTCATCTGGGGAGAAAAGGGGCTAATGCAGGAGCAAATAGGAAGGTCTTGAGGTGTATCCGGAAGCAGAGATGTTTCTCCTCAAGTTTCAACATGGCCAGTTGGCTGTTCCAAAGGGAGCTCCCAGCCGTACACACAGATCTGCCCCCAGTTTATCTATTCAATTAACGACTGACCCAGAGGGAGTGTGAGGTAGAGGAGCAAATGACTCAAGAGGGGAGGAATTGGCAGAGGGATTGTTGAAGGTATTTTGGAGCCAGTCCCAAAATATCATTGTGCACAATGCATAGGGTCGGAAGTAATAACCTTGCATCCACTGGTAGCCAATGAAGGGATTACAGAGCTGGAAAGGTAGGATCCAAGGGCATGAGGACAAGGACAAGTCTCTCAGTCCTTTACTGGATTAGTGGTAGAGGGCAGATTGTGGAGGCAAGTCGAATATTAAAAGAGCCTGTCACAGTATTCCAACCTTGAGTAAACCAGAGCATGAGAGACTGTGAGCATGTAGGTGAACGATAGGAAAGGCACAGTACCCCTGAGGAGGTGAAGAAGTGAATCTATCTCAAGATACGTCAGAAATGTGTGTGGAAAAAAAGGAATGTGTTGAGTCAAAGGTGACCCTGAGGTTGTTGGCCTTGCAGGTGGAGGTAAGAGGAGGGCCAAGTGGGGCTGGCCAGAGAGTGAGGGGAAAGGATGGCGAAGGTGTACCAATTTGAGGATGTCAGTCTTGCTGGCATTTGGACGAGATCGTTGGCAGTACACCAATTGCAAATGGCAATGAGGCTATCAGAAATAAGGGAGGGAGAAGAGGTGGCCAAGGGCAGCCTGAAAATGAGTTGGTTTTCCTCAGCATAGCACTGGAAGTCGTAGCAGAAAATGAAAATGCAGTAGGTGAGAGGTGCCATGTGCTGTTTATAAAGTCAGGCCAAGAGGTCAGACCCCTGGTGAACACCACAGTTAGAGAGGGAGATTGAAGAAGGGAAGGAGCCAAGTTGTAGCTGGGAGGGTCTATCACATCTGACACTGTGATCTACAGGGTCTGCGAGAGGATCAGCAATGTCTTCAAAATCACTGGCCTTACTGTGTTCCCCAGACTTCCCTTCCTCCTCCTCCTCACCTGAAGACGTGGAATAGTCCGACTTCTTTCTGCGGGAAAGTCTGACGTATGGCTTCTTCTTTTTTAGCAGGAAGGGTCTGCCTCGGAAAGAAGCCACCGTGGTCTCTGTGAAAGAAAAGACCTACCGTGGCTCCCCTCCGCGACAGCCAGAAAAGGGGAAAAACCGTAGAACGGAAAAAAAACCCGGTTCCAGAGCAGTGGCAGGTGATGGAAGTCCGCTGTATCCGAAGCGACGACTGGAGTCTCCTCAGCCGGGGAGATGGGAACAGCGACCAAGCCTGGATCCAAACTGGAGGTACACTGCCGGAGCACAAGTAAACTTCCTCAGCCGAGGATACGAAAACAGAAAGGCCAAAGCATCCGACAGACAGGTAGTTGAAACTGAATGAAGGAGAAGCCAATGTACAGATTGAAGGATTTGCGAGAATAGGGAAGTCCGAGCGGACCAGAGAGCAGAAGGGGGTGAGGCAAGCGAACCAGAGAGAAAACGGGAGGCAGGGAAGCAGTTGCAAATCCGGGGAAACCCAAACGAGGAGAGAAGGGGAAACCAGGGAGGCTGAGCAGAAGGCAACAAGGGGGCAGATAGAAGGAAAAACTAGCGCACGCAACAGAACAGAGAAAAACTCAGTTGCAATGCGCGGAATGTTGACTGACGAATGTTGATAAACGATCGGCGGCCGCCATCTTGAAAACAACTAGACCGAGGCCGGCAGAAGGGAGAAAACGTGACGGCACAATCTAATGGCGTCCACATTTCCACCTTCTCCACAGGCTCCAGCCGCCAGCGGCCGTGACAGTATGCCCCCTCCGGAGACTTCTCCCTCCCGGCCTTCCAGGACGAAGTTGATGGAACCTGTGTAACAATCGGGGAGAATGGATGTGAAAATGAGGTTCCCAGGTATCCTCTGAGGAAGGATAACCCTTCCAATGTACAAGGTACTCAAGACGTCCCCGATTATACCTGGAGTCTCGTATCTGAGACACTTCATATTCCTCAGAGGCAGGATCAGGCAAAGTCCATATCTTGGGGGGTGCTTGCTTCCGGGTATCGGACAAAAAGGGGCGCAGTAGGGATGAATGAAATACCGGATGAATCCGCTTAGGTTCCCTTGGTAACTTAAGACGGTAAGCCACCGGATTAATCTTTGATGAGATCTCAAATGGTCCAATATATCGAGGTGACAGTTTTGAAGGGCGAACCCAAAGAGCCAGGAACTTAGTGGATAACATGACTTTAGAGCCTATGTCCCAGGCTGGTACTTGTTTCCTGTGTTTATCCGACTGCTCCTTGTAGCGTTGGCTAGCCTTTTGCAAACATTGACTGGCCGAGTTGTGGGCTTCCTTGATCTGTCCAAGAGTGGTCTCCAACAAAGGAATGTTAGATTCATCCCAAATGTCTGGGATGATGGATTGTGGATTGAACCCATGGGTACAGAAGAACGGACTGACCCCAGTGGCAGAATGAACTGCGTTATTGTATGCAAACTCTGCGGTTGGGAGCAGGTCCACCCAGTTGTCCTGTTGCTGATTGGAGAAACTCCTCAGGTACTGTTCTAAAGTTGCATTCAGTCTTTCGGTCTGCCCGTTAGTCTGGGAATGGAATCCCGACGAGAGAGCTCTTTCGATGCCCAATATCTCACACAGGGCAGTCCAGAATCTGGATGTATATTGGCTTCCCCTATCGGAGACTATCTTTTGAGGAAGACCATGCAACCTAAAAATGTCCTTGAGTAAGACTTCGGCCATAACTGAAGCTGACGGAATCTTAGCCAATGGAGACAAATGGGCGAGTATAGAGAAGGTGTCCACCGTAACCATTATGCATGTACAGCCTCGGGAGGCAGGCAACTCAACAATAAAGTCCGTACAGATGCATTTCCAGGGGCCTGAGGGACCGGTTCCTGTTGTAGTAAACCCAAGGGTTTCAAGGTGGAATTCTTACTCTGAAGACATACCATGCAGGATTGAACAAAGGCCTGGGTATCAGCCTTCATGTTGGGCCAAAAGAATGATCTCTGTAGAAGATCTAGAGTGCCTCGCACCCCGCAATGACCGGCGGTCTTGGTGTCATGACACCACTGAGTCACTCGTCATCTGAGACTAGGGGAAGGAACAAACAGCTTGCCTTGGATGAAGTGTAAACCATCTTTAGAAGTGGCAGGGTTGTTGCCCATATTGAGTGGAGACTCGTGGAGGATAGCTTTTCTTACTTCATCCAAAAAACTGGTCACTGTGCATATGATCCGAGTGTGAGGAAACATGAGTTCCTTGCTGCGTGTCAACTGGACCTCGTCTCTGCGGGAGAGTGCGTCCGCGACTTGGTTTTGGGAACCAGGAATGAAAGTTATGGAAAAGTGAAACTGGGCGAAGAAATGAGCCCATCTGGCTTGACGGGTGTTATAACACTCTTGCTGCTTGAGAATCTGAAGGTTCTTATGGTCCGTTCGTATCTGGAACGGGTGAAGACTTCCTTGAAGCAAATGTCCCCACTCTAAGCAAGCTAACTTCATGGCTAGTAGTTCCTTTTCAATGACAGAATAGTTGCGCTGGCTAGGGCTCAAGGTCTTAGAAAAGTATGCCACTGGGTGTTCAAGGTCTTTGATTTTCTGAAGAAGTACCGCACCCACAGCTGCTGCAGATGTGTCAGTCTCCAAAATGAAGGGTTGTAATTGGTCGGGCTGTTTTAAGATGGGAGCAGTACAAAAGCAGTGTTTTAAGCCGAGGAAACTTTCTTCAGCTTCATTGGACCAGAAGAATGATTTTGAAGACTTCTTTAGTAGTGAAGTGATGGGGAGAGCGAGTAGGGAGAATCCTGGAATGAACTTCCGATAGAAGTTTGCCAGCCCCAAAAAGCGTTGGCTATCCTTGACTGAAGATGGTGAGGGCCATGACAGGGTGGCGTCAACCTTCTTTGGGTCCATGGTGATCCCTTTGTCAGACAGGATGAATCCCAGGTAGGACAGTGAGGATTGGGCGAATGCGCACTTCTCAAGTTTAACCAGAAGGCTGTGTTGTTGCAGCCTGCGCAAGACTTCCTTAACGTGTAGAACATGCTCCTCCTGACTCCTTGAGAAGACTAGGATATCGTCTAGGTAGACTACAGTGTTAAGACTCAGCAGATCCGAAAACAATCGATCCATAAACCTTTGGAAGATTGAAGGTGCATTTACTAGGCCAAACGGCATCACTTGATACTCGAACAATCCATAGGGGGTGCGAAAAGCAGTCTTTCACTCATCTCCTGTTCTTATACGGAGCAGATGGTACGCATTTCGAAGATCCAGTTTTGTAAAAATTATGGAACCCTGAACTGCCTCCAAGATTTTCGAGATTATAGGCATGGGGTAGCGATCTTTAATAGTCACCCTGTTTAATCCCCTGTAATCGATACAGGGTCGCAGTTCCTTTGTGTCTCGTTTGGGTATAAAGAACAGAGACGCTCCTGCAGGAGATTTGGAGGGTCTAATAAGACCGTTGGCTAGGTTGTCATCCAGGTAGTCTCTGCCTGGTAGAGCACAGCCTTCTCGGACACAGATAGTGGATACATCCTTCCAAAGGGAACTAATGCCTGTGGAATCAGGTCTATGCCACAATCCTCGGGTCTGTGTTGAGGGAGTCTGATGGGAATTTGTTCCTTGAAGACTTCTGAGAACTCAGAAAGGGGCTCGGGTATTCAATGTATCGAGCTCTTCTCTATAGCAGACATGGTCTTTACGATTTCAAACATGGGCTCCGGAAGGCATTTTCTTTGACAGTATTCGGAGTGAAAACTTAGTAGATTCCTAGACCAATCCACAGAAGGATTGTGTTTCCTGAGCCAGCCGATCCCCAGAATAACAGGGAAATGGGCTGCGCGGATGATATCAAACTTGATGGTCTCGGTATGCTGGTGAATGCACATCTTTATCTCCTCAGTGGTGGGACTGATAAGTCCAGAACATAAAGGAGTTCCATCCACTCCTTCGACCTTTTGGTCCTCTTTCTTCTCTATCCTGATCAAGCCCACCTTATCTGCCCATAAGGTGTCTAGGAGGTTTCCCGCGGCTCCACAATCCAAAAGAGCCTGCGTTTCTACTTCCCTTTTGAGAAACCAGAGTTTGATGGCGATGACCATCTGACGTGAATCCTCCGAGGTCTGAGAGGATGAGACAGAAAGAACAAGGCAAAGCCCCTCGATAGTCTGTCCCTCTGACTATCGAGGGCGGTCATTTCCCGACCTCCTGGGAGGCACATCAGGACAATCTCTTAGCAGATGATTCACGGCACCACAATACAAACACAAGTTCCCATCACGTCTCCTCTTCTTTTCTTCTGCTGTTAATGGTGCTCTGGTGGTTCCAATCTGCATGGGTTCATCCCGGACAAGTCTGGTAGTAGGTGAGGAGGATGCTGGGAGGGTATCCAAGAAAGGAGTAGGGCCTCGATTCTTCTTCTTCTCATTCTTCCGTTCAGTAAGGCGGAAATCTATTCGTAACACCACGGTTTGAAGATCAGAAAAAGTCGCTGGACGAGGGATCCGGGCGAGTTCGTCTTTAAGCTCTTCCTGCAATCCTCTTCCAAAGATGGTATACTGCGCCTGCTCTTGCCAGCCGGCTTCAGCAGCGAGTTTCTTGAAGGTCGAGATGTATGATAGTAAATCAGAACTCCCTTGGCGCACATCCAGGAGGTCTTCGCTGGCTATGTGAGTGCATTCTGTTCGCAAAAAGGTGTTCTTAAAGAGATCCTTGAAGGCTGCATAATCCTGTAGAACAGGATCGGAAAGGGATACCAAAGGAGTGGCCCATGCCAAGGCGTTTCCAGTCATGTGTGTGATCATGAATCCCACCTTTGCATGGTCAGTAGAAAAGGTGTTCTTGCAAAAAGTGAAGTGAATGTTACAGGCTTCCAAAAATTCTTTCACCCTCCTTTCAGAGCCGTCAAATCTCCCGGATACCAGGGGAAGCGGGGGCAAATCCGAGGTCTGTTGGTCCCTGGCCACTACCCTTTTCTGGAGGGCCGCGTTATCCGCCTTGAGGGCTTGTACTTCTACATTGAGGGTTTGAACAGCTGCTACTAACTCCTGCAGCTGCTGTTGCATAGCCATGGTTTCTTCTTGACGTTGCAAGCTATCACATCTGACACTGTGATCTACAGGGTCTGCGAGAGGATCAGTAATATCTTCAAAATCACTGGCCTTACTGTGTTCCCCAGACTTCCCTTCCTCCTCCTCCTCACCTGAAGACGTGGAATAGTCCGACTTCTTTCTGCGGGAAAGTCTGACGTATGGCTTCTTCTTTTTTAGCAGGAAGGGTCTGCCTCGGAAAGAAGCCACTGTGGTCTCTGTGAAAGAGAGACCTACCGAGGCTCCCCTCCGCGACAGCCAGAAAAGGGGAAAAACCGTAGAAAGGAAAAAAAAACTCGGTCCAGAACAGTGGCAGGTGATGGAAGTCCGCTGTATCCGAAGCGACGACTGGAGTCTCCTCAGCCGGGGAGATGGGAACAGCGACCAAGCCTGGATCCAAACCGGAGGTACACTGCTGGAGCACAAGTAAACTTCCTCAGCCGAGGATACGAAAACAGAAAGGCCAAAGCACCCGACAGACAGGTAGGTGAAACTGAATGAAGGAGAAGCCAATGTACAGATCGAAGGATTTGCGAGAATAGGGAAGTCCGAGCAGACCAGAGAGCAGAAGGGGGTGAGGCAAGCGAACCAGAGAGAAAACGGGAGGCAGGGAAGCAGTAGCGAATCCGGGGAATCCCAAACGAGGAGAGAAGGGGAAATCAGGGAGGCTGAGCAGAAGGCAACAAGGGGGCAGATAGAAGGAAAAACTAGCGCACGCAACAGAACAGAGAAAAACTCAGTTGCAACGCGCGGAACGTTGGCTGCCGAATGTTGATAAATGATCGGCGGCCGCCATCTTGAAAACAACTAGACCGAGGCCAGCAGAAGGGAGAAAACGTGATGGCACAATCTAATGGCGTCCACGTTTCCACCTTCTCCACAGGCTCCAGCCGCCAGCGGCCGTGACAGGTTCACACATGCCAAACACACATGTCATTGAGTTACACGCATCAATACTCACCAGACGATGCAACATAATCCATCCTCTCTCCCACTAAACGGATTTGTTCTTCCGGGATGAACTCTGAAGCGATCTCCTCATGCTGAGTGAGTTCATCCTCCTCTGGTGATGACCCACCACCAGGCACCAGAGACATGGAATAATTGGAGGCACGCTTTTGTTTTGCACTGCATCGGAGGTCATTCCAACGCTTGTAGAAGTCCTGAGCTGTGTGCATCTGGAATCCCATGGCTGTCACACCATCTGCAACATGCTGCCAGTGGACCCAATGCTGGTGATACGTTGTATGGCACTGTGGGCTCACAAGCATATCGTGTTGGTGTTCCGACACGTAGTCCACAATGAAGTCCAGTTCCTGCTTGCAGAAAGGCTTCTTCCTTGACATGTCGGAGGCCGGAGCCGTGTCTGGGGTCCCAGCCTCTTGCACAGGAGCACGCTTCCTCCTTTTGGCCGGTGGTACTGAACCTGAGTGGCCAATGTGGCCCTTATCAGTGGGGGCAGTGGTGCTGGTGGACTGGATCAAGGCAGTGGGTGTTGGTATGAGGACAGAAGGTCTGGCTTGGGTCTGACTCACTGCCGGGGTGGTGTTGGCTGCATCTGCACATGCAGTCACCACCAGCCGGCTGCTTGGGGCAGCAGATGTCATAACTGCCCCAGATACATGTGCCGCAGTCCCAGCTATACTGTACACACATGACTCGCACCTCCGGACAAGATGGAAATCATCCTGGGAGTCCTCGTCATGCAACACAACATGCGCTGCCTGACCCAGAGCCCGGGTGGTGGTGCCCACAGCTGCACATGCAGCTACCACCACCGGTGGGCCTGTTACAGCAGATGTAAATTGCTGTTGGGTCATATGGGCACGAGGTTGTGATGCAACAGCTGCATCACCAGGAGCCACAGGGGGTGGTGGCATGTCTGCACCAGGATGTGGCTGGGCATCCCACCCCAGTGGGGTACCCCTGCCTCTTCCCCCTCTGTATCCACCCTGGCCGCCCTGGACTCCCTGTTCTCCCTCGTCTCTGCGTCCACGTGCCTGACCACACCCAGCCCTGGGAGGACACCCAGCTTTGCCGCCCTTAGCCTTTGGTGGCCTCCCAACCATGGCACAGATGGAAAGTAGCCGATGGGAGGTCCACTCAACAATTGTCCTGGGCAATTGGCTAGAAGGGGCCAGGGTACTGGATGGAATAGGTACCTAAGTACTCCTGCAAGGCTGTCTGTGACCCCTGCGGAGAAATTACAGGCCACGCAATGCTCAGGCACCCCCGAAAATTAAAATAAATAAATAAATAATTCAAAAATTGACAAAATATAAAAACAATAAATTGTAATTTTACAAAAGAAAAATGTGCATGCGACACTGGTAGCCCACACGCATGGATTTAACCTCCAGCAGTACGGTGTGGTGCCCAGGGACACAAAAAACACATATGCGTGGAACACGCAGGCTACTATGACCTTGAAAACGGTACGAGATGCACAGCGGGAACTACAGTGGAAAAAATAGCATGCATGACTCACCGCCTGCCTTGCGTGGAAAAAAAAAGAAAAACACACACGCTGGTGCGCGTAGGCAACACCCCGCCAAAAGAAGAGGTGTGAACTTCAAATGCTGTGAAGTAATCGTGTGTGATTCCAGCAGAATAAACACACGCGTCGGTCTCCACGAACAGCACGTACAGTGGACTGCTGGCCCGTGCTCACATTTAACCCATGCTGAAGGCAACACCCGCGCGTGTAACGTCACTGGCGCGCTTACGCGCTAAGGCCCTTTCCTCGAATTACACGCATTCACATGCGGACGTGCTGTTTTTGCATATGCGGATGCACCTATGCCGAGGGAAACGGCCGCGTGTGTTACGTCACATACGCGCTTACGCACTAAGGGCCTTTCCTCAGATTACACGCTGACATGCTGTTTTTTCATGTGCAAAATCACTCCGTATCAAGCTGGCCACGCAACAACACACGGAAGACCACACTCCTGACCAGAAGGCCATTTACCTGCCCCTGAGAGCCCCGAGTCGGCTCCCACCAGCCATCTGCTGCTGCCTGCCTGCCTGCTGGCCATGTGCCCTGCTATTTGGTGCCTGCATGTCAGCCACCTGCAAGGGTCCAGTTGCTGTGACCACCCCTGCTGGAACAGAAGACTCCCGACTGCAATTCCATCGCTCCACAGCCCAGCACCAGGACCCAGTTGCCCACCCACACCTGCTTCGGGGGTTGCCATGTTGGGGGAAACAACATCTGAGACCGCTGGCATCCCCCAGCCAGAGAGACAGAGTGCTGCCAGCTTCACAGCAGGAGAGGTTGGCATCCTGGTGGAGCAAGTCCTGGTGCATTATGATGCCCTCTTCGGAAGAACACGCGGTGACAAGGATGGATGTAGAAGGTTCTGGATGGACATCGTGGTTGCCATCAACGCAGAGGGGGTGGACACCTCCTGGAAGCAGCGGATGCAGAGGGGTGCCGGGTCCGCCTTACCAACGACCAGATGAGGGTCGTGGAATGCATATGCCCAGCGCTTCACTTCCAGGTCCTTGAGAGGCAGACCCATCTGGAGTAGAGTGGTAAGTGTCCATGTGTACTGATTGGACGCAGTTCATGTTGAGGTGTGCCAGGAGTGTGCAGCATGGACATATGTCTGGAAAGGCCCATGTATGGATGTGTATGTGCAGGGACATGAGCCTGCTGCATGTGAGTCTAGTCATGTGTGATGCACATCAATGGTGTATGTGTTCCAAAGCATGATGCACAAATGCATGTGGATACGCACACATGTTAGCATTTCTGTGTATGTACTATGCCATGGTTGGGGTGTGACACATGGATGCTGGTTCCACCTTCATGTACATTCACAGTGTACATGTGTGTGTGTGTGTTTGACATGTGTGCGACTGTGATATGCCATGGATGCATGTGACACAGACATGTAGTGAGCCGATTGGCAGATGTGACATAGTCGCAGGTGATTGCACTGTGACAGGTGGTGGAGATGTACAGATGCATGTCTGTCTGGTGGTGTGTGTGCATGTATTTGGCACTCCCCGTGTTGCTTGTGACGTCAGGCTGTCCTTTGGATGTTCATGCTGTTGTGTGTGTATGAATGCTGCTGCCTGATGCACCATTCCTGTTCATTTGTGCATGTGTGTGGGTTCGAATGTGCAACTGTCATGTGTGTATACGACCATTGTATAGTGCCCTGATGCCTGTGTTCTGTCTCTCCCTGTCTGCAGCGTCAACTGATGAAGAGGGCGGAGACAGTGCTGTGGAGCATAGCCGCCGGGATCCCACCACCAGCCGGAGACGCAGGGCCCAGCTCCTCTCCCGGGTATTCATCTCTTCAGGGAGTTAGGAGTCTGGTGCCGCATCCATGGCCGCAGCTGCTGAGGGTAGGTCCAAGAGGCGGCGTTTGGAGGTGGACTCCTTAGCAGCAGTAGGGGCAACTGAGCCCCGACAGTGGCCTATGGAGGAAGATGGCATGGAGTTATCCAGGTTGGTGGGGGGTTTGGTTGAGGAGGAGGCCACGGAAGGCCCATGCATGGGGCCTGGAGGGGGATTCCACTGGTACTAGTGGTGCAGTCCAGGGGCAGGGACAGGAGGCAGCACAGGCCGCCGCAGAGGTGCCTGTGTGTAATCCTGTCCCTGATCCTGTGACTACATCATCCGGCACCAGCAGGGATGCCTCTGTCCAGACCCGTTTTCAGGGAGGGGATGCACATACAACAACTGTCCTTCCTCTCCCTGCGGATGTTGCAATCTGTGACCCTATTGAGACTGTCCTAGCTGGGGTGGCGTTGCGCCAATATGGTCATTTCGGATCCCTCTTTAGCTGCGTCGACCTACTTGGACAGGTTGTCGGCACTGGGTTCATCCGTGTGCTGGAACATCTTGCGACCCCCTCCTCAACTGAACCCCCTATGCGCCAGTCATCCTCTGTGCCATCTTCCAGCCCACCTATCACCTGGGCCCCATGTGGAGCTGCCCCTGAGCCAGCAGCCAGGCTGGTGGAGGACACATCCCTGGCACAGTCGGGAGTCGGAGGTCCAGCAGGGGTGGCCACCCCACCAACTAGACCCCAGCAAGAGGAGAACGTGCAGGCATCAATAGGCAGGGCACATGCACAGCAGCAGCAGGCCCAGGGTGGGAGCGATCATGGCTCGGGGCCATCAACATCCCAGGGGCAGGCATCGGCCTTCAGGCAGGAGGACCCATGATTGGGAGTGTCTTCCGTGTATCAGTGGTTGGGACAGCAGATAGATGCAGAGCAGCGGCGGGCAGAGGAGGCATGGCTCACAATGGTCAGGGAGGAGAACTCCATGCGCCGGGCGTTGAGGCAGGCTGAGTGCCTCGAGGGAACTCGCAGGGAGTTGGAGGAGGTCATGGCTGCATCTCTGCGAGACCTCAAGGCCAGGGAAGAGGCCCGTCTCCGGAACATCGACGTGGAGTTCGATGATGCCCTGGCCCAGAACATCAAAGAGAGAGCCGTAGGACTAGCCCGCCGCCTTTGTACATAGTTCTTCAGGCTTAGGTTTAATTTGTTTTATATATTTTTTTTGGAGTACATGGACTTTGCTCCACTTTATGTACATCGTTTTTTTATAGGCATTTTGGTAGGTTTCCTTTTGTTTGGGGGTCATTGACCCTTCAGACTTGCAATGTATATAGTTCCAGACTTCTACATACTTTCGTATTTGAACATCCCATGGATCAATGTTTTTTTGTGTTTTTATTTACTTTATATGGACTTTGGCGCTGGACCATTTTTTTGTTTTCATGTCGTGGATTTTTGTTTTTCATTGGATATTTTCTTTTTTTTGGTATTGCTTTCATTATTTCTTAATTTGCAAGTGTGATTTTCATTATGTATTTTATTATGTTTTTTAATACATTTCATATATCTTCATTATTGGTGTTGTGTACTCTCATTGGTTTTGTGTGGCTCTGTTGTACATTTATGCATGGCTGTGCTGGTTCTTTTAAGACTCTAATGGCATGGGAAATTTGCGAGTGGGTGCGGTAGATGGTTGCGTGGGGTATTTGGGTTGGCATTAGGGCCATGGGTCTGTTCTGTTATGACATGTTTTGTTATAACATGGTGTTTAGTGGGCCATGTGTCGGGGCCTGCTGGCAGGTGCCCGTCAATGGGGGAGTGGGGGGAAAATGAGTCGGGGCCTGCTGACAGGTGCCCATCAATGGGAGGGTGGGGGACATTTGTCAGGGCCTGCTGGCAGGTGCCCATCAATGGGGGGGACATGAGTCGGGCCTGCTGACAGGTGCCCGTCAATGGGGGGGTGGGGAACATGAGTTGGGGCCTGCTGACAGGTGTCTGTCAATGGGGGGGATGGGGGATATGAGTCGGGGCCTGCTGGCAGGTGCCCATCAATGGGGGGTGGGTGGGGGTGGGGGACATGTGTCGGGGCCTGACAGGTGCCCGTCAATGGGGGGTGGGGGACATGAGTCAGGCCTGCTGATAGGTGCCCGTCAGTGGGGGGGTGAGGGACATGAGTTAGGCCTTCCAAGTGCATGCCCAGGGGTGAAGGGCTGCCTGCGGGGCATGGTCAGGGTGGATGGGCTGACTACAGGGCATGGTCAGGGCGGATGGGCTGTCTGCGGGTCATGCCCAGGGGTGAAGGGCTGCCTGTGAGGCATGCCCAGTGGTAACGGGCTGCAATTGAACTTCTGCGCTAAATTCTATGAATTACTCCCTGAGAGTCAGCCATCCAGACCAAGTGCGGTACAAATCTATCCATGTGTGAGAAAAGAACCACAGGCCATAGTCAGAGACACCTACATGGACAGCCTGGACTGGACACCATGGAGCCATGTTACTGACGTCATTAGAGACACCACAACATAGCAGTGTAAGACATGAAGCACATGTGCGGTCCCCACTGCACCACACAAACACACACTTGATTACATGAGGAACATGAGTGCATAGTTCTATAGGTAGAGGACAGCTACATATACATACTGTCATTGCTTTTATTGTTTTGTCATTAGCCAAATGCAGTAACACAGAAACCGAAAAGGGTAAGAGATCCTGCGTAAGCTTGCTGATGCTTAAAGACAATAATCGTGTGGAAATACAGGAGTATATATGGAACATGATACAACCACATATAGCTAACCCATGGGGAATGTAGTATAACATGGACAATGTAGAAACTGCATTTTATAACGTTTAGGAAAATTACAGCATGCCTCAAATCATTGAGCAGGGGACAGGATGAGCCGATTCAGGCTGGACAGAGAGCAAGACGAGTGAGACAGGGCCCACAGCCAAGGTCAAGATATATGGAGAGACATTCCAATCCCCAGATGACAAAGGAACCAGCTGCAGAGAAACAGAATAAATCCTCAAAAATAGGAGCTGCAGGGCTCAATTTCGTGGTCTCTAAACATGTGTTACAGCCAAATGGAACAATGGACAGTCTTCCATGGTGGGAAAGAGAAGCCAGTCCCAGCAGTCAGATGCAGATGGCAACACGTGTTGCTACCGTGAGGAGAATATAATTCTTAAGGCAAAGATGGTATACACAAATTACAATACAGACCCATAATCTTTCAGATTACCTTGGAGGGGTACATCATGAGCTGAGAACTCGTTCGAGTCCAATGCCTGGGGGAATCAGCTCTAGCCAATCACAGTTAAGTATTGCAGGGGTGGGTAGAAATGGACTAGAGCCAATGGAAAGCTCACTACTCTGCAACAATGTTATAGATAGTGAATTGGTGATGGGACATTCCAGCCACCTGAAATGTCAGGTCCAGTAGAATAACACGTATAGGTGATCATATAGGTTATTAGACTCCCGATGGCCAATCCCTCACACAGATAGGTTTTTGGAGAAAGGCCCAGGTGACAAAGTAGTGACATAGTTTTAGAGTAAAACTGGCCTGCAAGCCAGGAGATATCGAGATGTACTCAAATCCACCTGTGCTCTTATATCGATCCCTGTTGGTTTTCTTTGCAATAAACTGCAGTTCCAACTTGCGGTTGACTGAGTCCTCCATGTATATTGGGGGAGGGAGTTGGGATCTCCAAGTCTGCAGACTTCCAGCATTGCTCTGGTATACCGCGGAGTCCATTCCAACAGAACTGACTGCTGCCCTGGAACAGTTAACAGTTATACCCCCTTTGCCTTTTGTGGGAACATTTACCCGAAGCAAAGCTATACTCTGAAGAGGTGAGTGAATGTGGTTCAGTAACAACCCAAACCGCAAAGTATATAAGTGCAAAATAAAGGAATGACCAATCAATGTTCTCTAAAATATATATACTTTTATTAAACACACCATATAACATAATAATTAAATACAAAACACTGCTTAATCCATTCCAGTAGAGAGAACACAGAATATGCAAGATATCAAGTTGCAGCCCTCTGGGTAATGAGACAGGGGGAGAAAAGGCGATAAAAAATCATAATGTCAAAACGGATATCTTCTTGAGTTTCCTGAGCAGGATGGCATGGTTGACTGTGTCAAAGGCAGAAGAGAGATCAAATAAGATGAGGACACAGAGGATGTTGGAATCGAGGTTGGAGAGCAGGTCTTCACGGATGTTTAGGAGAGCAGTGTCCATGCTTCTGGCAGCTCTGAAGCCAGACTGATGTTCATGGAGACAACCAACAGAACCAGAGTGAAGATTAAGTTCGGAGATGTCCAGCTTTTCCAGGAGTTTGCCCAGGAAAGGAGTGATGGAGATTGGGCACGAAAAGTCGGTAAAGGGTTTCTTAAGAAGAGGGTGCACAAGGGAGTGCTTCAGGAGGATGGGAAGACTCCAATGGCAAAGGGGTGCTTGCAGAAATCAGCCAGAGCATGAGCCAGGGTATCAATGTGTTCCTTGATCATTTTGGAGGACCAGGGGTGAAACTGTTTTGATGAGACTTTCATAGATCAGACTTTTCTAGAAAACTTGTCTGAGGAGAACAGGGGAAAGGCAGAGAAGGAGGGAGGAGAGGTGGCCGAAGAAGGGCCAGAGGAAGAGTAGGGGGTAGAGAAAGGAGGGGGAGAGGAGGGGGATCGGAAGAGAGAGAGGACAGGATATCCTGAGTTTTAGAGATGAAATGAAAAGCCAGGGACATGCAGAGGGCCTGTGAGGGGACAGGAGAGGTAGAGACTGCAGCAGGATTGGGCAACTCCTTGCAGATTTTAAAGAGTTCAACCGAGTTGTTCGATGCCGCAGAGATGCAGGCTTGGATGTGGGGTCTCTTCTTGGTGTGGACAGAGAGCCAGTATTGCCTTTGGAGCAGGCGGCAGGCCAGTTTGTCAGAGGATGTACCGGAAGCATGCCATTTCCTCTCAGCCACCCTGCACTTGCGTTTAAGTGTGACGAGGTCTGAGTCATACCAAGAGTTGCACTTGGCCTTGGGCCTCAAGCGGATCCTCATGACAGGGGCAAGAACATTGAGAGTATCGGATATAACAGAGAAGAGCATGGAAAGGGCTGTGTCAGGGTGTGAGTCAGCCAAGGGGGGAGGAGAGGTGAGAAGTTGGTGGCGAAAGCCTCAACTGACACACGCTTCATGGGTTGGATAACCGAGAAGGTAGGTGTCAGTGCTAGAGTTGGCTTGACCTGAGGGGTAGAGAGGGTGAGATGGGAGGAAATGAGAAAGTGATCACTCCAGGAGAGAGGAGTGGTGAGAGGGATTGAAAGGGGAAGGTTTAAAGAGATCAGAACATCCAGAGTGTGCCCTGCACAGTGAGTCAGGCCAGATGGGAGAATAGAGAGTGAGAGAGAGTCGCAGAGGGCAGGAAAGAGTCCAGTGGAAGGACAGGAAGCATCTAGGTGGATGATGAAGTCTCCAAGAAGGAGGAGTTGGGTGGTTGAGACCAGGAGGGAAGAGGAGAGGTCCACCCAGTCAGAGAGGATGGAGGAGATCTAACCAGGTGGCCGATAGTTGGTAGCCACAGCAAGGGAATGGCAAGGAGAGAGAGAGAGAGAGAGAGCCTGCAGATGAGGCATTCGAAAGGGGAGTAGGCCTGCATAGGAATGACAGAGACAAGAATCCACTCAGGGAAGATCATGGCTATGCCCCCTTCAGAATGGTATGATCTGGGCGTGGAGAGGATCTTGTAGCCATCAGGGAGGAGAGTGTCAAAGCTCGTGACAGAGCTGGCCATGAACCATGTCTCGTGAGACTGAGGAAATTGAGGTCAAGTTCCTCCAGGAGGCAGCAGATGTCAGAGGAGTGTTTGACAGCTGAGCAAGAGTTTACAGTAGAAGTATGGAGAAGGTTACCATCCTTGAAATACTTCCGGGGAGGGGTACAAATCAGAGGGACGCCCTTCAGAGATGTACAAGCAGCCTGAGGGTGGGCCGAAGACGAAGGAGTAGAGAGCAAGGTGGCCAAGGATAAGACAGCAGGGGGAGGCGAGGAAGCCATGGAGGGGAGAGAGAGGACAGCAGGAGAAGAAAGGAAATTGAAGAGGCGCGGGAAGCATCTTTCAAAGAGAAGAAGGTTGGCTTGAGGACCTTGGACCAAGATGGTACCATTCAAGTAAACATTAATGTTTACCTTAGAGGAGTGGAAGGAGGCCAGGAGGGCCTCCCACCGGATGCCACCATTAATAGGAGAGGAAGAGAAGGGAGAGAGCACAGAGTCCATATGTAGAGTCCATAGGTCTGACGAGGGAGCGACAAAGAGGATGTCAGTGAAAGTTTGCCTGGAGGAGGCACTGGTATAGGTGTCAGCGATAGGGAGGCCTAGGTTGGAGACCAGGATGTCCTTTTTAAATGTCCTCCTACCAGATTTAGTGAGGGGAGTCGGATAGAGAAGCAGTTAGAATAGATAGGAGAGACAGAGAGCACCATAGAATAGTTAGGGAGAGAAGAGGAAAGGAATGGAGTGGGAAGACGTAGGAGAGAACACTAGGGAAGGACACAGGGCAGGGTGCAAGCCAATGAGACAGAGAGAGATCAGACAAGTTGACAATTGGACAAGACGACTGGCGCTTAGATAGTGGTAGAAAGGTTCGCTAGATGAGTGCTTTGCTAGGAGGCAAAGCCACAGAACAGCACTACTTTCACAATGCAATTTTGAAAATGGGAGAAAATCACACCTAAGTTTGAGAGTCCTGAAGAGTGGGGAAAAGGCCTAGATTTCACAATACAATTTTAAATACTTTCACAATGCAATTTTGAAAACAGGAGAAAAACACACCTACGTTTGAGAGTCTGCTATATGGACAGGTTTGCAGGGTAGACTGAGATTCCATACCTAACCCGGGCCACTCCTACCTTCCTCAGGTCACTTCTGGTTGATGACTGGCAACTGGCTTCCCCTGCTGACACCTGTAGACACTATCTGGAGCCGCTTCAGATGGAGCCGCCCTTTGCCTTGGGGCCCTTAGCCGCAGGGGCTTCCGGGCAGAGGGCTGCCCTGGGACGGTCAGTAATGAATGGTGGGAAGCCAATCGTGGGTGCTGGGTGGGCTGGGAGGTGGGAGGTGGGTGGGACTCAAGGCAGAAGCTGGACAGGGAGGGAGAGAGACACAGGGAATGTTGGGGCCTGCAAAACCTTGAAAAAAGCAGAAAATAGGCACGCACTCAGGCACACTTCCACTCACCTGGCCACAAGGCACAAAGTGGCGAAATACGGAAAGGCTGTGTGACTAGGCCAACACTCGAGCACCTGGAAGCCAATCAGGGTGGTGGGTTGGCTGAGAAGTGGGAGGAGGATGGGAATCAAGGCAGAAGCTGATTGGGGAGGGAGAGAGACAAGGGGAACGTTGGGCCTGCAAAACTTTGAAAAAAGCTGAAAATAGGCATGCACTCAGGCACACTTCCACTCACCTGACCAGAAAGCAGAATATCTTTCGAAGGCAACAGTACTCTGCATATAATGCAACACACCACTCTGCAGGGGGGAGCAATTTTGAAGTGCTTTTGAAGCTGTAATCAAGGAGCATGAGAAACACGTCCCCTACCTTAGTTGTAACACATGCGCAACATCTTCCCCTGTCCAAGTGCCCCTCCATATTAATGGTTGGTGCCTCTTCCCTCATTTCTGTCCCCAGTATTCTTTCTGACCTCTCCCGCAAAAGAAAAAAACACAATAAAAGTTCCTTTAGGGACCACCTTTCACAATTAAAATAGAACTAAAAGAAATAATCTTATAGCATCCATCTACTTTACACTTCTCAGTAAAGTAGATAGACTCAATAAGATTCTCAAACATTTCCATGAACATTTTGTGTTATGCTAATGGAAATAATGTAGCTTTCATCTGCCCAAGTGAAGCAAGTGAAGCGAGGGCGGATAACGAGGGCTCCGGGCCGTTATCCCCATTCCAGCCCCTGCAACAGGGGATGAAGGCCATTAGCACCCCGGGTTGCCAAAGAGGTAAAACGGGGTGCTAAACAAAAAGGATTTTTCTTTCTACAGCAGGACGCATGCAGGAAGGTAAATCCTCTCCCAAGATGGCCACCATGGAAAGGGAAGGCTGGGCTCCACACTGATCCCCTCTTCCCTTTCCAAGGTGGCCAGCACGGGGCAAAGAGAAGGAGCGAATGTGGCGGTGTTGGTATAAGGTAAGTAGAGGGTGTGCTGGGTGAAAATAAATGGGAGAGATGGAGGGGGTGGGGAGATGACGGGGGGGAGAGCCGACCATCAAGCGGCTTGGAACACAGGCTTGTACTGGCGATTCAAGTCCACGTTCCCAGCCACCAGATTGGCTGCCTCCCCCACCCACAGTGCTAATGGACAATTGTATACTAGAGAAAAATATAAAAGGACAGAAACAATTTTCTGTCCCAAATACTTTTCTCTAGCATACAATAAGGACCATAATCAATGGACCTTTAGAACTATCCATGGTCTCCACAATCCCCTTTCCAGAAAATGGATCATTAAAAGACCCTGATGGCATGTGCACACCATTGCACAGGGCAGCCCTTCTACCCATTTTAATGTTTTATTTGTAACACTCACTTAATGCCTGCTTTCAAACAGTCAGACATCCATCCACCAAGCACTTCCAAAAACTGTACATATAACCCTATGACCATATTAAGCTTCCACACACCAACTGCCACTTAACAATCTTCTACAAATCTTTTGCATCTGCATTTCGGATGCCAAGGTGGGACGCCACTATCTAACTACTGGAGGAGAGGAGTCCCAAGGGTGGTATGCATCTTTCTATCAATTTAATAGGTTTTTTATAAGTGAAAATGTTTTGTTGTGTTACATCACTGTATATACGTTATTAATAATTCCTCTTTTGTTATGTATGAAAGAACTATAAACCTCCTTTAAGAAACATATTTTTTGAAACACATACTTATGTCTGTCGTTATCAGCAGCACCTGCTTGGGATGGAAATCACTGTGCAATTGCCTATGGCATAAGGCTCCGCCATGACCCCAGCCAAACCAAACCACCCCTATTATTCACTGCACCTAACCTGCATCCTATCTCAGTGTCCACCATACCCTAATAATGTAACCAATGGCCAGTGCTCATGTCTTACAGCCATTGCCAGTCTCCAAACCCACGGGGCATAGGCTTCGGCCATGCCGTATTCCCCAATAAGCCAATCAGAGTACACATTTGCATTTCCCAAGGGCCAGGCACACTACGTAGACTATCACTAGTTTTTCTACTTTACATTCGTACAATTTCAAAAAATAAAATACAAGACATATTTCCAAAAACATGCTTTCAGGTCCTTGCTAATGCTCATCGTGCAAGTTTGTTGTAATCTAGTCCACTACTTCGGGCTGTAACCGCAAGCAGAAATGTTTTTCCCACTCAAACCTACTGCTTCGGCCATGCAGCATGCCCCAATAAACAAATTACAGTACACATTTCTCCTTGCCCTATAGCCGGGGCCATTGCCCAGACACCAATGTTATTTCACTGTGTTGTGTACTTACATGTTCACAAAAGAAAACAGAGGACATATTTGCAAAATCATGCTTTGAAGTTCTTGTGGATCCTACTCGAGCATATTAGCTGCAATCCCATCCAGCACTTCAATCTGTACCCACTAGCAGATTTCTTTTCGCATTCAAACCTATCCCAATTTCGAAAAACTTTAGCACATGTCCATTGCGGCCATGCCCACTTTAACCCCATTGCTGGTCCCTCGTTGTCATAGCCAGTAGCCAGATTGTCCGAGTCATGGCATTAGGCCATGACCCGGACAATCTGGTCACTGCCCATGGCCACAAGCTATACATCAGTCACCAAACGTATATCACTATTTTTTGTAACTACATTATGACACTTTTCAAAAAACAAAACACGGACACATTTACAAAACCATGCTTTCAGGTTCTTGACAGTGCTCCTTACATGAATTTTCTGCAAATACGCCCATGTTTTATTTTGTCAAAAGTGTCAAAATGTATGTAAATACAATAGTCATATAACTTAGCCCCCACTTGACAAAATACATTCAGACTTTGCACAAACATTCAAGGTTAGGTCTATAATATGTCTGAAAACTTGTGTCCACATTCATCAAACGGCAACAAAGTTATAAGCCATCTAAAATTGTTGACACCCTGCCTCTTATTTTGCCCCGTCTTGACAAAATCCACCAAACCTTGCAATAATACTTATATATAGGTCTACAATAATTCTGCAAACCTGTGTGCAGATTCGTCAAATGGCACCACATTTATAAGCCTTTAAAATATTTTTGGGCCCCCACTCTAATTTTGTTCCCTCTTGACAAAACAGCACCACGCAGAACTATTCAGAGTCGGGTCGAGAATGAAATTCCCAAATTTCATGCAATTTCATTGAGTGGTGCCAAAGTTATAAGCCATCCAAAAACTGCTTTTCACCAACCCTGTAATGCAGAAATAAGCATACATGTCCCAGAACATTTCAGATATTTGCGAACATCACAGGACTGCCCCGGACATCCGGACTGTTCATAGACATCGGAGTTGAAAAGCCACCCGGGCATTTCCAAAAATCTGATGCACCACGCGCTTTTCACTCAGTGGGTGCTTCTGATGTCTGTGGACATCATGTCGCCCTCTGGACCAATCAGAGTGAGTCTGCAGACCAAACCCAGATATCACTTTTTATTTACCTACTTTTTGGTCGTTTTAAAAAAATGATAGAACAAATTTACACCAAATTTACAAAGGCACATTTCGGGATCAAGCCGCCACTCCTGTTGTAAATCTGGTGAAAATCTGTCTAGCAGTTTGGACTGTAGGTGTGAACAAATACTTGTTTCCATTGCATCTGTGGGAAAAACCACAAATGTTGGGACCCCCTATAACGTTGCCCCCCCTGACCGAAACTTCACTAATCTTCACAGAATCAATCTGACCGGGCCATATACATTTTTTGCAAGGTTCTGTGAGGATTCGTCTGGGTGTGGGGGCAAAGTTATAAGCCACCCAAAAAGTGCTCTTTCGATGGGTTGAGCAACTTGACCATAACTACAGGGACGCTACTGCAGGTCCTGTAATATAAATACATACATACAACATGCAGCGTTATGTACACAGCCTGCAAAACATAACTCCATGCTGCTTAGTTGGAAAAACACCAATAAATGGATCTGTTCATTCATGCGTAAAGGTAAAAAGGTGCAGTTGAATGCTAACTATTTATTTAGACACTCATTAAAATAATAATTTATCTAAAAGAGGTACAACTCACTCCTCCCAAAACATAGCACACGACTGAAATATCACCCGCTTGGTAAATTGCCACATGTTGCATTTGTGACTTGGACTTCTTCAGGCAGGAGTCAAATTTCCATTGCACGTAGTGCCTCTAAATAAAGTTTTCAATTAAGCATTGTTCCTGTTCACAAATATGTCATGTGACTGACCTTGGTACCACAGGCATCAATGTGGAGTAATTCCACCATCTTGTACTAGTTACTTCAACATATCATCACATTCAATACAACTATCTCTACATGCATTGTCCACTAATCTCTATATAATGTATATAGTGTGACTCACAAAAGTTAATTCATTATTTCAAATAATTAATATATGTAAAGCTTTAAAGTGCAAGTGCTAATCACTCTCGAGCTGGATTTTCAATCTGTCATGCAGTGATCCGGACTCCAGCTCCACACCAAAACTGGATGTATATTAAAGTGCAAATATGCTGTGGAGCAGCCCCAATTTTTTCTTAATTAACACAAAATCTACAATTATTGGCATAGGCCAATGCCTATTTCTAAAATTCAACCCACAATTAACATCACCAATTACTAAAATAAAGGTTATTCTCACATTATTCTCAATATCAATATTCATAACATGTTTATATAAGGTTTAGGTGCCTAATCTGGTCCTCCCCTAGACCCCCGTTCCTGAGAGGCATGGCGGTGCTCAAATTTGATAGCCCCTTAATCTAATGTCATACATGCTTAGCAGTTTCTTATGCTGAAAACAGTCCATGATGCAAACGGGCTATGGTAAGCTTGGCCGTCATAATGTGCAAAATATGCGAATATAATGTAAACAAGTGCAAATATGCCAATTAGTGCAAACCAGCAAAATAGAGTACTTAGCGCCCATGATCAAATCATCTGATCTATATATAGGCACTAATTGTGTGAAAATCGCTAGCGCAAACAATGAAGGAACATTAATGTAAACCAATTATTCCTGTGAACATTATTTATGGAAATACATCAGTAAAATTGGTATGATTTAATCATTCATAATTTAAAACTGGAGAAACGTATATGAATTTGAAAAATCAGCTGTGATTCGATCATTAAATATTAAAATGTGGAGAGAATCACATGAAACTCAAAACTAATCAAAGACAAACCATCAAAATTAATGTTAAGAGCTGTTTTGCCTAGTTATTTTATTTATTTATTTATTGTTTGCTTGTTAGGCTCTTATACAATAAGAAAATACTGTTTCAAAGCACCCACAGGGCAGGGAGGGAGCAAGGGCGGTAAAAAAAAACATTAAACACACAATATTTAAGAGCAGAGGGGGAAAAAGGTAGAAGGGACAAACCTACAATACCTTGTGAGTATTCAGAACGTGCAAGTGCAGTAAGGAAGAGGGTAGAGGGGGTAAGTGCCGGTGAGTCTGAGCACATGGGTGAGCCACAGATGAAGTGCTAGGAATGTTGAGTGCTACATGGACTCGGGCTGCGGAAGGTGTAAGTGCAAACCTCCAGGGCGGAGGGTGTGCAGAGGCAAGTGCTGTGTATAGACAGGAGTTGGGCAGAATTGGTGTGGGAGTTCAGGGCCCCGAGGATGCATAAGGACCCAGGACACAGATTCAGAGATCAAAACATGTAGATCTATTCATTATCTCGAAATAATTTGCAAAAAACAAATAGCTAAATACATACCAGATATAAGATAAATTTAATAAACAAGTGTGAACAATTAAATGGAGAATACAATTAGAAAAAAGCACATGATTGGGTGGAGTCAATGGGCTATTTCATATTTTACAGTGGTAGCCAATTGATTTTGTTTAAAACAATGCATTTTGAATTGTAACATTAAAATGTATTGAAATTATGCAATGTTCTGATCAGTTATTTCCTTGCAGTGTTATACATATACTTATAAAGGTTGTCAAAATAATTGACTGGGAGCATACTCTTGTTTTCAAAATGTCGTTAATTCCTGTTATTTAGGGAACCCTCATTATTATATAAAAGTTTAAAAAAGATAATGGTAGGCATATTCCTGCCCTCATGTGTTAAACTCTGGCAGTGGAGCAAATAGACATACTTCAGTAAACAGTTGCTTAGAAGCTAATGGCTGTATTGTATCCCAGAAAGCTATTTTACAAGAAAGGTATTTGAAAAGCTTGTCACAGCTTTATTTAAGTGCTGCAGTGACAGCTGGTATTATGCTCTGTGCTGGCTAAATCAGCAGGGTTTGTGGACTCACATACACATGAAATCAGTTGATTACAGGGTTGAAGTGATGTTATTTTATCATTACCGGGCAGCAGTATTTTCAAATCTTGCCTGTAATAAGAACAACATTTACAGGCTTTTCTAAGTTTATTGTGTTCTGCCATATATTATAATATTGTTAACATTGACTGTATCCTCTATCATCACAGAACTGAGAAAATGAGCACATTAGGGATAAAATAAGGCTACACTTTGTGAAGATAACAACTTCCACCAGATTTGTTGATCTTTGGAAACCTCCTGGCAGGACGTTGCCTTGTCTACCCTTGGTCACACTGCCATCTTTCTCTTCTTTTCTCAAACAGTAGAGCAAAGGTTGGTATCCATACCCTTCACACGTGAATTGGACAAGTGAATTAAGAGAGGTAGAAGTAATTATGTATGCAGTCATCTTCTATCCACTCTGTGGCAAAAGGGCACATTTCTGTCAATTTAGAATCGCTTTCTTGGATTAGATTAGATTTTGAAAAAAAACAAATCAAGGTTTGGACATTGCCTTTAATTCATTGTCAGAAGATGCACTTTCCAGAGCTGGGCCCGAAGGTCAGTGTAGCTGAAAATCCTGGAGCTGATCTCTTCAGACACTTTTAGGGGGGATTAGAGTGAAATGCTTGCTGATACACCCATACAAGAAATGAAGTCCAAAATAGTAGGCAAAGTGTATACATTTAAACAACTAAATCATTATTTGGATCAGAGCACACTAGAGATGGTGCCCTTGAAAAAGGATGATCGTAGCAGAAAATTAAAATATTAAAATTAAAAATGAGTGAGTATTTTTGATAAATAGTTACAGAGATATTTTAATGTTAAAGGTCATACAATGTACAAACAGCCATAGTGAGCACATCCATCCCTTTAAATGAAATTGAATTGAAAAGTTAATGTTAAACTGTTTCTGACATAAGAGCAATGTGAAGTTACATCTGGTATCTATTGTCGGGTTCAGAGATCATCCCTAAAGTTCTCTTCTCTTTGTGAAGTACTCTGTCCTCTGATTTCTAGCAACCAATCAGCTTGTTCGGATGATGGGCCAAATTCTCTGGTAAAGGCATGCATTACGAACAAGCTGTTGCCTCTTCTTATGCTCCCAGTCGTGTTGCTTGGCCTCACTGCCTCCATGGCTTTCCCTATCTAGATTTCCCTCCACCTCTACCGCTTGCATTTCTTTTCACTTTGATCAGCAACACTGTTGGGTTCTCGGTTTCTATTGCTGCTCCTGCCCACCTCTGAACAGGGAAAAGTGATTTCTCCAGAATGCCCTTTGCCACTTTCATGGCATTCACCTAACGAGTAGTTTTCTTGTTGACAGGAAGAACAGTTCACAATCTGGAGCCAAACTGTGGTTCCCATACAACAGAAATGTTTGGACCCCAAATATAATCTCGGGGTACTAATTGTCATACTCCTCTCAGTAGTGGTCTATTACCACCTGGTGCACCTCACTGCCTCAGAGGTTATTACCTAAGTGAAATATTCCCATGCATAGATCACATGAAGGCTTATTTTGCTTCTTCAATTTACATATAACTTCATCAAATAATGAAATGTGCCAGACACATGGAAAATGGCATAATTATGCCCTACCGCTTTAAAAATATACGCTGTAGTTCATATTGTAAAAATCATATCCATAACCATATTACGGTATCAATGGGTTGGAAGATCTTTCTTAAAAATATTTCTACTCTCTGGCTTCTCTTTAATTGGATTACATTTCAACTTCTCACTGTTGTTCCTACTTGAACACATAGGGCATTGCTACTTAATCAAATGCACGATGAGAGAGATCATTTGTTTAGAATCCTTAACAGATGCTCTGTGTTGGCTGAAGAAGCAGTGGCCGTCCTGATGAACGCTTTGAAACGGTATTTTATCGAGTCCATTATACACAATATGGGAAATAATGAAACTAAGATTTCTGAATGATTAGGGGGATTTTGAACAAAGAAATTAGGATGTTTTACATTTTGTTCAACTGAAGAGTGGTAGCATTAAGGAGATATTGCTTAAGAAATGTGGCAGAGTTTTTAGGTATATCCTCACTAAGGGGTAACATACATTTCCTCATGCTCACCAGACTCTACAAGTGGTAGAGTGGTAGACCAGCCCAGTCCTAATGCTCCAGATATAGAGTAGGTACAGTACACAACATTTTTCATTGATACCAAATGCGAGCATGTCTACATATTATAGTTTTAAACATAAAAATATATTATTTATGCAAGAAAAGGCAAGAGATAAAGTGCTAAAAGGTAAGTAAACTTTGTAAAATAGATACAACACTGCAACCAGTAAGCAGAACCCGTTTCAAAGATTTCTAGAGAGGTCAATGAAGAGTCTTCCCTTGAAGAGAAAATACAATTACAGGTAAGTAAAACAAGTTTTCTTTCTCAGCCAGAAAGTTTGGGAAGGGACCAGGGGAGACTAGTTGAGTGGATTTGGACAGCATCTTGTAAGAAAGAGTTACCTTCTATGAAAAGAGTCCAAAGGATCAGTTTCTGAATTTCAGTTGGAATTGAGAAAGCTAATTCTAATGAGCTATAGGTTTCTCCTAAAAATCCTCTGCTGAAGAAAAACGCCAGGGAATTTTGGAGGATAGTGTCAAAGGGAAGGGGTCCCCCCCAAAGTCCTGTTCTAGCCACCATCTCGGAAAATGCTTGGTTTTACCATTTTTCAGGCCTCTATAGAGAAGTTTAGTTAGATTTTGCAAGCTCTAATAGTTGCCACAATAATTATGTGTTCAGCGGGCTGGGTGTACCACCTCTCGAAAATAACCCTCAGAGAGGTGGCTAAAGCAGTGGCGAGCCAGGCTAAAGGAAAGACCATGAACCTGATTTTGTGCCCATAGACTTGTATAAAAGTGAACCTGCATTATGGGTCCCCTACTTATGCAGGCTATTCAATGTAATTCTTTGCACTGGCAAAATAATTCCCTCCTGGAATCTGTTGGAAAGTATACCTATCTTTAAAAAGGGAGACCAAGGGAAACCCAGCAATTACAGCCCAACCTAACTTTTAGATGCCAATAGTAACATTTTTGGAGAAAGTCCTCCAATTCAAATTCAAAGGATGCGTACAGGAGCAGGAGGCCTTGAGCTATTTAGAAGCAGACTTTACTAAGTACACTCGACCAGGTTTGGAGATTCAATTTACTGGTTGATAAGTATGTCTTTATGAAAAGCAGTAGTGTTCATCTTCTCCTTGTCCATTTAAGAGCTGCATTTGATAGCATCCCAAGATTAGCATTAGGGCAAGCTCTGTCTGCCAAGGGAATGCCCATCCCCTGTTGAAAGCAGTTATTGATCTTTATGTGGATTCATCAGCCAGAGTCATTTGGAGCTTGGGTGGTGAGACCACCAAGATATTTGGTGTTGGGAAAAATGGGTGAAACAAGGGTGTATACTTGCCCCTTTAATTTTTTATCTTTTTTTTTGATGGGTTGCTTTTAGAGTTTCAAAAGGACACATCTGATGCCCCATTGCTAACTGGTGAAAAAAGTCAGAATCATGTTCTTTGCAGACAATGTTGTTATTATGTCACATACTCCAACAGGGTTAAGAATACAAACAACCTGTTTTGTTATTTTCTCTAGGCCTAGAGGGTTGCAGGTTAATGCAAACAAAATGAAAGTTATGATGTGCGGCAGGAAGAGAGGGCAACGGACACGTCTGGATATTATTATAGAAGGGGAGAAGATCGAAGAAGTTGATCACTTGGGCTATCTAGGAATAAGGATAGCTGCTAATGACTCATGGGAGAAACATGTGTTTAAGGTCAATGATGGTTTAGGAAGGCAATGTAATGGAATTTTGGTGATTGCAAACAGAGCAAAGCATAAATCCATAGCACCAGCATTGGAAATACATAGGTGCAGATTCCGGCAGGAGCATTATATGGTACAGCGATGTTAGGCCCATCTAAGACAAATGCCCTTTTAGTTACGGAAAATAACGTTTTGAAAAGGTTACTATGGTTCCCTAATAGCACACCAAATGTCCCCTAAACATGGAAATAGGCCAATTATGTATCATTGATCAGGGTCCTCAACCCAACCTCCTCCTCTTTGACAGGCACCTGCTGTCCCTCAATAAACTACCTTCCCACACCTGCTACTCCTTCTTCCACTGTCTCTGCCCCTCTACCCTCCGACTGGTGTACCATGCCACTGTACACCTCCTCTGAAAACCTTCAAAGATGATGACCTCTTGCATCTAGTCACGCTTAATGCTCGTTCTGCCATCAAACACTCTGCCAACATCTGCCTTCTCCTTGAAGACCATGATCTAAATATCCTTGCTCTTACCGAGATGTGGTTGAAAGCCAGCTCAGTCAGTGATTTTGACTCCCTTCTCCCTGATGGCTAAAAGATCATCTCCAAGCCTTGCCCTAACCGTGCTGGTGGTAGGCTTGCTCTGATCTTCCCTGAGTGGGACCATTTTTCCATCATACCCACCCAGCCTTACTCTTCCTTCAAGAGCATGATCTGCAACCTTGGTATCTCTCCCACCTCCTCTATGACCATTGCCACTATCGACAGGCCACCTGGCTCTACTACACTGTTTCTCTCGGAATAGGCTCATTTCTCCTCGTCTCTCGTTACAACCACCTCTAAACCTCTTCTCCTGGGTGACTTCAAGATCCACCTTGACTCCTCAGTCACAGCATTCACTCTATTCCATGACCTCTGCACCTCGTTTTCCCTTTTCATTCTCCCTTCTAGTCCTACCCACTCGGCTGGCCACATTCTTGATGCCTTCATCCACACTGATCTTTGACTTTCTCCCCCACTGATCACCCCACTCTCCTGGTCAGGTTATTCTCTAGTCTCCTCTGACCTGGGTCCTCTTGGTGCTCTGACTGCACCTCTGTGGCCCTGCCAACCTCGTTCATAAGCATCAGTCCGATTAAACGAGTGTCAGCTGCTGCCTTCACATCTACCTTGATCCCCCTTCTCTCCCCACTACAGATTCTACCTCTGGCTCTGCTCTCAGCAACCTCCATCTTGTCATCACTAAAATCCTTGACATTCTTGCCCCAGTAATGAGGATCTGCATGAAACATGCCTCCAAGCGTAACACCTGGAATTATTCCGAACTTGCAGCCCTGAAATGCAAGTGCAGAGCTGCAGAACAGAAATGGCAGACTTCAGGCTCAACGTCTGACAAACTGGCCTGTCGTCTGCTCCAAAGGCAATACTGACTCTCCATTCGCTCCACGAAAAGGGCCCACATCCAGGCTCGAGTCTCAGGTGCATCCAACAACATGGCTGAACTCTTTCAAATGTGTACGGCACTAGTCAACCCTTCCGAAGGCTCCTCCTCCACTCTTCCCTCCCAGGCCCTTTGCAAGGCACTGGCCACACACTTCACTGCAAAAATTCAGGACATCCTTGTGTCCCTCTCCCCTCCCCTACCCTCATCCCCTGCCTCCGATAGCTTCCTATCCCCCCTCTGCCTTCTATCCTCCTTCTCTCCTATCACACCTGATGAGGTTACCAGAGTTGTACGCTCCATGAAGTCTCCTCCAAACAGGTCTCCCCCTGTTGCGCCAGAACCATTAAGGACAATATTGGCTCTCCTGCCCCTGCACTTGCTGATTTGTGCAACCACTCTTGATACTGGATCTTTCCTCTCCTATCACGAGCACTGCTTTGAACGTCCCCTCCTGAAGAAAACCTTCAGCAGACCCGTCTTGTCCAGCCAACTACCGCCCCATATCTATCAACCCCTTCCTTCAGATACTCTTGGAGAAGCCGGCCATCCCCCAAGTCACCCAGTACACTGAACATGTTGATTGCCTGCAAGACTGTCAATTATCATTCTGAGCATCCAGAGGTACCAAAACTGCTCTTCTGAACACCCGTGAGGAACGGCTCGCATCTCTTGACTCCAAATCTCCAGCTTTTCTCATTCTACTTTATCTCTCCTCTGCATTTTATACGGTCAACCACTCCATACTCATAAAAGGGCTCCCCAATACCGAGGGTATCTCGGAGCGGGCACTCGACTGGCTGGCCACCTTCCTCAATGACCATCTGTCCCAGGTTATTCTAGACTCTTTCTCCTCCCCATCTCTATCGCCACCTGTGGTGTCCCCCAGAATCCAACCTTTCTCCCTGGCTCTTTAACACGTATCTTGCACCGCTTGCACATCTCTAAAACTGGGTGTTTGTGTACTCTGCACGGGATAGCTTGGGGGGGAGCCCACAACCATTCTCCCAACATCACCGGGGCGAAGACACTATTTTCTAAGTGAACCCATTGTTTGGTCGTAGACTCTTGAGTGTGGTCCAGCAGGATTCTTAGTTGTGTTCTTTATGATATTAGTGAAGTTCAGGAAATGCCAGGCCTCCTTTATCCTTATGGAGAACCAATGTGTTATAGGCAATCCAAGGCTTCTTTCGTTCCCAGAGGAAGGCCAAAAGGGCACTTTTAGCTGTGGTGTGGAACAAGTCAGGGAGTGCCACGGGAAGGGATTGAAAAAGGAAGAGAAGCCATGGCAAAATATTAATTTTTATTGAGGTTAGTCTTCCAGCCCAGGAAAGTTTCAGTTTTCCCCAGCTTGTTAAGTCTTGCTGAATCCTGGCCCAGAGTGGTTTGTAGTTGGCTTGATATAGGTCACCTAGCTGTCTAGTTGTCATTATTCCGGGATAGCATATGCTGTCATGTGCCACCTTGAGACCCCAGTTTGCCGGACTCGCGGCCTGCTGTTGGGCGACCTCGACTAGGTGGAGGGTGACCGTTTTATTGCGATTTATACCGAAACCCGAATGGGCCCCATATTCCTCCATGTTGAGCAGGAGTGCTGGGATGGATTGTTCGGAGTGTGTGACGTAGGCTAGCACGTCATCCACAAAGAGGGCTAGTTTATATTCTTTGCCATCTCTGACCAGAGTCTTTATTCTGTCATCCTTCCTGACATTCTGGGCTCGGGGTTCCATGACCAAGACAAAGACCAACGGTGAAAGAGGACATTCCTGCCTCCTTCCTCTAGTCAGAGTGAACTGAGGCTATGCTATCCCACTGGCCATGACCTTGGTGCACATGTTATTGTACAAAGCTTGGGCCCCTCACACCCATTCTGGACCTAGACCCACCTTCTGTAGGATTCGCTTCATGAAACCCCACTCCACCCGATCGAAAGCCTTTTCGGCATCAACCGAGATCAGGGTGGGGTCACTGTTGTGTGCATCAATCGAAGCCATTAGGTCCAACGTCTTGCGGACCTTGTCTGCAACCTGCCTTTCCTTTACTTACCGTACCTGGTCATTGTGTACCAATTGGGGGAGGGCTTCACTCAGTCTATTAGCTAAGATGCTTGCATATATCTTCGCATCTACATTTAACAATGAAATTGGCCTACAAAAGCCGCAGTCCAGCTTGTCTCTACTTTCCTTTGGCAAAACAATGATCCTGGCTTCTGTGAATGATGGTATGGCTTCCCCTGTGTACATGATATCATTGTGCGGAAGGGCTAGGAACAAGGCGTGGGCACCCCTCAGCCTTTTATAAATTGTCTGGGTGAACCCCTATGCTCCTGGTGCCGACCCCACTTTTATATTTGAAATAGTGAGATCTATCTCTTCCGCCATTATTGGGGCATTCAGTTTGTCCCTGTCTATGGGCTGGATTTGGGGGAACATGAGTCTGGCCAAGAATTCCTCTGTGCTCTCTTGCTGGGCGATACAGTTGGCGGAATATAACTGTTGATAGTATTGGGCGAAACAGGCTGTGATTTTGGTTGGTTTAAGCAAGGTGGTTCCGGAGGGGGATTTAATTTTGAGAACCGCTAATTCCACCCACTGCTTTCAGAATTTCGCTGCGAGTAGTGTGTGCACTTTGTCTCCATTCTGGAAGTACTTTTGTTTGACAAATCTGAGATTGTTCAACACCTTCTCCTGCCAGACCTCCTTGTAAGGTCCCTGATTTCAGCTCTATGTTCTGGCGTGTCCCCTCCCCTTTTTTCCTGGCTGCTTCCTTGTCTTTTATCCTTTGTTTGATTTGGGTTTCTCTAAGAAGTTTCAGTCTTTTTACTGAGACTCCCTGCGCAATTAACAAGCCCCTGATTGTAGCTTTTGCTGCTTCCCACACTGTATTACAGGGGACGTCGCCTGTGTCATTTCTTTTAAAGAATGCTCATACTTCCTCGTGTAGGGATTCCTGAGGAGTTTCTCCCTAAAGAGAGTGTTGTTGCATGTCCGTCGTATTTCCTTAGGCCTTCCGGCCACAGGTCAAGGTCTATAATGACCATGACGTGGTCAGACCACCGTATAACTTCTTTTGTGGCCTTTCTCATCAATTATTCTGGGTCCCCCTCAAGGAAGAAGTAATCTATGCGGTAGTAGGTTTGGAGGGGGGGTAGAAAGTCTATGTTCTGTCTAATGGTTGAAGAGATCTCCACGCATCAATCAATAAGTGATCCGCGATAAGATCTTGAAAAGCTTTCCTGTCAGTTGGGGGAAGAGCGCCATCTCTATAGGATCTCCAGTCTCATTCTGGGTTCATGATGAGGTTAAAGTCTCCCCCACAAATTAGGGAACCCGATCTTTCCCTGTCTAAATGCTGAAGGAGTTCTCTACAGAATGCTAGCTTCTGCGATTTGGGGTCATAGGTGAAACATAAGGTAATTGCTCTGGACCTGAAGGATCCCGTCACAATAAGAGACCTCCCCCCGCGTTCCTGTGTATCTGTGATATTTGCAGCTCAAGGGATGAGCGATATAGAATACCTACCGCCCTTTCTTTTCCAGCCCAGAGGCCCACAGGACCCCTCCCAGGTTCCTGCCCCTTAGGGTGAATTCTTCCTTGCGCCTGAATTTGGACTCCTGCATGAAGAGATTGTCTAATTTGGACAGCTGAAATGCCCTGACCAGCATGGATCTTTTCTGAGGTGAGTTAAGGCCTTTGACATTCAGGGTCCCCAAGCGAATTGTGTCACCTGCCATCTGCGTTGTGTGTTGTGTGCGTAGTCTGCGGCCCTGTGTGTTGTGGCTTTCCCAAATCTGAGTGGAGTTCATATCTTAGATGTTCATTGGATTTGCGGTCAAGCGTTTTGAAAGTTTGCTTGCGTGTGTTCGATTCCTGTTGTACTTGCCAGTTAGGTAGGTCGGTCCTTAGGAGGGTTGACTGTCCTTTCTCTAGGAGGGTTGAAGGCATTCTCCAAACATTGTCGATGTGCTAGGAATCAACATAGGGCCACACAACGGGTATGCCCCAGGAACCTTTCATTCAAATATTGTTTCTAGTCTTTTTTGGTTAGCATGAGAGTGTGATGGTAGCATCTTCAAGTGCCCAGCCCAGCTTGTTGAACGCTGTGGATCCCGGATGGATAAGGGGGAACAAGATGCTCCTGTATTGGCTGCAGGAGATTCCGTTTCCCATTTGCCTGTACCGATGCTGACTAGTTCCTCTGTCCATGTTTAATCGGATCATATGCCCCCTCCAGGTTCCAATGGTTGCCAAATGTTTGCTTTTTTGTTCCCCTAATTCATGGAGTGTTCAGTCTTGTGAATTTTCAGTTGCTCTTTGAGCGACCTGTCCATGGCCAGGGGCCAGATGGTTTGCTAGCTTGTTCTGATGAAGACAGCATTTCTTCTCCTTCTGGTTGCCCTTCTGCAGCCTGCAGTCCTCTCAGGACATTGGTGGCCTCCTCTCCCGAGATCACTCTGTAGTCCTCTTCTGTGTAAGTGAACGTGAGCGGAAAGGGGAAGCGCCATCTGTATCTTGTGTTACGTTCTCGCAGCCATGACATCAGTGGTCTGCAGGCTCAGAGTCTCAGCCGGGAGGTTCCTGATAGATTCTCATTTTCAAGTCTTCAAAGTCGAAGACCTCTCTTTCTCTGGCGTGTTTGACGAACTCTACTTTGTGTTTATTTATTTATTTATTTATTTATTTACATTTATATAGCGTGCAAGCAGCCCAGGGGCATTGAGGTGCTGTTACTTGCATTAAACTTAGTTACATGTTACAGGCATGGTAGAAGTTGTTGACACATTGTGAATGTTACATATATCGCTTTGGTCGTATAATACATGATACATAGAGGTATTCGTGCTGATGTGTCTGGCCTTAAGTGAAGAGGGTGGTCTTCAACGTTTTGCGGAAGGTGGTGAGGGAGGCCTCGCCACGGATAGTGGGTGGTAGGGCATTACAGTGAGAGGGCGCGAGATAAGGGAAGCTGGATCCGCCTGCTTTTGATTTTTTTACTCGTGGCACCGAGAGCATGTTGGTATACGGCGATCTGGTTGGCCTAGTGGAGGAGACGAGGTGTATCCTTTGAGAGAGGTATGCAGGAGCAGTGAGGTGGGTGCACTTGTGGGTCAGTGTAAGGGCTTTGAATAAGATCCTTTCTTTTATTGGGAGTCAGTGGGCTAGTTTTCTGGCCTCCGAGATGTGTTCTCTTTTTGCAATGCCTTGGGCTGCCCGGAGTGCATTGTTCTGTATTACTTGTAATCTCTCTAAGTTTTTATTGGAGGTTCCTAGGAAGAGTACGTTACAGTAGTCTAGCCTAGTGCCGGTGATGGCTCTGGCTATGTTGGTGCAGTTTTCTTTGGAGAGAAAGGGTCTGACTGCATTGATAAGTTTGGCATGATATGCAGCTGCAGAGGCAATTGCGTTGATTTGTCTGTCCATGGATAGGATGGAATCCAGGTAGACTCCCAGAGTCGGAAACTTGAATTTTAATGGAGTCAATGGTGAAGTGGCTGAATTGGGCATCTAGGTTTTTTAGGGTGTCGGGAGAACCTACCAGGAGGAGTTCCGTCTTGTCGAAGTTGAGGCATAGGCCGTTATCTGCCATCCAGGCTTGGATGGTGTTGTAGAGGTTGTTGAGGGTCAGGGAGTCAGTGGTATAGTTACCTGTGAGAGTGAGGAGGATCTGTGTGTCGTCGGCGTAGTTTGTGTAGGAGATGCCCATGGCGTCGAGGATGAAGAAGAGGGGGCGTGTAAAGATGTTGTATAGCGTGGGGGAGAGGCAGGAGCCTTGGGGCACCCCGCAAAGTATGATGGTTGGTGAAGCTGCGGCTAGGTCTGAGAAAACTTGCATGGTTCTGTCTTGTAGGAAGGAGGTGATGCACGCTGTGGCTTCAGGGGAGAATTTGGCGGTGTTGGAGAGATGGTGGCATAGGACGCTATGATCAACGAGATCAAATGCCGCTGAGAGGTCGAGGAGTAGGAGAAGAGCTGGTTTACCTATCTCTCTTGCATCGTCCATCTGATTTTTCAGGTCCAGTAGGGCTGTTTCAGTTCCGTGTCTGGGGCGGAAGCCAGATTGTCGGAGTCCAAGGAGTTTGTTCTCTTCAATGAAGTGTTGGACCTGCAGGTAGGCTGCTTTGTCCAGTATTTTAAGGAGGAAGGGGACAGTGGTGATGGGTCTGTAGTTGTTGGGGGAGGTGGGATCGAGCGATGGCTTTTTTAGAAGAGGGCAGACCCACGCTTCCTTGAGGGAGGCAGGGACTTTCCCTGTGGAAAAGGAGGCATTTACAAAGGCTGTTAGGAAGGGAGCTAGAGTTTCCGTGCAGTCTTTGATAATGGAGGCTGGGCATGCATCACCTTTGCAGTTAGAAGGTTTGATGTTCCTCATTATGTTGATAATGTCTTCTTGCTGAATGGGTTTGAAGGAGAAGGGTAAGGGGGGATCAGGGGCAGGCGG
This sequence comes from Ambystoma mexicanum, assembly GCF_040938575.1. Taxonomy (NCBI): domain Eukaryota; kingdom Metazoa; phylum Chordata; class Amphibia; order Caudata; family Ambystomatidae; genus Ambystoma; species Ambystoma mexicanum. The sequence goes on along the minus strand of NC_090937.1, from coordinate 202,591,427 downwards.
TGGGACTGGGACGTGCTTGTTCAGAAGGGCTTGTTTAGTGGCTAGTATTTTGTTTTTGAGGAGGCTAAGTTTGGATTGCATGGCGTTTTGTATTTCGTCACACCAGTCTTTGTCTTTGGTGAAATTCTGGGGGGCGGGAGTGGGTGTCTCGAGCTCTCTAAAAATGGCAAATGTTTCTTTAGTGCTAGATTGGGCTTCCGAGATTCTGGATTCGAAGGATTTGGCCTTGGCTTGGGTGATTGCCTTTTTGTATTTGGTGGAGAGGGATTTAAAGACTGTCTTATCTTTTTCGGAATGGGACTTTTGCCACTGTGTGAGTGCAGCTTTTTTTTCGTTGCGGAGTGAGAGGAGGTCGGGTGAGAACCAGGAGTTGGAGTGGGTAGTGGGTTTGGATTTGCGAGGTTTGAGCGGGGCAATGGCGTTGATAGCTGCTTTGATGGCAGTGTCATAAGTTGATGCGAGTGATTCAGGGTCTGAAGAGAAAGGTGGTCTGAAGGCTGGACCTTGGAGGAAGGGTAGTAATCTCGCCTTGGTGAGTTGGCCGGAGCTCTGGCGAGGCAGGGAGGGAGAGGTTGGGGTGAAGGGGTAGCTGGGGAGCAAGTGGTGAGGATGCTAAAAGTGACAATGTGGTGGTCAGACCATGGGGTGGGAGTGTTTCCTGTGATGATGAGTGGACAGTTGTGCTGCGCTATCCAGTCAAGCGTTCTACCCTGGGTGTGAGTTGGGCTAAGTATGGTGTTCTTGTAGCCTAGGGCCTTGAGGGCAGAGTCAAGGGATTTTGCTGCTACGTCCTTACTATCCTGGAGCCCTAGGTTGACATCCCCTAGGAGAATGGCTTTAGATTGTTTTTTGAGGTTGTCAGATAGGAGGTGGATGAGAGAAGCTTGAAAGTCTCCTGCCGGGCCTGGTGGGCGGTATACATTGTGCACACTAATTGTGCAGTGGGGGGAGAGAGTTATTTTGACTTGGAGGTAGTCGCTGTTCTTGTTAGAGGATTTCTCTACCTTTCTGACTGGGAGGTAGTCCTTGGCGATGATTGCTACACCTCCACCTTTGGAGAGGCGGTCTTGTCTAGTGATGGAGTAACCAGGGGGCAGTGCGAGTGAGAGTGCAGGGCCGGAGGCCTCATGTAGCCAAGTTTCTGAGATCATGAGTAGATCTAGGTCTTGGGAGGTTAGGAGGTTGTGGATGTCTAGAGCGTGGGCATTGATGGATCTAGCGTTAATCATGGCGCATTTCAGGTGGGGTTCAGTAGTGGCTGTGGGGGGGGTTGTGATGGGAGAGGGTGGTGTGGAAGGGCTAGGTGCATTGAGAGTGTCGGGGGAAGTGGCCAACATAGATTCTGCACTGGGGGGCTCATTTTCAGAGGTGGTGGACACCTGTGGCATAGCATTTGGCACACTAGCATTCAAAATGGTGGTAGAAGATTTGCATATCACAGATTTTACACTGGGGGGCTCATTTTCAGATAATGGTGGCACTTTGCCAGCACCGATTGTGGGCCGCCTGGGGGGCCTCCTACTTTGTGCACCCTTTCAAATTCTAGTTCCGGGGTCAAGTGAGATGGTAGGAGGGCTGTTATCAGAGCTTTGATCCTCCTTTCTAGGGTTGCTGGGGTCTCGTTGGGGGTCTCTTTCAGGTCTTGGATCCTGATGTTCGCTCACCTCTCCCTGTTTTCCAGATCATCAATCTTTGCTTCCAGGTCTTGATTTCTCTTCTCCAGATCTTGGAATCGGCCTTCGGTTTTAAGTTCCATGATGTGCGCTGATTTTTGGTAGTTTTCTAGTGCTTTGACTTTATCTTCTATTTTGTGCACTTTTTCCGGTAGAGCGGCCACTGTTGTGGTCATGCTGTTCCTAAATTAACTACTTTCTTCGAGTAGTAAGCGCACATCCGCTTTGGTAGATGTTTCCTGGTCTCCCCTCGGGATGAGGGGGATTTCCTGAGATTGGGATGGATGGTTCAGTCGAAACTCCTGCAGTTTCTGGACCATTGAAGGATTGATCTCGCTCTGCATGTGCCCTGCACCCTTTATGACGTCTCAGGGGGTTGCGTCTGTATACCCGTTAGAAACGTTGCAGGGATATCCCTGTTTTCCTCTTTACTTGATTACAGGGTCGTGTTTCGCTTGCTATTGCTTGGGGAGAGGGGGTCCCGGAGTCTCACCCGACACCCCTTGTTTATCGCCGACTTCTGTGGTCTGAAAAAGCTCTTAAGCAGCTCTGCTGGGCAGCCTTGGGGGGCTGATCAGTAGGGAATTTGGTTTGCGGGGGGACACTTCTCTTAGGGAGTTTTGTCAAAGCCGAACCCCCTCTGTTCTTTGTGGCTGTAACGCTCACCTGATATCTACGGGGACGCCACTCAGCCTGACTGGACCACTTGCGATCTCGAACCCCTCCCTTGGACTCTGTTTGGCCTAGGATCGGGCCTGAAATACAGGAATTTTGGGTTTAATCTTACTGTCTCTTGTTGCTTGGATCCCACCTCCCATGTGGACTCAACTTTCCCCTCAGTTCTCTCCTCACCTTGCTTTCTTGTATGATGCACTCTCTGTCCTGCCACTCGGTGCAGGGGTGTGTTGTTGGTGTGGGCGCGCCGCGGCCTAGTTGCTTCACTGGTGCGGGCGCTAAGAGTGCAGACCTGCTGTGACTCCAGTCCGTCAAGGTAAGTTTGCTGGTTTTTGCAGTTTGTCCTTTTCTTTCCAATTGCCCCTGTTAATGTCTCTCCTTCTTCCACTAGGTGCAGGAAGAGCTCATTAGTGATGTTGTGCTGCTTGGGGCTAAGCACGTGATGGTATTTGAAAGCACGATGAGCTGCACTATCTGCCTTTTCTTGTGCTGACCTGTCTTTCGCTCTTTCTTGCAGGCCGCTGCAATGTCCCAGAATGGATGCTGGCTGAGAAAATAGTGAGCGGTGAGTAATGTGTAGCATGCAGCGCCTTCTTGACTTTTCGTGTGCAGGTCGTTGTTATGGCCCGGAGTGGATGTTGACCAAGAACGACTCGAACCCAGGTAAGCGTACAATTGTTTTAGCTATTTTTGGAATTGGAATATAAAAGCTTACTAATGCGGCAGCGTTTTCGAAGATCGAGGGGACGTTGCCGAGATGCTGTGTTCTCTGGACCAAAAGAGCGATGGATGGTGAGCAGGATTCACTCACAGGTAAGTGTTATACTGATGGTGTTCTTGTTATTTCAGGTGCGCGGCTCCGGGAAGGCAGGCGAGGATCCAAGCAGAACATGGTGAGGGTCATGCTGCAGAGTGCAGAGTAACGCGAAGCGTGTTTCTCTGCCCAGGCGTGGTTTATACAGCCCCCAGGTATCCCTAGGCCTGACCACACCTAAAACACTAGACCGCATAGCACGGTTCATTGAACTGAGCTATGCGGGGGCATCCATATTGTACAAAAGTCCATTGCCAAGTCCAGTTCTCAAGTCTTCCTCACTTTATATATGAGGCTGGCGCCAAAGGCACCAGGACTAACTCCAGGAGAGTCTTGGATGAGATGGCAAGGCCTTTAAGGCCATGATGGAGGGTCGTAGCTTAGCTCCAATGCCTTGCCTATTAGGGCCAGGGGCAGGGGTCATGACAGGGGCCTGCTCGTTGTAGTGGCCCAAGTCTTGTCAATAGTTTCACTCCAGTGGAGGAGGCACTGTTTGCCCATTTCTGTTTGACAGGGCGCTGATGTGTGGGCTCCTACAGTCTCTGTTAGGGCCCTTTGTGGCCTATGGTTAATCCCAGAACAGCTCGTGTTTTGATCAGGGCGAAGCTGCTGTGGTGCGTTCCCCTTTGCTGTTGGGACGGGATCCCTCCTTCTCATGTGGTATGAGAGGCTTCTCCAACTATCCAGGTGTTGGTGCTTGTCGTTAGTGTGGTGGTTGAGCTTGCGTATGCTGGAGGGGAGGATCCAAATTGATGTGGTGTGTACATTCGGTCTCCTTGCTGGTGATACCCTACTGAGGGTGTCTTTCTCAGTCCTGTGTAGTATGCTATTATATGGTGCGAGGCTTCCCGCCTCCCACACTGCTTTGCTGGGCTGTATCAGCTACCCGTGTCCTGTAGTTTTCCAGCCCATATGCCCCCTCTGGTCGTAGTCTCTAGTGGGGTGGTCAGCCCTATGTTAAGGTATGCTAGAGGGCCGCCAGGCTACCGATTACCCTCTCCTGTGGGCTCTCCCCAATGTGCGTGTGGTTTTGCTTTGTGTTTATCTGATCCCCTGGGGACTAATCATGTCTCCGTTCTGGCTTCACCAACCAGGCGAAGATGTGGGGGGGGGGCAGAGAGGAGGGAGGACCAGCAGCACCCCTTTAGCTATCTCCTCGCTTTTGAAGTCCCGCTGTCTAGATCACCATTGTGGGGTATCGCTGCTAACCACCAGCCCTCTCCCCCTCCGTACCTGCTGTCCCACGGTCTGGAGCAGCATGTTGACTGACTGGGTGGGGGCTCTCGGCGTGTTCTCAACTGGTCCGCTTGTCCTTACACAGTTGTTAGCAGGAACCCCCCTGCCTCGAGACTCGGGCCTGGGCTTGTGTATGTGCTGCTCTGGATTGTTGAGCCCGACAATGGCACATCTCTGTCTTCTCTGCCTCAGATCTGTTCTCCCACTGACAGCCTCTGTGCTCCTCCTCTATGGCCCGGTTATCCCGCGGGCTGTTCCAATTGGGTCTCTCCGCCTCTTCTGGGCGGCAGGGTGCTGTGTGCCGAACTGGTTGTTGGGTGCTGTGGCCGATGTGCGAGTTTCGCCCCAGACTCTGCACCCCTCTGTGCCACGTGGTTCGCCCTGATGGTAGTTTGGCACGGATGAGTACACCGCGGCTAGGGGCCTCCACTGTTCAGGCAGCGTTTACCGTGATGCCGGGTCCGAATTCACCTGCGCCCCCTGCTGGTCTCCCCTTCAATGGTTTTTAATGTATTCTTGTATGCTGATATGTATGTGAATTGTTTATGATACATTCTATGGCACCTTGCCGAAATTAAGTTTGTTATTGATTGATTGAAAACATTGCTGTTGGCGGGATTCAGTGATGCAGGGCTCCTCCATCATCCTCGTGCAAATGGTGTGGCTTCTTGTGCTAGGGTCAGCTTGAGAAGACGATAGCAAAGAACTATATTATTGAAGATATTCTTGCAAAGTCACACTGGAGAGTAGCCAGCCAGGGAAGAAGAAAGGGGAGGTAAGTTCTTTGTTGCAGTTGCAGGCTTGAGGTCAGCACAGCCACCTGGCCAGTTTCCAGATGGTGGAGGTGGACCCTGGGTGCTTGCCTGATGTCCTGGGATGAAGTGGTTGGGTTGGCACAGAGAGTCTTCTATGCCCTGGCAGTGAAGATGCTCAAACATCTGCATTCAGCAATCTGAGGTGAGTCCTTATATCAGGAGCCGTGATCCTATTGTCCCTGAAGGATCAGGGGTAAGAGGTGGCACAGTCAGTTCCTGCTGGTATTCTGGAGAGGAAGGGTGTCACCATCAGATTCAGTGGAGCATCAACGAGTGCTGCTGAAGACCTTTGGTCCTACCTTTAGCATCAGGACTTCCGAGGACTGCAGGCCCAGAGTGCCAGCAGAAGATCAGATGAGTGGGTAAGGAGTCTGCTTCCATCCTCTCCAGAGGCAGTGAGTGAGAATAGCACCCAGTTACATACCAAGCACCAGTCAAATAGAAGCATGATCAGCAAATGGCAGACCATCCCATCAAACACAACCATGCCCTCAGTAAGGGGTATCATGCAAAGAAAATATATCAACACTATCCCAGAGAGGCAAATGCATTTGCATGCCAATCAGAAGTGGTTTTAGGATGACTGCAGTCCCCAGTCCTCGGATACATGCATACAGTAGAAAAAAGATTGCCACTCACACTAACATTCACAAAAAGGGTCAAGGTATAGACGTGACCCCCTCGGTTTGGGAAACAAAGAAATACAACCCGCATTTTGTGAATTGGCGTAGAGGGTCAAAAAGCACCCAGACAGCTTAAATGGATTCCAGTAAGTGGAGACATTTTACACAAAAAAGCTACATCTGCAACATTAGGATCTAATTTTAGCTACATCGTGACAGATGTGGTATTAGTGCAATAGCTGATGAAATTGAGCGAATGTAGAGATGTATCCTGTAATTGGTATATTGAATATGGAATCAGTCACCCAGTGCCAAAGTGTCGCAACAATGGCAAATCCACTTCTAACAAATGATATTTAACATGGCATAACTTCAAATATATTAAGTTGTGTGCCCAACACTTGTAGCATGTCTTTTCGAAATAAATGTCAAGGATTGTGTCCCACTTGAATATTCGTGATTGCATTCTCTATTTATATTCGCTTCATAGCAAAATTAGGTTGAATCCGTGGCAATTCCTTTTATTCTGTCTGGCCTGTCATGAATTAAATCTGCTTATTTTATCCAAATGTGCAACACTGGTTAATTGAGCATATCATCTTCAGAGCTGATCAGTGATGGAACATCTGATATCCAGCAGGCAAAGGGAACATTTCTGTTCTCTAATGTTAATTATGTTTTCCATATAACACTGGGTAGACTGTCCCCTTAGGTCAACACAGATTAGAGCACATTCATCAAATCTGTGTTGTTATACTGCCAAAAGCTTAAGCCAATTGTGCGTGGCTTTTGTGAAGGTACCACGATTAATAGCAAGCCAAGTCAGAAGAGGCACAATGCAAGTGCCAGAAATACAGTAAACTAGGCATTGCAACTTGGTAAAGTGTAATTTCACATCTCTATGCTGGGACCTGAAGATGTTGCACTATTGCTTAGCTTAATAAAACACCTGGAATTACAGAGGAAAAATAACTCAACACAACGCGTTGCTGCTCTCTTTTAATAGCTGTTTCCTACCACATGTTCCCCACCATGAGCATATTGCAAGCAGTATACATGGTATTGCAATCTTACCCTATTTGGCTAGTGTTATTCAGCTCTAATGCCAGTCTGTGTTTATTTAGTTGAGATTAATTTAATGGCAGGGAAATAGCTTTCTAGTGTGGAGTAAATGGAGTAAACTCTTTTTTTATACATTTCAGCAGCAAGTGACAAATTCTCTTTGGGCCTCATTACAAGTTGGCTAGTTTGAAATGAACATGCCGCTATTAATGTATACGGTCATGTTTCCGCACCGGCCAACTACAAGTTGGCCGGTAAGGTGCCTGGAATTACCACCAACAAAGAGCTGGAGGTAATTTCAGGCACCTTAATGGCAAAAATCGCTGGTATTATTGGCACTGGTAATACCGACAAAATCCCCATGGCGTCCATTGGGGCTCCATGGAATGGGGATTTACACATGATACCGGCACTTGTAATCCGGCAGCAATACCACCAGACCGAGTGCCGGTAACAGTATTTCCATTTACTAGTAGCCTGGCAGATTTACCGTCAAACTTGTAATGAGCCCTTTGTCTTAAAGTGCAGTTGCACTTTATGCACAGCTTAATCAATCCAAGACACATATTTGCGAGGCTGTCAGGGCAACTACATACCTGGTTTAACCCTTATTAGGGATCATCATTGTAGTATAGTCCTCACAGCCTTGTGGTTGGAGCATCAGGCCATGTATTGAAAATACCCAAAACGTTATGGTCAGTTTAAAAAGGTTTAAAAAAAAAACCTTTCACCTGAAATGCGAAAGTAGGATAGTCCATTTATGCAGTCACACATTCCACAATTCACTGCCCTCTAAGACAATGACAATTTCCTGGAAAAAAAGGCTTGCATTAGGGCTAATTTTCATATGCACATTGCCTTGCTAAGGTGGCTCAGAACTGGTCCCCAAAACACTACAAATCCCTCCTTCACACGTGTACTCCTTCCTCCACTATACTTCTCTCTCGTTCACCCTAATGCACCCTGCACTACACCACACCACTAATACCTCCTCCACACTACTTCCCCCACCTCCACACACTATTACCTCCTGCACACTACTACTCCCTCCTCCACACTATTACACTTTCCTTCACACTACTGCCTCCTGTCCACTACTACTCCTACCCCTCCACCCAAACTCCTACACAGATACCCTTCTTTCACTCATACAAACACTTCCTATTCACTTCCTACATGTCCTTCTCCTAGCCTTACTCATTACCCTATTACATACACACACAACACAGTACTGTGTGCACCCACTAACCAATAGATCATCTGCTCCAGAAGTCACCTTCACACTCCTCTACGCTGTCCTTCCTCCTACTGGTCTCTTGGTCTGCCGCCTCCTACATCTCTGACCTTACCTAAACAACCCAAAACTTCCTACTTCCTGACGTCTCATTTAAGAACTACCCTAAGCACTGGTTGGTTCTCTGTCCCTGGCCAATCTGGCCCTGTCTTCCCCACTTGGGAGGGGTCTTAATTACATCAGGTGTTGAAACCCTGTCTAAGCCTGCCACTTTCCCTCTGCAAGTCTGCTCTGTAACAGTAATGGTGGCCTGTGCAACAAAGTGCCAAAAATTGGTTTGTGAATTCATGGCCTGGCTTCCCTCAAGGTAAGTTGATCTTTCCAGATCTATTGTGGGTCATTTATCAGTTCCTGGTGTTCTTAAGCACCCACAGTATTTCCTCTACCATATGTGGTGAGGCTATGATTTGCTGTGAGTCATTGGCTATAGCCACATACAAGCTCTGGCTCTTGTCTCTCCTGTTCTCTATCATGTAGTGGTTTTTCGGAGTGGATTGTGTGGGTCTTGACACTGGTGCGCAGGGACTCTGGTGCTCTCTTTGCTGTCTCTCTCTCTCTTCCCAAATAGAGATGCATGGGGCGCTGATGGTTTTCTGTCATGCGTGCCATCTCCCTTCACGTTGCTTGGTGCTCTGGCATCTAGAAAAAAGGTAGATAGATCTTGGCCAGGATTTCTGTTCGGAGGTATGGTGTGATGCAAACTGGTACTGGGTTCAGAATGCTGCTCCTGTCAGAAAACTGATTTCTAAGTATTATAGGAAGAACACAATTTTGAAACTTTCCAAATGAGTAGAAGTACTGTAGATTCTTATTTACCGTTACATTTATTTGATGGAAATGAATCATATTCAAATATGTTTCATAAGCCTCATCAAAGAGCAATGTTTTTTAAATCGGATGCACTATGTTTGCAGTTTGGAGTGAATGTGGTACGATGGGACAAAACAGGCTATTCTACTAATGAGTGTTCATATGATGGTGTGTCTTATGAGGATTTTGTGCACTTTTTATTGCTTTTCCCTTATGCAGCAATTAGGAACACATTTCTAAAACCGACTTTTAAACAATGGGGATACGATCCTTTAAGGTGGTCATTTTATATATTTAGATGTTACGTGATGTGCAAAGGGCCCGGGCCATCTTACAGTATGTCCAAAAGACATTGTTATACTAGAAAGAAAATGTTATTTTAAAATGTATGGACTTTTATGAAGTTTTGTTTCTTCGAATATATTTGTATAACATATATAAATATACATTCCCAAGCCAGAAGCAAGAGGTGAAGAACAGAGTAACATCCTAATTTTGCTCTATTCATACAGGAGAAAATGAATAAGTGCCATTTTACAATTAGACATTTACAAATGTTTACACATCTTTACATATCATCATCATCAAATACTTTTATTTTGTCATCCGCCATAAAAAGTACATACAAAGCAACAATCCACATCAAGAACACCACTATGAGACCTTATACATAACGAAAAGAAAAATTACAATGTTTCATGCTCAAAATATCTAAAAAAAAATCACTGTGCCAAGCATCATCATGTCAACACAAGACAATCAATATACACGTTCCAGGAGACAATATACAATGAATCATTTTTAAATTACAAATCATACCTCCTGGCCATTTTTAAGAAATGTTTTCCTAAACAACCAAGCGTGATAAATGTAACTCGAGTCGCAAATACAAAGATCACTAGATTATCGACTGTACCATTGGATACTAATAAAGCTTCATGTATATGCCTGATGTTATATTTCAGTAGGATTGGTTTTAAAAACCTTTTCATAAGACCCAGATAGTACGGACATATAAATAAAAAGTGTGTGATATCATCCCTTCTAAAAGCGCAAACAGAGCAGAACTCTGAAAAGATTCTGATAAGCCCCATTTAAAAAGTAGAGAGTTTAAAGTCAACTGTCCCAATCTGTTCTTCCCATACAATGATCTCATCCATAGTATGATGATATTATTCAGGTAAACTTCCTTGCCCAAAGTTAGTTTGCAGCTTTGATATTCCCGGACCTGGGCCGATGATGTAATGTAGCTAGCAATGTTGCGCTGTGACCTTAACAGGTATTCATTCTTGATCAGGGATTTCATCTGCAGGTTTACAGAGACAGGGTTAGACCATAGATGGTTCAAGCCCAAAGTACTCAGTTCTTCCCTAACGTGGTCACCACTGGATGTTTCTACCACCTGGTTGCGATAACACATCACACATAGCATCTCTGTATTTGGACAACTCTGGTGTAGCCCAGAGCCTTATCCAATATGGAGTCAGTCTACTGCACAATGTGTCAGCTATACGTGGCTTTGATAGTTCGATATGCAAGGCCATATTCAAGGTGCTCTTAGGTACCCATGATAGTTTATTAAGAAAACCGTTCCCAATATGGTTGCAACTCAGTGCAATTAGCATAACCCCAAATATCAGCCCTGTAAGTCAATGCTGCCTTTGCTTGCTTGTGATACAATTCAAGCGAAGGGGACAATGCTCCACCACCAAAAGAATGGGTCAATTTCAATATGGCATTGCTTGTTCTGTTCAAGGTCATTGCCACCTTCTCTATCTGGGCAGACCAGGTGCCTGTAGCCAAAAATGTAATGCCCAAATAATCAAAAGTGTCCACCTGCTCAATAACTTGCCCCCGTATCTTCATACTCAACCTAGGTCTCTTCTTGCCGCTCACTGGGCCGAACACTATTACTTTGGTCTTTTTTATGTTGATTGTAAATCCACTCTAAAGACAGCCCTTATGGAAGATGTCTATCCGTCTTCTTAGCCCAACAGGGGTTTTAGAAATCAAAATTGCATCATCGGCAAAGAGCAGGAGAGGAATAAAGTTGTGACCCGACCTGGATGAGTCAGTATCTACCTGAGCTAAACTGATGATCAATTTGTTGATATATATGGAAAATAATGCGGGGGCAAGTATGCAAGCTTGAAGAACACCAAGGTTGACTAGGATGGGTAGTATGACCAGCCAAGTTCTATCTTACTTTCCTTGTTCTTTGTGTGTAAACTCATGATTGAGCGTAACAGGCTACGAGAAATGCCAGGTTCTACAAGAGTCATCCACAGTTAGTTTTGTGGTACTCCATCAAATGTAGTCTTGAGGTCGATGAAGAGGGTATAAGGCTCACATTCTTCAAGGCTACATACTTCTGATAAATCAAAAAGTGCCTAAAAGATTGATCTACAGTGTTCAGGCCAGGTTGGAAGCCAGCTTGGAGGTGACTAATTACTGATGACTCTTTGGCCCATGAAGCCAGATGCAACAGGAGTGTACAGGCATATGTTTTCCGTCGCATCTAGCAACAAAATGGGCATATAATTAGCAGTGTTGTCCCTCCCCCTTTCTTGTAAACAGGGACAATTACAACTTCCATCCATGAAATGGATGCTCTACCAAGTGCAATCAGAGCATTAAAGATTGCATAAAAGGAAGAAGCCAAGATATCTACTTCCTTCTTGAAAAGATCAACAAAATCAGGGCCCGGCCTTTTGAGCCAAAAGAACCTTTTTTATATCAACTAAAGAATAATATAAATCAGTGGCCGGGGAGCGGGACAGTCACCAAGAGCAATTGATGGTATGCTGTATAGATACTCAGTATGCAACACATAGAGGTTTGGAAAATGTTTTAGCCACACCTCTTAAGAAATACTCCAATGTATGGTGTTGGAATTCTCAGCTGAGATTCGCGCTACCCTCTTACAAAAAGGAGAACTGCCCTTACATTCCACAGTGGCAAAAACCTCATGCTATTCATTCTCCCTGAAATCTGTATTCTTCTTGGACAACCATTTTGTGTAGGTTACTCTCAATTATTTCAATCTTTAGTTATCTGGGGCAGTTGGATTTTTAACTTCCTTAATAAATTCAGATTTGGCAAGGCGGCAATCGCTGCTGTACCACTTAGTATGTCTTATATATCTAGATTGAACCACTTTTCCAGACTTAGTGACAAAAGGTTCCAAGGGCTTGGAGAAAAAGCTCAAGCCACCTTTTGATATCTCTGATAACACATTTTGCTTCATGGAATGTATTACTGAAAACCACTTCTATGACCCCACTGTCTGCTTCAATTTAAGCCAACATTCAAAAGATGCAGTCGTTTAAAACCTAACTACAAAAATAACTAACACTTTAAAGGGACTGAAATGATTTTGTGAGGGCTCACCATGTGCAGGGCATGGCAGAAGTGAAATTGAGGACAACCAAGAACATTTTGAAAATAAAATCTGTCAAACTAAAGAGAGACATGCATAGATTTAATTTCCAATGCTATTCGCGTCACCACTTCATGAATCAGCCCATTCCCCGGGGGCCATCTATCGATGTAAGGACTGCAGATAGTCAACCCAAAACGATCAAGAGGTTCAGGAAGCACAAATGTCTGTAAGGTTTTAATCATATACAGCCTCATCATAAGCAGGACTCAGAGATTGACCTTACTGGAGGACATTTATCAACTTCTGAGATCAAATTGTTGACATTGGGCCAGAACCAATGTCCTGTACCCAGAAAACATAACAAATCACCAAGGCTATTATGTGACAGTACCCACCTTTAGTTTTTCAGACCAAACCATACAGTTTTTCAATTTCTCATAAAAACATCTCTTTTTTATTTTGTACCGGAACAGCACATTTATTGTTTTTTTTAAAACAGTTCTCCATTTTCTGTGGTCAGGGGGAATTGAAAAAGGACACTGGGAAATAGCAGGGTCCGGATATTTTGTCGGTAATAGATTTATGTTGTTATCATTGTATAAAACATTTTATGAAGGCCTTGTTTTGGCTAATGAATGTGTATAAATGAACTGTTTTAAAAATATATATATATATGATGTTCTGGTACAAAGTAAAATATGGTAAATGTAGAGAGGTATGAATCCGGAGAGGTGGGTGAGCCTATTGTGTGACTGTTGCTAAGATCTGTGCCTGACCTGCAGGCAAATGCACCCAATTCTGGAACTGGCTCAACCCCTTTATCTCTGTCAAATTGATGCATAATGTGTTTATTGAAGATGGTATAGGAAACAATAAATCATCTCTGCTGTCTAAATCTAAAACTGTGGATCCAGGAAGCTAGGGCTTGAATCCCTGCATTTCACAATTTACACAATTTGTGATCCTGATCAAATCACTTTTTATCAGTAACCTTTGTTTTTCTTAACTATGCATAGGGAAAGTCTCTATCATATGTATAGAATTACTCCACAAATAAATATTAAACATTTATGTAAAGTGCACTACGAGGGAGGCAGGATGCCATGTGAGTTTTTATGTTGTGGCAGGGTTTTGTTGACAGGGTGCCAGGTATGAGTTTTGGGTTGTGATGTGTGGATACAGGAAACAGTGGAATGGGTTTATTGCCAAGCCAACACATGGTTGACACTTAGAGTGTAGTCAGACCCCCTGACTAGGCTCTAACAATGAATTCTCTAGCTTATCCATCTCTATATATCGGTCTAAAAGTAAAGATGGAATGGTAAGGAAAAAGATGGGAGGACATACAACCTGCTGTGAAATTGCAAAATGGGACATGAGGGCACTGCATGTCCCAGATTTCCAATTTTTCCAAATTCTAATGTCCTGGTGAATTCTTTTTAAGTTTTTTGGTTTGTGTGGGAGGTTCCCTGGGTTCTCTAAGAAAAAGGAAGCACAACTGAAACATATGTTCTGTAAAATGAAAGCAATGTCAAAATGTTGACTATATATACTGTTATTGAATTTAGTTGTTATTGAAGTTGGGGCCTTTGCATTGTCCAGCTTGGGCCACAGCACTATGGGCAAGAATATTGAACTAGCACCCCAGATCAAAGGTTTGCAGTCCACTCCTCTGGATATGGTTTATGATGTACAGATTTCTGTAGATATACTGTGAGGTGTGAAACACATCACCTCACGTTCTTTTAACATGCTTTATGAAATAAGATAGAACATTTAAAGTCACTTCGGTCCCCTTTGCGAGTCTAATGTTTGGGATCCGTGAGTGCTGTCCTTGGCACCACTGTGCATTTTCTCATTTTTGCAAAATGAAAAGAAACAATTAAGATTAAAAAATAAATTAATACAACAATGTATGTTTCATTTAAATATCAATAAACAGTATAAATGGGTGTGACCAAGAAATACAGAAACATATATTCATTTTCCTTCACATTTATTTATAAAAATGTAAAAAAGTACTATGTATACATTTTCGCAAAGCAAGACAAATAGCATGGACAATGCAAAACAGACTCAAAATGATTAGCTTAAATTACAAAAATAAGATGAAGAAAATGATACATTTAAAAAAGTTTTAGTAAAAATGTAGAATTTCTTTTCAATTTCTCTTGATAAGAATATGGGCAGTTAAATGTATTACAAAAAAAAATATTTTTAATAATAAGATTAAAACAAAAATGTGATTCTAAAATAAAGATTTCAACAAAGAGGAATAACGTTTCTAGACAACACCTCTTCCCTAGAACCTTGATGTCACATTTTCCACAATTTCAGAGGCAATTGACAATTGGGAGGCAAACCACATTAGCAATGTTCTTTGGCATAGAATGTCCCCAGGCAAAATAATCTTGTGTCAGACTGCGTTTTCATTGCCAGCACAGTCAAAGTCAAATCTTTCACAAAGTCAAATTGCATTTGCTCCAATATTGGCTTAGCCACTCCTTGTGTTTTCTTTTGATTAATGGCATGGTGTAACGCAGCATACCAAAAGAAGCATCTTTTTTTTTTCTTGTTCCCTATCAATGTTCTCATTGTGAGCATGTACAGCAGCCTTGTTTGGGCCTCTATACCGTCTTTGCTCAAATGTATATTGTGTGAGAGGATCAGCAACTAATGAAGAAGCGTCTTCCATGTTGTGTGTCTGTACTGAGGACGTTGTGTGCTGTAACAATGGTCCATGGTTACTTTCCATGGCTCGCTGGTGATATTAATTTCAAATTATGGCCACTGTGCATCAGCATCATGATTCCGAACCTTGTGATGGGCATTCACAACCTCAAGCCATAGTTGTTCCAAGAAATATTGGTTTGACAAGCAACATTAATTGATAGTGGTGTGGTCTAAATCTTCTTGTTCTTCTTCTTCCTAGGTCTCTAGTGGTTAAAAATGAATTATTTATTTCCCATTTACAAAAGAAATGAATATCAACCTTACAATCTAATACCACCTTACACATTTCCAAATAATCACTTTGAAAAAAATGTAAATATTGATTCATATTTACCATTGTTTTCCCAGTGAACAGTCACTGTAACGAATTGGAATCTGCTCCACAGGAGCACAAGGATGAGTAGGGGTAAAATGACCAACTCAGCCCTCACACTCCTACAAACTAAAACACAATACAATCAAAAAGGTAAAACAGGGATTGTTAAGAGATATATCTCCTTTGTCTTTTGTGATAACGTGGGCTTAGGGAAAGCTAGGCTCTTAAGAGTGGTGTGAAGGTGACCAGTAGTGACATAAACAACACACTATCACAGTCCACAATAAAGGAACATTCACGGTTCTATACAAATGTATGTACTTTAATCAAACACAATGTCTGAATGCAGATCAAATGAACACTGTACAAATACCCACCCCAAACGAAGTACAGAGATGATGTGACGGAGTAGAGAAAGTAGCACTCTGAGAGTAGTTCCAGGGGTGGCAGGTACTAACCACAAAAATGACATCTTCAATGAAAGCAGGAGCTATCGTGATCTAACCAGTCTCTAAAACCCAAGTGGAATGAGGGGCAGTTCAAAGTAAACAGTACCTGGATTCAGTTCTTGGGATGACACAGTCAAACCCTGAGTCAAACGTAGATATAACCTGATCAGGCTAATTTGGAGCACATAGGATCGTGGAAGCCCCAGCAGCAAGCAGGCATTGAGTATGGTCAAAAACAGATGCTCTGTGCAGTAGAAAGATGGCTCTCAAGGATGCAGGTCGAGACGGTACCAGGAACTCTTCACAGTGGCCAGGCCGAGTCAGGCTTTAGCCACGGTGAGGGGTCGATGAGGGATGCTCCAGTGGTTTGAGGTGGTGGGCGATGGTCATCGAATGGGTGACCTAGAGTGCAGCGATGTGTGGTCAAGGAGGTGGCACTTCAATTGCTAGCTAGACCGAGCCATGATTGTAAGCCCTGGTTAGACTCAGCATGGGACTTTCCAGTGATTCAGCACGGGTCCCGGCATTGAGTAGTCACTTCGGGCCTACCAGGTGATGATCTACTTAACTAGGACATGATGCAGTGTCAAGCTGGTTGAAGATGCAAGCAATATTCAATCTGGTGGAGGAGCGCAGCAACCTGCACCAGCGATTATCTCTTGTTCCCATTGCAGTGACTCCATGATAGGATGGCTCAATTCAGGGTTTCTTCTCCCAGCTAAGGAGATTCTGGCACAGATTGGTAGGTCCTGATCCACAGCAGAGGTTACACCCAATGTGCCATGGGAGTGATAGGGGATAGATCTTCCTTCTGTTTTGAATGATTCCTTATTCACCTCAGGCTGAGGGCTTTGCAGAGTTCAACTCTCCCAAAGGAAGTCCAGTCAAATCTTCTGGTTGAATCTGCAGACTTAAAGGATATGAGATGATCTCAGTGAATGTGCTGAAGGGGAAGAAGGCCCCTTCTTTCAAGGGAAAGAGTCCTCCATTGATTGGACTAAACTGAGCATGCCTTAGAGGTCCAATTCATGCACTGAAATGGAGTGACCCATGGCCTGTTGATGCCAAACCCAAAGTGTTTTGCTCCAGAGGAAGTGGAGGGGACAGGAAAAAGAGAGAGGGACAGTGAGAATCGAGATGGTGGGAACCTTCTCCCATTGACAAGAGCCCTCCCATCTATTATAATCCCACCCCCTTCCTTTCCCCATGAAAACAAAGGCCTTTAGAGATGCAGCACTCTGATGTGAGGCTGCTCCTATTGAGTGGGTGTGCTCCCTTGACGCCTGACCCCAGGCAGCTGCCTATTGTGCTGCTGTCTCGGGCAGACAGTGTTATCTGTCTCGCAAAGAGATCAAAGACGAGGCCAGCCCACAAGGTTCTCATTCTGCCATTTGGCAGGCTAAACCCGGCGGACCAGAAAACACATCACCTTCGACAGTAGAGCTGGCTCATAGGAGCTGACACGTGGGATATCAATTGGAATGTAGCGGTCGTGATCATACGTAGGTCCAGGCACTATGCTTAAATGTAGGCATTGTTTTTATTTAGAGTTTATGCTGCCACCATTTTGGGTACAGGGGGGCATTTCCTAAATGCAGCCTCTGTGCGCAGGGACTTGGCTGTCTCTGCGGCTGTCAAGTGAGCATCGTATAACCTTCGAACCTGCTCAGTGCCACGAACAGAGCAAGAGCCGTGGATCAGGGTACTGATGCGGCAGGACATGAGTGCACTATGTTTTGGCATGGAGTCAATGGGAAAGGGGAATCTGGTTGGCAGATTAACCTTTTTGAGACAGAATTACCCTCATCAATTTATTTGCTAATAAAATTTAAAAAAGCCAGGGCTTTGCACCCTTGCTAGATGGCAATTCCTCACAGTCACAATAAGATGTAAACTACCATACATTTAATTTTTTGTACCTTGGATGTTTTGGTTGATGGTCAACTACATGAGTGTTTAAATCCTTGTAGATTACAAGGAATACAAAATATTTAATGGCACACTATCAATCATTTGATTAGTATTTCTCGCATTAAAAATTAATATATTACTGATCATTTGTTATATTATGAATATTGGGAATATTCTGGATCTATATAGCATAGCTAAACTACGTTCACCTCCGTAATTCACTGTTTATCCTTTTAATCCTGTGCATTATGCATCAATATGTAGAATGTAATCTAGTTTAGGATTCACTATAAAGAAAGTATAATACATTATAAAAGAAATTAATTTTGAAGCTATAATGTTATGAGTTACTCAAAGTAACGATCAGACAACAATTTTCAAATGAAAAGATACTTACTGATTTACCTTTTAATAATTTTACCTATCATCATAAAATGTATTACAAAACCTTTATTTACATATCTGTTTACCATGACCAGTGTCATGGGGAATGGAGGGAACAGATTCCACCATTGTATCCTGCTGCGAACTGTAAAGAAAAATGTATGAGTTGAAAAAAAATAAGATCCCAAAACTTATCATATTATTTCAATGTGATTCAAGTAATCAATACTTGAAAAAGTAAACTCTCCAATGCCAACAAACATGAGTACACTTATTACAATTAGTCTATCTCCCTTTGATTAACATTCTGAGCAATGAAAGGTAAATTAAAGCCTAATGCATAATAAATTATGACTGTCACTAGTTTTTTATATCTGCGGTCCTTGTGTCTCTGTCATGATCTCTGCTTCCAAAAGGTCAGGGTTTTCCCAACTCCCTTGGAAGCAGATCCATAACCCAGGTTCCGAGTGCCAACCAGTCCCAATTGGGACCTTTTGGACCCAGTCCTGGCGCCAGTGGCACCAGGCTCATAAATATGCCCAGTCCCAGCGCTGGAAGCGCCGGGCTCATAATGCTTGGGTGGAATTACCTGCAGCAGACCATGCTGCTTACTTGCCTGCCAGTTGAGCCTCTGATCCTCTTCTGTTTGGAACTACTTTTCCTGTTGGGTGGGGCTGGAGCCACTCCCTAGATTCAGAACACTGGAACTCTTCTGGAAGGCAGGAACTCTTTTCTTACTTAGGCGTGGCTGTGGAAGGAGACACCTAAGCACTACAGGAGGCTATTTAAACCACACCCGGTGGATGAATCTTGCTTTGCGTTATTCTGCACCCTCTGCAGCAGAACGCTCATCGTGTCTTCTGCATCCGGTCCTGGGCCTAAGGAAAAAGGCTTACCATCCTGAATCCAGTCTTCAGCAACACCTATAAAGACAAGAAAGAACAGGTTAGCATTCCGGCATCTGAAAGGCAAAGGCTTACCTACTATTCGTGCGCTCCGGAGGTCTTCACACTGCATTCCGGCATCTGAAAGACAAAAGCTTACCAACTCTTCGCACGCTCCGGAGGCCGTCAGCGCTGCATCCCGCATCTGAAAGACAAAACAAGGTGCGTTTAAAGACATAGGGGAACTTTAATACTCACGTGCCATTACTCCTTTCCACATCTAACCCAGTGGGTATCCCGGCACCCTGCAGCCGCTCCGAACTTGTACCTGCAAAATAAAAAGACAGTTAGAGCGCATCGTGAAGCTGGCAACAAGCGCTTACTTACGTGCTTCCAGGCGCTTCTATTCATCACACGGGCTCCATCTTCAACTCACTTCAGCCCGTCATCCGCCATCGCCGGAACCCTGCAAAACAAGAGACATCATTATTAAAGACTTTAAAGACATTTGAGTTACTCGAAACTTACCGTTCGTGCAGTAAACGACGGACAGCAGTCCTCTGGAGTCAAGAGGCTTGCGCTACCTATCCAGTGAAGGAACTGGTTACAGCACCCTGCCCCGAGGCAGATGGAGAGCTCGGCATTCACTTACCTAAGGTGAGAGCGTTAACCTGTGGGGGTCTACAGGAGAGGAGAAGAGGAAAGAGATAGGGACACCCCAATAACCCCAGTTCATTAACCCCGTATTTTCTATCTGCAGACATCTTACCCTGCACGTCAGGCATACAGGGCACAGAGGTCCAGCCCAAAGAGCCAACCGGGTGCTGCACATCACCTTTGAAGATACGGTAGTCGCCCAGTCAAGACCGGCGCCTCTGCGAGAATCAGGTGAGCGTTACAGAACGCAAAGCCTACCGCAAAACTCTCGCCCAGGCGCTATGGAAACCTCGGATACTGATCACCTAGCCCGGTTACTTGGGGAACTAAGGGCAGAAGTGCATGCAGCTCGTTAGGAAACGAACGCTCTAAGAAGGGAACTAATTATTTCCAAGGAGAGAACAGATGATCTTGCTAGACAATTGCTACAGTCACAAGCCGGACAGACCCCGCTACCCGCATCAGGGGCAAATCTTCCTTCAACATCCTCTATGAATCCAGTGCAGATCAACCTACCTGGGAATGTACCTCTGGCTCCGCCCGAACGATTTTCTGGTGACCCAAAGAGGTTTGCGGTATTTATCAATCAGTGCCGGTTGCACTTCTTATGCCGGCCAGCAGCCTTTCCAACTGATCAAGCTAAAGTAGCTTTTGTACTTTCGTACCTTAGTGGCAATGCGGCAGACTGGTCGATCCCTCTAGTTAATCAAGATGATCCGGTTCTCCATGATTTTCAAGCCTTTCAGCTTAGTATGGAAAAACTGTTCGCAAGACATGCACAGGGGCAGGCCTTGGACAATGAGCTTCTTTCGTTGCGACAGGGTAATCAAGACCTTTTGGCTTATATTGCATCTTTCAATAGACTAATAGTGGAAACTCAATGGCCTGAGGACAAAAGGATTACGCTGTTTTATAGAGGTCTACGTGGAGAGCTCAAAGACGTTTTAGCCCAAGTAGTGAATCCCCCACAAGACTGTTCGGATTATATAGACTTGGTCGTTCAAATAGATCACAGACTGCAGAACAGGAAGGCCGATCGTTCCAAGTTTGATGCCCGAGTATTTTCCAAACCGCCAACTCCTTCCAAAGGAGTAGACTCCGGGGAACCCATGCAAATAGGGGGTCTGAAAGGTCCTCTAACACAAAGGGAGCGGGAAAGGAGAAAGCAGTTGCAATTATGCCTATATTGCGGAAACTCAGGGCACTTTCTTCGAGACTGTCCGGTGAAACCTGCCAAGAAGGCAGTAGGAGCTGCAGTTACCACAGTTACAAACTCTGAGCAGGGAAACGACCTCGCCCGACAAGAATAGAGGTCCTCTTGCCGAGCGTGAAAAGCAGTTCCGTGACCTCGCATTTCGTGATACCTATGGTCCTCATTAGCCCTGATAATCCGGATCGATTACATGCAATTGAAGCTTACGTCGACAGCGGTGCCATCGGCAATTATGTGGATCATGAAATGGTTTTGAGGATGAATCTAACTCTCTGTCCCAAGGCTGTAAATGACGTCATCACTACGGTGGATGGTACGGAGATAGCCTCCGGGCCAGTAACGCATACCACTCAAGAGGTGACGCTAGTAAGTCAAGATGGACACCATGAGAAGATCGTGTTCGATGTGATCAAGGCCCCTCAGTTCCAGATTATTCTAGGAATACCTTGGTTAGAGAAACACAATCCTCTGATCGATTGGCGAGCAAGAACGGTCCAGTTTCCAGAATGTGTCTCTACTTGTCACCCTCCACCTGGTGTTGCACTGGCAGCAATTTCTTCAGAGACTCCCCAGTTACCTCCCGAATACCTAGAATACCAAGATGTTTTCCGGAAGGAGCAGGCTAACGCTCTACCTCCTCATAGGTCTTCTGACTGCCAGATAGACCTGATACCTGGATCTACTCCTCCTTGTAGTAGAATTTATGCCCTCACCGAGCCTGAGAACCTTCATCTTCGACAATACCTGGATCAATACCTGGCAAATGGGTTTATTCGTCCTTCCAAGTCCCCTGCCTCTTCAGCTTTGTTCTTCGTTCCAAAAAAGGAAGGAGACCTTAGGACTTGTATCGATTATCGCTCCCTGAACCAGATCACCGTTAAGAATAGATATCCGTTATCTTTGATCCCTGAACTCCTGGACCAAGTCAGAAAAGCATGCATATACACAAAGCTGGATCTTAGAGGAGCTTACCACTTGGTACGAGTAAAAGAGGGCGATGAATGGAAGACGGCCTTCCGCACCAAGTATGGGCTATTTGAATATCAGGTCATGCCCTTCGGACTTTGCAATGCCCCGGCCGCCTTTCAATATTTTATGAACGATGTCCTCAGAGAGCTCATAGATGTGTGTGTTATTGTTTACATCGAAGACATTCTCGTTTATTCTTCATCGGAATCTGAACATCGGAAACACGTGAAAATGGTCCTCGAAAGATTGCGTCAACACAAACTTTTCGCTAAGTTGGAAAAATGTGTTTTCAACGTGACTGAAGTTGAATTCTTGGGATTCATATTATCACCTGGCGGAGTGCGTATGGATTCAAAGAAGGTCGATGCAGTTCTCAAATGGCCATCACCATCCTCCGTAAAAGGTGTGCAAAGCATGTTAGGCTTTGCTAACTTTTACCGCAGGTTTATCCCCGAGTTCTCTCGAATAGTCCAGCCCATCACTGCCTTGTTAAAGAAAAACAAACGTTTTGAATGGTCTACCGAGGCGGAACAAGCTTTCCAGGATTTGAAGACTAAATTTATCTCTGCACCAATCTTAAAACACCCTCGCCCCGAACTCCCCTACATCGTGGAAACTGATGCTTCAAGCCTTGCCATGGGGGCAGTTCTATCACAAAAGGACCCGGTAACCAATCAGTTGCATCCCGTGGCATTTTGGTCCCGCAAATTCTCGCCTCCTGAAGTCAATTACACGATTACTGACAAGGAACTTCTGGCTATCAAGTCTGCCTTTAAGGCTTGGCGGCATTATCTGCTGGGGGCCCGACACACCGTTACTGTGATTACGGATCACCGAAACCTGCAATATTTGAAAACCGCAAAAGCCCAATCCTCTAGACAACTCCGTTGGGCATTATTCTTTGCCGAGTTTGACTTCATAATTACCTATCGACCTGGTACAAAGAACGGTAAAGCCGATGCCCTTTCTCGGATGGGAGTGGAAGAACACTTGATCAACCCTAAACCTGTACCAATCATTCCCGAACAAAGAATTCTGGGTGTAATCGCCACAGAATCCATAGAGGAAGTTAAGGATAAAGCCAGGCAACTTGTAACTCCAGCAGACATACAGAATTGGCATCTGCAGGGAAAAGACTTTGCAGTAAAGGACAACTTATTGTATTTCCAAGAACGATTATACCTACCCAGCACAGATTTACAGAAAAAAGTAATCTCTTGTTATCACGACTCTTTAATGGAAGGTCATCCCGGTATAGCCAAGACCTCAGAAAAGATCAAGCGCTACTTCTGGTGGCCGTCTTGGAAAAAAGATATCAGAGACTTTATAATGTCCTGTGGAGTATGCGCCCAAAACAAGAGTCAAAAGGAAAGACCAGCAGGCCTCTTACGCCCTATTGACATCCCACCTCGCCCTTGGCATACGCTTTCTATGGACTTCATCACTGATCTACCTCCATGCTCCGGATACAATACGATTCTAGTAATCGTGGACTTATTCTCCAAGATGGCGCATTTCATTCCGCTCAAAGGCTTGCCAACAGCAGCAACTCTGGCCCGAGAATTTCTCGAAAACATCGTCCGACTGCACGGTTTTCCTTCGGTTCTAATTTCGGATCGAGGTAGTCAATTTATTTCTCATTTTTGGCGAAGTTGCTGTCGGTCGGCTCAAATTGATGTGAGGCTATCGACCAGTCACCACCCTCAGACCGACGGACAAACCGAGAGGGCCAATCAAACTTTGGAACAGTATTTACGCTGCATGCTGCAACAAACTGAAAAAACTTGGAAAGATATCCTTTGGATAGCCGAGTATGCCTACAATAACTCTGTCCATTCGGGAACTGGGAAAACCCCGTTTTTTCTTTTGTACGGCAGTCACCCTCGAACCTCGGAGTTGGATCCCCTCCAAGATCTTGAAACACCAGCAGTAGACTACCTGCATTCTACAATCACCCAAGCCTTTAAGGAAGCTGTTTCTCACCTTCAAAGGGCTAAAGAACAATACAAGAAAGGAGCAGATCAACATCGGAAGGAAGCCCCTCACTATCAAGTAGGGGATCAAGTCTGGTTATCCACCAAATATCTATCTCTAAAAGGGCCACGCACATTCAACCCAAGATACCTTGGACCCTATTCCATCACTACCATAGTAAACCCAGTAGCGGTCAAGTTGGACTTGCCCCCGCACATGAAGATACATCCGGTCTTCCACGTCTCTCTATTAAAACCCGTGCAACCTCAAACCCGACTAACCAAATCTCCAAAACCTATCCTAGTTGATGGAGAACTCGAGTTTGAAGTCAAAAGCATTCTGGACTCCAAGATCTCCAAATCTAAACTATTCTACCTAATTGACTGGAAAGGCTACGGCCCCCAAGAGAGATCCTGGGAACCTGCTGAATATGTCCACGCTCCTCGCCTAATCAAAAGATTTCACCGAACATTTCCTGACAAGCCAAAACCCCCGGAGAAGCCCGGTTTGGGAGGGGCCTTGTGGGGGGGTACTGTCATGATCTCTGCTTCCAAAAGGTCAGGGTTTTCCCAACTCCCTTGGAAGCAGATCCATAACCCAGGTTCCGAGTGCCAACCAGTCCCAATTGGGACCTTTTGGACCCAGTCCTGGCGCCAGTGGCACCAGGCTCATAAATATGCCCAGTCCCAGTGCTGGAAGCGCCGGGCTCATAATGCTTGGGTGGACTTACCTGCAGCAGACCATGCTGCTTACTTGCCTGCCAGTTGAGCCTCTGATCCTCTTCTGTTTGGAACTACTTTTCCTGTTGGGTGGGGCTGGAGCCACTCCCTAGATTCAGAACACTGGAACTCTTCTGGAAGGCAGGAACTCTTTTCTTACCAGGAACTCTTTTCTTACTTAGGCGTGGCTGTGGAAGGAGACACCTAAGCACTACAGGAGGCTATTTAAACCACACCCGGTGGATGAATCTTGCTTTGCGTTATTCTGCACCCTCTGCAGCAGAACGCTCATCGTGTCTTCTGCATCCGGTCCTGGGCCTAAGGAAAAAGGCTTACCATCCTGAATCCAGTCTTCAGCAACACCTATAAAGACAAGAAAGAACAGGTTAGCATTCCGGCATCTGAAAGGCAAAGGCTTACCTACTATTCGTGCGCTCCGGAGGTCTTCACACTGCATTCCGGCATCTGAAAGACAAAAGCTTACCAACTCTTCGCACGCTCCGGAGGCCGTCAGCGCTGCATCCCGCATCTGAAAGACAAAACAAGGTGCGTTTAAAGACATAGGGGAACTTTAATACTCACGTGCCATTACTCCTTTCCACATCTAACCCAGTGGGTATCCCGGCACCCTGCAGCCGCTCCGAACTTGTACCTGCAAAATAAAAAGACAGTTAGAGCGCATCGTGAAGCTGGCAACAAGCGCTTACTTACGTGCTTCCAGGCGCTTCTATTCATCACACGGGCTCCATCTTCAACTCACTTCAGCCCGTCATCCGCCATCGCCGGAACCCTGCAAAACAAGAGACATCATTATTAAAGACTTTAAAGACATTTGAGTTACTCGAAACTTACCGTTCGTGCAGTAAACGACGGACAGCAGTCCTCTGGAGTCAAGAGGCTTGCGCTACCTATCCAGTGAAGGAACTGGTTACAGCACCCTGCCCCGAGGCAGATGGAGAGCTCGGCATTCACTTACCTAAGGTGAGAGCGTTAACCTGTGGGGGTCTACAGGAGAGGAGAAGAGGAAAGAGATAGGGACACCCCAATAACCCCAGTTCATTAACCCCGTATTTTCTATCTGCAGACATCTTACCCTGCACGTCAGGCATACAGGGCACAGAGGTCCAGCCCAAAGAGCCAACCGGGTGCTGCACATCACCTTTGAAGATACGGTAGTCGCCCAGTCAAGACCGGCGCCTCTGCGAGAATCAGGTGAGCGTTACAGAACGCAAAGCCTACCGCAAAACTCTCGCCCAGGCGCTATGGAAACCTCGGATACTGATCACCTAGCCCGGTTACTTGGGGAACTAAGGGCAGAAGTGCATGCAGCTCGTTAGGAAACGAACGCTCTAAGAAGGGAACTAATTATTTCCAAGGAGAGAACAGATGATCTTGCTAGACAATTGCTACAGTCACAAGCCGGACAGACCCCGCTACCCGCATCAGGGGCAAATCTTCCTTCAACATCCTCTATGAATCCAGTGCAGATCAACCTACCTGGGAATGTACCTCTGGCTCCGCCCGAACGATTTTCTGGTGACCCAAAGAGGTTTGCGGTATTTATCAATCAGTGCCGGTTGCACTTCTTATGCCGGCCAGCAGCCTTTCCAACTGATCAAGCTAAAGTAGCTTTTGTACTTTCGTACCTTAGTGGCAATGCGGCAGACTGGTCGATCCCTCTAGTTAATCAAGATGATCCGGTTCTCCATGATTTTCAAGCCTTTCAGCTTAGTATGGAAAAACTGTTCGCAAGACATGCACAGGGGCAGGCCTTGGACAATGAGCTTCTTTCGTTGCGACAGGGTAATCAAGACCTTTTGGCTTATATTGCATCTTTCAATAGACTAATAGTGGAAACTCAATGGCCTGAGGACAAAAGGATTACGCTGTTTTATAGAGGTCTACGTGGAGAGCTCAAAGACGTTTTAGCCCAAGTAGTGAATCCCCCACAAGACTGTTCGGATTATATAGACTTGGTCGTTCAAATAGATCACAGACTGCAGAACAGGAAGGCCGATCGTTCCAAGTTTGATGCCCGAGTATTTTCCAAACCGCCAACTCCTTCCAAAGGAGTAGACTCCGGGGAACCCATGCAAATAGGGGGTCTGAAAGGTCCTCTAACACAAAGGGAGCGGGAAAGGAGAAAGCAGTTGCAATTATGCCTATATTGCGGAAACTCAGGGCACTTTCTTCGAGACTGTCCGGTGAAACCTGCCAAGAAGGCAGTAGGAGCTGCAGTTACCACAGTTACAAACTCTGAGCAGGGAAACGACCTCGCCCGACAAGAATAGAGGTCCTCTTGCCGAGCGTGAAAAGCAGTTCCGTGACCTCGCATTTCGTGATACCTATGGTCCTCATTAGCCCTGATAATCCGGATCGATTACATGCAATTGAAGCTTACGTCGACAGCGGTGCCATCGGCAATTATGTGGATCATGAAATGGTTTTGAGGATGAATCTAACTCTCTGTCCCAAGGCTGTAAATGACGTCATCACTACGGTGGATGGTACGGAGATAGCCTCCGGGCCAGTAACGCATACCACTCAAGAGGTGACGCTAGTAAGTCAAGATGGACACCATGAGAAGATCGTGTTCGATGTGATCAAGGCCCCTCAGTTCCAGATTATTCTAGGAATACCTTGGTTAGAGAAACACAATCCTCTGATCGATTGGCGAGCAAGAACGGTCCAGTTTCCAGAATGTGTCTCTACTTGTCACCCTCCACCTGGTGTTGCACTGGCAGCAATTTCTTCAGAGACTCCCCAGTTACCTCCCGAATACCTAGAATACCAAGATGTTTTCCGGAAGGAGCAGGCTAACGCTCTACCTCCTCATAGGTCTTCTGACTGCCAGATAGACCTGATACCTGGATCTACTCCTCCTTGTAGTAGAATTTATGCCCTCACCGAGCCTGAGAACCTTCATCTTCGACAATACCTGGATCAATACCTGGCAAATGGGTTTATTCGTCCTTCCAAGTCCCCTGCCTCTTCAGCTTTGTTCTTCGTTCCAAAAAAGGAAGGAGACCTTAGGACTTGTATCGATTATCGCTCCCTGAACCAGATCACCGTTAAGAATAGATATCCGTTATCTTTGATCCCTGAACTCCTGGACCAAGTCAGAAAAGCATGCATATACACAAAGCTGGATCTTAGAGGAGCTTACCACTTGGTACGAGTAAAAGAGGGCGATGAATGGAAGACGGCCTTCCGCACCAAGTATGGGCTATTTGAATATCAGGTCATGCCCTTCGGACTTTGCAATGCCCCGGCCGCCTTTCAATATTTTATGAACGATGTCCTCAGAGAGCTCATAGATGTGTGTGTTATTGTTTACATCGAAGACATTCTCGTTTATTCTTCATCGGAATCTGAACATCGGAAACACGTGAAAATGGTCCTCGAAAGATTGCGTCAACACAAACTTTTCGCTAAGTTGGAAAAATGTGTTTTCAACGTGACTGAAGTTGAATTCTTGGGATTCATATTATCACCTGGCGGAGTGCGTATGGATTCAAAGAAGGTCGATGCAGTTCTCAAATGGCCATCACCATCCTCCGTAAAAGGTGTGCAAAGCATGTTAGGCTTTGCTAACTTTTACCGCAGGTTTATCCCCGAGTTCTCTCGAATAGTCCAGCCCATCACTGCCTTGTTAAAGAAAAACAAACGTTTTGAATGGTCTACCGAGGCGGAACAAGCTTTCCAGGATTTGAAGACTAAATTTATCTCTGCACCAATCTTAAAACACCCTCGCCCCGAACTCCCCTACATCGTGGAAACTGATGCTTCAAGCCTTGCCATGGGGGCAGTTCTATCACAAAAGGACCCGGTAACCAATCAGTTGCATCCCGTGGCATTTTGGTCCCGCAAATTCTCGCCTCCTGAAGTCAATTACACGATTACTGACAAGGAACTTCTGGCTATCAAGTCTGCCTTTAAGGCTTGGCGGCATTATCTGCTGGGGGCCCGACACACCGTTACTGTGATTACGGATCACCGAAACCTGCAATATTTGAAAACCGCAAAAGCCCAATCCTCTAGACAACTCCGTTGGGCATTATTCTTTGCCGAGTTTGACTTCATAATTACCTATCGACCTGGTACAAAGAACGGTAAAGCCGATGCCCTTTCTCGGATGGGAGTGGAAGAACACTTGATCAACCCTAAACCTGTACCAATCATTCCCGAACAAAGAATTCTGGGTGTAATCGCCACAGAATCCATAGAGGAAGTTAAGGATAAAGCCAGGCAACTTGTAACTCCAGCAGACATACAGAATTGGCATCTGCAGGGAAAAGACTTTGCAGTAAAGGACAACTTATTGTATTTCCAAGAACGATTATACCTACCCAGCACAGATTTACAGAAAAAAGTAATCTCTTGTTATCACGACTCTTTAATGGAAGGTCATCCCGGTATAGCCAAGACCTCAGAAAAGATCAAGCGCTACTTCTGGTGGCCGTCTTGGAAAAAAGATATCAGAGACTTTATAATGTCCTGTGGAGTATGCGCCCAAAACAAGAGTCAAAAGGAAAGACCAGCAGGCCTCTTACGCCCTATTGACATCCCACCTCGCCCTTGGCATACGCTTTCTATGGACTTCATCACTGATCTACCTCCATGCTCCGGATACAATACGATTCTAGTAATCGTGGACTTATTCTCCAAGATGGCGCATTTCATTCCGCTCAAAGGCTTGCCAACAGCAGCAACTCTGGCCCGAGAATTTCTCGAAAACATCGTCCGACTGCACGGTTTTCCTTCGGTTCTAATTTCGGATCGAGGTAGTCAATTTATTTCTCATTTTTGGCGAAGTTGCTGTCGGTCGGCTCAAATTGATGTGAGGCTATCGACCAGTCACCACCCTCAGACCGACGGACAAACCGAGAGGGCCAATCAAACTTTGGAACAGTATTTACGCTGCATGCTGCAACAAACTGAAAAAACTTGGAAAGATATCCTTTGGATAGCCGAGTATGCCTACAATAACTCTGTCCATTCGGGAACTGGGAAAACCCCGTTTTTTCTTTTGTACGGCAGTCACCCTCGAACCTCGGAGTTGGATCCCCTCCAAGATCTTGAAACACCAGCAGTAGACTACCTGCATTCTACAATCACCCAAGCCTTTAAGGAAGCTGTTTCTCACCTTCAAAGGGCTAAAGAACAATACAAGAAAGGAGCAGATCAACATCGGAAGGAAGCCCCTCACTATCAAGTAGGGGATCAAGTCTGGTTATCCACCAAATATCTATCTCTAAAAGGGCCACGCACATTCAACCCAAGATACCTTGGACCCTATTCCATCACTACCATAGTAAACCCAGTAGCGGTCAAGTTGGACTTGCCCCCGCACATGAAGATACATCCGGTCTTCCACGTCTCTCTATTAAAACCCGTGCAACCTCAAACCCGACTAACCAAATCTCCAAAACCTATCCTAGTTGATGGAGAACTCGAGTTTGAAGTCAAAAGCATTCTGGACTCCAAGATCTCCAAATCTAAACTATTCTACCTAATTGACTGGAAAGGCTACGGCCCCCAAGAGAGATCCTGGGAACCTGCTGAATATGTCCACGCTCCTCGCCTAATCAAAAGATTTCACCGAACATTTCCTGACAAGCCAAAACCCCCGGAGAAGCCCGGTTTGGGAGGGGCCTTGTGGGGGGGTACTGTCATGATCTCTGCTTCCAAAAGGTCAGGGTTTTCCCAACTCCCTTGGAAGCAGATCCATAACCCAGGTTCCGAGTGCCAACCAGTCCCAATTGGGACCTTTTGGACCCAGTCCTGGCGCCAGTGGCACCAGGCTCATAAATATGCCCAGTCCCAGTGCTGGAAGCGCCGGGCTCATAATGCTTGGGTGGACTTACCTGCAGCAGACCATGCTGCTTACTTGCCTGCCAGTTGAGCCTCTGATCCTCTTCTGTTTGGAACTACTTTTCCTGTTGGGTGGGGCTGGAGCCACTCCCTAGATTCAGAACACTGGAACTCTTCTGGAAGGCAGGAACTCTTTTCTTACCAGGAACTCTTTTCTTACTTAGGCGTGGCTGTGGAAGGAGACACCTAAGCACTACAGGAGGCTATTTAAACCACACCCGGTGGATGAATCTTGCTTTGCGTTATTCTGCACCCTCTGCAGCAGAACGCTCATCGTGTCTTCTGCATCCGGTCCTGGGCCTAAGGAAAAAGGCTTACCATCCTGAATCCAGTCTTCAGCAACACCTATAAAGACAAGAAAGAACAGGTTAGCATTCCGGCATCTGAAAGGCAAAGGCTTACCTACTCTTCGTGCGCTCCGGAGGTCTTCACACTGCATTCCGGCATCTGAAAGACAAAAGCTTACCAACTCTTCGCACGCTCCGGAGGCCGTCAGCGCTGCATCCCGCATCTGAAAGACAAAACAAGGTGCGTTTAAAGACATAGGGGAACTTTAATACTCACGTGCCATTACTCCTTTCCACATCTAACCCAGTGGGTATCCCGGCACCCTGCAGCCGCTCCGAACTTGTACCTGCAAAATAAAAAGACAGTTAGAGCGCATCGTGAAGCTGGCAACAAGCGCTTACTTACGTGCTTCCAGGCGCTTCTATTCATCACACGGGCTCCATCTTCAACTCACTTCAGCCCGTCATCCGCCATCGCCGGAACCCTGCAAAACAAGAGACATCATTATTAAAGACTTTAAAGACATTTGAGTTACTCGAAACTTACCGTTCGTGCAGTAAACGACGGACAGCAGTCCTCTGGAGTCAAGAGGCCTGCGCTACCTATCCAGTGAAGGAACTGGTTACAGCACCCTGCCCCGAGGCAGATGGAGAGCTCGGCATTCACTTACCTAAGGTGAGAGCGTTAACCTGTGGGGGTCTACAGGAGAGGAGAAGAGGAAAGAGATAGGGACACCCCAATAACCCCAGTTCATTAACCCCGTATTTTCTATCTGCAGACATCTTACCCTGCACGTCAGGCATACAGGGCACAGAGGTCCAGCCCAAAGAGCCAACCGGGTGCTGCACATCACCTTTGAAGATACGGTAGTCGCCCAGTCAAGACCGGCGCCTCTGCGAGAATCAGGTGAGCGTTACAGTCTCCTCCACCTCCACCACCTCAGTAATAGTGTCCTTGGACATACACATGAAATAAATATTGGATATGAAATAGCTCTTTGAATGTTAAACGTGTTTGATATCATAAGTAATATCTAGAAAAGGGACCTTTTGTGCATGACGAAGTTCCACAGTGATGCAATGACCAAAGATAATGTTGCTATATCGAAAAAGTCATTGTTCAAACGTTTAATTTTTATAAAAAGAAGTCAACCATAAAAACTATCTTAAATATGGGAAAATTATTAATTATGAAATATAACAGTTCAACTTTGGTGGTGTCAAGGGGAATTGACATTAGAGTTAGCACAATACTCTCCTCCTTTAAATCAAGTTAGACCAAAACATGTATGTGTAAAATATGTAGTATTAGTAAGTTAGTTTTCAAATCTTTCTGTTGAGTTCTTCGGTTATAAAACATACAAAAAGCATATTGATGATTAAAGAATCTATGAAATTGATCTACAATAATACTTTTATGTAAGCACTAGTGTCATGCATTCATATTGTTCAAAACTGTCATTCTTTGTAAACACAATATAGAACAGTCAATTAATGCCATAATCTAATATAACTTTCAATTTTTTCTAGTAAATCCTATTATTTTTAATCGCAAAATAGGTACAATTTAACCAAATCATTCAATACTGATAAATTATCACCTACCATATCTCTTCTGCCTGACCTGTTCAAAATAAAGAAGTATGTTGCTAAAGTACTGGCATACTCCTGTTTATTAAGTTTAGTTATTTCCAATTATAATGTTCAAAGAGAAATATAGCAATATAACCCAACTTAAAGAGAAAAGCAAAACTGTTGAAAGATACTAAATTAAAAATATTGAAAAATCGACAAAAAGTCACAAATCTTGTCTATTGTGTAAAATGTTAAAGGGATAGTCCAGTAAAAAACGTTATTTAAAAAATAGATAGGCAATATAAAAAAAGAATACTAGCACTATTTTTTTAAAAACTTCCTATGGAAAATTTTGAGCTATTCAAGCTCAAAATTCGCAAAAGCAAGCACATGGGCGCATCCATTTCCACAAAATGGATACGCCCATGTGCTTGCTTTGCGAATTTTGAGCTTGAATAGCTCAAAATTTCCATAGGAAGTTTAAAAAAAAATAGTGCTAATATTTTTTTTTTATATTGCCTATCTATTTTTTAAATAACATTTTTTACTGGACTATCCCTTTAAGTTTGACATTATACATCTATAGTATAATTGCAAACAACTTAAGAATTAAAAAAGTAGTGAATGAAAGGCACGGGAGGTTTCTGCTGATCCCGAAAATGTTGTCAATGATGAAGCTTGATCCTTTATACAATTGATATATTGAGAATAGTCAATAGAAGAAAATGTATTATTGTTTCTAAAACATAGACTATCTAATACACTGTATTGCAATCTCTGTGCATGTCAGAAGGGCTCACTGTTTGGTTAGTAGAAATGTCTGCCATTCTTCTGAGGTAATGGTCTGCACGGGTGACAAAAAGGGTAACATTGCTGTGAATTGTTTGTGTATCAAAAAAAAAGCCTAACATTTGAAGACATGTGAAAATTCAAAGATAATTAAACATTAGTTAAGGTGATCAGATTTAACGCAGCAAAACACTTGAAATTCAGCAGATGTGGGAAGTCATGACCTTTTTAACTCA
Source organism: Ambystoma mexicanum (assembly GCF_040938575.1). NCBI lineage: Eukaryota > Metazoa > Chordata > Amphibia > Caudata > Ambystomatidae > Ambystoma > Ambystoma mexicanum. Next base: position 202,558,073 of record NC_090937.1, on the reverse strand, counting down.
ACGTGCTCCCATTGATGACCCCCATAGTCCCATGTTGTATGTCATTGTGAATCCCTTCTCTTATAATATGTATGTGCTAATGGGCATTGCAACGGGAGTGCGTTGACATAAGATAATCCTGACTTCCCACATCTGCTGAATTTCAAGGGTTTTGCTGTGTTAAATCTGATCACCGTAACTGCATCTTAACTAATGTTTTTTCAGTGAATTTCGGTGGTGTCCACCGTTGATGTTCCACTCATAGGGTTGTTTTGGGTTTAAAGCACTACCTTTATTTCCCACTCACTAGCAAGGGCCTTTATCCATGACCATTCGCCATGGCCTTTTGCAGTGGCCACTGTACATTGAGGAGGGAAGGCAGGAATCCGCCTTCCGTCCCGGAAGACCCTTCAACAGCACCAAAAGCAATATGGCCACCGATCACATGAACTAACTGCAACTCCCACTGCTCCCACAATGAACCTTTACCACAAAAGATTCCCTCTCAGCAGACCCTACAACCCTGCAACAGTACGAACTTTACCCATGGTGGACGAAGATACACAAGACGGAGTTGGAGACAGCTACATGGACAGGACCGACTAGCATGCCGAGACGCCATGCCACAAGTCGTTAGAGACATCACGTCAACATAGCTGCGTTAAACAGGAAGTACATGTGCCATTTGTACATTCGGGACAGTCACACACCGAACTACACGAAGAACACACGTATGCAGTTCTCTTAGTTAGAGGACAGTGACATATACATACTGTCTGCAGGTTTATTATTGTGCGCAATGTTGCATATGACATTCCACACTCTGAACCCAAGTAACATGGGCTGCGGAAGAGGCCCACTCTCAACAAATTACAGAATAATTCAGAGCTCCTGTGCTCACAAACGGGGTCTCCAAGCACGTGATCCGGCCAAGCTGATGAAGTGCCAAGATCAGGTGGCTGGGAAGAGCACACTGCCTCATGGACCAGGCATCTGTCGCAACAAAATTGTTACAACCAAGCAACAGTTCTGCTCTGGGAATGGAGCACGCTCACGGCAGCAATGGTACACACACGATTATGACACTGACACATAGTTGCACCTTGCAGACATATAATTGCACATGTACAGTTCACAGGTGCCTTGCAGGCTGGGAACAAGAGATTGTCCCAGGCTTGAGGGCACGTGGCCCAACCAATCAAAACCCATGGTCCTAGGGGTGGATAGTTGGGAGGTCACTGACCCATCACATGGTCTGCTCACTGTAAGAATTCCAAAGTAACAGTTTTATTAATACCTGTGAGGGATCGTATAGGGGAACTATCACTCCTCGACCTATCCGGAGTGGAAATAGGTTTTGGAGAGGCGCCTAGAGAGTGATGCAAATTGTGATGTCACAGGTCAACAAAACTGGCCTGCGAGCCAGAGTTCGCTGAGATGTGCATGGAACTCCCTCCGCGCATATGACTCAGGTGGTTTTTTGGCTGTAATAAACCTCTGTATCACCTTGCTTCTTGTGCGGACCCTGAGTTCTTGTGGGCGAAGGGAAGGAGCTAGGCCTTCCATGAGTTTGACATTCACGGACTCCTAGCTGGGCTCTGCCTGCCTGGGGGTTCACCCTAACAACATGTCTACCAATAACCTTCTTTCTTTGGGGCCCATTAGCCATGACCTTCATCCATGACCAGTGGCCACAGCCTTCATCCATGGCCACAGTACATGTTCCACCAAGAAGTTCTTTGGGTCTCACTAGCCATGGCCTTTGCTCGGGGCCACTGTACATGTTCCACCAATACCTTTCTTTAGAGCCCACTATCCATGGTTTTAGGCGATGGCCATTGGTCACAGCCTTTGGTCATGACCACTGTTCGTGTTCCACTTTTAGGTTTCCATCTGGCCCACTAGCCGAGGCATTTGGACTTGGCCAGTTAGCACGATATTTGTCCCTACCCAATATATCTTTTAAAACACTAAATTTCTTTGAACAAGTCTTCCATTTCTTAAGAATATTTTTTTATGTATATTTTTAATTATGTCCCATCTTTTAAAAGAATAACATTTTTGACTGAACTGCCCCTTTAAAGAGAGCCAGACTCCCATAGTAACCTCGAGAAATTCTTTTGTTAATAACCTTTGATTTGTGTGACGTATTTGGCTGAAATTAAGAAGTTGTTTTTAATGTGTAGGCCCGTGAAGAGTGCAAAGTTTCATCAAATTTGTTAGAAAATAGAAAAAGTATTAAAAAGAGAAATAAATGGTTGCGTACTACTTCCCATTCATTTTCCCATAGACAAACAAGGTCAATATTTGCCGGACCGCGGAGCCTAAAACGCTAAATGGATTTGGGCCCGGTCCGAAGCAACTTGGGGGACTAAGCTTTTAAAAGAGGCCTTTTTGTGGTTTGGGGTCATTCCGTACAGTCGTTTAAAAAAAATATTTAATGGAGAAAGGGGAGTGCCCTTCTCAAAAATAGATAGCTATATCTTGGGTAAATTGCCAAAACCAGGGTTTTTTAGAAATGAAACGGCTGACATCTTTTTTTTTGTCTCATTGCGAGATATGGCTGCGGTGATAGCCGAAGATATCGGGAAATGAAAAACAGGAAAAAAGTAATGTTCAGGTCAAACTACTTCCAAATGTGATTAGGTAAGAGGTGTGGGGGTGGCTGGAGAGCAGCAATTGAAATATGGGAGTTGGAGGAGGTGTAAAGTTTTTGGTAGCCTTGGCAATAGCTGCGAATATGAAATGAAACTGCATTGTGAAAACACTGTGTTGTGGGCGTATGTGAGAGGGTATGGGAGGTGAGGAGACCACCACAGATAGTGGGGAGGCAGCAGTGAGTCGGGACACTGTTGACCTGGGAATGAGGGGGCAGGGAGGAATTTTCTTCCAACTATCGGTTTTCCCGATATCTGTGTTTACAGACTACAGATAGCCAGGAGTATGTGTAGTTCTGTAGCCATGGCTACTGATTCTGGGATTTTCTGTTTCATTTTTTTGAAAATAAATGTTTACAGTTACAGTAATGTCAGGGGTGAAAATTTGCAGCATTTGGGATTGTTATCTGTTTTGGAAGTGTGTGTTTTTTTAAAACAGAAGACTGGAAATTGTACTTTTTAATTACAAGTATTAATTGTTAATATGTATTATGCATATTAAGAGTTAATGTTTATTATGCATTTTTTAATGTTATCTAAGTGTGAGTACATGATAGGGATTTGGGAATGTTATTGATTCAGTAAGTATTTATGTTTCTGTAATGTTCTGCCATTTTCTTTTATGTATGGATATTTTTAAATACAATGCATAAAGAGTATTAAAAAAGGTATAACATCAAAGCAGTACTCTGAATATGTTGAAATTCTACACTCAGTGTACCCGAAAACAGTTCTTTTAACGACAACCTGTTACATAAATATGTATATATGTACAAAAACATATACAACTTAACTTTTTTTAACAAGCATCCTGTAATGATGGCTAAAAAAGTCAATGAATTCCATACCCGCAGCTACAATGAAAAATTGTGAAGAAGACATTTCAGTAACACAAACTGCATAAAATAGATCACATGCAACATTGTGCTCTTTTAGTGCAGTTTGTGTTTTATTTTGTCTATTTTTGTAACTTTGAGGGTGGCCCTTAAAAGGGCCATTTTAGGCGAGAGGGAAGGAGGAGGGTGGAACTGGGAAGGGAGGAACAAAAAGGGTGAAACGTATAACAAAGGGCTTGAAGAAAAAGGGGAAAATATCATTTTGGTGTTTTTTTCTTATTTTATATATTTAGTATTTTCTTTTTTGAAAACAGGGGGGAAAAATTGACACTTTAAAAAGAAAACTTGTGATATCAATGCACGTGATGTTGAGAGAGATTCATTTTGAATGGGCTAGTGTGGCACCTCCAGGGACAACAGAATTGTTGCATGTAGTGCAAAGAATGTTAAAGTCTGAAAGATTGGATGCTGGTGAAACAAGAGCAGGTCGGGGTTGTGCTCCACTTGAAGAAGTTGTGCCTTGAGTGGTGGTGGCTGGAGCTAAAGTGGAAGGAGATCTAGAAGAAGAGGTAGCTGGAGTTGCTGACGACAGAGGGGCGGAAGAAGAAGATGCACCAGTACAAGTACAAAGATTAAGTGAATGAGCCCATTCATTTTCACCTTGTGATATTCATGGGCTCTTCTAAAGTCATCATCCACGTCATCCCAACGGATGCATACCAGATGGTTTATTAATACAGAGATGCCCAAGCTCTGTGAAGTGACGGTTGATTGTCGCGGAAGCTATTTGCAAAAGGTGCAGTGCACCTCCTCTGCCTCAGTCAGTGAATGGTGCTCGTTTACAAGAAGGAATCTCGAGCTGGCCGAAGTTTTTTTCATGGCACAGAGCTTCTTTTTTGGAGGTGATGGTGTTGCCACCAATACAACATCATCCTCACTGCGGTCACATCTACCAGACATGATGCTGATAGTCTGGCAATGGAGGAAAATGTTAAAAAAGAAAAATGACAAAACAAAAAGGACAATACCACAAAATTGAAAAGGTTTTAAAAAATATATATTAATAAATCCAAACAAAGAGTTGACAATGGCAACAAATAACAAGACAAGGGATAGAGGTTTAGGAAAAAAGCAGGGTAAAAAGGATGGTAAAATAAGGTGTAATCAGATAAAAGTACTTGGAGTATCAGTGAACACCGGTATACTGACAAAGACTTTTTTCTAAAACATTTCGTAGGAAAAATGAGTTCCTAAATCAAGGATACAACAGACACAATACAAGTGTTGTAAAGGATAGAACTACCAAGTAATTTTATTCTGGGCACGATGGATGTAGAAGCCCTCTATACATCCATACCACAAGAAGAGGGACTAGAGGCTTTGAAGATATGTCTAGATCAGAGACCCGACACTTGGTCTACTCCTGGAATGTGTGAGACTGGCGATGTCAGAGAACTTTTTCCTCTTCAAGGATCAGCTGTATAAGCAGACAAAGGCAGTAAGCATGGGGGCAACTTTTGCCCCGGATGTGGCGAACTTGTATATGGCGCAGTACGAGACAGACCACATCACCTCTAACTCAAACCCATATAGGGACAAGATAACAGTATCGCATGGATACATCAATGACGTCCTCCTGATCTGGACCGGGACAAGTAATGAGCTGGCTCTGTTTCACCAATGGCTCAACCAACGGAACTGCCACATAAAATTCACCATGTAATGGGATCACCATGCAATTGATTTCCTAGATCTACACATATAGAGGTCAGGAAATGTACTGAAAATTGAACTTTACCGAAAACCTACAGACCGCAACAGCATGTTGCAGTTTACTAGTTACCATGCCAAAGGACTCATATACAATCTACCACATGGGCAATTCCTGAGAATCAGGAGGAATTGCTCGGACAGAGCCAACTATGAATCACATGCTAATCATCTACAGGACAGACTGCTAAGCAGGGGGGACCCTAAAAAATCTGTCAAATATTCCAGAAAAAGAGCAGCCAATACTGATAAAAAAATATGTTTAACACCAAAGTAAAAAAAAACACTGGAGAGACTAGTGTGTGTCACCACCTATAGTCTCTTAAGTAACCTGATCAAGAGCACGGTGAACAAACACTGGCACATAATCAAGAACAAAGGTAGCCTGGACAAAAAAACACTGTTTGCTTTCAAGAATAATCAAAATTTGAAGGACACTTTGGTGCATACGTACATTGGCTCCCCCACTGAACCAAACACCCTGTGGGATTTACCCCCGGTGAAAGGCCATTATAAATGTTGCGATTGTGTTGCATGCGAGTTTACAGAAACCAGGAAGATATTCAATCACAAAAACATCCACTGGGGACTGACGGAACACACACACTGTAATAGCAAGTACTTCATCTACATCATTGAGTGCCCATGTGAACTCCTATAAATTGGCAAAACATTACAGCAATCAAACAAAGAATTTCTGAGCACAGGTCCTGTAGCAAGAACAGTGTGCCGGACAAGCCCCTAGTGGAACACTATACTATAATGGGGCATAACAACAATGATGTCAAGAGGTTCGTGCAACAAAAAAGGACCCCACAGAGAGGAGGGGGAGACATTGACAAAGCTCTGACCAAGCTGGAACAAAAATGGGTTCACCGACTGGACACAGTTAAAGATGGCCTTAACATCACTGTCAAATGGAAACACTTCTGGCATACCAAAAAAGTAGTCTCCACACTACAGTGGCTCGCCCACACCTTAGCAACCCTATAGATCCTGACATGGATAGTGGTTCAATCACCATAATTAACAGAAATACATGTTTGACTGTAGTGAGAACTGGGTTGGCGGGGTGAGGTTTGGCAACAAATGTTATGTTATGTTATGTTACTTTGCTTTTATATAGCGCCTTATGTACCATTGGTATGATCTCAAGGCGCTGGTAGGTTGAACGCCCTCAGGAACCGTAGTTCAAGTCAGTAGAGAGAGAGAGAGTCATACGGTGCGTGTGTGCATGGGATATGTGTGCGGCAGGTGTGGCACTCGTATGATAGCTGCTTCTTAGCGGTAGGTGTGGTGGTTGGGAGATCAGGAGTATGTGTTTGTTCTGGCAGGGTGATACCAGATTGATTCTGTCTGCGTTAGGCCTGAGGCGAACGCCTAGGCTGGCAGGTGTGCAGCCAGCTGTGTTTAGTTAGGATGATGGGGAGTATGTGGCAGGTGTTGGTATGAGAACAGCTATACTGAATGTGTCATAGTATCGCTGTGTTCTAATGAAGTGGTGGTGTATAGAAGAGAGTAAGCGTGGTGATGTGATATGGTTGTTTTCAGATGGTGCATGAGATCAAGCGCCTTCATGCTCCATGCATTGCATGCACTCCAATGATTGCATGCACTCCAACCGCTCCATGCACTCCAACCGTTCCATGCACTCCAACCGTTCCATGCACTCCAACCATTCCATGCACCCCAACCATTCCATGCAATCCAACCGTTCCATGCACTCCACCCGTCCCAAGCACTCCAACCATTCCATGCACCCCAACCGTTCCATGCAATCCAACCGTTCCATGCACTCCACCCGTTCCATGCACCCCAGCCATTCCATGCACTCCAGCCGTTCCATGCACTCTTAACCATTCATGCACATTGTCCATTCCGTGCCCTCTATCTGTTCCATGCATTCCATCCGTCATATGTACTCCCTCAGTTCTATGCACTTCATCTGTTCAATCAGTTCCATGCATTCGTTCTGATCCATGCACTTCGTCCGATCCATGCATTCCATCCGTTCCACTTACTTCCTCTGTTACATCCTCTTCATCCTTTACGCACACTTCATCCATTCCGCACTCTTCATCCGCTCCACACTCTTCATCCGCTCCACACTCTTCATCCGCTCCACACTCTTCATCCGCTCCACCCTCTTCACCCCTCGGGAACCTTAGTTCAAGTCAGTAGAGAGAGAGAGTCATACAGTGCGTGTGTTCATGGGATATGTGTGCGGCAGGTGTGGCACTTGTATGATAGCTGCTTCTTAGCGGTAGGTGTGGTGGTTGGGAGATCAGGAGCATGTGTTCGTTCTGGCAGGGTGATACCAGATTGATTCTGGCTGCGTCAGGCCTGAGGAGAACGCCTAGGCTGGCGGGTGTGCAGCCAGCTGTGTTTAGTTAGGATGATGGGGAGTATGTGGCAGGTGTTGGTATGAGAACAGCTATACCGAATGTGTCATAGTATCGCTGTGTTCTAGTTAAGTGGTGGTGTATAGAAGAGAGTAAGGGTGGTGATGTGATATGGTTGTTTTCAGATGGTGCATGAGATTGAGCGCCTTTATGCTCCATGCATCGCATGCACTCCAATGATTGCATGCACTCCAACCGTTCCATGCACTCCAACCGTTCCATGCACTCCAACCGTCCCAAGCACTCCAACCATTCCATGCACCCCAACCGTTCCATGCACTCCACCCGTTCCATGCACTCCAGCCATTCCATGCACTCCAGCCGTTCCATGCACACTTAACCATTCTTGCACAATGTCCATTCCATGCCCTCTATCTGTTCCATGCATTCCATCCGTCATATGTACTCCCTCAGTTCTATGCACTCCATCTGTTCAATCAGTTCCATGCATTCGTTCTGATCCATGCACTTTGTCCGATCCATGCATTCCATCCGTTCCACTTACTTCCTCTGTTACATCCTCTTCATCCTTTACGCACAATTTCCGCACTCTTCATCCGCTCCACACTCTTCATCTGCTCCACACTCTTCATCCGCTCCACACTCTTCATCCGCTCCACCCTCTTCATCCGCTCCACACCCTTCATCCACTCCACCCTCTTCTTTCTGCTCCACCCTCTTCATCCACTCCACACTCTTCATCCACTCCACACTCTTCATCTGCTCCACACACTTCATCCGCTCCACACTCTTCATCCGCTCCACGCTCTTCATCCGCTCCACACTCTTCATCCGTTCCGCACTCTTCATCCGCTACACACTCTTCATCCGCTCCACACTCTTCATCCGCTACACATTCTTCATCCGCTCCACACTCTTCATCCATTCCACCCACTTCATCCGTTGCACCCTCGTCATCCGTCGCACGCACTCCATCCGTCCCATGCACTCCATCCATCCCATGCACTCCATCCGTCCCATGTACTCCATCCCTTCCACCCACGTCATCCGTCACACGCACTCCATCCGTCCCATGCACTCCATCCATCCCATGCACTCCATCCGTCCCATGCACTCCATCCGTCCCATGCACTCCATCCGTCCCATGTACTCCATCTGTTCAATGCACTCCATCCGTCCCATGCACTCCATCCATATCGTGCACTTTATTCATCTATTCCATTTGTTCCGTTCATTCCATGCACTCTGTCATTCCATGCAATCTATCTGTTCCATGCACTCTATCTATTCTGTGCACTCCATCCGTATCATGTACTCCTCCTTACCATCCTCTTGTCTCCTTTATTCCCCTCGTCCACTTCGTTCCATTCTTCCATTTCATTGATTTCATCCATTTCCTTAATTTCATCCACTTCACTGCTTTCATCCAGTTTATTCCTTTCACCCACTTCACTACTTTCATCCACTTCATTTGTTTCTATTCAGTTTATCCATTTTAATTTACATTGGCGGTTATTGGTTTTTGATTTCTCGCTCAGATCATGATGCTGGATTGCTATTTATGATAAAGCAGCTTTGGGCTAAGGTCATCGATTGCTGTTATCCAGTTTGAGTTAAGTGTCGATTTTAGGGGAAGAGCCATGTTTTCAGCAATTTGCGGAAAGACATGAGGTCTTCCGTGAGTCAGATGTGGGGTGGAAGTGCGTAGAATGATGATCCGCCTAGCCTGACTGAGTTGGTTTTTGGTATGACCAGGAGGCCGGCAGAGCTTGATCTTAGAGTGCGTGGAGGATGGTAGGGTTAAAGTTTGACTTGAAGATATTGAGGTTTGGCTTTATGCATTGCTCGGTGAGAGATGCATAAGGTTTTGAAAGTCACACTTCGGACAACCGGAAGCCAGTGCAGAGTTTTGAGGGCTGGGGAGATGTGATCTCTTGGGCCAAGTGCTAGTAGCAGTTTGGCTGTGGCGTTTTGTGCTCTTTCTAGTTTAATCAGTTGGTACGCATGGACTCCGAGGTAGAGGGGGTTAGCATAGTCCAGTCTTGACATAAGAATTGATTGGACCGCAGAGAGTCTGTTGGGAAATGTATAATGAGCATTGCTCTACATGAGAAGTACTTGTGTCACCATTTTGCTAAATGTGGGACTCCGTACCCGGGTATGTTTAAACATGTGGAACAAGTGACATGTTGATTTTGGATCTGAAAGCATTTGTTAGGTGAAGGATCACCACTTTTGTTTCAAAATTGACCAGTTAAAACATTCTTGTATGGACAGATAGCTTATGGTATCAAATCGATGCACCGATTGATACCACAAGACAATCATGGTGATATGTGCTATGATTACTTTTCCTAATTTGAACCATGCATTGGCACACCACATCAATGACATTTGTTTACACTGTGCACTGCACTTAAAACATACAATAATATATGTCTTGATAACATTATGTGGAAAGAAACGTACTGCACTTTATTGCAATGCATTTGATAATATAATTATGTTGTTAGAGCCACCAATGGAGAGCGTGCTGACACCATGGCAACAATTGACAAGAACACGTGACCAGGACCGAACTCAGTCCGGCATGTTTCTACACTCCGACATGCACTGGCCCAAAAAATCTTTGGGAAAAACATTCTTTGAAAAACATTTTAATCAATATCAACACGGCAGATCCGAGCAGTCTCGACAATCAGGTTTCTATAGTTACGCCCTGACTCCAAAATGGCCGCCTGGGCTATAGACACAAGTGTTGCCATGACAACGCTGTACACCATTTAGAATACTCATAGCGAGTCATGCTGCAGCGCCGCGCGGACGCTGCAGGCTTCGCATCGGGGGATTTATTCACACCGATGTTCTAAAGAATCATAGGTAAGGAACCGATCGCCTCTGACTATTTTCCTGAGGTGCAGCATTAGCACACGTGGGCGGTGCCATGGGACTTTCTTTACAATGCATAGACATCAGCGCATTAATTATGACCTTGGACGTTTAGCAATGAATATACCATACTGCTAACATGACACTACAGAATTAACCAGGGTATACCAAAAGCCCTGTAGGACCCCATATTGCTATAACACACCAGGGGTCCGGGGGAGGTCAGAAGTATTCGTGTATCTGTTGCACATTTTAACGATGAGTAGACAGAAGAGGCAGGTAGCCTGTTGAGCTCTCTGAGGACACATTCAAGCCCGGGGATTCTGCACAAATGTAAATCATTAATCAAGGACAGAAAGCCACTTCCACTAGCATACAGGGGGAGATGGGTTGGTTGTATTAAGATAGTATCGGCCAAGGGCCACCTGTAACCATCCAGAAGGGCAACAGGTTTACGATTAGGCACCTATATAGGCCGGATCCGTTTACAGTATTGGGATTGACTCCGGCTGAATAACTGACACTGTGGATTTGTATCCAAAACATCCATTAATAGGACTTTGAGATCTGTACCACAGACAATTTCCTCACATGTAAGACTAGCATGCTTACTACTATATGTTACTCCATACAGTATCTAAATAGAAAACATATGGGGCAGTATAGCATCCCAAGCAACACTATCTCTTATTACCCAAAGGGATCGGGGTACATAAGAAACACCAGGAAATTGGCCATACTGTTCTAGATTTAACCAGAGTCTTTGACCATTTTTCGATCATGTGTGGCAAATCGATTGCACGGTAAAACCACCAACCTATTTTGTGTGAGAAGTAGGGTGTTTCATTACTCTAATGAACTAGCATTCAAATGCAGTCTTGAATTAATTTGACCAATCACTGAACCACTAAACACTCTAAATCACGCATCTCTTGTAATTCTCTGACAGAGAGCAGTAGGACATTGTCAATTCAACTTGTTTTCCGTCCTGATGAAGGCCAACCACTTGCCAGCTTTATGGATCAGCTGATGAATGGCCGAAACACAGTAGTATCGACTCCTCTTTCCCCAGTTTTGTAGTGTAAACACTGTCAATTGTGTACTGTTGTGTACTATATTCACATGTTACTTGTTCACTGAAATCCTAAGATTCTGTAAGGGATTTTATATGTTTATCCACACTCGAATCCAGTCAATGTAATTGGACAAAATATCAATGTACTGTTTCATCCACTTCACTGCTTTCATCCAGTTTATTCCTTTCATCCACTTCACTACTTTCATCCACTTCATTTGTTTCTATTCAGTTTATCCGTTTTAATTTACATTGGCGGTTATTGGGTTTTGATTTCTCGCTCAGATCATGATGCTGGATTGCTATTTATGATAAAGCAGCTTTGGGCTAAGGTCATCGATTGCTGTTATCCAGTTTGAGTTAAGTGTCGATTTTAGGGGAAGAGCCATGTTTTCAGCAATTTGCGGAAAGACATGAGGTCTTCCGTGAGTCAGATGTGGGGTGGAAGTGCGTAGAATGATGATCCGCCTAGCCTGACTGAGTTGGTTTTTGGTATGACCAGGAGGCCGGCAGAGCTTGATCTTAGAGTGCGTGGAGGATGGTAGGGTTAAAGTTTGACTTGAAGATATTGAGGTTTGGTTTTATGCATTGCTCGGTGAGAGATGCATAAGGTTTTGAAAGTCACCCTTCGGACAACCGGAAACCAGTGCAGAGTTTTGAGGGCTGGGGAGATGTGATCTCTTGGGCCAAGTGCTAGTAGCAGTTTGGCTGTGGCGTTTTGTGCTCTTTCTAGTTTAATCAGTTGGTACGCATGGACTCCGAGGTAGAGGGGGTTAGCATAGTCCAGTCTTGACATAAGAATTGATTGGACCGCAGAGAGTCTGTTGGGAAATGTATAATGAGCATTGCTCTACATGAGAAGTACTTGTGTCACCATTTTGCTAAATGTGGGACTCCGTACCCGGGTATGTTTAAACATGTGGAACAAGTGACATGTTGATTTTGGATCTGAAAGCATTTGTTAGGTGAAGGATCACCACTTTTGTTTCAAAATTGACCAGTTAAAACATTCTTGTATGGACAGATATTGTTGTGTTATCGATTTGTGTCCTGCTCCGAAGAACACATTTGATAATTAGGTTTTATACATTCAAATAATTGGACACATTAACAAATTGTTCATTCTTCAACCTAGAGCAATGTTTTTCTTGGTGTAGGGTCAATGTTATGAGTGTACATGAGTTCAGTCAACCTGATCATTTTGTTATATAGTTGCACTTAATCAGAGCACTGCTGTCCTGCTTTGCCTCACTCTCCCTTGCACTTCCCCCCTCCCTTTCCCTTGCACTTCTCGTTCTTGTACTTGCATGATCTGAGTGACACAAGGCCTGGTAAGATCATTTGTCTTGTCCTCCCTTGTCTTGTTGCACCTAGAAACACTTTTGTACAGGCGCGTTATAAATGACTTATCATATCATATCATACGTTGGTTGTTTTGGTTGACGCTGAACTACATAAGTGTTTAAATCCTTGTAGATTACAACAAATAAAAAATATTTAATGGCACACTATCAATCATTTGATTAGTATTTCTCACATATACGCTTAATATATATCTAATCACTTGTTATATCATGAATATTGGGAACATTGTGGATCTATATAGCATAGGTAAGCTATGCTCACCTCTATAATTCACTGTTGATCCTTTTAATCCTGTGAATTATGAATCAATATGTAAAACGTAATTTAGTTTAGGATTCACTATAAAGAAAGTATAATAAATTATAAAAGAAATGAATTATGAAGCCTTAATGTTACAATGAGTTACTCAAAGTAACGATCAGACAACAATTTTCAATTGAAAAGATACTTACTGATTTACCTTTTAATACTTTTACCTTTCATGATAAAATGTATTAGAAAACATTTATTTACATACCTGTGGACCATCACTAGTGTCATGTGGCATGGGGAGTACAGATTCCACCATTGTATCCTTCTTCAAATGATGAAGAAAAATATATCAGTTGAACATAAATAAGAAACCAAAACATATAATATTTTTTCAATGTAATTCAAGTACTAAATACTTGAAAAAGTAAAATCTGTGATGCCAACAAACATGAGTACAATTATTACAATTAGACTATTTCACTTTGTTTAACACTCTGCACAATGAAAGGTAAATTAATATCCGATGCATAATACATTATGATTGTCACTAGTTTTATTTATATCTGTGATCCTTGTGTCTCTTCCATCTCCACCACATCAGTAGTAGTGTCCTTGGACATACACATGAAATAAAATATTGGATAAGAAATGGCTAATTGGATGTTAAACATGTTTGATATCATAAATGACATCTAGAAAAATGACCTATTGTGCATGCCAAAGTTCCACAAGTGATGCAATGACCAATCATAAGGTTATGATATTGAAACATATTCACATTGTTATCCTTGATCAAACGTGTAATTTTTATAAACAGAAGTCAACCATCAAAATGATCTAAAATATGGAAAAATGATTAATTATAAAATATGCCTGTTCAACTTTGGTGGTGTCAAAGGGAATTGATGTTAGAGTTAGAACAATACTCTCCTCCTTTAAATCAAGGTAGACCAAAACATGTATATATAAAATATTTAGTGTTAGTAAGTTAGTTTTCATATCTTGCTGTTTAGTTCTTCAGTATATAAAACATACATAAAGCATGTTGATGATAAACAAATCTATTAAATTGATCTACAATTATACTTTTATGTAGGCATTACTGTCAATGTTTCAAGTTGGAAGGTGCTTGACACAACATTGGCGATTGCATGCATTCATATTTTTCAAAACTGTCATCTTTGTAAACACAACATCAAACAGTCAATTAATTCCATAATCTAATATAACATTACATTTTTTCTCGTAAATCCTATTATTTTTAATTGAAAAATACGTCACATTTAACCGAATCTTTCAATAATGATGAATTATCGCCTATCATATCTCCTCCACCTGACCTATTCAAAATAAAGAGGAGTATGTTGCTGAAGTACCTTCATACTCCTGCATGATAAATTTAGTTATTTCCAATTATAATGTTTAAAGAGAAATATAGCAATATAACCCAACATAAAAAACCAAAGCAAAACTGTTGAAAGATACTAAAGTAAAAATATTGACAAATCGACAAAAAATCACAAATCTTGTTCATTGTGTAAAAAGTTGAACTTGATATTATATATCTATAGTGACAAATTAAGAATTAAAAAAGTATTCCATGAAAGGCAAAGGAGGTTTCTGCTGATCCCGGAAATGCTGTCGATGATGAAGCTTGATCCTTTATAGAATTGACATTTTCATGGAAATATATTATTTCTTTCTAAAACATAGACTATCTAGTACACTATATTGCAATCTCTGTGCATGTCAGAAGGGCTCACCGTTTGGTTAGTATAAGTGTCTGCCATTCTTCAGAGATAATGGTCTGCACAGGTGACAAAAAGGGAAACATTGCTGTGAATTGTTTGTGTATCAAAAAATGTGTAATAAAATCAAGCTCAAAGCCTAATATTTAAAGACATGTGGAAATTCGAGGATAATTAAAAATGTGCCAATTAAAAAAAACAATTTAGTAAAAAGAGGCAGTTGAAATCAGCAGAGATGTTGAACTGATTGTGTGATGTGAAAAAAGATGATATGTATATAAAAATATATGTATATATATTCACAGAAAAAACATTAGTTAAGGTGCAGTTAAGGTGATCAGATTTAACGCAACAAAGCCCTTGAAATTCAGCAGATGTGGGAAGTCATGACCTTTTGAACCCGCGTGCTCCCATTGATGTCCCCCATAGTGCCATGTTGTATGTCATTATGAATTCCTTCTCTTATAATATGTATGTGCTCATTGGCATTGCAATGAGAGTGCGCTGAGATAAGATAGTTGTTACAGTATAGCAGATGATGGGGGGTGTTTGTAACAATAATGAGTTAGCAGAGTATTTGGGGCCCATCCAAACATTTCCCCCTGGCAATAACGGAGATCTCAGTCATGGGGCAAATAAACCGTCTTTATTCTCTGAAAGGCAGGCATCATATAGGAAACAACAACATCTCTGGCAATCACAGCTCCAGAGTCTGCGTTACTTGAATTTGTTTCTTAGTGATGTCACAACCACCAACCCATCCCAAAAACCTAAGGGTCGTATCTGTAGGGTAGCTGGGGTGATATCACCTATGGAAATCCCCTATATGAGTTATTCCATTGGTCTTGCCATGTCAGGTGGGTTCGCCTGAGACTTCCCTAAAAACTCTCTATCACTTTGTTTCAGGGTTGCACAATGACCATTAGCCCTTGCAACATTATACACCACCCTGGGTTGGAGCATCTGGATTAGCTGGAGCGGGATTCCTCAGGCTGCAGGTTACAATGTTCTGTGGACAACACACGTATCAGTCTTGTCTGCTATGCTGGGAACAGCTCCTCTTCCCACCATGAGTATATGGCCATTGTTTGGCTCGACTGGGTCATGTGGGCGAGAAGCATGAAACTGAGCTTTTTGGTCTGCAATTATTGAGGATTTTATTCTGCATTTCGCAGGTGGATGACTGACTTGGAAATAAGGAATTTTCCACCCGCTCCTGTCCTTGGCTGTGAACACTGGCTCTGCGCTTTGCGCTGCAGAGTCTGCATCTATTCTTCCATATATTGAGGCCTATGGCTTCATGCAAATTCACCAAAGACTTATTTGGTTTCCCTATATGTTCTAGTACTTCCTTTTTAGAGATTAGTATTGATCGAGCCCTTACAGGTTCCTTATATGTCCCCTTAGCTCCTAATGGTTAGTTGCAATGAAGCAATTGCAAGCTGGCTCCATGTATGCTTTGCTATCTTGTGTTTCTGCATTTGGCTAGTGAAAAGGAACAGCTGTTGAAAGTATGTATATGTGCCTGTCCTCTATCGACAGAATGGTGTAAGCAAGTTCTTTGTGTGGGCGTGTGTGTCTGTGTAATTTCGTCCAGGCGTGCAAGTTTACTTTGCGACGAGAGTGACTATGTCGTGTTGTCACTAGTGAAGTCAGCACAGCTGGTTTTTATTATCAGTCAACCTGATACAGTGATGAGGCACCTGTCTCTGCAAAGACATCAGTTGGATAGGGTTTGAATGGTTGTCTAAGATAATATCTGTTCCCATACGTGGGATATAGTTCACCCATTGGTTGGCCAAACAGTGAATGGCATCTCTCGTTTCATATCCTTCACGCTGACATGTGTATAGGGGACATGGAGGCCATTCCGGGGATCCTCTCTTCATAGTCATGACTTCCCATATCTGTTGAATTTCATGGGTTTTGCTGCGTTAAATCTGATACCCATAACAGCATCTTAACTAATGTTATTTTAGTGAATTTCGGCTGTGTCCACTATTCATGTTCCACCAATAGGTTTCTTTTGGGTTTAAAACACTACTTTTCTTTCTCACTCATTAGCAATGGCCTTCATCCATGACCATTCGCCACATCCTTTGGGTGTGTCCACTCAATAACTTACTTTCTTTGGGGCCCATTAAACATGGCCTTTGGCCATGGCCAGTGGCCACAGCCTTTGTTCGTGGCCACTGTTCATGTTCCACCAAGAGATTTCTTTGGGTCCCACTAGCCATGGCCTTTGGCCGAGGCCATTGTACATGTTGTATCAATACCTTTCTTTAGAGCCCATTCTCCTTGGTCTCAGGCCATGGCTATTGGTCACAGCCTTCAGCTCTGTCCACTGTTCATGTACCACTTCTAGTTTTCCATCTGGCCCACTAGCTGAGGCCTTGTGCCGTGGCCAGTTAGCATGGCATTTGGCCCTATGCACTATATCTTTTAAAACACTACCTTCCTTTGAACAAGTCTTCCTTTTCTTTTTAAGTCATTTTGCATTCCCCCGATTATTCCAGGTTGATTGCGCATCAATAACCGCAATTACGCTCAACCATGCAAAAGTCTTCTCCGTCCTCACGGGTGCTCCTCATGTGCCTCCTTCCCATTCCTAAGGTTCCTTCACCCCGCCCAGATGCTTTTACCTCCCGGACTCCCTTCCTTTCTATCTTTGTTTTGTGTGACATTTTTCCATTTCTGAGTGCATCTTCCATTGTAACCACGGCTATCTCGCGAGATGACTGCGGTATTCCCTTGATAAGCTGGACATCTTTTTTCTGTAACTTGGTCCCCAGACCTCACCCAACTCTCCAACTTCACACCCCCACCTCTAGCCTAATGCTTTTTTAAAAATCCTTTTCCACACTCCAAATAGCTTTTTCGGTGCCTTTAATTTTCAGCTAACCCCGATAAAACCGCAGTTAGCTCTTGCAAAAGAAATATGGCGGTTTTTCATTTCTGAAAAGCCTCTCTGCTGCAATGCACTATGGGAGATATAGCTATAATTTTGGGAGAAAGCAGCCCATCCAATATTTTAAAAACTACTGGATGGAATAACCACAGATCCCTCACAGAAATAGATTCAATGCTTCAAGTTTCTTCTCATTTGGTCCAGTTCCATCCAGCAGTTTTTCCCTGTGCTGTGGAGAAACTTGAACTTTTTCACTATGGGAAAATGAATGGGAGTAGGCTGAAAAAGTTTTCTTAATAATGTTTTCATTTTTTAAGGAATCTTTCCCAAAATGTCCACTCTGTGCGTGTGGGGGGCATCTGGACACACTTTTTGTTTGCAAAATATCAGCCAAATCCGCCCTTTAATTCTAAATTTATCAGTAATTCAATGATTTGATTTCCTATGGAATTAGTTATAGACCTTAACTCTTCCATACTATATATAAATATATTATAGGGTGGTGGTCGCCGTCCTATAGTTAAGGTGAGTCCGACTCCCATAGGAACCTCAAGAAATTCTATTATTAATAACTTTTGATTTGTGTGACGTATTTAGCTGAAATTATGAAGTTGGTTACAGATGTGCAGACCCCTGGATACAGCAAAGTTTTGTAAAGATTTGTTAAAAAATAGAAAATAATTAAAAAAACAAAAAAAAAGTTGTGTCCTACTGCCCATTCATTTTCCCATAGACAAACAAGGTACATTTTTGCTGGACCGCGCAGCCCAAAGCACAGGGCGGATTTGGGGCAGGTCCGAAAACAACTTGGGGACAAAGTGTTTAAAAGCAGCCTTTTTATGGTTTGGGGTAGTTCCGTGCAGTCGTTTAAAAAAAATATTAAACGGAGAAGGGGGTGGCAACGTCTTAAAAATAGATATATCTTGGGTACATTTCCAAAACCAGGTATCTTTAGAAATGAAACGACCACCATCTTTTTTGTTCTCAATTCGAGAGATAGCCACGGCTATAGCCGAGGATATCGGTAAATGAAAACCAGGAAAAAAGCCATTTGCATGTCAAAATACTGCCACATGTGATTAGGGAGGAGGTGGGGGTGATGGCTGGAGTGCACCAAGTGAAATCTGAGAGTTGAAGGAGGTCCAGGGTCTGAGTTTGCAACTCAAAGCTTTTGGTAGTCTCGGCTGTAGCCACGAGCATGAAATGAAACTGCATCATGGAAACAGCATGTGATGTGGAGGTTTGTAAGAGAGTAGGGGAGGTGAGGAGATAACCAAAGATATGTGGAGAGGCAGCAGTAAGTTGGGGAACAGTTTCTCTGGGTGTGGAGGGCAGGGAGGAATTTTGTTCAAACATTCGCGATAGATGTGGTTATAGTCTACAGATAACTGGGGGTATGTGTAGTTATGTACCTGTGGCTACGGATTCGGGGGCGTTTCTATTTCATTTCTTTTTAAAGATTTTTTACAGGTACAGTGACCTCGGGGGTGAAAAACCATGGAATTTGGGATTGTTATCTGTTTTGGAAGTGTGTGTTGTTTTTTTTTTTTTAAAGAGAAGACTGACATTTTTACTTTTTTATTACATGTATTAATTGTTCATATTTATTATGAGTTCCTTTCATTGTATCTAAGTGCATTTGAGATTGTTATCTGTTTTGGAAATGTGTTTTATTTTTAGACAGAAGATTGCAAATTGTACTTTTTTATGGCATGTATTAAGTGTAAATGGGCCTCATTCCAAGGCTGGCGCTATCCATGGAGTAAATAGCACCATGGTAAGCAACCATGGAGCTATTTACTCCATGGAAATCCGGCATGGTGAATGGAGTAATTACCGGTCCATTCCAAGGTTGGAGGGACCGGTAATTCCCCATTCACCATACCGGTTCCCCATCCCCATTCCTGCCCCCATAGGGCTCAATGGGAATGGGGAAGGAGTAAATTACGGCACCGTAAATTACGGTGCCGTAATTTACTCCAAGGTCCCTTTGCGGGTTGGATTTTTAACGCCTGCTAAAAGCAGGCGTTAAATGCCAACCCGCAAAAGGGAACTCGGAATATGGTGGTAAGTGTTAACGGTCACCGTTGCCATTAACGGTGACCGTTAACCCTTACCGCCAGCCTCGGAATGAGGCCCAATGTTTATTATGAATTTCTTTCATTTTATCTAAGTGTGATTATATGGTAGGCATGTAGTACAGTTATTGATTCAGTAAGAATGTATGTTTCGATATTGTTCTGCCATTTTCTTTTAGGTATGCATATTTTTAAATACAATGTATAAGGAGTATTAATAAAAGTATAACATCAAAGCAGTACTCTGAATGTGCTGAAATACTACACTGAGTCTACTTGAAAACAGTTATTTTAAGGACTACCTATTACATAAATAAAAACATATACAATGTATCTTTTTTAACAAGCAACCTGTAACAGCAGCTACAAAAGTCAATGAAATACATACCCGCGGCTACAATAAAAAATTGTTAAGAATACATTTCAGTAACACAAACTGCATAAAGTAGATCACATTGTGCTCTTTTAGTGCAGTTTGTGTTTTATTTTGTCTATTTTTGTAGCTTGGAGGGTGGCCCTTAAAATGGCCCTTTTGGGGAGAGAGAAGGAGGAGGGTAAAGCTGGGAAGGGAGGAACATTAAAGATGATCTTCATGGTCTTTTCTATAGTCATTATCCACATCATCCCAATGGACATGTAACAGCTGGTTTATTAATACAGAGGTGCCCCAGCTCTGTGAAGCTTGTCCTCGTCGCAGAAGTTGTTTGCAAAACGTGCAATGCACCCCCTCTACCTCCTTCAGCAAATGGAGCTCCTTTACAAGAAGGAATTTCCAGCTGGCTGAAGTTTTTATCATGGCACAGAGCTTCTTTCATGGTGGAGATGGTGTTGGCACCCATACGACATCTTTGTCACTGCTGTATTTTTTAACGTTCACTAACGTGCTGTTTAAAAAATATATTTATTAATCAATAGCATTTATATGCATCTATTTCATTTTGTGTATAAAGGTTTCTGAGGGTGAAGGTTTACTTGCTTGTACTTGTCCACTGGTCTGTTTATTGTGGACCACGTGATCTCAGTTTGTGTTGAACATGAGCCTTCCTATAGGGTTGCTCCACATCATCCCAATGGACCTGAACAATGTGCTGCATCAAAGTTGAGGTTCCCAAACTTTGAGATGGTTTATTAGAAGGCCTCCTCTGCAACATCTTCCCACAAAAAAAACAGCACTTTTAAATGTCCTTAATCTGTTGCTCCTTGATCTGAAAATACTGCCAACTATCAGCAACAGTCTTGTGAGCACAGTGCTTTTTGCGTGGCGGTAAAGCAGAAGAAACCCACACCACTTCTTCATCACTGCTGGTCCCAGACACACTTAAATGTGTGACGGTGTATAAAAATCAAAACTGTTCAAAAAAGGCATCACAAAAACGACTCCGCTACTAAAAATGGAAAAACTTAAGAAAAAGAAATATAACAGGGCAAAATAAAAAAAAAACACAAACTACAAACTGCTTACCCTGTGTATCAATCACCCACCCACTGTATGTTTAGCCTTTGTATTCTCACCCACCCTACTGCTTCCTATGTACAGGTACCCACTCAGTGTATGCCCACCCACTCTACTCCCACTCATTTACCTTATTCATTTAGTAGTGTATGGATGTTTTAATCCATCTTGATTTTCTTTCCAATGACCCAATGATTACTATGTGTGTTGAGAACAATAGTGTTATATACACAAATGTTGTATCTGATATAGTGCATATGATGCACTACATATGAGGGTCATTGTATTTCATAAAGTGTGTTGTCTAACTAATACGTTTTTTCTATTTTTACAGATAGAAGGATACTACTGTACCTCACCTTCTCTACATCCACTCATACTACTGCCAGCCTCTCTACCCCAACCACTAACTATACTCTTCCCTCTTTATCCTCATTCACTTTACATTACCCTAACTACCCCCACCCACTTACCCTACTGACATTTCTTTTACTACCATTGTACCCTACTGTCTCTTCCCTCATTCATACACCTTAACCAGAACCTCTCTACCCTATCCAGCCCGTTCCTACCCTCTTCACTCGTACCCATTCACCCAAATGCTACAGAATCTATTCATACTTCTTCACCCTTCTCCCACCATCTATTACACTGTATATATTTGTAAATACAGATTACAAGGACTATTTAATGCTCGCATATATATAGATATATAAATACATATATTTGTTTAAACATTCATCCAAAATTGCGGCTATCATAACAGCCAATGAAATAGCTCAGTTGGATGCGTGGCTGATCTCAGCAATGACTGGGTGTGTATCTGCGGATACGACAGGCCCTCTCGCTGCATGGCACAAGTTCCCTCAGCCATATTCGGCACACTCTGATACCACGGCTAAATGCAGGCAAATGGCATGTTGTGCATTTGTCGACATGTCATAACCGCGGCTACCGACATTTTAAGAAAAACTCTGTCACAGAAAGATCAAGTGCTATAGGGGGAATGATAGTGAGCAGGGAAATAGAGGAGGACAGTAGGGTAGTGGGGGAGCTGGTACTGATGTTATGGAGTGCTCGGGTAGAGTTTGAAAGTGTGGAAAAACATTTATTTTTCATCATTTTTCCAAATAGCGGTGGCTATAAATAAAAGCGGTAATATCTGAACATTTCAAATACCAAAATAACAAGGCTGAAAATTGAGAGTTTTTTTGTCAAATTGTTCGACCTTTTTGGCAAATAAATAGATAGGGAGAGGCGTAAGGGACTAGATTAGGATAGGGGGAATGTTGAGGGCCTGTGGAGGGTCTTCCTCGCATTTATTTTAAAAAAGAGTGCAAACAAGTCGAGGGCAAAAGGAAAAGGTGCCTTAAACTTAACAGATGAGGAAAACGCACCCAATGTTGTCCCCATTAAGGCCATTCCAGTGTTCATGTCCTCCAGAGACTTGTTAAACTGTATTCGTATAATACCGCTTTGATATGAATATTGGCCTAAGCCCATTTGCGTTCCAAAGAAAACCGCGTTTGAAATGCTCCGATTTCTAATCGACTTTGCCGCCATTTTAAGAATCATCCGTCATTTTGATTTTAACTCTTCTTTTGTGTCCTAAAATGGTGGACTGTGTTTTCAACGACAGCCGAGCCGAACCACCTTTGAGTTGTGTCAACTTTTAGGCTGACTGAGAGCAGACTGTTTGTTCTATGCAACGAAAGATTGTGACTTGTATGAACTGCAATCCAAGTGTTGTCTGCGCTCACAAGCCTCATCCTCATCTGAACAATGGAACAATGGGGAGCAAACTCAAACCGTGTGCTTTGGTTGTAATATATTGTGTTCTTTCTGGAAACTGGGCTTACTATGAGCCGGAGACCCAATACTAACATTGTATCTTTGTGGACAAGCAAACTTGTTAAATCTGTTAAATAATATTGTCATATTTGTAATATGAACTGGGCACAAACCCTAGCATGTAAATTATTAGTTTGGAGAGGGGCTGGACAATGATTGGAAAATGTATAAAAGAACCCGTGTTAAGATGTCCAGCACTCTCACCCCTCACTGTGTCTGCTGGTACACACTGCGAGGTGTTGGGAGCCATATAGCTATCTGTTTTGCTTTGAATTCTGTACAGAAATAAAGATACTTGTATCTTTTGACCTGTGATTGGCGTATTTCATTTTGTTGTACTAAGCCTTGATATTTCTTTGGTCTTTTAGATAACGCCCAAATTAGGGACCCTCAAGATTGATGTCATCTAGCTGAAAAGAAGACAAGGTTATCGGACCGGGATCGCAGAGTGAACAAAAGGAGGCCCCTTTGTATGAGACGCAACACCCCAACAGTACTGCACAATCCGATCCCTGAACGGTGAGCACGCGGTTCGAGAGGGCATCTTGACGAGGGTCCCCATATCGAGGCAGGCTCTTTGCCGAAATCGCCAACCACGATGATCCTTTGTAATCCGATCGGACCTCCTTAGTCTTTAAAATTGGGTGAGTCGTGCCCCGATTCCTAAGAATCCTGATATTGGTTGCAGATTTTCACTCGCGAGTACAAACGACACCAGGTAACACCAATAATCTGACATGCCTGGCAAATTGTCTGCCTGTTTCAGGGGTTTATTCCGCAGAGACAGACAATCTTTGGGACGAGGTCAACCGGCACCACCTGATGGCTCACCGGCTTGGTTTGTGTACTGTAAATACGGCCCCAATGGTTTTGTATTTAATGATATTTGGCACAGACAAACTAGACATGCTTATGAATTTCAGTGGCCAGTTTATGGTAGTTTTGAAATTGCCCATATAGAGTATTTAGAGTCTAAATTGTTAAAGAAAAAGGCTAGGCGTGCAGCATTTGATGTAATTAAGGATTGGAAAAAGGAAGCTATGCAGCAACTTAAGAGTGTAGAGAAACACGCACGTCCATATATTTCTAATACAAAAAGCATTATTGTATGATCAACAGAAACAGTCGGAATCAATTAGAAGTATGGATAGGGCTTTTCAACTTGGAGGACAGAAAATATATCCGTCTCAGGATTTTCATACCTCAGACGAGCTAATTGATAAGCTTTTGAATGAGCGTAGGACTGTTGCTACTGCACCACCTCCTTATGTGACTCTCCCTGCTGTTTTACCTCTTCCCGCTATTGCACCTCCTCCTGTTGTTGTTCCTTTACCTCCCGTTGTTGCTCCTCCTCCCGTTGTTGTGCCTCTTCCTGTAGTTGTTAACCCTTCTGCAACCTTGCCCTTACCGACAGTTGCTGTTCCCTTAATTCCGCCTTTACCGCCAGCGGTAGTGTCTCCATTGCCTATTGAACAGGATTTGTCTGAACTTTCTTTTCCCAGTGGTTCTGCTCCACTTGTAGCGATTGAAGAGGCGAGTGCTGATTCAAGAATAGTGACTCGTACTACAGTATCTAAAGCTAGAAAAAGAGAATTGTAAGCATGGGCTAAGAAATATATAGAAGAAGGTGAAAAATCAGCTGTCTTAACTGTGATTTCTGACTAAGAAAGTATTCCCGAACAGAATGTTTTGATAGAGGGGATGGGAATGCATTTGTCTGATATTTGGAGTGATTTGACGGACATGAATGTCCCATATGGGTTGAGGGATTTGAATGTTTTAGCTTTTACATGAGCATATTGAGAGGGTATTTGAGTTTAAGAGGGAGTTAGATCGGTTACAGAATGAATGAAATAGATGGTAATAGATTGGAAGCCTCATATGTGCAGAAACGATTTCTTCATTCATGTAAAACAATGAGTGAAGAGACACGTATTTGCACAAGAGACGCGCTTAGATGGAGTTCGGATGTTTCAATTTCTCCCATTGAAGTATATGACACCTTTAGTCTGCATGCTCCGGCTATGCAAAGGAAAGTGTTACAGGTAATGGTAGAGTACCTACAGGATGAGTTTATGAAGAAAAAGGTTTGTTGTCTCGCAGATTTGCTGGTCATTTATAAGAGAGCATTTTCACCCGATACTGCTTTGACTACTTTGTCACTTGATTTAGCTTTGTTGCTTAATGAACGTTCAGAATTGCCTACTTCTCAATTGCCAATGAGGGAGGTTCCTCCGACATTTGATCCGAAAGTAGAAATTCCAGCTAATGCCTCAACCGGTGCAGCAGCCACTACTATTGAAGCTCATTATGTCTCACAGTTTCTTCATGTCCCATTTTCTAGACAGGAAGTCAATACCATTAGACAAACGATTCCAGATATCAAGAAAAATCTAACAGGATTTTATAAAGAAATTGAATATGTCTTGCATTTGTCAGTTTTCATGCTGGGTGATATAGTTTTGATGTTCCCTGTGATCCTACCTGCCAATTTATGGAAACAGATTAGAACTGTAGATGATCAGGCAGGACTGGGTGGCACATGGGTTAACTTGGTACGGACAGGTAGAGAAAGGAATGCTGGTGAGACACCGCCACAGGTGATATTGACACTGCCAGACAGAATAGTAACTAAATTGAAAACTTTGGTTCCAGAGAGAGGAATAGTTTGGTACAAGCTCACAGCTTGAATCCAGGGGAAATCTGAAGGTGCTACTGCATTTTTTAATCAGTTCGAACAAGTGTTTTCAGATTTCAGCAGTCAGGACTTAAGTACCAAGTCTCAGGAAAAGGGCTGTTTGTAGACAAATTTGTGCATGGATTGTTGCCTGATATCCAATCACAAATTATGACTTCCGAAAGCGCATGGCAATCTAAATCACAGTCTGAAGTATTGCACATGACTCAGTATTATGAAAATAGAGTCAATACTGAAAAAGAGAGTATAGAAAAGAAGAATGGAGACTTGAAAACAAAAGTATTGTTGCAGCAAATAGTAAGAGGAACCAGAGATGGGAATACACAGTTTAGAGGTCAGTTTGCACCACAGAGTAGTGCACAAATGGGTCCTGTACACATGAACCAATGTGCCTATTGCAGACAGGAAGGTCATTGGCGAGCACAATGCCCGATCCTTCCTCAGCAATCAAATAACACGTATGGTACCATGGGTAGATGATCCAAAAGCCGTCCTGGGATAGGGGGTCCTGGTAGAAGTCAGTTTGCTCAAAATCAACAGTCATTTTCACAGGATAGTCAGCAGCATAGTGTTAATAATGGGAACATTTTTGATAATCCTTTGACTGTCTATTTTTCTGAGGATCTTGCATTTGATGAACTGTTCCGTTAGGACAGCCCAAAGCAGAGTCTGGAACCAGTTCCTATTCCCGTCGATCAGAAAGGGCCCTATGTTGAAATGAAGGTGGAGAATAGGAAGCATCTATTTTTGATAGATACAGGGGCACAGAAGGGTTCAGTTGATCATTTGCGGGTTCCAGATATTCCACTGTCAGGGCAGAACAACATTTATGTAGGGTTCTCTGGTACGCCAGTGGTTAGTCCGGTTTCTCAGCCGGTACCAATTTCACTGGGGCCATTCACTGATTCATGTCCATTTCCTTTGATGATGAATTGTGGCAAAAATGTGTTGGGGTTGAATCTGTTGAAATAATTGAATGCTGTAATTTACTGTTCTCCGGATGGAGTGCATTTAACGATTTTACCTCAAGGAACTTCTGCTTCACAATTCTTGACTATGCCTTTTCCGACTGAATTGGATAAGGTTCCGCCATGTTTATGGGTGATTGATGATAATGACGTTGGTATTTTGCAAATTGAGCCTATTAAAATTGTGTTGAAACCAGGTGTTAAACTACCACGTATTCCACAGTATAAGATTTCAGTTGACGGTGAACAAGCTTTAGATAGTATCGTTTCTGATTTTGTTCATCGAGGAGTGATTCAGGAAATTGCAGGAAGTTTGTGTAATAGTCTGATTTTACCGGTGTATAAGAAAGGGGATGATGCAATTCCTTTCCATTTTATTATTGATTTGCGCGCTATCAACAAGATTGTTGCTCCACAATTTCAGATTGTGCCTGATGTGACTACTATATTGACAATGATTCCAGCTTCAGCTACTCATTTCAGTTTTGTGGATCTAAAGAATGCTTTGTTTAGTATTCCTGTACATGTTGGCAGTAGATATTTGTTCCCGTTCACCCTATGGGGATGCTCGTTTACATTTACTCGTGTGCCACAAGGGTAAACTGAGAGTCCAAGCATGTATAGTAGAGCTTTGAAGGAACAGCTTAAAATGCTTGAGTTGCCTTCCACATGCATGTTGTTGCAGTATGTTGACAATCTTCTTTTAGCTGCAGATTCAGAAGTTGCTTGCAAGGAGGGCACCGTGTTGCTGCTTATCCATCTAGTGGAACATGGGCATAACGCTTCATTAAAAAAGTTACAATATTGTCGACAGGAGGTCACCTATTTAGGCTATCTCCTGTCAAAGGAGGGGAGAAGACTGACACCTGAACGGATTCAAAGCATCTCTAGCATGTCTGTCCCAAATACACAGAAAGAGCTCAGAGCCTTGACAGGCATGACTTCCTACTGTAGACAGTGGATCCCTAACTTCTCATTAATGATAAAAACCAATGTTGGCATTGACAAAGAAGGGCATTTCTTTGCCTTTACCGTGGAACATGAATTGCCAGCTTTTGATCTGCTCAAGGCTGTGTTGTGTTCAGCACCAGTTTTGGGCACACCAAATTACGACAAAGCCTTTATTTTGTATGTGCATGAATGTGATGGATGCGCTTTGGTTGTGTTAACGCAGGAGCATGGAGGAAAGAATAGACTGTGCATTTATTTTTTCTCCACGCTTAACCCGCGCTTTTCCGAGATGTTTGAGAGCTGCTGCTGCTGCATCTGTAAAACAAAGTGAGGGTATGGTTCTGGGTCACTCCTTAACCGTGATGGTACCTCACTCTGTAGACGTTCTAGTAAATAAAACGCAGATGCAACATCTCACATCAGCATGACTAACAAAGTATGAGTTGATTCTTTTTACACCGCATATCCAAATTAAGAGATGTTGCTCACATAATCTGGCCGAACTATTGCCTCTTCCGCAAGAAATTGCTTGCAGTGAAAAGATGTCACATAACTGCCTCTATACCACAGAACAAGAGACTAAGGGCAGAATTGATTTAAGTGATACACTGTTAAAAGATCCACAAGGGGAGCTGTTTTGCGATGGCTCCTGCTTCAAACCTCTGGATTGTACATCCACTGCTGCTTATGCAATCACTACATTAAGCACTATTTTGGAAACCAAAAGAATTCTGCATAACTCCGCGCAAGCCACAGAGATTATTGCATTGACTCGAGCTTGTGAATTTTCCGAAGGGCTTAGTGTGAATATATTTACAGACAGTCAGTATGCCTTATGGGGTGGTTCACAACTTCAATCGATTATCGGCAGAAAGAGGTTTCTTGACCTCGCATAGAACTAAGATACAACATGGCACTTTGATAGTTCGGCTACTTTCAGCACTTGCGCTTCCTACTCAGTCAGCGATAATGAAGTGCGCAGCACACCAGAAAGTAACAGATGATGTGGGGAGAGGAAACACTTTTGTTGACAGAATAGCCAAACAGACTGCCACCGATTTGCATTCCAAAATGTATATAATGAAAGAGGTCACTCACACTTGTGTGATAGATGTAGGGATTGGCTGCATAAAAGAAATTCAGGCTGATGTCACTTCAGACGAGCTTAAAGTGGGCTGAGGGTTTAGCAAGTTTAGATGATGAAGGTTGATGGGTAGATAATGGGAAAACAAAAATGGATGCTGCCCGATGCTTATTTTACCGCTATGGTTACGATGGCTCATGGTCCAACTCACATATGCACCAAAAAGATTTGTAAACTGTTAGAACCTGTCTGGGTGAATGTAAATATCTCAAAAACTGCTGAGCGTTTTGTCCAAAATTGCATCGTATGCTTACAGCACAATGTTGGGAAAGATACATCGACCCTGAGGGGTAGTTTTGGTCCCCCCTCTATGCCTTTTGAGGTTATACACTTAGATTTTATTGAAATAGAGCTTTGTCAGAATTATGAGTATGTTCTGGTAGTTATTTGCGCTTTCAATAAATGGGTAAAACCTTTCCTTTAAAAGATGCCACAGCAATGATGACGGCGAAAACCATGCTAAAGGAATATTTTCCTATGTTTGGTTTGCTGATATTCATTTGGTCGGACAATGGTCCACATTTTATCACTGCTGTTTTCCTGCAAGTATGCGCGGGATTACAGATCGATAAACGGTTCCATTCGGCCAGGCACGCTCAGAGTGCCGGACTTGTAGAACGCCATAATGGTATATTAAAGAATAAGATGGCGAATAGCAATTTGAAATGGCCAGATGCCTTACCGATAGCTCTATTGTCCATGCAGACGACCGCACAGTCGAGGACAGGGCTCTCTCCCTATGAGATAAGCATGGGGAGACCAGCCAATATTTGGAATGTACCTAAACCCAAGCTACTAAAAGATGTAGAGCATTTGCTCCTTTCTGAGTACTGTGACCAGTTAACTCAAAACTTGTATTTGATTTATCAATAGGTGCGAGAAGCCCTCCCAGTAAAATACGAGGGGCCAGGTCATCGACTCCGACCTGGCGATTGGGTGCTCGTAAAATTATTTGAAAGAGCCTCCTGTCTCGCATCTCGCTGGAGAGGACCGTACCAAGTCCTCTTGGCCACACAGACCGCTGTACGAGTAGAAGGGAAACAGCACTGGATCCACGCAACGCACATCAAGAAGATTCCTTTTCCTCTGCCCCACGACAAAGGAGAAGAAAAGGAGATTGTTCACTTTGATACTCATCACAAGCCTGTTTTGTCTACGGAAATCCTTCCTGAGCCCGTGGGGCCTGAGGAGCCTGCTGCTTTGCCTTCAAGTTCTTCTTTGGATCTTTCTTCACCGTTGAGAAATCTTGCTTCCACTTCATCACTTCCTTCAGGAAGCGACGACACTCTGTTCGCAGATCAGACTGTACCTGGAGTATTGAGGTACGATCTGCATCCGAGACACCGGACTCACAGCACAGCATCGGCTGTGCCCACAAGGAATCATCATTGAGCCAGTTCCTTGTCACTCTTTTGCTGAAAACTAAATAAGAGGCAGGGACCGGCAAAGTTACCTTCAAGCAAGATAGGTCACGTGGTCAGGAGCCACCAACAGATGAACTAAAAGAGCCTAACAGAGAGGCTTCTAAACGTACTCTGAGAAACAATGTCCTTTCCTAAATCCACTCATGCGGAGCAAGCTATTGGTCTTGTGGCTGACAAAGAATCTGTTCATCAAAGATCATGGTCTCTGAGGACCCACTGTTTTTTAATCACAGTACTGGTCTGTTTAATAGTTATATTTGTGCTTGGGTTCTGGTACATGGATAGGGTGCGTCCACTTGAGACTTTGTTACCCACTGAAATTATCTCCACTGTGTCTCCACCTTTCGTGCATCTGCACACTCTTCCTCCTCAAGACTCCCAACATAGACAGGGTTGTCATAATAACACCTTCCTAATGTTCATGAATGCGACCCATGCGATTCTGAACAGAACAAATTGCTGGGTGTGTTCACACTTGCTACAACACGGGGAAAAGGGACTGGGCAGGTATTTTCATCCTCTTCCTTTAACTACTGCATGCTACGCCTCGCTCAGGGCATTATTCTTTGGTCATTGAAACAATAGTATTTCTGGGAACTTCAATGGGACAAATCTAAATGAATTTGAAAAATGAGTCCTAACTTTTTTTTAAATTAAATTTAAAGTGCATATTGGTTAATTAAAACCTTATACACTAACAAAAAACAATTACATCAATAGCAAAGAACAGGAAACATACATTAATTTCATATTATCCATACATAAGAAAAAGTAGTACATAAAATTTAGCAAATTGCTCGCTTCCAAATATAAAAAGCTGCCCAAATAAAAACCTTAATTTCACCATCATAAATTACTGACCAAAATTGATTAGATTCTATCCTTTGAAGGTCACCAACTAGATTTGAATAGCCTTTAAAATACCATTCCTTTAATTTAGTACACATAGTTAGAATGTGTCTTGCTGTCTCCACCTCTAATTTACAGTGCCTGCACAATCTTTCAGCACGGAGTATATTAACCCAAGCCCCAGTTATTTAATTACATGGGAGAGTATTCATACGTAACTGTAAAATAAATCTCCTCAGAGTCCAATTACCCGTGTTTAACAAATATTGTTTCGGGGTGGCTGGTTTAAAGCCTTGAAGAGCATACACTGTATATCGGGGGATATTATATAAATAGGACTGATTTTCACACAAATCCCAAATACATGCTTTTTCTTTAAGGTTTTTCAAAATACGTACAATATTATCCTTCCCGTGAATTCATTAAAACCTAGGATTTCAAGAAAGGCTAGTGCTGTATTTTGTAAGCTAACCATATAGGAGTTCTTAAACCTACCTTCGCTCTTATTTTTTCCTATGAGGCCAAGAAGGTTTTCATTCCCCTCTTTCCCCAGTATTATTTAAAAAAAGAGTTTACAGCATCCTATTTTCCACCACGTGGAAAGAGAAGTAATCCCCAACTTGCATCTTATTGCTTGTATAGGCACAGCTTTGGATAGCCCAAGAACTGGCCTCCAAAGCTTCCCTTCGAGTTGGTCTAATTTTCTGAGATATTTACTTTCCACAGTTTCTATAGCATACATGATTCCAGGAATAATACAGCTCTTATATATTTCTAAAAAACCTTCAATGGAGTGACCGCCCTTACTAGCCATGTATGTCCTTATCACATTCCATTTCTTTAAAATGTTCAAATTAACTACCTCTTGAAAAAAGTTAATACATGGTTTACTCAGGATGGGCATCCCCAAATAGGGATAGGCATCAACAACCTCCAATTCAATATTATTAATATGCCATCTGGAAATAAGCCTTTTCTTTTCCTGTTTAGTAACTCTGAATGCCATACATTTTTGTTTTATTTATATTAATATTGAGGTTGTTTGCCTCCGAATAAACAGACAGACCATTCAACATTCTTTGCAGTCCTAATGGCGTTTTATCTATGAGGATTGTATCGTCTGCATACATAAGTCCGCATATTGGTTTCCCAGCCACAATAGGTGGGAAATTGTTAAGGAACTTAAAACTCTCCCACATATCTAACACATGTAGATTATACAGTATGGGGGAGGTAACACAACCCTGCTTGAGTCCAGTATTAGTTCTAATCTCAGATGACAACATCCTTCCTTTACCCAAGCAGATAGTCACCGTAGTATCCCTATATATTTCCTCCAAAAAATGAAGGATTTTCGGACAAATCTTTTTACCTCTCAATTTGTCCCACAAAAGACCCCTATTGACACAGTCAAAGGCTTTCGAGTAATCTACAAAACATACATATAATTTTTCCACCTTGTCCTTTGAATTAGCTATGATGTAGTTCAGCATGGTCAGATTATCCAGGGTACTATATCCCTTTCGGAAACCCGTTTGTTGAATAGAGAGAAGACTATTATCCTCTATCCAATTATTCAAGCTGTTCACTAACAAGGAGCAAAAGATTTTACAACTACTATCCGCCATTGCAAGGAGGCTATAAATATCCGGCAGTTTTCTGTCCCCTTTTCAAAATAGGGACAACAATAGCTTTCTTCCAGCTTTCCGGTATAATACCTGTTTCCCATATGCTCATAAATAGTCGGAGAAAAATACCTGCCCATTTCTTAGGGTTTTGTTTTATAGCAATGTTGGCCAGCCCATCCGGCCCTGGGGCACGAGAGGAATTCATTTTTGAAATCACTTTAAGAATATCTGTAATATCAAAAGGGAAATTGGCCGTACTGCATGGGTATAAGCTAGTATTTGCAGATATGTGACTGGTCTTGAAAAAGAGATCAGTAATATATTGTTTCCAAACCTCCTGACCAACATCATTATTTTCCCTGTTATCTTCCTCCATTAAAACTTGGCGATAGAGATACCAAACTTTTTTGAGTCATGAGTTCTACATAACTTATATATGCATCTCCAATTTGCATTGTTGGTATTGTATTTATAATCCTTTATCCAATTTTTATAGTGCGTCTTTATGTTACTAATTCTTTTACTTCTCTCGTTATCATCTAAGTCACATATCTGCTTAAGTTTTCGAATGTCGCGCTTCATCTCTTTTTTTCTATCATAAATTGCTTGATCAAACTGATGTGTGTAGTTTTTCCCCTTTGTACTTTTCAAAATAACGTTACTATTTGTACGACGTATCATACCCAACAGATTGGTAATAGAATTAAGCCCATTACAGGCAATATCATGGCCATCAATAATTAAACGGTCAAACAAGCCATTAAAAAAGGCTAGGTTTTTATCAGACCAAGTAATCCTATTTCCACTTGCTGAAAATTGTATATTCATCTCCTTGCCCACTCCCCATCTTTGGGTTCCTGGGTCGTAGATAAATTTACCCCTAAGAGGTGCGTGATCACTCAGCAAGATATCTACATGCTCTAAAGAGATGTTTGAAAGTCTTTGGTTTTTATTAACGAACATGTAGTCTAGCCTATAGGAAACCTTTCCATTTGTCCAGGTATTCCCATCCCCTGTACCTATATTTGTTTCCAAATACGTAAGCCCCCAGTCAGACATCAAGTTCATCCATCGACAGCCTAATAGGGTCTGCTGGTTTTGCCCCCCAACCCCGGGACAATCCTGTAATTCTATTGATGCAATTATAGCTGTTTCCTCCCACAGTTCTTTATACCCATTCATATCCTTTATAGCTATATTACAATGGGCATTAAAGTCTCCCACTATACAGATATCAGAGTCAGGTGATTCCAAAATCCAACTATCAAGAATTAAGTTGAGATACTCCTCAATCTCCCGAATGTTATCCCCACCTGGTTGAGAATAGATATTTATAAGAAGAAGTTTCCTTGTAGAGCTTCCTCTGTTAATAGATGCGCACATGACATTCCGAAGGTTCCCATGTTTCTCATATGGTTTATAATTATAATAATTTTTTATCCCAATACAAAGCCCTCCATAAGGACGACCCTTCTCACCTTTATTGGCTGTTTTATGCCATATATTATATCCATCCAATAAAATTTCCCCAGTGATCCAAGTTTCTTGGAGGCCAAAAATGTCACTCTCCAAGAGTAATTGAATTCCATCCTTATGTAAAAGGGAGTTAAAACCCCTGCAATTCCAAGAGAGGAGAGTGTATACATTAATACATACCTCATCTCAGTTTGGGCATGGGATATTTCCTTCCTAAGATGTTATCTCCTTTAAACTTCTTCCAGATTCCATACAAGTCAGGGGGAGCCCCTCAAAGCCCCTATTTACTGCACCAATATTTTTATATATGGGAGAATTACATATCACTATTTCATATTCATTCCACCATATTCCATTAGAATTTTCCCAACTTCCAATTTCTGGTAGGATAATGGATTCGATGTCCACTGTATTAATATTTTGTAACTGCGGTATAGATGACAATTTATTCAATAACCATGTCCGGTTTAAAAAGGGGCTTGCTTTCGTCTGTAGTACCCTTTTCTATAATCTTTATAGTTTTTCCCACTGGGAGCAAAGGCTCTTCCTTCATTCCAACAGAGTTTGCCATGCCAATTTTATAATTACTATGCATGGCCAGATGCTCCATCTCCCTAATATATATTGCCTGTTCTGTTTTAGTGAGGGGCATAGCATTACTATTTCGAGGTATTGTGACATATTTAAAATTATTTTCCATAGGTACCATATCCTTGGGTCCTAATTCCTCCAGCACCTGCTTATTACTTTTTAACCAGTTCTGTAGAGCCCCATATTTTGTTTTCGTTTTTTTGCCTAGATCCAGTTTCTGCTGATGTTCAATAATTTCAAAGTGATTCCCCACTTCTACACATTCAGAATCTGGAGAAACCATAGCTGCTAGAGCCATCGTATTCTTTTTAATTTTTTTAGTAGTTATGACTTTAGCCATTGCCACCCTTTTCCGAGTGGGCCTTCTATTTTTCCTTTTACGCCTAGTGCGTCTCTTCAAACCTTGAGATACTGTTACTTTAACAACACTCTCATTTGGAGTTATTTCTTCTGGTATATTATCCCTAGGATTGGACAACTCATGGGGGGGGTGGATTATGCTGAGCATATTCTTTCTTACTATCGTTTTCGGCCGCTAGGACCAATTTGCTCAGATCTCCTAAATCATCACTTATTTCCATTGGATACTTCCCCGCCCCCCAGTATTCCTTTATCCCAGTCGCAAGGGATCTAGTATTGTCAATATTCTGTTGTACCAGTTCCTTAATATCCATTTGTTCTTTAGGCCTTGAAACACTTGTGTATAGGCGCGTTACAAATGCCATATCATATCATATCAAGCAACTTAGTACAAATAGTCAATAAAAAATCCATCATAGTAGTTAGTGCGTCAAATTTTTCTCCAACCTCAAGAGAATTTTCATTAGCCCCACTCATATCTCTATTAATAGAATTATTAAATGAGTTTTCTGTAGGGTTCCATGACATCTCTCCCTCATTGCCAGCATCTTCTTCTTGTGCAAATTTAGTTAAATCTGGAGTATCAGATAGATTAGATCCAATAATATTATTCATTTCAGTATCCTCAACTGCAGAAAGGTTTGGGTCATTATCTGTTCCCATAGATTGCCGCCTCAAATTGTGCACTAGTGCCAGCAGAGAGTTATTATCAATCATTGAACTGTTAGATGGGGGTGGGTGGGGTTGTTCAATATCAGGTACCACAACTTTTTCTTTAATAGTTAAAAAACTAAATATTTTGGGTTGACTAGGTGCATCTTTAAACTCACCAATAGGCTTCTTCTTCTCTCCCTTCCTATTATTTTTTCTTTTC
Organism: Ambystoma mexicanum; assembly: GCF_040938575.1. Taxonomy (NCBI): domain Eukaryota; kingdom Metazoa; phylum Chordata; class Amphibia; order Caudata; family Ambystomatidae; genus Ambystoma; species Ambystoma mexicanum. The sequence continues at coordinate 202,521,886 of NC_090937.1, read as the reverse complement.
CCCACCTTCTTAGTTTCTACCGTTATATTAATTATTGGTGTACTTTGTTTACCTTTTTTTGACCTAAGATTATGAGAACATGGGCTTGGAGCCATAGTAATAGAAGGTACAAAATATTTATAGAATACCACCTTCTAACCTACCAAACAGTAGGTCAGATAAAATATTGCTGGTCTGTATATTCAATCACCAATTCAAAAATGTGAACAATGTTCACGATACACACCTATCACTATGGGTGGTGAAACAGAAAACGCACTCAATAGAAAAAAACCGATATAAAAATCCAAAGTGTAAAAATATTCAGGAAAAGCGAGCAATTTAAAACTCGTATTATATAATGAGACCCCTATTATATTTTTGGCGTTATGGAATCAGTATTAAGAAGATAAAATAAGGAGTGGCTATCCACCACTATTATAGAGCAGATATGACACTAGTCTCATAACAGCAATGGGTACAATTGTCAAATACCACAAATCCACCTGGTTTTGGAACGCCCGACAGCTTAAGGAGCAGGCCTTAGTCCGACTCTCCCCCCCACCAGGTGGTTGTATTGCGGTGTATTTGCGATCTTGGTCACTTACGCCAAGTCCAGACCACCAAAAATACGATTTATCTACTCCCAGCTTTCTTATCGTTTATACTTGTGTCCACAGCGCTCCAAGCAGCCGCAAAACAGTCGGCGCCCTTTACACCTATCGGGCTTAACGCCGCTCGGGCGGCTGTCTCCTCGTTATCAGGGGATCCGGAGTCACATGATCGTGACGTGTGTGCACCCCAGCCCCGCCTCCTCCAGGAAACAACGGGCTATGGCACCAGCAAGAGCGTTTCCCAGCTTCCAGTGCTGGCAATTATAAACAAAGCCTCCATTAGGGTAAGTGCATTCGATTTATAGGCAGCAAAGTTCGGGATGTTTGGGATGTTCTCTCTTTGCGAATAGAAGCAAACTCAATGCTGCTTCTATTAGGCCTTCTGATAGACTCTCTAGACATTTTCAATCACTGATTTCCTTCAAGATGCCTCCCGTAGGCAACCGGGATGCCACGCCTCCTTCCTATACTATTAATCATAGCCCCAACTCTGTTTCCTTCTGTATACAAAGGGAAGGTTCTCAGCCAATGGGTACATTCGACGGTTGTACTAACATTGCAAATCTAACCAGTGAGGACAGACCTTTGTATGTAGGAGACCCTGTTTACTTTGTTTGTGACAATGAAGCTTATCCTTGGTTACCCAGAGATTAGCAGGGAACGTGTTACTTGGGTATCTTGTTACCAGGGGTATATGTGGCTACCACCTCTGAAGTCTATAGAGCTCGTCCAAGGTGGGATGAGAATGGTGATACTCCTTCACAAGTCATGGGTGATGTAGCAAAATCCTTTGTGCCATTTCGGGGACAGATAATGAATTCCGGGGATATCAGAAGACTAGCAAGGGTACCGGAAAAAAACATCAATAGAACCACTGATATTCTGTGCAACATGACGCTGGAGCAAAAGGCAAATAGATTAGTGGCCCTCCAAAATAGGATGGTGTTAGACGTCATCCTAGCTGAGCGTGGTGGGGTATGTAAATTGGTGGGCTCTGCGTGCTGTGTTTTTGGACCTGACTCCTCCCCTACCATATTTAAGGCAATACAAAATCTACATACCTTGAGTACTGAAGTACATGTCCCCAAGGAGAACTGGAATCTTAGTGCTTGGTTCTGGGGCTTGTTACGATCATGGTGTTGGAAGCTCTTTGCAGTCCTAATGATAGTTCTTAGTGTTCTATTGTCTTGTTGTTGTTGTGTACAATGTCTCCCTACCATATGTTCAATGTTAGAAGGATGTTGTGCACAAACAATAGGTACACTAGGACCAAAGGGACATACGCCCAAGGAAACTGCTAATGTTTTAGTAATGAAGGATATTACCATCAAGGAACTTATGGCGATTGATATTTCTGAAGAATGTGATTCAGGATGTACGGACATTGAGGCATAGGGTTTTGAATAAAGCAAATGTTTGAGTAATGCTCTTGGCTTAGGCCAAAAGGAGGGTTTGCTAAACTGTATTCGTAAATTACCACATTGATATGAATAATGGCCTATACCCATTCGCGTTGCACGGAAAACCGTGTTTGAAATGCTCCGATTTCTAATCGACTTCGCCGCCATTTGAAGAATCATCCGCAATTTTGATGTTAACTCTTGTTTTGTGTCCTAAAATGGTGGACTGTGTTTTCAACTACAGCCGAGCGAACCAACTTTGAGTTGTGTCAACATTTAGGTTGACCGAGAGCAGACTGTTTGTTCTATGCAAAGAAACCTTGTGACTCGTATGAACTGCAATCCAAGTGTTGTCTGCACTCACAAGCCTCATCCTCAATGGAACAATGTAGTGCAAACTCAAACCATGTGCTTTGGTTGTAATATATTGTGTTCTTTCTTGAAACTAGGTTTACTATGAGCCGGAGACCCAATGCTACCATTGTAGCTTGATGGACAAGCAAACTTGTTAAATCTGTTAAATAATATTATCATATTTGGCATATGAACTGGGAACAAACCCTACCATGTCAATTATTAGTTTGGAGAGGGGCTGAACAATGATTGGAAACATGTATAAAAGAACCTGTGTTAAGATGTCCAGCACTCTCACCCTTAACTGTGTCTGCTGGTACACACTGCGAGGTGTTGGGAGCCAGATAGGTATCTGTTTTGCTTTCAATTCTGTACAGAAATAAAGATACTTGTATCTTTCGACCAGTGATTGGCGTATTTCATTTTGTGGTACTAAGCCTCGATATTTCTTTGGGCTTTCAGACTGAGGCTGGCTTGTGATGCTCAGGCACACTTTCAAGGAAAGCATTTTATGGCGTCGCAAAATGTGCATCCATTTTAAAGTTTCTTTATTCATGTTGCCAGCGCAACCATTATCAGAATTAAGTGAAGTGCTCACTTTGAAAGGGGCTGTGCCGCCATTTTAAAGTTTGTTTATTCGTGGTTGCCAGGACAACCAGTGTCAATGGAGCAAAGCAAAGTGCTCACATTGAAGGCCTCGGCTTACCCAGAGCATGGACAGTGATATAGTAAATGACACTTCAGTCACATTCTGATCATCTTTCACAGATAACTTTGCTTAAGTATTTGTATAATTCAAGTGTTGCCCTTTATAAAGGGGTATGCTACAAGGACATCTGATGCAAGTTGTTTGTTATTAAGCAGTTTGTGGTCTGTTGTTTGTGTACTACATCATAGTGCCAACCAGTTCATTTTCAATAGCAAATGTTCCTGGCCCTGTATTTTTTCTTTCATCATCAGGTGAACCCAAAGTATGTTCACCAAAAAACATGCTAGCTGTCTTTGGAACCAGTTATTCAAATTTTAGGAAGGAGGCACTCCATTATCACTGTTTAGGGTCTGCAGGTCAAGACATTTTAAAAAAGGTACCAGAACCAACTGGTTTGGGAGATGTGGGACTATATGAGAAAACAATTGGCAAGCTTGATAAACATTATTAAGTTCAGGAGAACATTATATTGGCACACTATCACTTTGCCAAAAGAGAACAGAAGGTGGAAGAATCCATTGAGGAGTAGTTCATCACAGCTTTGAGCAGTGAAGTGCCAATTTACACACTATCAGGAAGAACATCTCAGGGATCAAGCAATGATCAAGTGCTCAAATGACAAGATACGGAAATAGATGTGGAAAGAACGCAATCCTACATTAGCGACGGCCATTGAAATAGCAAAATGAATTGAGCACAGTGAGAGCTGCATTAAGGTACTTCACAGTAATGAGAACTCAGAGACCCCTAAGACAGTTCCAGAAGAAGGAGCAATAAACAAAACTACTAAGGCATCTCAGAAACTGGTGCCGACCATGGGCAGAAAGAATGACAAGAAAGGAAGAAAAATATAAAATGATGTCATGTCTCGAACCAATAGGAACACAGGACGAACATGGGGATCCTCTAGGGAATCGAATTTTACACAGAGCAGGAAATACTACAGGTGTGGCAGCAGTAACCATCTGCCCGATGATAAAGACTGTGTGGCAATCCTCGTAGTATGTCGGGTGTGTGGACGCAAGGGTCTTGTGGCCCGCTGTTGCAAGAACTTCAAATTCTTTGGTCAGATAAGAGAAGTTTATGAAGATGAATACAAAGGTGTGGAAAAAGTGGTTATCAACTCCTTTCAAGCTGTGTCAGGGAGAGTAAGAAGGAACAAGCCTTATGCCATGATTTCCACAAATGGAGTGGGATATCCATGCCGGGGACAATGGGGTGGATTATACCCTTGTGGGCATACAAGTATGCAGAAACAAATTTGCATGCTGAAATCTTCATGAACATAAATCAAAGCAAATGCATACAGGGACATAGCAATATATATTGTTGGTCAATTCAATTCCACGCTTGAATTTAAAGGGAGGAGAGCCATGAGTGTAATATATGTAGCCAGCAAAGGTGGAGAGTTGTTGTCCTGGGACGATCAGGCAGAATTGGCTATTCATCCAGAACAAGTATTTGCTGTTCAAGGTATGGGAGGTTACGATAATAATACTTTGGATATTGCAAACTGGCATCTAAGAGTATTTTATAAGAGACTCGAATGCCTCAAAGGTTTTGTGCATCACATTAAACTAAAAAAAGGAGCAACATGCACTTCATCAAAACTTTGAATGGTGCTGTTGGCCTTATGCAAGGAAGTGGAAGAGGACATTCTCAGGATGGAGAAGGAAGGCATTGTAGAAAATACTTAATCTTCTGAATGGATTAGTCCCATAGTTGTGGTGAGAAAACCAAATGGGGCGGTGAGAATTTGCATAGACCTTAGAAATCTGAATAACAATGTGGTGGCAGAAAAATGTCCTTTACCCAGGATTGATGATCTTTTAACAGGTGTAGCTGGGGCTCAGGCATTCTCTATTTTGGACCTCAGAGCAGCTTACCACCAAATTGAGCTTCACAAAGACTCAATGGACTTGATGGCATTCATTATGCCTATTGGGCTGTTCAGATGCCGTAGGATGCCATTTGGTTTGGTATCTGCTCCAAGTGTATTTCAGAATGTCATGTATCACTTGCTGAGCAGCGAGAAAGGAGTGTCATGCTTTCAGGATGTTGTTTTGGTTTGTGGTGTGAATGTGGAAGAGCATGATGGTAGTTTTCAAAGGGCGTTGGAGATTTTGAATGAGGCTGCCTGAAGATTGCCAGGGGGAAGTGTACTTTCCGGGCAAGCAAAGTGAAGTATATGGGCCATGGGATTTCTTGAGAAGGGGTGAGACAGAAACATGACACAGTGGAAGCAATCAGGGGCATGACGTGTCCAAATAATGAGAATGATGTATATTCTTTTCGGGGTCTTGTAGAATTTTGTAGTAAATGTATTGAAAATCTTTCGGACAAGACAAGAAACATGAGGAAACTCACCAAGAAGGGTACCATTTTTCGATGGGATGATATATGTTTGAAAGAATTTGAAAATGTCAAGCAATGCATTGTCAATGCCCTTGTGTTATCAGGGTTTGTGGATGAACCGAATACAATAGTTTATGCGGATGCCAGTGTCACAGGTCTGGGGGCTGTGTTAATGCGAGAACGGCATGGAGATTTATTGACCATTGTGTTTGCTTCCAGGACATTAAAGGAGGTGGAGGTGAGATACTCAGTGGTGGAAAAAGAAGCTTTGACATGTATGTGGGCAGTTAACAAGTTCAAAGCATATGTGTGCAGGCGTGAATTCACCATTAGGACATATCACAAACCTTTGAGCAATATTTTTTCCGAAGGTGGTTTAGAACGTGTATCTAGGAGGATTATGAAGTGGGTCAGAAGTTTGCAGGTCCTGCAGTATCATATGGAGTATGTTCAGGATAAGAGCAATCTGGTTGCTGATGCTCTATACAGGTCTGCGGTAAGAGAACAGAAGCGTGGTGTGTCTCAAATGGAAGATGTAGAAAATGCTGCCTAGATCTTTCTGGTGCAAGAGAGTATCAAAAGAGTTGAATGGGATGCAACATGTTCTATGGGTGAGGCTTACTAATCAGAGAATATGTGCTGCTACAAAACAAAGCAACAAAACTTCTGGAGAAAGTGAAACACAACTTGCTGTTAGGAGAATTTGTGCTGCTGAACAACAAATTAATTGAACTGCTGAAGAACTTCAAGCAAGACTTACTGATGTGAGGATTCGTGCTGCCAAAAAATGAAGCAATGAAACTGCTGAAGAAACTGAAGTGAGATTTATCAATCAGAGATTTAAAAATCTGAGAATGGACATCCCGGGCAAAGGGTAGTAATATATAAAATGTAAATGTTGACCAGCTTATTATATGCAAAGCTTGGCAGCAAGTATAGTGAACATCTGGGCTATCTTGATAAGATTGGAAACTTGGACTTGCAGGGTAAACAGACCCCTGCGACTCATTCATGAACTCACTGAATTATCACACTGGGTTCGATAATGTGACCTTCAAGTTATACGCAGACTCCTGTAGCAATCAAATAACCTACTGAGCACCCTCGCTGGTATTTTAATGTTCATGGCATCATAAACACAGATCTCTGTAATTAATGTACTGCTGCACTACACTATTTTAATGGGATTTCAACACGTGAGCTGCAAATTACACTGATCCTCTGTAGCAGGCTCATTAAACCACTTGTTCTGAGGTAAGGTATGGAATGGTAGGTAAAGTGTTCTTGTAGAGCAACCTTCTGCCCAACATGCCGAGGGACTAATAGCAATAGAACCTTAGGAGGGGTGGCATTACCGGTTGGTTAATGCCCGCCATCTCGGGTTTTACTGCTTTATTAATTTCATATGTACTCCCTCAACTATGTCCTATTTTCATTTTCTACCTCTCCCTCAACTAAATCCTATTTAAGTGTCTATCTCTCCCTGAACACAGTCTCACTCTCTTTCAGCTAAAATGTATTCCCTTCACCATTGTAGCAACCTCTTCCCTCTACTTCCGCCTACACGACTTAGACCAAAAGGGAACCCTGCATAACATAATTAGGATGCTTTAGCCACAACCAGTCGAAACTCTTTCACTGATCCCTGATAAAGTTTGGGTGCCCTCGTTTCGACCTAAAAGGCCAATATTGAGGCGTTTTGGAATCTGATTCAATAAGTTCACCCAGGCTTAATGTTCTCCACATAAGCTATGATCAAATTCCACAAGTACGTACATCTGAGATTCAGCAGTAGCTGGATGATCCATCATATCATCATAGCAGGTTTGGCATCCTCACAAAACAGTAAATGTTAAAGGACGTTGTGATCCATTTTCCAATGCCTCGAAACATTAATGTACCAATTCAGGAGATTGATAAGGGTAGAGCAATCCACACATTCTCATTTGACACCTTCCAACAAATGTTAATTTCCAACTTAAATAAGGTCTGTAAAAATATCACCCATGTTTCCCAGAAAAATGGGAGTAATAGATCTCGGTACGAGGTAACTGCTGCCATAAATCACATGGTCTAATATGTGTTTAGTTCTGGAATTACAGTATATATCGATCACTGTAAACACACACTGCTTTGTCTAACCACACAGTTCGAGCCAGAGTTCCTACACCTAAGATGTAAGCGCCACCTGACAATTTAGGGTATTGGTGCATACACTTTGGTAATCGTAAACGTTTATCCATTCTGCATAAACTGAGCAAAATCCCAGGGTCCCATGCAGTCAAAGAGGCCCTGCCAGTTCTTAACTTAGGTACTCAGTATTTGAACTGTGTTTAACATTTCTGAGCAGATATCAACACCAAGACTCCCAACCCTAGACGCCAAAAGATTCCAATAGTTTAGGTGGGTCTCTTGGGGACAATCTTGAATGTAAATATTGCTAAACACAATTCACAGCTTTCTGCCAGAAAACTGGCAATTTCTTTTCCAAACAATGATCTACATTTTTGGTAAAGACAAGATACATGAAGAAGTATAGCCCCTCAGCAGAGTAAGTGCCTATCGGAGCAGGAAAAAAAATGAAAAGAATATGTCTACCATTGTGCAAAAATGTCTCTTCTCCTTAACGACCCCCAATTGAACCTGCACGCCCCACTACAGAGCCCCAGCCCACCAGCACCTACTTGGACCTCTGTCACAGAAGAGCACTTGCTGTGAGGAAGGTAAGTCTGGGCTGGATTCTACCATACGTTTTCTCTATACTGTCAGAGAGAACCTAAATTTGCATTAAACTAGAATTTGAGAAAAAAGTGATCATCCTCACAAATGTTGTAGATAGGAAAACGTACAGCAAACCAAAGTCTAACACATTATACAGTAGCCACTTACATGTTTTTTAGGCAAACTCTTCTTCTTTGGTCTTTGAAAGATTTATTTTGCCATTATGCCATTATAATGTCACACAGTCAAAAACACTTCACTGGCAGATTTTGTTAAGATATCAAGCAAGCATTTCAGCAAATATCACTTTTCAGCAGCACTTTTGAGTCTCTCCACAGAGAACATGTAATAAGAGTAAACACTAGAATTGTGCCTAGGAACAAGAGGAAAACCCTCAGAAGCCCTCTTGAAGAGCTAGATCACAATTATTGATTTTGGACACTCCCTTTTATTATTCTTAAATCAATGCACATGATGACCTCCTTTGTACATCAGATAGAAGGTTCCATCTAGATCTTCAGCTTGTCTGTTTTTCAGAGATTTGTTGGTTAAATAAAAGTGTTTAAAGTTAGTAGCAAATTATCCCTTGACTCGTGTCGCCACAGCTGTGCATGCATATTTCTGCTGGTGTTCGGTACTTAAATATTCCAATTGCATATAAAGCTGTTTTATTCACTTATTGTCTTTAGCCATTTTTCTTTCATTCCACTAATGAACGATTCTGTAGCACCAACCTGTTCTTCATGATTGACTGAAATCTTTGCAAGCTCTGCAGCCATTTCTCACTTTGCAAAGTGGCACTGTGAAGGTCAGCAAATAGCGTTTCTATAGTTTGATGCCTTCTTTCCATGTGGGTAGGCAAAGCAGCCAATAATATACTTAGCTGAGCTTCCTCGTATAGTGGTTCAGTTTGACGTATTCTTCAGTTTTCCCTCCAACGTTGCAGTAGTGTGTGCTATGACAATTAGGATCAATGATGCACGGTCTCTCAGGTTGTCAATCTCCATGAAAGTAATGCAATAAGAACATCACTGTGTTTGTATTTGTATTTGTATTTCTTTTATTTATAGAGCGCACTAGGCCCAAGGGCATCCGGGCACGTCACTTAGTTACAACATGATAAGGCAAACAAAGCATTACAATTTACAAATTATGTTACAGATATATACAAAGGCAACTACAAAATGAACATAGCGGCCGTAGCCTATATACAAGAGGTGAGGCAGGTGGCTAGTGCATAGAAGGAGGTTGGCCAGGAGAAGGGGGGTCTTGGGCGGACAGCCAAGCTTTGGCCAGGTGTTTGAATCTGTGGAAGGATGGCTCCGCTCTTAGCACATTGGGGAGCAAGTTCCAAAGTTTAGGCGCCATTACTGGGAAGCTAGCTCCGCCTGATCTTTGAAGGTTGAAGCGTGGTATGGAAAGGCAGTTAGTCTGTCCCGTTCTGTGGGGTCTATTAGAGTTGTGGAAGGCAAATCTATTGGCTAGGTAGCAAGGTGCTTGGTTAGAAAGGCATTTGTGGGTGAGGGCAAGTGTTTTCAGTGAAATTCGTTGTGGGACTGAGAGCCAGCGTATGTTACGTCTGGTGTCTGAAATGTGTTGGTTCCTGGGGATGTTGAGTGCTGCTCTGATGGCATTGTTTTGGATGATTTGTAACTTATTTAGGTTACAGCGGTTAGTACCCAAGTAGAGGGCATTACAATAATCAATTTTTGACAGCACGAGAGTCCTGGCAAGTGTGACACAGTTAGCTGGAGAGAGGAAGGGGCGACTGGCTATGATAAGCTTGCAGGTATAAGCAGCTGCGGATGAGACTGCATTGGTTTGTCTAACCAAGGATAGAGTATAGTCGATGTAGATCCCTAGTGTTTTAGTGTCCTTGGAGGTCATGATAGTATTACCATCGATGGTGAAGGATTTGAATGCAGGGTCAAGTTTGGTTAGTTTTTGGGGTGAGCCGAGAATAAGGAGCTCTGTATTTTCGTCATTCAGACAGAGTCCATGCTGCGCCATCCAAGTTTGGATAACCTGGTAGATGGTATTCACAGAGAGAGAGTCGGATGAGTGGTAGCCTCAGATCGGGATAAGTATCTGGGTGTCATCAGCATAATTGGTGTATGTGACACCCAGATAATCCAAGATATAAAATAGGGGTTTTGTGAACACGTTGTGCAACGTGGGAGAGACATAAGATCCTTGTGGCACCCCGCAGGTGACAGGTGAGGGCGAAGCAGCTGCTAACGGAGAAAAGACATGCATCGATCTGTTGTCCAGGAATGAGCTAATCCAGGCTGTGGCTTTGTCGGAAAAACGTGCAGCTGATTTGAGGTGTCGACACAGTATTTGGTGATTGACGAGATCAAAGGCCGCAGAGAGGTCGAGAAGGAGTAGTAGTGCGAGTTTGCCCTTGTCTCTTAGGTCTTCGATCTGAGTTTTAGGATCGATGAGGGCAGTTTCGGTGCCGTGACGTGGTCGAAACCCAGATTGCCTTAGTCCCAGGAGTTTATTGGATTCAAGGATGTCTTGAATCTGTAAGTAGGCGGCTCGGTCAAGTATTTTTAGTAAAAAAGTCACCGTGGTGATGGGCCTGTCTTTGGTAGGTATGTTGGCGTCCAATGTTGTTTTTTTTAGGAGCGTGATAACCCAAGCATACTTCAAGTTGTTAGGTACGATCCCAGTGCTGAAGGAGGAGTTAATGAGTGAGGTAATGAAAGGAGCTAGCTCATGGGCTGCTTCCTTGATGATTGGCGCACGGCAGAGGTCCCCTTGGTAATTGGATGGTTTAAGGCTACTAATAATATTTTCCACTTCAGTGATAGATAGAGGAGAGAAGCTGAAAGGAGTCAATCAATCATGGATAGAGTTGTTTATAGTCGGGAGAGAGTTAGGTTGCAAGTTAGATTGTAGACTAGTTTGTTTATTATTAATTTTGACTTGGAGGGAGACAATCTTGCCAAGGAGAGCCTTTTGGATATTAGTGCACCAGGTGCTATCTTTTATGAAGGTGTCAGGTGCAGTGACAGGGGTTTCAAGTTCTTTTAAGATTCTGAAAAGTTCTTTAGTATTGGTTTTGGCTTGCTCAATGTTCGTATGGGGAGGCAGTAAGAGCGACAAGGAACACAAAATGTTCATGTGCCGAAGCAAACTTATTATGCTCTGGGCTGTGAGGGCCCCTGGATGGCAAATCGGGAGATTCTTTCAAAGATCAAACCTTCTGTAGCTCTATTAGCACTAGCTCTTTTACAAGTCTACCATAGCATTCAATAGCAAGATGGCTGCCTCTTGAAATGGTGGTCATTGCTCTGCTGAGGTTCTCCTTGTTATGCAACAGCACAGTATTGTGTCCTCACCTAGGGCCCTGACTCTCCCAACATAGCTTCCCATTGTTGTTACCTGTTTGCTTCCCACCCTTTCCTGGCTGTTCTGGATAATTTTGAATCACTTGAAACAGTGCTATGTTCTGGTGTTACTGCAGCAGTCATACACAGTGCTTTGGGAGAAAGCTATAGTAGAGCTTCCCAGGAGGAGCAGCATAGGAAATTGACATTTTTAGATTATCTCCTTGGACTGTAGTGAAGGTGTTTTTCTCAACTGTGGATGTCCCTATATGCAGAAGTAACACATTCCACTTTTCCTGCTGCCGACTTTGCCCACAGCATAGGTCACACTGTTTACTCTGCCTCTGCCGTAAGACACTTTATTTTAAGGATTGGTTTGATAAGACACTCTGGCTCTGTGGTCATGAGGGTGGGGTGAGTGGAACCCTGCAGATATGATGTCTTGGCAAGCAGCAGCATTCAGGGGTTCAAGAGAAAGTACATCTGTGTAACATTGTTTTGTAAGTGAGATCTCAGAGCAAATTAAGTAACCATATCTGAAAACAGCAGCATTTTAAAAGCTTGTTAACCACTAATCCATCTACATTTCTGCACACATTCTACACATAACTGAGTTGAGCGGAACAATCCAATGGACAAAGCTGTGCGCAGGGACAGTAGAATTGGACTTCTATTTTCTTCAGCAGACTTTGAAAGTTCCTCCTGATTTGGTTATAATTTGCTGTTTTGGAAACTGCTTTTGGCTCACCAGATTACTCAGAAAAAGAAGACTGAAAACAGTCAATCCTCACTTCTTGAGAAGGAAGAATAGGACTTCATGATGGAAAGGCCTTGGACATCTCGCCCTGACAGCCACCATCTCTCCTACTGAATCTCCTTGCCTGTAAACTCTGCAAGAATGTTGAGATGCTGTCAGTAGAGGGCAGGCGCATAGGACTGGAACTCTGGAAATAGCTGTGGTGGCAGATTAAAGTGAATCAGAACTGAGAGATCAGAATGCCCTGCACTGTTGCTGTAAAGCTGTAAAGGGAAGTGTCTCTTGTTTTTTTGCAAATCAGGCAGCCTCATGTCTCTTAGATCCTTGATCTGCTCATCGCCAGTCCAGCTACCTCCTGCTATGCTCCTGGCACCCGCTATATATTGTAGTTTGGAATTTGCAGAGGTCAGAGTGTCCTCTGAAGATCATGGTCAATTTATGGACACTTTGGATCAGTAACTGAAGCCACACTTACACAAATCTACATCTCAGCCAGTTTACTTTACACCACTTTTATTACTCAATGGATGAGAATTAGGAGAATGGGGCTACCTCTCTTCAGGGGATCTGCCCGAATCAAGAGGTTGTTTGGCAGATACAAATAGCTCTCATAGAATTCAATCCTCAGGTCAGCCGTGTATCTCAAGAGAGTGTTTGCTATTCCTACTACAGTTATCAGTATCTGAGCTACACGTGCCACCTCAAGCATCCACATTAGGGGCCTGATTCACAGAGCATTTTCCGATGGGATTGTGCATTAAAATTCTTCTCTGACTCAGGCCCAAGAGGTCACACAAGGCATCCTCAGAACACACAATGATGATGGAGCGATACAGTGCTTTGAGGCAGTTGGACCCAGCAGCGTTTAGAGCTTAACAAATTATAAACAAAGGGCCCGATTCATGGAACTTTGCTCTGCCAACAAACACCCTGATTCACAGAGCGGTATAAAGTGTATTTCTGCAGAGCAAAGTGACTTTGCACTGGTGCAAAAGTGGTGCAAAGTCACTTTGCACTGTAAAAATACATGCTTCAGCATGCTAAACGTTCCTTGAATCGGACCCAATATGTTTAGATCGAAAATGAACAATAAATATCCATTTGATGCATGTTGTTGGGTGTCCTGACCCACGTTTGAGCTATCATGCTGCAACATTTGGTGTTGTGGGCTTAGAAAATCCAAGATGGCCAAAAAGCCCACCTGTGCACCAGAATCCAGGAGAACCACGCAATTTGTGCGTACACCAAAATGGCTGCCTAACTTGCCACCCACCAGTGCGAGCATGATGGGCCAGGGTGCCATGAGTGGAATGGGTGCCAAAGGTAAAACAGCAGCGCCTGTTAGCTCAAAAACGCTTTAAAATTACCTTTGGTTTCTCTGAATGCCACCTCAAAGTGCCTATTTTCAAACATTGCAACACATCCAAAAATCTCACTGAACACCAGCGGACATCTGGCAGAATGAAGTATGTGTGCATACAAAATCTGGGAAGATGAAGAGCTCAAAACAATGTTCATAATAAAACTGGCTGAGCTATGCATGTCAGCAGCCTAACTGAAACTGGATTAAAACCACCAAAATCGAAATGTTGAAATTAACTGAGTGACCTACTTTTGAGTGTCACATAGATTGTAACTGCTAAAATGCCATAGTTTTGAACTTAGAATCAGCATTCTAGCTGCATATGTAAACATTGTATTGGCTTAAACTGGGAAACAAAAAGTGACATTTTAGCTGAATCCTGGCTTAAGGAAACTGGAATTCTGCCAGACAGCTACCCCCGACAGGAGTGGGGGCTTGCCCAACAAATGCATTCCCAGGCCTGGCTGCATTCTGTTGCCCCTGCCAAAAGGAGGTCACACACTCTCTGATTGAATTACCAGGGGACTGCAAGAAACTAAACAAAGGGCCCAGGCAGAGGGTTTATTGGGGGGGTCGTAAATGGCTTCCTTTTGAACAAAGCCCTTCCTTGACTCAGGCAGATGTTATATTGGGGGCATCGTAAAAGTGGCTTCCTCTTGGCAGAAACGGGGAGGGGCAGCCCCCTCTGAGGACAGGCTGAGCTTAAAGAAAGTGGATAGACTGGTTTCTCCACCATGTGACCTGGGAAGACACACCCCTGTTGGCCAGAATATGATTTTAAGAAAGATGTATAACTCATGGTGCGGACTTGTCAAAATTATCTAAATGATACCATAATTCTTGTGATTTTTCTGCCCACATTTTAAGAGGTTTTAGGAACCGGTGGTATGATCTGGGGGTTTACGAGCAGAAAAGAGGTTGTTACTCTAAATGTATGCAGGTTAAAAATCTGACACTTCCTTATCTAAATGCCCACATGCCTTGCACACGATTGTATAAATTTGGAGAAAAATCCGATATGGGGAAAGCTACTAAAAAGTGCAAAATGTTGCCATTACTGAATGCAAGCCCCCAGGAAGAGCAGAGTTTGAACAGAGTATACCTGATGTGATATGTGATGGGTGCATGTAATTTTAAACAACTGTGTATCTGTGCAATATGTATTTGGGTCAAATATAGATTTGTGTGGAATTTGACAGGGGAGTGTCCTTTCTGCAGGCCATAAAACAGCATCACCATGACTCACATTTCCTTTCCCCTATCAAGGAAGGGAGAAAAGCTTGACCAATGATCAGTTGAGAGAGGGGCTGGCTTAGTGATGCTGCGCACACACCCACTTTCAAAAGACATAAAAAGAGCCACTGGAAGCTAGAGAGGACATTCAAATCCAGTTGCTGCGGACCGTTTTGCCGGACCACACAACATCCAGAAGATACCAGTTCCAGACTAACTCCAGCTACATACTCCAGAACCTAGAACTTATACTTTAGAACCTAAATCAGAGGCCTAAAACCACAAGCTGAGTTCTCTGCAGCAGGCCTCAAATCATTGCAAGCTACTCACAGCCAGGCGAGCTGCTTGAATCCCTTGCCAAGAACTTTTGCCAGGACCAGTGTAGAGATCCAGGAGCCGTGCAGAGACCGCTGTATCCAGACAGACCAGACCAGTGCCAGACCAGACCATGCAGAACCACAGACCCAGAGACCAGATCGCTGTGAAGTGCCGCTAGCCTGATTGATCAGATCCGTGACGAGGTCCAGTCCTTCCAAAATATATTGTGAGTACTTAGGTCAGATTGTGACAGAAATAAGCTCTTATTTTAAAATAATCTAGTCCAAACTATTTTAATCTAACCAGAACTGCCTCCTAGAAGTTGTCACTTGTCATTTTGTAAAGCTGCACCACTGTCACTTGTCAATTCTGAAGCTGCAAGCTGTCACCTGTCATTTTGAGTTTACTTTAAATCCGAAAAACAACCTTTACAAAATCGTTCATATCTCTGGAACCGTTTGGTTTAACTTTCCTCTGAAAGCTTAGAATCTAAGCTTTCCAACCAGCTTAGAACCGACTTCCTACTCCTTATACTTTTTCCGCAAACACGATTCACGCACTCGCGAATTTTACTGTGATTTGCGATTTGGTTAAAAATCCAGCCACGTGTAACCATCAGCAGTCATTTCTTTCCTTGCTAAAAATTTGTTGGCCTCTTAATCACCATCTCTGAATCATTGCTAAAGTGAGCCTGAACTCATCCCAACTATCTCTCACTCACCCTGAACTTCCTAAAGGGAATTAAAACCATTTTCGGCATATTTTTCACTTCCTTGCCATCACATTCAAAGCACTTGGGCCGGTGTTTTAAAACTCATACCTGATTTCTCTAAGTTGCTGTGGGGGGGGAATTGAACTGAATTATATTTGATTGCATTTCTAAGAACTGTGTGCTCTCCTCTTCATCTCCTTATATTGCATAAAGGGGGGGTGAATTGTCAAAGAAAAGTGATTGCTTGTTTGGTTGAAGTCATATCAAGTTATTTCTGTACTGCATTTATTCCACCTTGCATTTCCTTGAACCGTATAAAGCATTCTCTACCCCTTTATTCTTCTGTGCCTATTCACAAGTGTGCTAGCTCATCCTCTATACTACTCCTGCGTAACCAAATCAGTTTACTAGTAGAACATTATTCATTGTTGATTACTGCTCATATTCTTAAGTGTGATATTAAATATTAATTTATTATAAGAGTGTGATAGATATACCGTTATATTTCTCAAATAAACCTTTTAAACTTGCAAAACAGAACTACTTCTTGGCTCAGTGGAGTCAGGGGGATTCTAAGAGAGGGGTGTTATATAGGGGTAGTCATCCAGAACTCATGAACTGGACATAAAGATATATCAATAAGGGTTTCCATTCAGTATCCCAGACTAGGCATTGACTTAGCTGTAGTGTTGAATTGAATCTTCTTACAATGTGTGCCGTTTCAATGTTTATCACTGTTTCCATAATACTATCCCCTCCTTTCACCTTCCTCTTTCTTCCCTCATCCCCTCACCTTCTAACCTTTCTCTTCCTGCTCCGTTTCCTCTTATGTTTCCTCCCCTCCTCTTGCATCTTCATTCTATTCCTCTTCCCGTCTCCCTCTTCCTTCCCCTTCCTCACCCCCTCCTTTCTCGTTTATCTTCATAGGGAAATTGTTCTACTTACTGTTTTACTGGTTTGATTCATGTTTTGTATTTTGCTTCTACTGTTTCATCTTCAATGCATTCTTGTTGTTATAATGTAAAGCGCTTTGGCATAAAGTGCTATATAAACATAA
Source organism: Ambystoma mexicanum (assembly GCF_040938575.1). Lineage (NCBI taxonomy): Eukaryota > Metazoa > Chordata > Amphibia > Caudata > Ambystomatidae > Ambystoma > Ambystoma mexicanum. Next base: position 202,504,979 of record NC_090937.1, on the reverse strand, counting down.
TAAAATACAAATAAAATACAAATACATAAATATTCACCTCCAAGGTATTGTCAAATGTATGGGCAATACAATGTCATCCTTGATTTACATAAGATGATACACATATGGTAGGTAAAAAGAAAATGACATATGCATTGTACTTGTCTATGCAGCTCAAATCTGAAACAATTAGAAAACCCGTTTTACAGGGTAATTCATAGAATTTCGCACATAAGTGGCGCACGCGGCTGGCGCACAGTGTCCCTGTGCGATACACTGCGCCAGCCGCGTGCAATAAAATCCATTTCATCGCACAGCGTATTCATGGATTCTAGCCCCCAAAACCAGCCGTGGCGCAGAGTGGCGCAGCGACCCTGCAGCAGCGCCAGTTACGCCCCCAAGAACGCCCTTGCGCAAGGAAAATCCATCAAAATCCCCAAATCATCGCAAATGTCTGCGCTAACCCTGGACCAGTTTACAGGTCTGCCAAACAGCAAATGCCAAGCGGGGTCCGTGTATTACTGGGCTGCACGGGAAGTTTCACACGCGATTGGCCCTGTGCGAGCGGGGTACGTGTATAACTGGGGAGCGCGGGAAGTTTCACACGCAATTTCAACAGGGTACGTGTATTACTGGGGTGCGCGGGAAGTTTCACACGCGATTTCAGCAGGGTACGTGTATTACTGTGGTGCGCGGGAAGTTTTACACGTGATTGGGCCTGTGCGAGCGGGGTACGTGTATTACTGGGGTGCGCGGGAAGTTTCACACGCGATTGGCCCTTGTGCGAGTGGGGTACGTGTATTACTGGGGTGCGTGGGAAGTTTCACACGCGATTGGCCCTGTGCGAGCGGGGCACATGTATTACTGGGGTGCGCGGGAAGTTTCACACGCGATTGGCCCTTGTGTGAGCGGGGTACGTGTATTACTGGGGTGCGCAGGAAGTTTCACACGCGATTGACCCTGTGCGAGCGGGGCACTTGTACTACTGGGGTGCGTGGGAAGTCTCACACGAGATTGGCCCTGTGCGAGCGGGGTACGTGTATTACTGGGGTGCGCGGGAAGTTTCACACGAGAATTCAGCAGGGTACGTGTCTTTCAGGGGTGCGCGGGAAGTTCCACGCACGATTGTCCTGGGAACGTGTGTTCCAGGGGTGCGCGGGAAGTCTCACACGCAAATTCAGCAGGGTACGTGTATTTCAGGCGTGCGCGGGGAGTACTACACGTGATTTGGCCATTTGGGTCCTTCCAGGTGTCCACTCTACACCCTCCATGGTCCCTGCAGGCAGCCAACACCACAGGGGACTACCCTGCACCCCTGCTCATGTCCCACAGGCAGCCCATCCACCATGGGCATGCCCCCCAGCCAAGCCACATGTCACCTTGCACTACTGATCAACAATGCATGTCTACCAGCACCCCCACCCCCCAGCACTGTTGGGCACCTGCCAGCAGGCCCCCACTCATGTCCAACTCATGTCCCCCGGCACCCCCACCCCCCAGTAGTCAGGGGCACCATCCACCAGGCCCCACTCATGTCCAACTCATGTCCCCCTGCACCCCCACCCCCCAGCATTCAAGGGCACCCTCCACCAGGCCCCCACTCATGTCTCCAGCACCCCCACCCCCCAGCATCCAGGGGCACCCTCCACCAGGCCCCCAGCATGTCTCCCTGCACCCCCACCCCCCAGCATCCAGGGGCACCCCCCACCAGGCCCCCACTCATGTCTCCAGCACCCCCACCCCCCAGCATCCAGGGGCACCCTCCACCAGGCCCCCACTCATGTCTCCCTGCACCCCCACCCCCCAGCATCCAGGGGCACCCGCCCACCAGGCCTCCACTCATGTCTCCCGCACCCCCACCCCCCAGCATCCAGGGGCACCCTCCACCAGGCCCCCACTCATGTCTCCCACCCCCCAGCAGTCAGGGGCAACCTCCACCAGGCCCCCACTCATGTCCAACTCATGTCTCCCAGCACCCCCACCCCCCAGCAGTGCAGGGCACCCTCCACCATGCCCCCACACATGTCTCACAGCACCCCCACCCCCCAGCATCCAGGGGCACACTCCACCAGGCCCCCACACATGTCTCCCAGATCCCCCACCCCCAGCAGTGCAGGGCACCCTCCACCAGGCCCCCACACATGTCCCCCTGCACCCCCACCCCCCAGCAGTCAGGGGCACCCTCCACCAGGCCCCCACTCATGTCTCCCAGCACCCCCACCCCCCAGCAGTGCAGGGCACCCCCCACCATGCCCCCACACATGTCTCCCAGCACCCCCACCCCCCAGCATCCAGGGGCACCCACCACCAGGCCCCCACTCATGTCCAACTCATGTCCCCCTGTACCCCCACCCCCCAGCATCCAGGGGCACCCTCCACCAGGCCCCCACTCATGTCCAACTCATGTCCCCCTGCACCCCCACACCCCAGCAGTCAGGGGCCCCGTCCACCAGGCCCCCACTCATGTCTCCCAGCACCCACACCCCCCAGCAGTGCAGGGCACCCTCCACCATGCCCCCACACATGTCTCGCAGCACTCCCACCCCCCAGCATCCAGGGGCACCCTCCACCAGGCCCCACACATGTCTCCCAGCACCCCCACCCCCCAGCAGTGCAGGGCACCCTCCACCATGCCCCCACACATGTCTCCCAGCACCCACACCCCCCAGCACAGTGGGGCACCTGCCAGCAGGCCCCCACTCATGTCCAACTCATGTCTCCCTGCACCCCCACCCCCCAGCATCCAGGGGCACCCTCCACCAGGCCCCCACTCATGTCTCCAGCACCCCCACCCCCCAGCATCCAGGGGCACCCTCCACCAGGCCCCCACTCATGTCTCCAGCACCCCCACCCCCCAGCATCCAGGGGCAACCTCCACCAGGCCCCCACTCATGTCTCCCAGCACCCCCACCCCCCAGCACTGTGGGGCACCTGCCAGCAGGCCCCCACTCATGTCCAACTCATGTCCCCCGCGCCCCCACCCCCCAGCAGTCAGGGGCACCATCCACCAGGCCCCACTCATGTCCAACTCATGTCCCCCTGTACCCCCACCCCCCAGCATCCGGGGGCACCCCCCACCAGGCCCCCACTCATGTCTCCCACCCCCCAGCAGTCAGGGGCACCGTCCACCAGGCACCCACTCATGTCCCCCTGCACCCCCACCCCCCAGCAGTCAGGGGCACCCTCCACCAGGCCCCCAAGCATGTCTCCCAGCACCCCCACCCCCCAGCAGTGCAGGGCACCCTCCACCATGCCCCAACACATGTCTCCCAGCACCCCCACCCCCCAGCATCCAGGGGCACCCTCCACCAGGCCCCCACACATGTCCAACTCATGTCCCCCTGTTAGGGAGAATTCTCTGTTTAGGCTGAATTTCCTAACCTAGTGAGTCCCCCAGCAGCTTTGCTGGATTTCTGGAGTTTGTTTTTTTCCATCCTGCCAAGAGTGAGACTCTTTTCTCCCACTCTTGGACATGTATGTGTGTAACTCCTTTGAAATGTCAATGTGTTCGATGGGCTATGGGGTCTTTTACTCCATAGGGTCTCATATGTTTTTCTATGTGTGTTACACCGCACCCTACGTGCCGTACCACGGGGGCGTCCTAGCCGATCCCCCACCGTAGACTCCATACCCGGGGACTGACTACTGTCTCCGCGGGCATGTAAAGTCACCATTGGCTTTACTAGACCTAAATTTGCTAACAGAACTAGTACAAACCATCTTACTGTGGACGTACTAGTAGGGGTAATTCGATTACTCCTGGATCTGTTACTCGAGGGGGCACTGCCCCGTCCCCCCTCGTCGAGTTTTGGCTGGTGGCAGTGGAAACTACTTGTTATGTTCGACCCCGAGCATAACCCTATGGGATTCGTCTCATTGTTGGAGATTGATACTTTTCCTCATTAATCTCTGACATACCACCGATCTACTTATCTTAAATAGGTTTATCGAGTGGTATTTTCTGCCAGAACTCGGTTTGTAAAATGGCGTCTGTGTTCGTCTCTGTGACTCCTAAACCAAAGGGCGAGCCCTTTGTTCCACTTTTGGCGGGCTCTGTACAGAGGCCCTCCAAAGTGGTGCCATTCTGTCTGGGTTACCACAGGGGTGTGGGAGGGGGTTTAGGCACCCTGGACCGAGTTGCCTTGCCAACTCCGGTCGCACTCTGGAGTGATTGGCCCAGGTGGTGAGACTTCCCGCTCCCCACTTAGCATGTGTTGATTGACAGCTAGGCTGAATGAATGGGGGTTTTGTGCATAAAAGCAGGGCTTTTGGGACTGGATCTTCAGAAGTCGCCACAGGACCTAAGAATCCGACGAGGGTAACGCTGAGCCGACCTGCACGACGACGCCTCCGGTGGAGCCCTGCGGAACCGACTCACCACTTCCCGACGACAGAGGAGATCTCCCTGCCGGAGAGTCTCTTCCCCTGACTGGTGGGAACAACCAGTCCCCTTTGCTTTTTATTCGCCTCAGGACGCAGTGGTCGAATTGCCCGTGCAGAGCACCCCGGCAACCGGATAGCCACTACCCCTGAACTGCGACCAAAAGGTAGTGCCTTGTGACGGAGCACTCCGCGGCTGGTCTCTTCCCTGGTGGTGCACCGGACTTCATTTTCTTCGACGACGAGATCATCTCTACTCTTGGCAAAGACCCGACGTGCATCCACCACCAGGAACAACTGCCCCAGCCGGAGCTGCCCTCCACAACAAGGTACCGTGTCCGCCTGGCTTCCCTTTCGATCGGTTCGAGTGAGGTGTCTTAATCCTCTCCGTTCCGTTGGGTCGCCTCCAAGCTTTTCTCATTCGTTGTTCTGAACTGGTTCAATCCACCGATAACAATTTGTGATACAGACTTGAATGCATCTCCACTAGAGACTTTCTGGGACATCGTGCCTTGCCTCTCTCCGAGTGGGCCTGGCCTCTGAACTTTACGATCTATTATGATTCTTGCCTTCCTGCCTTGCATTTTATCCGCTAGGATCGAACTGTGTTGATTTCGTAACCTGCCTATCTTTTTCTCTCCCGTCCTAACTAGTATTCGAGTGTCATCTGGGTTGAGGTATACACCTCTGTCTGAAAATAAGTGGTACCAGTAGAACCTAGAGTTGTCGATATTGTTAGGGGGATTGATCTTCTACTTCGTAGAGTAATTGTGTTTGATTTGTTTGCCGTGATTTGCCTTAGTGTTTTTCATAGACGTTCTGTTATAAATAAATACCTTAATATCTTTACACTAAGCCTCGTTGCGTGTTTGCTTGTCTTGCTGTGAAGAATTGCCCTATTTTGTATACTCCACATACTGCTCAACTTTTCTTGAGAGAAGTCTGACTGCTCAGCCACAGCTACCACGTGAATCTTTGTGGTGCAGACTGCTACCAAGTGGGTTCACCGCCAACGCCTGTAGTCCTAAATCTTTTGCACTGGTCCCAGAGGGAACTGCACAGGTTTCGCCTAACACTGGTGTACAGCGGTGGGATTTGTATCGAGTATACAGTTTAGAGTGCTTTTCGACACTGTAGGATAACTAATCACAAAACTTTGCACAAAAAGCAACTTTCAAAAAACATGTCTACGATGGAAACTTACACTCAAGAGTCTTTGTCAAGTGAAAATACTGAGAGTCTGCGAGCTCTCTGTAGGCAAGAGAATCTTCCTGTAAGAGGCAAGAAGTTAGAACTAATCGAGAGATTGCTGGCGAACCAAAGTCTGGGTACTGGTTTAGAGGAACCAATCTCTCCAGCAACTGTAGATAACAGTAATGGTGTTGATCTGAATCGTGATTCTGATGATAGCGATGAAGAGGCTGACGAGGACGGAGAGGCTAACGAAACTGTCTCCCCTGCTCCTCTACCTGCCTTACCAGCTGTGCCTACGGGGCCCATACCAGGTCCCACAAGTAACTCTGCTTATTTTGAACTTGAAAAAATGAAGCTCGAACTAGAATATAAACGGTTCTTGGCTCAATCTGAACGAAACCAAGAGCTCGAGTTCAGACGGATGAATGCCCAGGCTGAGCAGAAGCAAGCTGAGTTAAGACTCAGAGAAATAGAACTTAATCACGAGTTAGAGATGAAAAAGTTGTCTATGGAGAATGCTTCTCTCTCCTCTGGTTCCTCTAGGTGCTCCAGTCCCAAAAGACCCCGGATGCCGAAGGAATTAGTGGGTATGTATGAACCGAGATTGGATGTGTTGGATTGGTTGAAACTGTTTGAATACAATCATGGGCTCCAGGACATCACAGGGAATGCGTTGCTCCCCTGGTTGTTCTCTAGGCTCCCTCCTGTTGCGACTGATGTGGTAATGGAGTTGGGGGAGGCGGATAAGACGGATTACGAAAGTGTGAAACTAGCTTTAATAGCTAGATTTGGGAAGACCCCTTCCCAGTATCTTAAGAGGTTTAGAACCCTCAAAAAGCATGATGGTACCCCTTGGGCTACCTGGGTGAGTGAAGGGTTGAAAAACTTAGAGGGATGGATTAAGGGTTACAAAGTGAACACTTATAAGGGTATGAGAAATCTTTTTATGTTGGACTCTATTTATGATGCCTGTTCTCCTGAGCTCAGACAGCAATTGGCTGATTCGAAGGAATTGGATTCCAGGGAGCTAGCTAAGGCTGCTGACTTGTGGGTTGCCAACAGGGCTACTCATAAGGATTCTGGGGCAACTCAGAAAAAGGATGAGGGAAAACAGCCTAAAAAAGACTCAAAAGAGAATTCGAATAACTTCCATTCCAAAGAGGGCCCCAAACAAAACCAGAAGGGTAAGCCACCGGGAAAACCACAGCAGAACAGTGTGTCTTCTGGTGCCAAACCGGAAGGAGGTCAGAACAAGCCATCATTCCAGAAAGCATTCGGTAAATGCTTTGTTTGTGGCTCGACTGATCACGTGAAAGGAGATCCCAGATGTAAGGGTAAACCTTCAGGGGTCCAGCTTGTCTCCTTAGCCTTCGCTCCAGAGGAGGAAGTCCAAATGGCAAGTGGAAACTTTCTACTGCTAGCTGACGAACCCATTGGAGTCTCAGCCAGCGTTTCTTTAGTATCTCTGGGGTTGTGGGAACAACAGAATTTAGATGTCTATAATTCTATCCCCGATAATACTAAAGAGTATTATAAGGACAGTGTCCAGGTGAATGGTCAGGAGACTCCTGCCATTAGGGACACTGGGGCCAGCATAACTGTGGTGGATAAATCGTTTTTTCAGGCCGCGGATGTTGCTAAGGCACCCAAACGCCTCACCAAGTTAGCTGGAGGGCCTTTGCAGATGCTTCCCCAATTACCAGCTCTCATCCAGTGTAACGACATGACTGTGAAGATACCTGTCAGCATACAGAGTGAGGTACCAGGACGCGTACTGTTGGGTAACGATTTGAAAACTCTCGGAGTTGTATCGCATACTCCCAGACCTCCTAGTAAACGGTTACAGGAGCTAACCAGACCGCAAGAGAGAGGACCATGCGCGGAACTCTCCAGGAGATGATGAAGAAAGATATCACTCCTGCTCCATTGGACTTGTCGGCCGCTGTCTCCAAGAAATCAGAAGCAAAAGGGAAACCTAAGACTTCTATCCCGAAACCAGCAGCCAGCATTCCAGTGCAGCCAACACGGACTTCCCCGCGGTTGTCCAAAGTTACACCCGTAACTCCACCTCCAGCCGAGGCTGAGAGAGAGGTACAACCCTGTGTGGTAGAATTAGACTCTGAGGAAGAGCTAATGGAAGGCCAGGAACTCATTGGAGATCTGGATCCTGTTGACCATCCTGAGCTGCAGTCTTTACTGGCAGAAGGTGGACCCAACAGGGCAGACTTCAGTAAGGAACAGACAGGTTGCACTGGGAAGATGGCCTCTTCTACAGTGAACCGACCGAGTCTGCACCTGGAGACTACAAACGACTTGTAGTACCCCAAGAGAACAGACCACAGTTCTTGCAGTTAGCCCTGGAGATTCCTTTGGCTGGTCTCTTGAGTTTCAAGAAGACTAAGGAAAGGCTCTCGCTCTACTTCTATTGGCCAAAGATGGGGGCCGAAGTAGAAAAACACTGCAGGAGCTGCCACACCTGCCAGATCTCTGGTAAGGTTGGCTCCAAGAATGTGGCACCATTAGTGCCTCTCCCAGTTGTGGGAGTCCCATTTGAGAGAGTAGGGATTGACATTGTTGGTCCCCTTGATCCTCCAACCTCCTCAGGCAACAGGTTTATACTTGTTGTAGTAGACCATGTGACTAGGTATCCTGAGGCAATTCCTATGAGGACTGTTACAGCTCCGGCTATGGCTAAGGCCCTCCTTGGTATTTTTACTAAGGTCGGGTTTCCTAAGGAAGTAATCTCTGACAGGGGGTCAAACTTTATGTCCCACTACATGAAAGCCATGTGGAAAACCTGTGGAGTTACTTACAAGTTCTCAACAGCTTACCACCCACAAACCAATGGGTTGGTAGAACGGTTCAACCGAACCATGAAGAGCATGATAGGTGCTTTAGAGGAACCCCTTAAGCGTAAGTGGGACCTTCTACTGCCATGCCTTCTCTTTGCTTATAGAGAAGTCCCTCAGGAGGGAATAGGTTACTCTCCCTTCGAACTACTCTATGGTCATCCCGTCAGAGGTCCATTGGCCCTGATTAAGGAGGGGTTGGAGAGTGCTCCTTCCCCCAAGCCAGTCAGAGTGACTGACTACGTGATAGGTCTCCGGAGGAGAATGTCGCACATGATGACGGAAGCAAGCGATAACTTGAAAGCTGGACAAGCATTGGTCAAGCACTGGCACGATCAAAAGGCTAACATGGTTGAGTTCGCTCAAGATCAGCTCGTTCTCGTTATGATCCCAACAAGGCAGAGGGCCTTGCAAGATAAGTGGATGGGACCCTTCCGAGTAGTGGGTAAACTCGGAGAGGTTAACTATCTGGTGGACTTGGGCAATCCCAAGGAGGCTCCGACAGTCTTTCACACCAACCGACTTAAAGCGTATGTCTCGCGACCTGATGTAGGAGCGTTGCTTCTAGCGTCATCCGAGGAAGAAGAAGAGAGTGAAGCTCTTCCGTATCTCCTCAGAGGCTTACCTTTAGATGAAAAAATTGAAGGAGTGAATCTCTCCTCCAATCTGACACCCGAGCAACAAGAAGAGTGCAAATCTATGTTGAATCAGTTTGCCTCCCTGTTCTCGCTTTCACCAGGCTTGACCCCTTGGGGCCAGCACGACATACTCACTGGTGACTGTCTGCCAGTCAAAAGCAGAGGATACCGCATGTCAGAAAACGTACGAACCCACATCAAAGGTGAGGTCAGCAAGATGCTCGATCTCGGGGTAATAGAGCCCTCTACTAGTCCATGGTCTAGCCCAGTTGTGTTAGTACCAAAGGCCGGATCTAAAGAGCTTAGATTCTGCGTGGACTATAGAGCTCTTAATGCAGTCACCAAGACTGATGCCCACCCTTTGCCAAGAACAGATGAGTTGGTGGATAAACTTGGCGCCGCCAAGTTCCTCAGCACATTTGACTTGACGTCAGGCTATTGGCAAATAGCCCTGACAGACCATGCCAAGGAGAAAACTGCATTTTCTACCCCCGTTGGCTTATACCAGTTTAAGGTAATGCCTTTCGGACTGAAGAATGCACCTGCTACGTTTCAACAGATGGTAAACCAGGTTCTAAATGGGACGGAGGACTTCTGCATGGCATACTTGGATGACATCGCAGTGTTCAGCAATTCCTGGGAAGAACATGTAACCCACCTGAGAGATGTTTTGCAGGCTCTTGGACGAGCCAATCTGACCATAAAGGCAAGCAAATGCCAAATTGGACAGAGTAAGGTAGTCTATCTTGGGCATGAGGTAGGCGGTGGAGAGAAAAGGCCTTTGCTCAGTAAAATTGAAGCTGTGCAAAATTGGGCAACACCGACTACTCAAACCCAGGTGAGAGCCTTCCTAGGCCTCACTGGGTATTACAGGAATTTCATAGAGAACTATGGGACCATAGCTTCTCCACTGAATGTCATCTCCTCGCCCAAATTTCCTAAAAAGTTTAAATGGAATGAGGAGTGCAATCAGGCTTTTGAAAACCTGAAACAGGCTCTTTGCCAAGCCCCAGTACTCAGAGCTCCTGATTACCGCCAACACTTCATTGTGCAGACAGATGCTTCAAATGTAGGAATAGGTGCCGTACTCAGTCAACTGGATGGGAAAGGCAGGGAGCACCCCGTTTGCTTCATCAGCCGCAAGCTGAAGGATCCTGAAACAAGGTGGGCAACAATCGAAAGAGAGTGCTTTGCTATCGTGTGGGCTCTGAAGAAGTTTAGGCCCTACTTTTATGGTTCTACTTTCGTCATTCAGAATGACCACCAACCCTTGAGATGGTTAATGCAAATGAAAGGGGAAAACCCAAAACTACTGAGATGGTCGATCTGCCTGCAAGGGTTTGATTTCACCATTGAGCACAGGTCAGGGTGTCACCACCAAAATGCTGATGGTCTCTCTAGGATGTATGTCATCGACTAGAGGTATGAGATTCATCCAGGAGTGGATTAAATCCTCCTGTCCCTTAGTCTGGGGGGGCGAGTGTTAGGGAGAATTCTCTGTTTAGGCTGAATTTCCTAACCTAGTGAGTCCCCCAGCAGCTTTGCTGGATTTCTGGAGTTTGTTTTTTTCCATCCTGCCAAGAGTGAGACTCTTTTCTCCCACTCTTGGACATGTATGTGTGTTATTCCTTTGAAATGTCAATGTGTTCGATGGGCTATGGGGTCTTTTACTCCATAGGGTCTCATATGTTTTTCTATGTGTGTTACACAGCACCCTACGGGCCGTAACACGGGGGCCTCCTGGCGGATCCCCCACCATAGACTCCATACCCGGGGACTGACTACTGTCTCCCCGGGCAGGTAAAGTCACCATTGGCTTTACTAGACCTAAATTTACTAACAGAACTAGTACAAACCATCTTATTGTGGACGTATTAGTAGGGGTAATTCAATTACTCCTGGATCTGTTACTCGAGGGGGTCCTGTCCCGTCCCCCCTCGTCGAGTTTTGGCTGGTGGCAGTGGAAACTACTTGTTATGTTCGACCCCGAGCATAACTCTATGGGATTTGTCCCATTGTTGGAGATTGATACTTTTCCTCATTAATCTCTGACGTACCACCAAACTACTTATCTTAAATAGGTTTATCGAGTGGTATTTTCTGCCAGAACTCGGTTTGTAAAATGGCGTCTGTGTTCGTCTCTGTGACTCCTAAACCAAAGGTCGAGCCCTTTGTTCCACTTTTGGCAGGCTCTGTACAGAGGCCCTCCAAAGTGGTGCCATTCTGTCTGGGTTACCACAGGGGTGTGGGAGGGGGTTTAGGCACCCTGGACCGAGTTGCCTTGCCAACTCCGGTCGCACTCTGGAGTGATTGGCCCAGGTGGTGAGCCTTCCCGCTCGCCACTTAGCATGTGTTGATTGACAGCTAGGCTGAATGAATGGGGGTTTTCTGCATAAAAGCAGGGCTTTTGGGACTGGATCTTGAAAAGTCGCCACAGGACCTAAGAATCCGACGAGGGTAACGCTGAGCCGACCTGCACGACGACACCTCCGGTGGAGCCCTGCGGAACCGACTCACCACTTCCCGACGACAGAGGAGATCTCCCTGCCGGAGAGTCTCTTCCCCTGACTGGTGGGAACAACCAGTCCCCTTTGCTTTTTATTCGCCTCAGGACGCAGTGGTCGAATTGCCCGTGCAGAGCACCCCGGCAACCGGATAGCCACTACCCCTGAACCGCAACCAAAAGGTAGTGCCTTGTGACGGAGCACTCCGCGGCTGGTCTCTTCCCTGGTGGTGCACCGGACTTCATTTTCTTCGACGACGAGATCATCTCTACTCTTGGCAAAGACCCGACGTGCATCCACCACCAGGAACAACTGCCCTCGCCGGAGCTGCCCTCCAGAACAAGGTACCGTGTCCGCCTGGCTTCCCTTTCGATCGGTTCGAGTGAGGTGTCTTAATCCTCTCCGTTCCGTTGGGTCGCCTCCAAGCTTTTCTCATTCGTTGTTCTGAACTGGTTCAATCCACCGATAACAATTTGTGATACAGACTTGAATGCATCTCCACTAGAGACTTTTTGGGACATCGTGCCTTGCCTCTCTCCGAGTGGGCCTGGCCTCTGAACTTTACGATCTATTGTGATTCTTGCCTTCCTGCCTTGCATTTTATCCGCTAGGATCGAACTGTGTTGATTTCGTAACCTGCCTATCTTTTTCTCTCCCGTCCTAACTAATATTCGAGTGTCATCTGGGTTGAGGTATACACCTCTTTCTAAAAATAAGTGGTACCAGTAGAACCTAGAGTTGTCGATATTGTTAGGGGGATTGATCGTCTACTTCGTAGAGTAATTGTGTTTGATTTGTTTGCTGTGATTTGCCTTAGTGTTTTTCATAGACGTTCTGTTATAAATAAATACCTTAATATCTATACACTAAGCCTCGTTGCGTGTTTGCTTGTCTTGCTGTGAAGAATTGCCCTATTTTGTATACTCCACATACTGCTCAACTTTTCTTGAGAGAAGTCTGACTGCTCAGCCACAGCTACCACGTGAATCTGTGTGGTGCAGACTGCTACCAAGTGGGTTCACCGCCAACGCCTGTAGTCCTAAATCTTTTGCAGTGGTCCCAGAGGGAACTACACAGGTTTCCGCCTAACACCCCCTGCACCCCCACCCCCCAGCATCCAGGGGAACCCTCCACCAGGCCCCCACTCAGGTCCAACTCATGTCCCCCTGCACCCCCACACCCCAGCAGTCAGGGGCACCGTCCACCAGGCCCCCACTCATGTCTCCCAGCACCCCCACCCCCCAGCAGTGCAGGGCACCCTCCACCATGCCCCCACACATGTCTCCCAGCACCCCCACCCCCCAGCATCCAGGGGCACCCTCTACCAGGCCCCCACACATGTCTCCCAGCACCCCCAACCCCCAGCAGTGCAGGGCACCCTCCACCATGCCCCCACACATGTCTTCCAGCACCCCCACCCCCCAGCACAGTGGGGCACCTGCCAGCAGGCCCCCACTCATGTCCAACTCATGTCCCCCTGCACCTCCACCCCCCAGCATTCAGGGACACCCTCCACCAGGCCCCCACTCATGTCCAACTCATGTCCCCCTGCACCTCCACTCCCCAGCATTCACGGACACCCTCCATCAGGCCCCCACTCATGTTCAACTCATGTCCCCCTGCACCCCCACCCCCCAGCATCCAGGGGCACCCTCCACCAGGCCCCCACTCACGTCCAACTCATGTCCCCCTGCACCCCCACACCCCAGCAGTCAGGGGCACCGTCCACCAGGCCCCCACTCATGTCTCCCAGCACCCCCACCCCCCAGCATCCAGGGGCACCCTCCACCAGGCCCCCACTCATGTCTCCAGCACCCCCACCCCCCAGCATCCAGGGGCACCCTCCACCAGGCCCCCACTCATGTCTCCCTGCACCCCCACCCTCCAGCATCCAGGGGCACCCCCCCCACCAGGCCCCCACTCATGTCTCCCACCCCCTAGCAGTCAGGGGCACCGTCCACCAGGCACCCACTCATGTCCCCCTGCACCCCCACCCCCCAGCAGTCAGGGGCACCCTCCACCAGGCCCCCATGCATGTCTCCCAGCACCCCCACGCCCCAGCAGTGCAGGGCACCCTCCACCATGCCCCCACACATGTCTCCCAGCACCCCCACCCCGCAGCATCCAGGGGCACCCTCCACCAGGTCCCCACACATGTCCAACTCATGTCCCCCTGCACCCCCACCCCCCAGCATCCAAGGGCACCCTCCACCAGGCCCCCACTCAGGTCCAACTCATGTCCCCCTGCACCCCCACACCCCAACAGTCAGAGGCACCGTCCACCAGGCCCCCACTCATGTCTCCCAGCACCCCCACCCCCCAGCAGTGCAGGGCACCCTCCACCATGCCCCCACACATGTCTCCCAGCACCCCCACCCCCAGGATCCAGGGGCACCCTCCACCAGGCCCCCACACATGTCTCCCGGCACCCCCAACCCCCAGCAGTGCAGGGCACCCTCCACCATGCCCCCACACATGTCTCCCAGCACCCCCACCCCCCAGCACAGTGGGGCACCTGCCAGCAGGCCCCCACTTATGTCCAACTCATGTCTCCCTGCACCCCCACCCCCCAGCATTCAGGGGCATCCTCCACCAGGCCCCCACTCATGTCCAACTCATGTCCCCCTGCACCTCCACCCCCCAGCATTCAGGGGCACCCTCCACCAGGCCCCCACTCATGTCCAACTCATGTCCCCCTGCACCCCTACCCCCCAGCATCCAGGGGCACCCTCCACCAGGCCCCCACTCGTGTCCAACTCATGTCCCCCTGCACCCCCCAGCAGTGCAGGGCACCCTCCACCATGCCCCCACACATGTCTCCCAGCACCCCCACCCCCCAGCATCCAGGGGCACCCTCCACCAGGCCCCCACACATGTCTCCCAGCACTGCCACCCCCCAGCAGTGCAGGGCACCCTCCACCATGCCCCCACACATGTCTCCCAGCACCCCCACCCCCCAGCATCCAGGGGCACCGTCCACCAGGCCCCCACTCATGTCCCCCTGCACCCCCCAGCAGTCAGGGGCACCCTCCATCAGGCCCCCACTCATGTCTCACAGCACCCCCAGCCCCCAGCAGTGCAGGGCACCCTCCACCATACCCCCACACATGTCTCCCAGCACCCCCACCCCCCAGCATCCAGGGGCACCCTCCACCAGGCCCCGACTCATGTGCCCCAGCCAACACGTCATCACAATCTAGATCCCTGGCCCTTATGGGCTGCCTCCACATGCCAAAACACCCACCCAAGTATTGCATCCACCCACTTAGAAATGGCAATTACATGATACAACCCCAATGGTAAGTATGTAAATGAACACATGTCTCTCACATACACACAATGGGTGTCAGTGAATGTCAAAACCCATATCATGATATGCATGAAACCAATGAGATGATACAACACATTGAAGTTTGATGAAGAACATTTATTAAAAGCAACATAAATGGAATCAAAAATAAACAAACGACAATGGGAATTAAAAACCAAAAGCAGCATGTCTGTAAAATAAAGTAAAACCACAAATCATAATCCAAAGGAAAGGTGTCCAAAGTCACAGTTCCAAAAAGTAAATCCAATGGAAAATCCAAACCGAAAACCATTGCTCCATGGGTAAATTCCAAATAAAAAAATAAAACCCAACACTCAACTATATACATATAAACAATCCAGGGTCCATGATCCCAACAGAAGAAATGAAAACTATCTAATAATACTACCTAATAAAAAAACTATATACAAAAATGCGGTCCATTGTCCAAAAGGTCCAAAAAAAAATAAAAAGCAAAGGAAACCTAACAACAACTACATAACAAGGGCAGCGGGCTAGTCCGACGGCTCACTGGTTGTTGTCATGGGCCAGGGCATCATCGAACTCCTGTTCAATGGCTTGGAGGCGGGCATGTTCCCTGGCCCCGAGGTCTCGCAGGGATAATGCAGTGTCCAGCTCCAACTCCCTGCGAATACCCTCGAGGCACTCAGCCCGCCTCAGCGCCCTCCGCATGGAGTTCTCCGCCCTGACCATTGTGAGCCGTTCCTCCTCTGCCCGCTGCCACTCCGCACCTATCTGCTGGCCCAACCGCTCCCACACGGAAGACACTCCCATTCCAGGGTTCTCCTGCCCTCCGGCCGATGCCTGCACCCCTGATGTTGATGGCCCCGAGCTATGATGCCTCCCACTTCGAGCCTGCCACTGCCTCCGACGCAACTGCCTGTGCCAGCACGACAGCATCCAGGCTCATGGAATCCACCGACGCCGTCGTGCACGTGCCCTGCCCGATGATGCCGTCACATCCTCCATCTGCTGGGGTCCAGTTGCTGGTGTGTCCACCCCTGCTGGACCTCCGACTCCGACTGTGGCAGGGATGGGATCCCCACCGAGTTGGCTGCGTTGGTCGGGGCAGGTCCACAGGGGGCCCTGGTGGCATCTGGGCCGGAAGACGGCATGGAGAACGACTGGCGCATAGGCTCCACAGAGGAGGAGAGGGTCGCCAGAGTGCCCGACACATGTATTAAACCCCCGACCATGGCCACTCCCAACTGGGCCACGTTGGCACGGTGCTCTTCATGATGACGTGCGTGCTCCCCCCGGGAAGCACGCACCTCATCACGAATGACACCGGTGCGCAACGCGACACCAATCAGGGCCTTCTCCATACCCCCAGGGGTCCCCTCGTCCGCAGGTGGAGGGGAGTCAGATGACATGGACATCCCCCCTACCTGCGGACGGGCCTGGGACGGGGCATCCCTGCTGGGGCATGGTGGTGCAGTCACAGTGTCAGGGACAGAGACATGCACAGGCACCTCCACGGCGACCTGTGCTGCCTCCTGGCCCTGGACTGCATCACTTGCACCAGCAGGGATTCCTCCACCAGGCCTCCTCCTCCTCTGTGGAAACCACCAACCTGGATGGCTCCACCCCGTCTTCTGCCGTTCTTTGCTCCACAGCGCCGTCTCCGCCCTCTTCTTCACTTTGCGCTGTGTAGAGGGAGACATAGAACACAAGCATCAAGGTACTGTACAATGGTCCCCTAGACAGGAAGCAATAGCAGATGAGTGGCATTGTCAAAGATCCCTTCCCTCATGTCCCTCCACAACACATGGGTCAGTGCAGGCAAAACACATGCAGTAACAGGCATGGCGCATGCTATGGACATTAGCAAACATGTCCAAGGGACTCTTGAAACATACAATGTTGTTTATGAACTCACATGCATCAGGGGTCATGCCTATCACATGCACACACTTCACCGTACTTTCATCCATCTGGACTCGTACACCCCAGACACAGTGGATGCAAGGATAACTAGGCTGCATCAGTGATTCTGAACATTGTCACAGACATGTGTCATGCATCCATGGCATTCACAAGTCACAGACACGCAGGTCAGACACACAGACATGGACACCATACATGCACATGGCATCAGCACCCATCGCTCACCCCCACCCATGTCCAGGAACAGAGACTGGCATGCTCTCATGTGTCCATTCCGCATAGGGCTCCCCATGTTGCATTTAAACACATACACCAACCGTGTGCTTCACACATTACTGTTCTCAAATGCATGACCATGGTGTCCCTGCACACACACACGGGTACATGGCCTATGTCACACATACAGGCAAGTATCAGACAACCAGCACACTGCAACATGCCCTGTCTCACACAGCAATTTTTGGCCACTTACCGCTCGACTCCAGACGGGTCTGCCTCTCAAGGACCTGGACGTGGAGCGCTGGGGATATGCGGGTCCTGGACCTGAAGTCCTCCCAGCTCTTCTTGACATGATGGAATAGTCGGACTGCCACCCCCTCCGCGTTGATGGCAGTCACGATGTCCGTCCAGATCCGAGTCCGTCCTTCCTTGTCGGCGCGTGATGATCCGAAGAGGACATCATAATGCCCCAGGACAAGCTCCACCAGGACACCAACTTCCTTCTGACTGAAGCTTGTGCCCCTCTGCCCCTCTGGCTGGGGGTCGCCAGTGGTCTCGGATGGTGTTTGCCCCGACATGGCGACCCCCGAGGCAGGCGTGGGTGGGCAACTGGGTCCTGGGGCTGGGCTGTGGAGCGATGGTATCCCAGTCGGGAGTCTTCTGTTCCAGCAGGGGTGGACACAGCAACTGGACCCCTGCAGATGGCTGATGTGCAGGCACCAAATGGCAGGGCACGGTGGCAGCAGGCAGGCAGGCAGGTAGCAGCAGATGGCTCGTGGGAGGCTGCTCGGGGCTCTGGGGGGCAGTAATCCGGTCTTTTGGGCAGGAGCGGGGTCTTCCATGTGCTTACGCGTGGCCAGCTTGATACGGAGTGATTTGGCACGTGAAAATTCTGCACGTCAGCGTGTAATTCCAGGAAAGGCCCTTAGCGCGTAAGCGCATCAGCACGCATACGCGATTCCATTGGACCAAAGGCCCTTAGCACGTAAGCGCGTCTGTGACGTATCGCCCACGGGCGTTGCCCTGGCAGGGCTTGAAGATCCCACGTGGATTACCATTGCTCAGTATGTGCCTTTCGTGGGGTGCGGTGCGTGTGTTATGCAGGCGTTGGGGTTCATACTCCATTACTTCACAGCGGGTGGGTGTTGGCTACGCGTTCTTCTACACGCAAGGCAGACGGTGAGTGATACCCTGCTCCCCAGGCCCGATTGCGTGTTAAACAACCCGCGAGCCCCTGAAATACACGTACCACGCTCCCCCATGCCCCATCGCGTGTTAAACTTCCCGCGCACCCACGAAATACACGCACACGCTATTATTCACACAGCGGGTGTCCGTGTTTGTCGCGTACCCCTTTGCACGTCATTTAGGGGTCCGTGGGAAGTTTCACACGCAAATTCAGCAGGGTACGTGTATTACAGGGGTGCGCGGGAAGTACCACACGCGAATTCAGCAAGGTACGTGTATTTCAGGGGTGCGCGGGAAGTACCACATGCAAATTCAGCAGGGTACGTGTATTTCAGGGGTGCGCGGGAAGTTTCACACGCGATTCCATCAGGACACGTGTATTTAAGGGGTGCGCGTGAAGTTTAACACGCAAATTCAGCAGGGTACGTGTCTATCAGGGGAGCGCAGGAAGTTACACATGCGATTGTCCTGGGTACGTGTATTACAGGGGTGCGCGGGAAGTACCACACGCAAATTCAGCAGGGTACGTGTATTTCAGGGGTGCGCGGGGAGTACTACACGTGATCTGGCCGTGTGGGTCCTCCCAGGTATTCCCTCTACACCCTCCATGGCCCCTGCAGGCAGCCCACAGCACAGGGGACTACCCTGCACGCCTGCTCATGTCCCGCAGGCAGCCCATCCACCATGGGCATGCCTCCCAGCCAAGCCACATGTCACCCTTCACTACTGATCAACAGCGCATGTCTCCCAGCACCCCCACACCCCAGCACCATGGGACACCAGCCAGCAGGCCCCCACTCATGTCCCCCTGCACCACCCCCACCCCCAGCATCCAGGGGCACCCTCCACCATGCCCCCACTCATGTCTCCCAGCACCCCCACCCCCAGCACTGTGGGGCACCCTCCACCAGGCCCCCACTCATGTCTCCCAGCACCCCCACCCCCCAGCACTGTGGGGCACCCTCCACCAGGCCCCTACTCATGTCTCCCAGCACCCCCACCCCCCAGCACTGTGGGGTAGCCTCCACCAGGCCCCCACTCATGTCTCCCAGCACCCCCACCCCCCAGCAGTGCAGGGCACTTGCCATCAGGCCCCCACTCATGTCCCCCTGCACCCCCAACCCCCAGCAGTGCAGGGCACCTGCCAGCAGGCCCCCATACATGTCCCCCCAACACCTCATGACGATCCATAATCATGGCCCCCGTGCCCACTCAATACACTGCCTACGCCACCCCATTCCGAACACACCACCAGGTATGACATCCACCCGACAAAGAAATCACCAGCACATGATGCATCCCAAATGGATGGTCTGCACATCAACACATATCCGTCAAACCCACACAATGACAGCATGTGAATGATAGAACACACATTGTGACATGCATGAAACCAAAGAGAGAATACCACACATTGAAGTACAAAATTATAATGTATTAAACAGAAAAGCAAGGCAATGAAATGGAACAGAAGAAAATGGAAATAATAAATGAAATCCAGCATGTCCAATAAATGAAAATGATGCATGAAATCCAAATGAAAGGCAATCCAAAAGCAAGTCTCCAAAGTGTCAGTCTGAGAAAATGAATCCAATGTTCCAAAATAAGAAAAAAACATTGATCCATGTGAAAAAAAAATCAAAAATCCAAATCCATTGTCAAACTATGTACAAGGTGAACATCCAGGGTCCATGTGCCCGATCCTTTAAATGAAACCTATAAAATAAAATACTACCTAATGAAGAACTATATACAAGAAGTTGGGGCATTGTCCAAGCGCCCCAAAAGAAAACAAAACCGAAAGGAAACTTAACACTAAAGAACTATTTACAAGGGCAGCGGGCTAGTCCGACGGCTCACTTCTGGATGTTCCGGGCCAGGGCATCATCGAAATCCTGCTCAATGTCCCGGAGGCGGTCCTCCTCCATGGCCCGAGGGTCCGCAGGGCCGACGACATGTTCTCCTCCAACTCCCTGCGGATTGCCTCGAGGCACTCGGCCCGCCTCAGGGCCCTCCGCATGGAGTTCTCCGCCCTGACCATCGTGAGCCGTGCCTCTTCCGCCTGCTGCCGCTCCGCATCTATGGCGTGGCCCAACCGCTGCCACACGGAAGACACTTCCGGTCCTGGGTCCTCCTGCCCTCTGGCCGATGCCTGCCCCTCTGATGTCGAAGGCCCGAGCCATCATGGCTCCCACCTCGTTGCTGCTGCTGCTGTGCCTGTGCCCGTGCCCTGGCTCCTGCTGCCTGCACATCCTCCACCGGCCGGGGTGCAGTTGTTGATGTGGCCACCCCTGCTGGACGTCCGACTCCCGACTGTGGCAGGGATGTGTCCTCCACCAGCCTGGCCGCACCGTCAGAGGCAGCTCCACAGGGAACCCAGGTGACAAATGAGTGGAAAGATGGCACGAAGGACGACTGGCGCATAGGGTGTTCAGTTGAGGAGGGGGTCGGAACAAGCTCCAGCAAACAGAGGAATCCGGCCTGGGTGACCTGTCCCAGTAGACCGACGCGGTCAACGAGCCATTCGAGATGACGTGCAGTCTCCTCATGAAAAGACTGCAGGTCACCTCGCATGGCCCGTTGACGCAACGCCACACCCGTCAGGACAGGCTCAACCTGTACCTGGATAGCCACGTCCGCAGGCAGAGGAAGGCCAGTTGTTGTAAGCTCATCCGCTGCCTGAAAACGGGTCTGGACGTAGGCATCCCTGCTAGTGCAAGATGATGCAGTGACAGGATCAGGGACAGGATTGCACACAGGCACCTCCGCGGCGGCCTGTGCTGCCTCCTGTCCCTGGTCCTGCACTGCACCACTAGCACCAGTGGAATCCCCACCTCCAAACCCCGTCTCTGTCGCTTGCACGGCCTCCTCCTCCACCAAACCCCCCACCAACCATTGATGACTCTGTGCCATCTTGCCCCGTTGGGCCCTGTAGGGTCCCAGCTGCCCCTTCTGCTGCCGAGGAGTCCAACTCCGACCTCCGCCTCTTGGACCTCCCCCCGGCAGCTGCGGCCTGGGACACGGCACCGGACTCCTCACTCCCTGACGAGATGACAACCTGGTAGGGGAGCCGGGCCTTGCATCTCCGGCTGGCGGTGCAATCCCTGCCACTGTGCTCCACAGCACCTTCTACGCCCTCTTTATCAGTTGACGCTGCAGACAGGGAGAAATAAAACACAGGCATCAGGGCACTGTACAATGGACACATACACACATGACAGTTGTACATGAGTGGCATTTGGAAACCTCAGACATGGCATCACATTCGCCAACACACATGTCATTTCAACTCGCACATATGAGCCATACACAGCCATTTTGCAACAGCCAGCACCATCCATACACATACAACAGCATGAGCAGGCAAAGGTGAGCCAGACATCACATGCAACACAGGGAGTGCACTACACATGCACACACACCACCACACTTGCATGCATGTGTACGCCTCTGCCAACTGTTGCAGTGTTCAGATTGGCATCCATGTCACATCTGCCAATCAGGCTTCCACATCCCGCTGTAACATGCACCCATGTTGCATCACTGTTGCCCCCTTGTCAAATACACACACATGCACATATACACAGTGCTGATACATGCAGCTGAAACCAACATCCAGGTGTGACATCACAAACATGCCTACTTACATACACGTTCATCCAAACATGTGTGCCCACACATCTGCATTTGGCATGCAAGCCTACACACACAAGCACCATCCATGTCTCACACATGAGAGCCCTCGCATGTGTTAGCCTCACGGCCCTGTACACCCCCCCCATACTAGGCCCCATAAAAACACATGTGCAACCTGCACACTACTGGCACACCACCACACGCACAGCTTACAATCATGATGCATATACACTTACCGCTCGACTCCAGACGGGTCTGCCTCTCAAGGACCTGGACGTGGAGCGCTGGGGTTATGCGTTCCAGGACCCTCATCTGATCGTCCGACAAGTGGCTGCTGCGCCCCTTAGCATCTGCTGCCTTCAAGAGGCGCCAGGCCTTGTTGAGGGTCCTGGACCTGAAGTCCTCCCTGCGCTTCCTGACATGATGGAATAGTCGGACTGCCACCCCCTCCATGTTGATGGCAGTCACGATGTCCGTCCAGATCCGAGTCCGTCCTTCCTTGTCGGCACGCAAACTTCCGAAGAGGGCATCATACTGCCCCAGGACTTGCTCCACCAGGACACCAACTTCGGTGGCAGTGAAGCTGGTGGCCCTCTGCCTCTCTGGCTGGGGGTTGCCAGTGGTGTCAGATGTTGCAGTGCCCGACATGACAACCCCAGAGGCAGGAGTGGGTGGGCAACTGTGTCCTGGGGCTGGGCTGTGGAGCGATGGAATCCCAGTCGGGAGCCCTCGGTTCCAGCAGGGGTGGTCACAGCAACAGCACCCCTGGCTGATGTGCAGGCAGCAAATGGCAGGGCACGTGGGCAGTAGGAAATCAGGCAGCAGCAGATGGCAGGTGGGAGCTTGCTCGGGGCTCTGGGGGGCAGTAATTCGGCCTTCTGGGCAGGAGCGTGGTCTTCCGTGTGCTTACGCGTGGCCAGCTTGATACGGAGTGATTTGGCACGTGAAAATCAAGCACGTCTATGTGTAATTCGAGGAAAGGGCCTTAGCGCGTAAGCGTGTCAGCACACGTACGCAAATTAATTGGCCCAAAGGCCCCCAGCGTGTAGGCGCGTCTATGACGTTACGCGCACGTGCGTTTTCCATGGCGCGTAGAAAAAATAAGCACTTCAGAGTGTCATAGTGTGCAATTGGTGGAAAGGGCCTCAGCGCGTATGCGCATCTGTGACGTGCGTGCGCGGGCGTTTCCCTATGACTGCACGTCAGAGTGTCAGCTCGTGTAATTGGAGGATAGGGCCTTAGCGCGTACACGCGGAAGTGACGCTGGACGTGTGGGCATGTTTAAAAGGTACGTGTAGAACGCCATTTCCTCGTACGCGCTTTTCGTGGAGAGTGAGTGGGTGAAATCTGTACTTCTTGTCGGTTCACACGCGATTTACTTCACGGTGTTCCAAGTTCGTACTCCCTGTTACCTCTGACAGCTTTTTCTCTTTTTGTCTTTTTCCTGGGCCTGTTTCCTCAAACAGCATTCACTTCTCCTGTTGTCCTGTCTCCTCACACAGCGTACAATTCTTCTTTTGGCGGGGGTGTTGCCAACGCGCACACGCGAGTATTATTCACGCGATTTTTCCTGGCAGACGGTGAGTCGCGCACGTATTTAACATCTGTGCTTGCCCTGTGTGTTGCCTACCCCTTCAGAGGTCAGTCTAGGCTGCGTTTGACACGCATACGTTCATTTTTGTGTTTCTGGGTGCCACAGCGTAGTGCAGGTTTATTTTTCCATACACGTGGTCTAGGAGGGGTTGTGTGCACATTATCTCCCTTTTTTGGGGTGCCTGTGCGTTGCGTGAGCCGTCATCTTCCCCCAGGGTTCACATACAGCCTTGCTAGAGCACTAGGGTACGAATTCCATCTAGTACCCTACCCCTTTGACCCCCAATTGCCCAGGACAATAGTTTACTGCAACTCCCATACGCACAACAACATCAGTGCCATGGTTGGGAGGCGAGCACGCGGTAAGGGTGGCAAAGGTGGCCGAGCCACAAGAGGTGGCTGTGGTGGATATGGTAGGGGATGTGGCCGGGACTTGCAGGGTGCCCCTAGCCCTCCATGTGTGGGTGACCAGTCAGGGACACCCATGCCCCTGCCTGGTTGAGGGTAACGTGGCTGACACCATCCCTGCTCATCCCTTGTTGGACCAGCCCATTGTGGCACCTGACCTGGCACAGGGTGACTCCATGGCTGACTTCCAGGTCAGCAGGTCTAGGCCATGTGTGGCGGTGCACGTTGGTGTCACCAGGCCATGTGGATCAGGGGCAGCTATGTCATCTGCTGCCCTGAGTAGGCAGGGTGGGGAGGCTGCAGGGGCAGCTGCGGCTCCATCCACCCCAGCTCTGAGTCTCCCAGCCAGGACAGTGTCGGTCCCAGTCCATCCTGCTGACGTTCCCCCTGACTACATCACACTTCAGCTAGTGCCTGCACCAAGTCCCATGGTGAGTGTTCATTCCCACACTCCTAGTCCACAGTCCAACGGGGCTCCTGCCCCTAGTGTCCAGAGTGGACCGGCGTAGGACACTCAGGATCCCCACCACCTTGCAAGCGGAAGAGGAAGAGTGCTCGTCCAGTACAGGCTGATGCCCCAGACACGGCTACACAGTCCGGCCCACCAAGGAAGCCTAGCTTCAATCAGGCCAAACTTGAAGCACTTGTTGAGTATGTGTCCGCACAAGACAGCGAAATCTTGATTACTGCAGGATGCAAGACCACACCTGCACAACGTCAGGCACACTGGCAGACCATTCCGGACCTCATAAGTGCCCTTGGATTCGTGAGGCGCACAGCTAATGATTGCTACAAGCGCTGGAATGACCTGAAGTGCAGGGCAAAGAAAAAGCTGGCCTCAAGTCATGCCGCAACTCTAGTGACTGGAGGTGGGTCTCCAGCAGAGGACATATAACTCACTCCACATGAGTATGTTGCTGGGACCTATGTCACGGAGGAACAGATCCAAGGCGTGGGAGACCTGCCAGATTATGAGGCATTGTCCGGTGAGTGCACATGCATGTGTGTGTCATCCATGTGCATGGTGTGTGTTTGAGGGCTTCTGATTGAGTGCCAGGTGAGGGTGCGTGTGCCTGAGTGGTTTGGGTCACCCATGTGCTTCATCCAATACATTCTGCGCACCAGGATTTGGGTATTGCAGTATCCCTTCTGGCAACAGTAGACATTCAGCCCAACCTCACGCCAGTTGCCCTTGAAGTGTCATCTTGCCACAACATAGTTGCGTATTATTCTGTGTTCATTCAGGCTGATTGTCTGCATTCCACCACTTTCACTAGGCATTTCTCAGTCCTATTGTCACATGTGTGACATGGCTATGGTACATGCCATCTGTATGATGGCATGTGTCAAGTATGTGTATTGGACATGCCAATCACAGGCCAATGTGTGATGGCTCTGCTAGCCAGCATGCAGCAAATGTGTTGGTCTTCCATTTTGGTGTCATCAATGTGTGCCATTTGCCTCCTCTTCATACGCAGTGACGGTGCATGCATGGGAGGGTTATAGTCATGTGGGACATGTGTCAATGAAGTACTGTTTCTGTTGCTTCTCAGCCCTAATTGTGTGCCATGGTGCTAATGCCTGTTCCCATTTCTTTTCTTTCATGTCTTTGCAGGGGATGACGCACTTGATACTGCTGGGGTTGTGGAGATGGTGCAGACCCAGGAGGGGTCTCAGGCCCGACCGGGCACCAGTGAGGGACATGGTGTGGTGGTGGGTGAGAAACCACACTTGCTGCAGACCATCATCTCAAGGGGTGTCTCTGGGTGCACCTCCCCCGAGCTCTATTCAGGTGTCGATTCGGATGATGAGACCTATGTGCCGTCGCAGGTAAGTGTTTCTGGGAGGGATTCTGTACTGTCCAACCCACCTGCACGAGGGGTAGAACCCTCAATGGGGATGTCAGTGTTGGTAGGTCCGCCTTTGGTGGGTACGGATGCAGGGTCACACTCCGAAACATCTGATCCTGTTCCTGGGCCAGAAGATCAGAGGGGGAATGCAGTCCTGCAGCCTCAGGCAGTGCCGGCACAGCAAGGCGCAGTTCGCCTTGCCCCAGACAGGTGTGGGTATACGGTATGGCAAACCAACAGGCAGCATCATCTGAGATGATGGCTCAGGCCATGGATAGGGTGGCCACTTCCATTGTCCCCCAATAAAGGCTGATTGAACAACTACAGCAGGCTACAGACTCCATTAGCCAGTCACACAGGGAGGACATGTTGGCGTCCAACAGGGACAGGCGGGCGGCACTGGAGACTCTGCAGGAAGACATTTCTATTGAGTCCCAGGGCCACAGAGAAGCCCTGAGGGTGGAACTCCGTCAGCTCAGGGTAACTCTTGTTGAGCTTGAGGCTTCAACTAACACAAGGACAGAACAGAAGCTGGAGCGGCTCACACGTACGCTCTCAGCTGAGATGCAGGCAATTAGGGAGGAGGTCCGGGTATCCCGTGAGTTGTTGCATGGGGACCTCTGCACGATTATCCTCCAGAACCAGACCTTCCACACCCGCATGCTTGCTGCCATGGAGGACCAGACTAGGGCTTTGCATGGGCTGCCTCCCATAGTGCCACCACCTCCTGATGCAGCTGCAGAGGGTGAGTAGAGCGACAGCAGCGAATCTCTCACAATCGGGTAGCCGTGCAGGCCATGAGCCCATGGAGGTGTTTTTTTTTCCGCAAGATCCACACAGATGGGTTTTGGTGTGCACCCTGTCCTCGGACCTCCTGGGTGGCCTCCCCCACCCCCTGGCCCATTCATGGCCATTTTTGATTTTTGATTTTTGATTTTGATTTTTGAATTTTGAATTTTGATTTTTGATTTTTTGGACAGTGTGTTGCCTTGTGTGGCTCCCGTGGGCATGCGCTGTATTGTGGCTGGGCACGTGCAGGCTTGTCCTGAATTTGGGTCAGATGCTTGGGTTTATGTGACACACACCCCTCCTGCTTCCCGTTTCCATGGGCTTGCAAAGGGTGTGCCCAAGTGACATTGACTTACACAGTGACGTTGGACTCCCATTTGATGTGTGGGCAGTCTGTAGTCAATACTGTGTATACATTCCTAGTGCATATTGTTGTTGTATTGTACACTGCATGGTGTATTGATATGTGCCTCTGCATCCATCTCATCCTCCTAATTTGCAGGTCCATTTGTCATGTCTTCACAAGGCGGTCTACTTTGGAAATGGAGTCCATGTTGTAAGCAGTGCACCTACACTTTTGAGTGGCGCTAACACTGTACAGTTGGAAGTGTTCGAAGTGCTGGCATTATCAGGTAGTGAGGCTACCAATTTTTTAAGTCCGTACTGTCATGTTTATGGTAGGTTGGAGGTTGTGTAGGTGATTAGTATTATTGGTAAGTATTTGGTAATGTGTGTTGTTGGTCCTGCATTACTGTGAGCATTTCATGTGTGGCCAGTTTCCATTAGGGACACTGTAGTTTGTGACACTTGTGTCATGTTGTGGGGATTAATTTGTTTGCTCTCACATAGCATGACATGCCATGGTGTGTTGTGTGGCGGTGCCGGGGAGGGGTTGGGTGACATGGCACTGTTCTCATGTTGTATTTTGCAAGTGGGTATTCATTTTTGCTGCATAGAAATGTGTCTTTTGATGACACTGCATTGGTGGTGTTTGTGTAGATAGGGATGCACACATTGTGACACTTCCAGATGAACAATCTCAGTCTGCTATGGCTCTGACAGTTGACTGTCCCTTAATTCATCATAATTGTCAGATTGAGTCATCATTGATTGTCAGATGGTATGTGCCAGGGCTGTGTGCACTCCACAGGGGTGTGATTTCTATGTGAAGTAATTAGCCACCAGCTGCGTACGGGCTGCCTCACCCCGTGCCCTTTCCCCTCCCATGCACAGCGGGCGTGCATGTGGTTGGGGATGTGGGGGCACCACCATGTCCACAGCCAGGCCCCGGCGTGTTGCAACATTGTGCAGGACACATGCTGCCACTATGATCCTGCACACTACTGGGGGAGCATAGTCAAGGGAGCGAAAGCGTGACTTGAGCACTCCGAATGTGCGCTCCACTATGCCCCGTGTTGTAATATGGGCTGTGTTGTATCTTACCTCGGGAGGCGTGATGGGGTTCCGAATTGGCGTCATCATGTGGGTGCTCAGAGGGTAGGCACTGTCCCCTGGGGAGGTGATGATGGGGATCATTAGTGGGGTTGTGACATTACTCTGTATCTGTCATGCATGCGTGTGCTGTGGCATTTATACTCACCAAGCAGCCATGCATCGCCATGCCGCCCAGCTTCCATGTCCCGGTTTAGAGTTGACATCCTGTAAATGGAGCTGTCGTGGGTAGACCCTGGATAGTTAGCATATACTGAGGTGATGATTCCCTTGGCATCACATACTACCTGGACGTTGATGGAATGCCAGTGCTTGCGGTTTCTATAGATATGCTCAGATGCCCTGGGGGGACGTAGAGTCACATGGGTGCAATCAATGGCACCTAGCACTTTGGGGAATTGTGCCACCCTGTAGAAATCTGGGCTGACAGCCTGCCTTTCTGCAGGTGTTCTGGGCAGGTATATGTGCCTGCAGACTGATGGGCGTGCAGTGATGATGGACAACACCTGGTGTAGGCACCGTGACTGCATCGCCTGTGACACCCCCCCCACTATGGCACTTGTCCGCTGAAATGATCCGGTAGCCAAGAAGTGCAGTACATTGAGGACCTTCTCCAGGGGGCTGAGTGCTTGGGAGCACAGGGTGGGTGATGTGAGGTCATCCTCCCACTCACTGACCAGGTCGAGTATTATGTGTGGTGGAAACCTGCACCTCCCATACACCTGGTCATCAGGCATACCAAATAGGCTGGTTCTGCGTGTGAAGATTCTGGCCCTGACTATCCTTCTCTTCCTCCTGCGGTATCCCACGGCCACTGCTACTAGGAACGGTATATTCATCCTGGCGTCTGAGCTTGTTTGTTGTTTGCGCACTCTTTTATGCTGCGCGGGACGTGTGCCTGCTTCATGCTGGCGTACGTGTTTCCGGATTGGTTCTTTTTTTTGGCGCGTTGTAGGCGACCGTGTAAATCTTCCCGCCCACCCCAGGAATACATGTAACACGCTCTCCCAGGCCCAGTCGCGAGTAAATATTCCCGCCCACCCCTGGAATACACGTACTCCACTCTCACAGGCCCAGTCGCGTGTGGAACTTCACACGCACACCGAAATACACGTACCCTGCAAATTCGCGTGTGAAACTTCCCCCGCACCCCGAAATACACGAACCCAGGGCAATCGCGTGTGGAACTTCCCGCGAACCCCGTAATACACCTACCCTGCTGATTTTGCATGTGGAAGTTCACGCGGACCCATAATACACGTACCCTGATGAAATTGCGTGTAAGACTACCCGTGCACCCCTGAAATACACGTACCCAGGCAAATCGCACTGCTGAGGGGTGGGGGTGCAGGGACACAGGAGTGGGGGCCTGGTGGAGGGTGCCCCTGGATGCAGGGGTGTGGGGGTGCAGGGAGACAGGAGTGGGGGCCTGGTTGAGGGTGCCCTACAGTGCTTGGGGGTGGGGACGGGGGTGCAGGGAGACAGGAGTGGGGGCCTGGTGGAGGGTGCCCCTGGATACAGGGGTGTGGGGGTGCAGGGGGACATGCATTGGACATGAGTGGGGGCCTGGTGGAGGGTGCCCCACAGTGCTGGGGGGTGGGGGTGGGGATGCAGGGAGACAGGAGTGGGGGTCTGGTGGAGGGTGCCCCTGGATGCTGGGGGGTGGGAGTGCAGGGGGACATGAGTGGGGGCCTGGTGGAGGGTGCCCCTGGATGCTGGGGGGTGGGGGTGCTGGGAGACATGCGTTGGTGGGCAGTAGTGCAAGGTGACATGTGGGTTGGCTGGGGGGCATGGCCATGGTGGATGGGATGCCTGCGGGACATGTGCAGGGGTGCAGGGTAGTCCCCTGTGGTGTGGGCCGCCTGCAGGGGCCGTGGAGGGTGTAGAGGGATCAGCTGGGACTCCCGAGCACCCCCGAAATACACGTAGGCTGCTGGATTCGCGTGTGGAATATCCCGCGCACCCAGAGTACACGTACCCTGCTGAAATTGCGTGTGGAACTTCACGCGCACACCGAAATACACGTGCCCTGCAAATTCGCGTGTGAAACTTCACGCGCACCCCGAAATACACGTACCCAGGACAATCGCGTGTGGAACTTCCCGCGAACCCCGTAATACACGTACCCTGCTGATATCACGTGTGGAAGTTCACACTGACCCATAATACATGTTCCCTGATGAAATCGCGTGTAAGACTACCTGCGCACCCCTGAAATACACGTACCCAGGCAAATCGCACTGCTGGGGGGTGGGGGTGCAGGGAGACAGGAGTGGGGGCCTGGTGGAGGGTGCCCCTGGATGCAGGGGGGTGGGGGTGCAGGGAGACAGGAGTGGGGGCCTGGTGGAGGGTGCCCTACAGTGCTGGGGGGTCGGGGTGCAGGGAGACAGGAGTGGGGGCCTGGTGGAGGGTGCCCTGGATGCAGGGGGGTGGGGGTGCTGGCAGACAGGAGTGGGGGCCTGGTGGAGGGTGCCCTACAGTGCTGGGGGGTGGGGGTGCAGGGAGACAGGAGTGGGGGCCTGGTGGAGGGTGCCCCTGGATGAAGGCAGTGGGGTTGCAGGGGGACATGAGTTGGACATGAGTGGGGGCCTGGTGGAGGGTGCCCCACTGTGCTGGGGCATAGGGGTGCAGGGAGACAGGAATGGGGGTCTGGTGGAGGGTGCCCCTGGATGTTGGGGGTGGGGGTGCAGGGGGACATGAGTGGGGGCCTGGTGGAGGGTGCCCCTGGATGCTGGGGGTTGGGGGTGCTGGGAGACATGCATTGGTGGGCAGTAGTGCAAGGTGACATGTGGGTTGGCTGGGGGGCAAGGCCATGGTGGATGGGCTGCCTGCGGGACATGTGCAGGGGTGCAGGGTAGTCCCCTGTGGTGTGGGCCACCTGCAGGGGCCGTGGAGGGTGTAGAGGGAACAGCTGGGAGGACCCAAACGGCCAATTCATGTGTGGGACTCCCCAGCACCCCCGAAATACACGTAGGCTGCTGGATTTGCATGTGGAATTTCCCGCGCATCCGGAGTACACATACCCTGCTGAAATTGCATGTGGAACTTCACGCGCACACCGAAATACACGTACCCTGCAAATTCGCGTGTGAAACTTCCCGCGCACCCCGAAATACACGTACCCAGGGCAATCGCGTGTGGAACTTCCCGCGAACCCCGTAATATACGTACCCTGCTGATATTGCGTGTGGAAGTTCACGCGGACCCATAATACACGTACCCTGATGAAATCGTGTGTAAGACTACCCACGCACCTCTGAAATACACGTACCCAGGCAAATCGCACTGCTGGGGGGTGGGGGTGCAGGGAGACAGGAGTGGGGGCCTGGTGGTGGGTGCCCCTGGATGCAGGGGGGTGGGGGTGCAGGGAGACAGGAGTGGGGGCCTGGTGGAGGGTGCCTTACAGTGCTGGGGGGTGGGGGTGCAGGGAGACAGGAGTGGGGGCCTGGTGGAGGGTGCCCCTGGATGCAGGGGGGTGGGGGTGCAGGGGGACATGAGTTGGACATGAGTGGGGGCCTGGTGGAGGGTGCCCCTGGATGCTGGTGGGTGGGGCTGCTGGGAGACATGCGTTGGTGGGCAGTAGTGCAAGGTGACATGTGGGTTGGCTGGGGGGCATGGCCATGGTGGATGGGCTGCCTGCGGGACATGTGCAGGGGTGCAGGGTAGTCCCCTGTGGTGTGGGCCGCCTGCAGGGGCCGTGGAGGGTGTAGAGGAGACAGCTGGGAGGACCCACATGGCCAATTAACGTGTGGGACTCCCTGGCACCCCCGAAATACATGTAGGCTGCTGGATTCGCGTGTGGAATTTCCCGCGCACCCGGAGTACACGTACCCTGCTGAAATTGCGTGTGGAACTTCACGCGCACACCGAAATACACATACCCTGCTGAAATCGCGTGTGGAACTTCCTGCGCACCCCGGAATACACGTGCCCAGGCTAATCGCGTGTGGAACTTCCCGCGCACCCCGTAATACACGCACATGCTATTTTTCACACAGCGGGTGTCCGTGTTTGTCGGTACCCCTTTGCACCTCATTTGTCCTAGAGGGCCACAGTATGGATCATTCATCATAGCTGTATATGGGTGCTTTTTGTTAGCGCACATTTTGGCGCACATTTATTTCAGGCGCAGGGACGCTACTGCCTGCTTTCTTGTGGCGTACTTGTTTGGCCCTGTGCGCGTCTTTGACCGTGCGCTGGTTTGCCTTATTCGATTCCATGAATACGAGTTGTAGGAGAGCGTGTGGGCGTTCCGCACACTTGACTCCTGTACTTCCCCCGTGACGCCCATATTTGCACACGTTGTTCCCCATTCCGAGTGTTACGCCCCGTGTTACGCCTACTTTTGTAATGTGCGCCGCGCTATGTGCGATTTCACAGCGGCCGTGGCGCACGCCGTTGGATGACCTGTGCGCCGGCGTGCGCCGCCACTTTTTCAGCGCACATCCAATATTTTTCTCGCGCACGGACTTCCATGAATCGATGTGCGCTGGTTTCCCTGCGATTTTCGCAGTTGCACTGCGATTTTCGCACTTTTACTGCGAATCGCACGTTTTGGCACCTCTGCGCCGGAATTTTCGGCGCACATTAATTCCATGAATCGGCTGTGGAAGGATGCTTTGCTAGAGCCCCCTCCCCCCACACATGCAAGCCGCCAGAGCTTCATATGCTATTTCATGCAGCTCGGTTGAAGGATTTTACTGCCTTCAGTTCTAAGTGTCACATCCATGCATATTGTAGAGATAAGTTTGAGCATCGTAATGCCAGCTCTAAATGAGAGCCATAAGTAAAGAACAGGCAGGTGAAATCCTCAAAGAAACCCCATAGCTACCCTCAAACCAGGCATTCGTGGTGAATCCTTGTAATGGAAACCAATAGAAATTAAAACTGGCTGTTTGGTAGTTGGCTTTCTTGCCATGAAGGTGGATGGCTTTCTTTGCTTATTGTTATATTCCTAATCAGGTGTCAAGTCCTAAAAAATAAAGTGGGGTGACTCATCAACAAACGCAACGGGATGTGACGTCGCCATAAATTAGCATATCAAGGTGAAATATGCCCATTTAATTAAATTGGCTTTGCATAACCACCCAAATTGCACGGGACAAATGGCATTTGCCTTTCATAAAATCAACACACACGCACAAAACCAAGAGAGGATATGTTCTTCTAATAGTGTTTTTGAAAACGTTAAAAGGTTTGCATGTTTTAAACTCCAAGAACCAAATCAAATGTTTTCCTTGGGACTTGCAGTACCGAAATGAGACATTTCACCTTTAACTGTTTGTTGTTTTTCATCAGGTTATATAGTGCAGTGGGGAAGTGGCAGGCCTGCAAACCTGACAACTGAGGTTCGATGTCCGAGGTCGGCTTTAATTTATAAATTTGAAGAGAACATTCATTGTTTCTCATTTTAGCTTGGGGGGACTGAGTCCATCTTCTGAAAAAAGTGGGTGGACTCCACCTGCGTGTACCCTGGATTTGATCCCTGGTTGTGTTGCCATGTGCAGTGTATGTGACCTAATAGCTCAGTTTAGGCTGCTCCCATTGGTGGCAATACTAACACAGATTTCAATATGTCTGTCCCCTTTTGTAATGGTGAATATTGCCAACATAAGATGGATGGAAGGGAAGCTACCCGGAGGAATTGTCAATGTTTTTTTTAATGTAAAACTCACCATCACATTTTAGTGTTTAACAACTCCATACACCAGAACACTGAATTACATCAAGCCATGTTTATGGCTCGATTCTGTCATTGTGCTTCTGCCCCCCTTATGTTTCTGTTTGGATTTTCACATGGTCCAGCTCTTCTTAAGTTCATACATCAACGTTTAATGGGATAGTGCAGTGATCACTAGAATGCATTTCCAAGGGGCTCTTTTGATAGTCATTTCTTTTCGGTATGTTACATCTTTACTGCTAATGTATTGCTCGGCTCTTTTGTGGAACCATGCTTTAGAGAGCCTGGTGAGTGGTTACTGTACCTAGTCATTCTTGTGTGTACAGTATGTTGTTGTTTTTGATCCCATAAGATCTGCACAGAAAAGGAAAACAGTCATCTAAAATATGCTTGATTAGTCTTTGATTGACCTTTTTATTGCGGTAGTACTGAGAACAGAAGAGCCTGCTACCTTGTTCTAGACGTTTGCATCATCAGATTAACTTTCAGAGTCTTAGGGCCTGATTTACAAAGTCTTCAAAGGTGTTTTTGAAATCAGGCCGTTATAGAGAAAGGACGAGTCGTTAATATAGTTATAAAGACCTCTTCCTAAGTGTATATGTCTATAAGTACATAAAGGTTATAACAATACACGTTTTGCAATCGTGGTGCGGAAATCTAAAACGCTAC
Organism: Ambystoma mexicanum; assembly: GCF_040938575.1. Taxonomy (NCBI): domain Eukaryota; kingdom Metazoa; phylum Chordata; class Amphibia; order Caudata; family Ambystomatidae; genus Ambystoma; species Ambystoma mexicanum. The sequence continues at coordinate 202,470,733 of NC_090937.1, read as the reverse complement.
TTTAATAGTGATTAAAGTAAATAGACAAAATAGGTTACTAAATAAAATGTAGTTTTATATTGCAATATTTAGAAGCATCTTTCTCTTATGAGTTGCACATTTTAATTGTAACCTTTGTTGAACTGGAACGTTTTAAACATTAGGGTGCTTTAGGTATAATGTTAAAGTAAACGGATTCTCTATGCAAATGCTTTTTTCCCATGTTTTGGCGTTTTTGCATTACATTTACAAAGTGAAAGACTATCCTTCCAAAGACTCACTGAAAGAAAGTTTGCTGGAAAACTTGTATTTCTTATTTATTGGATGCATAGCAACGTCTCGCTGTTTTCCTGTCTGCTTCTGAAGCCAGAACCTATGGATTACAATCAATAGAAGTCATTGATTGCATTGAAAGCGTTTTAATTTAATGAGAGGGGGTCAATAAAGGCATCCATGTGCTAATATTGCTTACTGTTGTTTTATATTGTGCAGCACAAAACAAAATCTTCCAAAGAGGTCTACAGATTGGTAGGAAGGCGTGAGGTAAAGAGACCATACTTACAGGGTAATTCATAGAATTTCGCAGAAAAGTGTCGCAAGCGGCTGGCGCAGAGTGTCCGCGTGCGATTGACTGCGCCAGGCACGTGCGATAAAACCGATTTCCGCGCACAGCGTATTCATGGATTTCATGCTCCCAAACCAGCCGTGGCGCAGAGTATCGCAGCGACCCTGCAGCAGCGCCAGTAACGCCCCCAAGAACGCCCTCGCGCAAGGAAAAGCCAGCAAAATCGCTAAATCATCGCAAAGGGCTGCGCTAACTCTGGACCAGTTTACAGGGCAGCCAAACAAGGAACGCAAAGCGGGTAACGTGCATATCAGGGGTACACGTGAAGTCATACACGCGATTAGCCAGGGTACGTGTATTACAGGGGTACGCGGGAAGTTTAACACGCGATTGGCCAGGGTACGTGTATTACAGGGGTACGCGGGAAGTTTAACACGCGATTAGCCAGGGTAAGTGTATTACCGGGGTACACGTGAAGTCATACACGCGATTAGCCAGGGTACGTGTATTACATGGGTACGCGGGAAGTTTAACACGCGATTGGCCAGGGTACGTGTATTACAGGGGTACGCGGGAAGTTTAACACGCGATTAGCCAGGGTAAGTGTATTACAGGGGTACGCGGGAAGTTCAACACGCAATTAGCCAGGGTACGTGTATTACAGGGGTACGCGGGAAGTTTAACACGCGATTGGCCAGGGTACGTGTATTACAGGGGTACGCGGGAAGTTTAACACGCGATTGGCCAGGGTACGTGTATTACAGGGGTACGCGGGAAGTTATACACGCGATTAGCCAGGGTACGTGTATTACAGGGGTACGCGGGAAGTTCAACACGCGATTGGCCAGGGTACGTGTATTACAGGGGTACGCGGGAAGTTTAACACGCGATTAGCCAGGGTACGTGTATTACAGGGGTACGCGGGAAGTTTAACACGCGATTAGCCAGGGTAAGTGTATTACAGGGGTACGCGGGAAGTTCAACACGCAATTAGCCAGGGTACGTGTATTACAGGGGTACGCGGGAAGTTCAACACGCGATTGGCCAGGGTACGTGTATTACAGGGGTACGCGGGAAGTTTAACACGCGATTGGCCAGGGTACGTGTATTACAGGGGTACGCGGGAAGTTATACACGCGATTAGCCAGGGTACGTGTATTACAGGGGTACGCGGGAAGTTTAACACGCGATTAGGCTGGGTGGGTCCTCACAGGTGTTCCCTGTACACCCTCCACGGCCCCTGCAGGCAGCCTACAAAACAGGGGACTACCCTGCACACCTGCTCATGTCCCCCTGCACCCCCACCCCCCCAGCAGTGCAGGGGCAGCCTCCACCAGGCCCCCACTCATGTCTCCCACCACCCCCACCCTCCCGCCACCAGGGGCAGCCTCCACCAGGCCCCCACCCATGTCTCCCACCACCCCCCGCCACCAGGGGCACTCTCCACCAAGCCCCCACCCATGTCTCCCACCACCCCCACCAGTGCAGGGGCACCCTCCACCAGGCCCCCACCCATGTCTCCCAACACCCCCACCCACCAGCACTGTGGGGCACGTGGCCAGCAGGCAGTCAGGCAGCAGCAGATGGCAGGTGGGAGCGTGCTCAGGGCTCTGGGGGGCAGTAATTTCGCCTCCTGGCCAGGAGCGTGGTCTCTCGTGTGTGAACGCGTGGACAGCCTGATAGGTAGTGAAATCCCACACGTCAGCAAAGGCCCTTAGCGCGTAAACCCGTCAACAGCATATGCGCGCCTATAGTCACCTGCACGTGCAGGAAATTGTTGCGTGACACGTCCCAGTGTCAAAGCGTGTGATTGGTGAAAATGGATGTACACGTAGAAGTGACAAAGCGTGTGATTGGTGAACGTACACGCCGCGTAAGTGACGCTGTACGTGTGGGCCTGTATATAAGGTACATGTAGAACACCATTTCCTTGTACGTGCTTTTCGTGGAGAGCGAGTGGGTGAAATCTGTACTTCTTGTCGTTTCACACGCGATTTACTTCACGGCGTTTCCAGTTCGTATTCCCTGTTACCTCTGACAGCTTTTTCTCTTTTTTCTCTTTTACTGGTTTACCTGGGCCTGTTCCCTCAAACAGTGTCCCCTTCTACTGTTGTCCTGTCTTCTCAGACAGCGTACACATCTTCTTTTGGCGGGGGTTTAGCCAGCCAAACGCGCTCATTCTTCACGCTCTTTTACCTGGCAGACGGTGAGTCACGCACGTATCCAACTTCTGTGCTTGCCCCGTGTGTTGCCTACCCCTTCAGAGGTCATTCTAGGCTGCGTGTGACACGCATACGTTCATTCTTGTGTTACTGGGTGCCACAGCGTAGTGCAGGTTTTTCTTTCTGCACACGTGGTCTAGGAGGGGTTGCGTGCACGTCATCTCCCTTTTTTGGGCCTCCTGTGCGTTGCGTGACCCGTCATCTTTCCCCAGGGGTTACAATCAGCCGTGCTAGAGCACTAGGGTACAATTACCATCTGGTACCCAACCCCTTTGACCCCCAATTGCCCAGGACAATTGTCTACAGCCACTCCCATACGCACATTAATATCAGTGCCATGGCTGGGAGGCGAGGATTCCGTAAGGGTGGCAAAGGTGGAAGAGCCACAAGTGGTGGCCGTGGTGGATCCGGTAGGGGACGTGGTCGTAACTTGCAGGGTGAGCCTGTCCCCCCATGTGTGGAGGACCAGTCAAGGGCACCCATCATCCCCCCCCCCTCCCCCCCTCCCCCCCTCCCGTTGAGGCTGAAGTGGCTGACACCATCCATGCTCAGCCCTTGTTGGACCAGCCCATTGTGGCACCAGACCTGGCTGACTCCATGGCTGACTTCCAGGTCAGCAGGGCTACGACACGTGTGCTGGTGCACGTTGATGCCATCATGCCACGTGGATCTGGGGCAGCAAGGTCATCTGCTGCACCAAGGAGGCAGGGCGGAGTGGCTGCAGGGGCAGCTGCGGCTCCATCCACCCCAGCCCTCACACACCCAGCCAGGACAGTGTCGGTCCTAGTCCATGCTGCTGACATTCCCCCTGACACCATCACACTCGAGCCAATGCCTGCACCAACTCCCATGCTGAGTGTGCAATCCCACACTCCTGATACAGAGTCCACCAGGGCTCCTGCCCCTAGTGTCCAGAGCGGCGCAGGACACTCAGGATCACCACCACCTTCCAAGCGGAAGAGGAAGAGTGCTCGTCCGGCACAGGCTGATGCCCCAGACACGG